>NW_028270158.1:16199401-16863901 GCF_037043375.1 Chiloscyllium plagiosum | reverse complement strand
TCAAACATGGTGAGGAAATTAGATACAGCTATCTCCAAAATTTCAATTCCACATGCATGACGTGTAAAACCATATCAAATGTAAATGGAGAACTCTTAATACAGTCAAAGTAATACATTGTATATTTTGGGAATGACCAAGTTTGACAAATAAAATAATCTGCAGCATATAATACCAACCTGTGGGCTAAGAAATGGAATCCAATAGTGCCTATTTCTCCAGTAATAAATCAGCACTTGAGTCCGTATGGAATGGCATGTGTACACACTCGGCAATCCAGCAAAGCTCCCCAGGCTAAACTGGTCAGTGTGCCTGTTGCCATTGAGACCCTATTTCCATGTTCAAACTCCTAGATAGACCGACCACAGGATGCTCCACATGAACTAGCACAGGATCAAAGAAGCCATTCCAGGGATAATCGTGAAGCTGCAGAGCAAAGAATAGAGCAAGTCAACATTTTACTTTAATTTTTCCTGGCTCCACACTGAAACTGAAGGTTTAATGACCTCTGTCAAGATTAGAGTGGTGCTGGAAAAGCACAGCAGGTCAGGCAGCATCTGAGGAGCAAGAAAATCGATGTTTCAGGCAAAAGCCCTTTATCAGGAATGAGCAAGATCAATAATGACATCTGCCAACCCTTTTTCTTCCCCTCCCTAGGCTTTCAGTAGACAGAGTGGCAGGATCCCCAGTTGGCCCAAGTTCTTCCTCTTGGGGGCTCCAGCCTACCATTCATGACGCAAGAAGGTCAATTTTACATCTTGCCATTCTGCCTTGCTATAGTCATTGTTATTCTGAGGTTCGTGTCCCATCTCATGGATGAACAAATTCCCATCGCCCGTAAAGCATAGCCAAATGAGGCAGATTGCAAGAGGGATGCAAACAGTTTACAGAGAGATATTCATTGATTACGTAAGTGAGCAAAAAGTTGGCAAATGGAGTATAATATATAAAAATCTGAAGTTGTTCATTTTGGAAAGGAGAACTAAAGAATAGAACATTATTTCAATGGAGAAAAACTGCAGAAAACTGCAATACAAATGGACTTGGGGGGACATGTACATGAAACACAGAAAGCTAGCATCCAGCTGCAGCAGGTATTTGGGAGGGCTAATGGAATGTTGGTCTTCATTTCAAGAGGTTTGGAGTATAAGAGGAGAGAAATCTTACTGCAACTGTACAAGGGGCTGGTGAAACCACATTTGGAGGACTATTAGCAGTTCTGGTCCCGTTATTCAAGATATCATTTAATTGGAGGCAGTCCAGAGAAATTTAACTAAGATAATCCCTACTATGGAGGAATTGTCTCATGGGCAAAGACTATTCAGTTTGGGACTTTACTCACTGGGGTTTAGAAGGAATGGAGGTGATCTTATTGAACTACATAGGATTCTAAACGGGCTTGACAGGGTAAATGCTGAGACGATGGGAAAGTGTAGGACCAGAGGATATAGTCTCAGAATAAAGGGCACCAACTTAAGACCGAGAGGAGGAATTTCTTCTCTCAGAGGGTTGTGAGTCTTTAGAACTCCTTGCCATAGAGAGCTGTAGGGACAGAGTCCTTGCGTATATTTAAAGCTGAGATAGATCTTGATCTTTCGGGAATTCAAGGGTGAAGGAGAAAGGATAGGAAAGTGGACATGAGGAATGTTGGATCAGCCATGATACTAGTGAATAGCAAACCAGGCTCAAGGAGCTGAATGGCCTACTCTTGCTCCTATTCCTTCTGGTCATAACTCAGACTATGACTGTCTTATAATAACACTCAATCATATCAAATATTTCAACACAGTGCCCATTTGGCAAAAATCCTGCAATGGAGGACTCTAAAAGAATAAACTTTATCAATGCAACTTTATCAGACAACTGAGCCATTCACCTACACAGCCAGAAATAACCCATTCTCCCTTGTGTATTCACTTGGAACATATCTTTGCACCCTTGCCTGCCCTAAAGCTCCTATGCAGTGCTACCCCAGTGGCTGGAGTGTTGCTTGACCAAGGCTGCTGACTTTCACTGGTTCAGGCTGCTCTGGGAGGCTGGCATTGGAATGCACACTGGGGAGCTTGCAACCTGGGCTGATTGACTCAGTAAGGCAGTAGAGTGGGAACAGTGGAACATGAATAATGTCATCAATAGAATCACTACAGTGCGGACAGAGGTCCATCAAGTCTGTACCGACCCTCTGAAGGAGCATCCCACCCTGACCCACCCCATTCCTGTAACCCAGCATTTACTATGGCTAACCCATCTAACCTGCACACAACAGAACAATTTGGCATTGCCAAATCATCTCAACTGGACTGTGGGAGGAAACCAGAAGTCCCCGCAAAAACCCAAGCAGACCCACGCAGGGAGAATGTACAAACTCAACACAAACAGCCATCCGAGTTTGGGATCAAACCTGGGTTCCTGGTGCTGTGATACAGCAGTGCTAACCATAATCTCACTGTGCTGCCCATGCCCCATCCAGACAGAGGGCAGCAGGTGCAAGATCTAGGGTATGCCACTGGCATTCCCATGGATGGCAATTCAGTAATAACATGCTCGAGGGCAGATTGCTGGACTGTTGTGAGGTCCCGCAAATCCCTTTGAGAATCATCAAATTATACAGAATAGATTAAATTCCCTACAGTATGGAAACAGGCCCTTCGGCCCAACAAGTCCACACCGACCCTTCGAACAGGAACCCATGCAGACCCATTTCCCTCTGACTAATGCATCCAACACTATGGGCAATTTAGCATGGCCAATTCACCTGACCTGCATATCTTTGGACTGTGGGAGGAAACTGGAGCACCTGGAGGAAACCCACGCAGACATGGGGAGAATGTGCAAACTCCACACAGACAGTCACCCAAGACGGAAATCGAACCCGGGTCCCTGGTGCTGTGAGGCAGCATTACTAACCACTGAATCCCTGTGCCACCCCAACAGAAAGGCACTTTAGCCCATCGAGTCTGTACCACCAAAAATACTCTATGCCCCACACTAGTCTCACTCACCTGGAGTAGGCTCATGGCCTTGAGAATTGATGGCAGGCAGCAGGCTGAGAATTCATGGTGACAAGCAAGGAGCTAATGATCTTTGTCTGAATTTCTACTGCAACACAGATTTGTTTTTATTCTTTGATGTACCTCGCTGGCAAGACCAGCATTTGAAGTCCATTTCTAATTGCCATTGAATAAATTGCTTTGCTCGGCCATTTCAGAGACTGGTTAAGTCCCCGCCACATTGCTGTGGATCAGGAGTTATACGTAGGTCAGATCAGGTCAGAGTGGCATCTTCCCCTCACTAGTGGACACTAGTGAACCAGATGACAATCAATGATAGCTTCATGATCACGATTACTAAAATTAGTTTTATATTCTGGATTTTGTTAAATGAACTTAAATTCCACCAGTTACCGCAACAGAATTTGAACATTACAAAAGTATAAACATACGGATAAGGCACAAGAGATGGGCCATTTAGCCCCTCAGCAAGTCAATAAGATCATGGCTGATCAAATTGCCATCTCAAATCTCAAATACTGCACAGCCCTGATAACCTTTCACCCTTCTTGCTTAACAAGAATCTAGCTACATCTGCTTCCCTTGCCATTTCAGGAAGAGAGTTTCAAAGACTCACAATCCTTTGGGAGAAAAGATCTTGCCTCATTTCTTTTTTAAATTTTCAATTCTGATTTTTAAACAGTAACCCAATAATTCTAGATATTCCAATCAGAGAAAACATTCTCTATGTGCTACTTGTCAAGATTCCTGAGGAATATATGCATTTCAATCAAGTCATCACTTACCGTTCGAAATTCCAGTGGATACAAGCTTCGATTATCCCATCTTTCCTCATAGGACTCATTCCAGGTATTGGTGGAGTTAATCTTCCCTGAACTGCCTCCAAAGCATTTACATTTTTATTTAATTTAAAGTGACTAATACCTTGCAGAGTACTCCAGATGCAGGCTCATTAACACCCTGGATAACAGAAGTGTAATCTCCCCCCTTTTGTATTCAATTCTTCCTGCAATAAATTATATGATCCTATTAGTTTTCCTGAATACTTGCAATACCTGCACACTAACCTTTTTAGATCCATGCATAAGGACACCCAGGTCCCTTTGCATCTCAGAACTCTGCAATTTCTCATCATTTAGAGAATATGCTTCTTCTTTATTCTTCCTGACCAAATGGACCATTGCATATTTTTGTCCATTATTCCTCCATTGGCCACATATTTGCCCAGCAAGTTAAACTATCTGTATGTTCTTGTAGCCTCCTTATGTTTTCTTCATAACTTACTTTCCCGTCTACCTTTGTGACATCTTCTACGTTCTCATGAGTGCCATGGATTTTGCCACAGCAATCCCCATGGGCCAGAGAACCATTCTGCTTCTCAATGGTCTGGAAATGCAGGCACCCTTGTCTCCCATTGGTGCTGCAATATGGCAGTGATGGGCCAATATGCCCCGCAAGAGGGAGGGAAGAACACCAGTGACTGAGCTGCAATGTGTTTGGGTGACCCTTTGCCTCAGTTAAATAGCTGGGTGTCTGTGGAAACAGCAAGAGCTGGCAGACACCATTGGAAGGTCTGAGGGGGAGGTACAGCATCTGAATGAGCATGAGTCCTGAGTGTCATGTAGATTGCTGATGGTGGAATGCTGCATTGAGCAGTGGGAGGGGTCAATGGTGTTTTATTAGCCTGTAGTACTATGGCACTTCAAAGCACCTCCCACCTCTGCTAATGTGGGGTGCAGTGTAAGGGCAAGTTGATACAGTTTACTACCAGCAATCCTCCTTTGTTTTGACCCTGTCTAATGATAAGTGATAGGCGATGCACCAATGCAGAGTCTGTACAGATGAGGCGCTGTTGAAGAGTGTGGTGCTGGAAAAGCATAGCCCTTCAGGCAGCATCCGAGGAGCAGGAGAGTCAACGTTTCGAGCAGAAGCTCTTCATCAGGAATGTTCCTGATGAACAGGTTATGCTCAAAAGGTTAACTCTGCTGTTCTTCAGATGCAGCCTGACTGGCTGTGCTTTTCCAGCACCACACTCTTCAACTCTGATCTCCAGCATCTGCAGTCCCCGCTTTCTCCTGGATGAGGCACTGTTCCTGGGTAACTGGATGATTTACTGCATTATAGAAGGAAGTTCAAATACATTACAAGGCCAGCAGAATTACTCGGACTCTTGCAAGCTATACAGAATGCATCTGTTCCCTACCAAAGTTTATGTAAGCCTCACTGTCTCCATTCACAAACTGTGTATGACATCAACAGAATGGGGGAGTTCAGCATAACAAGAGCATTAATCTGATCTAGCCGTTGGTGCAGTCGGTAGGTGATACTATGTGAAAAGTCACTGACCTTCACCTCCAAGCAACATCATTGAAATGGATATCTGTTCCCATTCCCCAGGGAAATTCACACTTGGGGGGTCTCTTGGCCACCTGCTCCCATTGTTGGTTTTGGGGGTTTGCGATCAAAGTTATCTCAATCAGGCAGTTGATGACTTGTAGTAATTTTTTGATTGTTTATTGAATTTGTTAAGAAGCAACAGTCTAGATATGATACATCTATAATCAGCAAAGAAGGTATACAGCTGTGTCAGGTAAGAATGCTTCATTGAACCAGAAGCTGTCTCAAAAGGGGAAACCAGTGCGGTGGCTTTGAAATGGTGACATTGTCTTTGTTTTTCCCTTGGGCTGATGTAGAGATAATCTTGGTCTTCTGTCAAGAAGATGGTAGCTTGTTTCCCTGGATCCTATCCCTCATATCTATCTCTCCTCAGCTATCTCTATACATTATTTTAGGGGCTGGCCATCTCTGCTGTGTCTAAACCCTCTTAACCAATGACCATGGCTACTCTTGATGCCAGGATGACCATTGTCCCCTTATCCACCTCCATTTGAAGGCTGGTTTCCATTTTTTCAAAGAGCAAAACTGTCTTATTTTTGAAAACTTTGCATTTATAATAAGGTAAAGCGATGTCCAATAAAGCTTATGTTTATGCTTGTGAAAGGTTAGTTTGCGACAGTTAAATGAATGCCTGTGAAAACAGTAATAGCTGGTCAGTCTGAAGGGGAGGTACAGATCTGAATGAGCATGAGTCCTGAGTGTCATGTAGATTGCTGATGGTGGAATGCTGCATTGAGCAGTGGGAGAGGTTGATGGTGTTTTATTAACCTGATTGCTACTAATGGCACTTCAAGGCACCTCCCATTGCCAATGTGTTGTTCAGAGTAAGAGTAAGTTGACACAGTTTACTGCCAACAATGCTACATAGAAAACATGAAATATGGAACACAGAGTGAGGACAGGCTTAAAGGGGACGCCAATTTCATACACTGCCAACCTCCACCCAGAACACCTCTAGCATGCCATCCATGAAAAGAGTCTTTGCTTTGTTGCTATATTGTGCTTTATTGGCACAGCACCAAGTTGTAACCAGTGTCAGGATAGGCAGTTTCCTTCCATTGGGTGCAGATGCCCTTACAGAGGACTTTAAGAGTAGCAGGTTGCACCATGTGTTATCAGTACACACTGCTTGACCTTCTGCAGAGCAGTCAGTCAGCAAGCAATATGGACCTCGCCCTGACAACACTTCAATTATTTAAGTGAAAGGGCACCGCAAAGTCTGTTTGCTGCCTGTCACAATGGGAATGGTAGATTGTAGATTATAATCTCTGCGGCTATTAAAAGAGGCCGCCAAGAAATTTTCAGCTATATATCATTCTATTGCAATGCCTCATAAACATTGCTTTATTATTTCCAATTAATTATGGAGCCAAGGCTGTTAAACCTGCTGAATAAGGCATGAAACTGTGATGGAATTCTTATATCTATCAAAAGGGTAAAAGAAACATGGATTGAGAAAAAGGCTGTTGAGCCTTTCAAGTTTGTTCCTCTGCAAATTAAACTCTAACACACACTCTATATAAAGTTACAAAAGGAAAAATATCAAAGACTCACACAGCCTATTTTCTCCACAAAGTATCTCCCAATGCTCGGAGGTAATCACTCAATACTTCAGACTATCAATTTAATATTGCAAACTGTGGACAGAATGTATAAGCAAAGTGTCAATTTAGCTGTATGTATTATTCATCTGTTCCTTGTTTTATTACATATCTGATGTTCCAGGTCTCAGTAGCACAGGGCCACCATTCATTGTACTTTTATAAAATACATACCTTTTATTCTTCCAATTTTAATTAATCTTCCTTGAAGGTATCCCTAAACTCTCAATTGGTAGGAATCTAATGCGCTTGAATATTATTGATCTCTAAAGTAAATTTTGGATGCTTACTCTCATCATATAAAGTTTTCCATTGTGAGTAATAATTGGTAAAACCTATCCCCAGTTATTAAGTCTCACTTGAGGTCTATTCACTTGTACTGTGTATTTTTGCTGCAACCACAGGTTAAGGTGAATAATCTACTTGCATTTTCCACTTCCCTCCATTTCCTATCCTACCTCGTCACTTTATGCCTAAGATGGCACCATATGTGGTAATATTGTACACTTTCTCTGTAGTCTTGTACCTTGTGACAATAAAACCTAAATCTAAAATTACGTACACTTCAATCTTTCTTTCTGCAATGAAAATAAGTTCAGTTATTTTGAGTTTTTGTTCATGCCTTTTAAGATACTAGCAATGCAATAAAAACAGAAAATGCTGGCAGTACTGAGCAGGTTAGTCACCGTTTATAGAGAGAAACGTAATGTTTCAAGTAGATGACCTTTCACTTGTAACCAAGTACTGAAATAGTTGTTCTGAAGAAAGGTCACTGGACCTGAAGCATTAACTCTGCTTTCTCTCCACAGGTGCTGCCAGATCTGATAGGTTTTTCCTGCGATTTTTGTTTTTGTTTCTGATTTCCATAATCAGCAGTTCTTTGTATTTTTTTTTAAACACAGTTGGGTAACCAATCCATATCTCAATCACAAGTTGATGCTGTTAGCTTTCTGTGTGGATCCACAAAGTAACAGTGATGGTTTGTGAGGATTTTGAGCTGATTGTGAACCTGTCCTGCCAGTTGTATGGTAATAACATTATACTGTGTCTTTATCTTAGTAAAGTGCCTCAAGGCATTTAACAGCATCCTATCAGATGAATACTTGGCATTGAGCTACATAATGAGATAATAGGACAGGTGATCAAAAGGTTGAGGGAGCAATGAAAATAAGGGGGACAGCCAAGAGGTCAGAATTGAGGTGCATAGATCTCCAGGAACTGTCAGGCTAAAGGACATTACAGAGATAGAGGGGCGAGGCCTAGATAGGTTTTAAGACATGGATGAGAATTTTTAAATTGAGCCTTTCCCTAACCAGGAGCCTTACTAAATAGATTTAATTTTACTTTTGCAAGTCAATGACTGAAGAGGTCAGAGACATTAAATTAACATGTGTCAAGTTTGGAAGAATGAGGAGCTGAGATTTCAAATGACAACTATTAATTTCTGCAGAGGTGAAATGCTGAAACAAATACACCTCCATATTGCTGTAACAACCAAACCAGAATAATATTCCAGGCAAGAGAGAAATGGGATATACCACCTATCTTTCCTAATTTAACGACAATTGAGGAAGCACAATGCAGGATTTCCAAAAAGAAAGATACTTATAGAACCAATAATATTAGGTAAAATTGAGGATAGGCAGTGGGAATCTAGTTAACATTCCTTTATAAAATAAACTTTGAAATTTCGGTCAATAGTAGGTTCACACGGCCAACATGATCTTGTGAATAGTATCATTTAGTATCTAAACTAAAAACCATAAGTAAACTGTAAATGGTAAAGTAACATAGGTGAAGGCTAAGAGACACAATTCAGCAAAATCAAGTTTATAAAATTGTTAATCCTTATTTTAAAAATCAAACAAATTAATTTCCATGCTATGAGGAGGTGTTGAGCTGTGAGATATACAATTAGCTTTGCACTTTTAGTTATGAATTTAGACATGTGGCTGCATCTTTTTTTATGTTACCAGCTCATCTGGTTTTAGTTACCATGTGCATGCAGGTCCAGTAAATCGACCAATACCTATTTTATCAGTTGAAGGCACCTGTTTAGTAACAAGTAATGTAAAATAATTCTGGCTCCACTCTCAGAAATTCACAGGTGTAGGTGAAAATTACAGTGATTTCTTTTGGCAATTTTTTTTAAACATTTCATCGAGGAATCGCCTGCTGGGCTTAAGATCTTCAGCCATTGATGTTCAGCTGCAGCTAACTAATTTATGGGAGGCTTGTAAATTACACTTGCTTCTCCTGGGTTCCCCAACAGCATTTTGCTGGTGCATTATTCTTGCTGTTCACGAGGTTTGAGTTGGATTGGAATTTCTGTGAGAACTGTTTTTACACTATGGCAGCATTCCTCCAGGTTCAGCTCAGATTAAATGCTATTAACTGCACAACATCTTCTTCAAAATTGCCAGGGAGGAGATTTTTCTGTCACTGCACACGCATAGATGTACTGGCTGCTAAAAGCTGATGTTACCTATCAGCCATCAGCTGTGGGATGTGAATTGGGAATCAATCCAATATCTATCTGTGTTTTCTAGCTTCAACACAACACTGCCACTAATATATCAACACCTAGAGTAACATGGCCAGTAAGTCGGTAATACTAGGAGAAGATGCAACAGTAGATTCGGAAGACAGCACTTATGAGGGGAATTCAATGTCTAAGCATATTCTACTCTAACTTAGAAATCAAAAGAAAATGGGATTCAGACAATAAATAACAGTGACGAATCGGGAGAGTGTGTGTGGGTGCGTGTGTTTGCATGCATCTTCATTTTTGTTTTTACTAGCTTCGCTACCAAATGCAATGATGGCGAAAAGGATTGGAGTTTTTGGAACAGAATACCAAAGAAAATAGAAGTAGAATTTGGACATTTGTCCCATTGATCCTGCTCCACCATGCAAAAAGATTTTGAGTGTTTACCTCTTAGAAGACCATAAGATGTAGATCAGAATTAGGACATTTGGCCCATTCTCCTGTCTTTTCCTTGCAATCCTCGATCTCCTTACTAATCGTTATGGCATTTCCCAACTATCCCTACATCCCTTGAAGTTATTGATTTCTGTCTTGAACATGCTCAATGACTGAACTTCCACAGCCCTCTGGCATAGAGAATTCAAAAAATCACCACCTTCTGTGTTAAGAAATTCCTGCTCAGCTCAGTCTTAAATGTTCTTCTCTGTATTCTGAGTGATTGTATGTTGTAACCAATCATGATCTAATTAAACAGCAGAACAGCTTCAAGGGTCTGAAAAGCCCATGCTTATGTTTCTAGGGACTAGGCTGAATGAGCTGAAGTAACAATGGGGTAACATTTCCCAGGAAATGATTCCCCTTGCAACCAGTTCAGGTGTAACCCAGGTTGACACCTTTCCTGTTTTCAATACCTTTCGTCTTTGGTTGGAGCAAGATTGGGTTGGTTCAATTGTTCCTTTGTCCATTAAAAAATTCAAGTCCCATACTCAAAGATGATCACTCAAAGCCTACAGAGAAACATAGCAAAGTACCCAGACCTATGGCTAAAAACTAATTCAGATCAGGTGCATAATAGACTGGATGATGTAAAGCTTGAGCTGTTTGAACCTGGACAAATTTTGTAGTAGGTATTCTTGGGATTTGGGCGACATTGACAAACCCTATGATTATTGTCCATTCTTAGTTGCTCAGATTTTGATCTAATCGAATGGTTATGGGGCCAGTTCAAAGGGCTACTGGGAGTCTGCCACATTGCTTTGGTACCAGAGTCCCAAGAGACCGGATGAAATAGGAGGGCAGGTTTTCTAAAGGTACTCAGTGACCATTCAGATTTTTCAACAAACCTCATGGTTGTTTTCTTTTCATTGATGCCAGTTTTGAATTTCCTGATTTCTTTTTGAAAATACATTTTAAATAATTGCCTGCATCAAATAGTTGGCACAAGAAGTGTTAAATGTCCATCTGCTAAAGAGCACATTTTAAAGAGCCATGTCTTGACCATGAAAGGACAGAAAACCTAACTCTTTATGGCAAGTTACACCAGCACCAGCTGCTGAGTGTGTGGCGTGGTGCACACATTGGCACAGCTTCTGAGGGCAATGTTACAGCCAAACACCTGATCGGTGTAGGCACTTCAAAGCATTTCAATCAAAAGATTCGCTCTTGATCATGGTCCAAGGGAAGCGATGTGCCAGACTACAATCAGCATCTGGGCACACTGGATCTTCTGTAGAGCAGCAACACCTGAGAGAACAGGCATCTGCTGTTTGCAAGGTTTAACTTAGAGCAGGGCTTCTGTTGTAACAATCTGGCAATACTTTCTACTTCATAGCTCAGGCACAATGATGCTTGCTGTGGAACATCTTGAGAGCTAATGTTCTGTCATTCCACACCATGATCATGAGTTAAATTGGTTCTTAATCAATCAATCAGGGGTGAACAACAATTGGGAGGGAAAATCTTAAATGACAAGCAATGCTTTGTCTATATTAATCTGCATTAGTGTGACCATTACTCATTCTGCATGAGTCCCAGGAAATTAGACAAAACAAACTTTCTACCCAACTGCAACCATCACCTGCCTAACATAACTGGATATTGTTAAACTTTTTGAAAAGCATCAGGAGAAACAAATAGCAGGGGTCTTGGATGTAATGGGTCCCTTGCACAGCAATTGCTATGGCTGTATAAATTAATAATTGGATGGATTGCTACCCCTGTGACACTTGGCAAGTGTCCACCTGTTGTCTGTTTATCAAAGCTTGTGCTTTGATTGCTCTCTTAAGAGCCCAGCAGAACTGCGCCAAAGGACCTTGTACCTTTCTCTTTGGTCTGCTCTGTTGTCTTGCAGTCTTTGCAGGCATTCCGAAATGCCCTTAATTAACTTATTGGTTTTTCAAATTCCACAACTCAAATTCTTTGCCTTAGGCAGTGTTCATACCTGCAAGCACCCTTCTGTCTGAGATATGGAAAGTAGAATTTGCACCTTCCGTTCAATTAAAGCAGGAACAAGCTCAATTATTCAGTATGGTTATGGTGGGCTAGAAACTGCATCCCTTAGCTCCCCTGCAGTTTTTGTTGGTAGACTACGTATCCACCCACAACCTAACTCTAATGTAGTTCAAGGCCCGGTATCAACAATACCTTGAGACACTCTGTTGAGGCATAAGGAACAGTCACACCCTCCACTCCAGATGCACAGAGTAGCAATGTGTACCATCTACCTGATGCATTGCAACAACTCACTAGGCTACTTCAATGACACCTTCCAAACTGATGACACCTATCACTTAGAAGAACAAGGAATCAGATGAATGAAATAGGGGGAGACAATGGCCTAGTGGTATTATATCTAGACTGTTAATCCAGAGACCCAGGTAATGTTCTGGAGACACAAGTTCAAATCCCAGATGGTGTAATTTGAATTAAATAAAAATCTGAATTAAGAGTCTAATGGTGACCATGAATCCATTGTTGGAAATGCTCATCTGTTTGCTAATGTCCTTGAGGGAACGAAACTGACATCCTTACCTGGTCTGGCCTACATGTAACTCCAGAACCATGCCAATGCGGTTGACTCTTATCTGCTCTCTGAGATGGTCAATAAATGCTGGCCGTGAGTGAATAATTAAAAAAAAAGTGAGTTCACACAGGATGATTTTAATATGTTGTGGCTAGGTCTCTCTTCAAAGGTTGGCAGTAAAGTTGGTTGTGTAACATGTGGCACTGCAGGAGTAAAAGTTGGTTTTTGGTCGACAGTCATTGAGAAGACATTACATTAGATGAAAAGTCTGACATCCAGGAAAGGGAGCTCATTTGATCGCTCCACTTTCAATGGTAAACTTCGGCAGAGGATGGAGTTTATTAAACTGTGTCCAGAGCTTTTCGATGCAGCTGTGGATTCAAAACATCCCAAAATGTAATCGACACATGGGAAATAAGCAAGGGCTAGGAGGAGAGTGGCCTCTCCATCAAAGGTAGGCTTCTTGTGATAACCAAAAGATATTAGCAAGAGCTGTGCCTTGAGGGGTTCCCATGGCAATGCCAGCTATTTGGGCATACATGGGTATCATTGAAACTGAACTCAACTGCACAATTGCTAAATTAATTCGTTCAATGAACATAGAATTAGATACATGTGGCACATCTAGATTGGCATGATACAGTGATGCAATGCAAATGCCAATGGCTTCTTTGAATGATAACAGAGAAACATAGAAAATAGGTGCAGGCGTAGGCTATTCGGCCCTTCGAGCCTGCACTACTATTCAATATGACCATGGCTGATCATGCAATCTCAGTATCCCACTCCCACTTTATCTCTATATCCCTTAATCCCTTTAGCCACAAAGGCCATGTCCAGCTCCCTCTTGAATATATTTAATGAACTGGCCCCAACAGCTTCCTGTGGGAGAGAATTCCATAGGTTCACAACTCTGAGTGAAGGAATTCTTCCTCATCTCAGTCTTGAATGGCTTACCCCTTAGTCTTAGACTGTGACCCCTTTTTCTGGACTTCCTCAACATTGGAAACAATCTTCCCACACCTAGCCTGTTCAGCCCTATCAGGATTTTCTATGTTTCTATGAGATCCCCTCCCCGTCATTCACCTAAACTCCAGTGGGTCCAATCTTTCTTCATATGTCAGTCCTGCCATCCCGGCAATCAGTCTGGTAAACCTTTGCTGACTCTCTCAAAGTAAGATTGTGCTTCCTCAGACTAGGAGACCGAAACTGCACACAATACTCAAGGTGTGGCCTCATCAAGGCCCTGTATAACTGCAGCAAGACATCCCTACTCCGATACTCAAGTCCTCCTGCTATGGAGGAGTGCATGCCATTAGCTTTCCATTGGTAAATAAGCTGGTAATTTTGAAAGAGCAAGCAGACATGCTATTGCTCTCAATATATAGCTCTTGTCAGGTCTCAGTGAACATGAACGAATCTTCACAGTATCTGTGGATAACTCATTTAGAATAGTTCACACAACTGAACAGAATCAATTGCTGATAGAATAGGGTGTAAAGGGATATCCCTTCTGTATGTGTTGTGTTGACAATGCACGCCCAGACACAGTGAGCCATAAGGATGAATCCAATTGCAGATATCACCAGGTGGGCTGTCATCCTTGCACAAGTCCAACAAATGCCTCTGCAACTTACTCTCAAGTGTGGCTGTTTAATCATGTATAATGGCAGATCCTATAAATACAAATTTGATCGATTATTGAGCACAATGTATATTTTGTCAATGTAATCACATTTGTTGAGTAGGATTAATTCACTCCCTTTGTTAGGTTGACACTTGGGTGGTTCAGGGTTTCCTTGGGATTATGCAATGCTACCAGCCATTTGCATGACAGATCAAAATCCATTAGTAGGCTTTGCTATGATATGCATGAGCCAAGTCTGCTTGCTCTGTTTTCAGGGCCTTACCATCATTGATGGTCCCTGGTTAGTGATGAGATAATTGGATGCCTTATGCAGCCTGCCTTGAACTCAAATTCTTGAATGTGAGCATAATATTGCACGCCAAAAAAATGGATGTGTGCGTATGTGAAGGTCTGACCCTGTGAATGGGTCAGATGAGTACAATAGATTTCCTATCCACTACCATCGGTGTGCAACAGTCTCCTTTGCTGCTTCCCTGGTCAATGTTTCTATTGATCCATGCCCAGTGTGACTCTTACAATGCAAGTAGCTATTTACAGCCTTACACCCCATTGGTGCCATTACAGACAGCAAGAGAGAAAAACAGATACATGGAGTTTCTAAACGACCAGACAAGGTGGCTGGTTGGGGGCTAGATTTGTTTTGACTTTGAGTAAAAGTGTGTTAGTTTTTTTTGCAGTTCTCTGATTTTTTTTCGAATCCATGAGTTAAATCAACATTAAAATGTGGAGGGATGTGTAAGGGGCACTGATCTGATATGTCTGATTTACACTATTGCCCAAACTTTGCTTGAATTCTGCTGGTGCATTCATAAAACTATATCTTTGTGAAAATGTCTACCTTAGCATATTTGTGCTGTAAAGCACATAACTCTTCTGACATGGTTCTCTTAAAGGCATTCCGATTTGAGTTGAAACACATGGGCAGCAGATTCCTCACCCACATTAAAAGGAAGCTCAGTCCTCATGTGTTTCCTATTGTTCACCAGATAGCTCTGCATTTACTTCCCCATCAGGGCAATGCTTTCAATAGGGATCAGTTACAATCGACGGTTCTCCCACTCTCTTGGGCTCAGATAGTAGTTTCACCATCAGAATCCCTCCTAAAATCAAAGGATAGCGAAGAATTATGAACTGTAGGATTATCGTTTATGACTCATTCATTTTCTGGGGAAAATTGCTCAGCGATGGCGGATGTTGGGACAGGACTGAGTGAGGGTTATTGAGAAAGGCAATGCTAGATCATCACTTCAACATAGAATCATATAGCTCAGAGAAAGGCCATTCAGCCCTCCGTACCCATTTTAGATCTTTGAGCTATAGAATTACACTATCTCCTCTGCTCCTTCCCCATAGATCTGCTGAAGTATTTTTTTCCCCAAGTATATAATCAGTTTCTGACTTTTTGTGGCAAAGTGATGGCACCCCTATCTCTGGGCCAGAACAGCATCGGTTTAAGCCTCTATCTATTCCTAAGGTGCATATTAACATCGCTGTACAGATTGATTTAAAATATGTAAAACTCACTTCCTCTTAAATGTCAGTACTGCACTGTCTCCTCTCAGGCATTCGCTTCCAGATAACAGTGGGGAATAAAATTCTCACCTCTTTAATTTTGCCAATTATTATCCAGCCAGTAAATATAATTTCTCCTAATCACATGTCTTCAACTCTCTAACTCATTTTCCCATAATGAGAGCAATTCCAGATTCGCTGCTTGGTCATCACTTTCGAATTAAGGATGATAGATATGCGTTATTTCTATGTAGCAAGAAACCACAAACTTTTAAAGTGCAGAACGAGCTATTAATACTCATACCAAAATCACTGAAAGCTAGTAGACAGGTACAATTCATTTTTCCAAGAGGACAATTGAATGTCTGCCTTTATCTTAAGGGGTCAGAATACATTATGCTACAGAGTTTAAAGCTTTGTTTAGACCCCTATCTTGAGAAATGAGTCCACATCATAAAAGATATCCAGTCTCAGACAACGTGCAACAAAGATTCATCAGCATGCCAGAACTGAAACAATCAAGATGTGGGGACAGATAGACTTGTATTCACTTAAGTATAGAAGATTATTGGAAGGCTAATTCAGTTATAGATCAGAGTCATAGAGATGTATAGCATAGAAACAGACCCTTCAGTCCAACTTGTCCATGCTGACCAGATATCCTCGATTAATCAAGTCCCATTTGCCAACACTTGGCTCATGTCCCTCTGAACCCTTCCACTCATAAGAGTCATAGAGATGTATAGCACGGAAACAGATCCTTCGGTCCAACTCATCTATGCTGACCAGATAACCGAACCTAATCTAGTCCCATTTGCCAGCACTTGGCCCATATCTCTCTAAACCCTTCATATTCATGTACCCAACCAGCTGCCTTTTAAATGCTATAATTGTACTAGCCTCCACCACTTCCACTGGCAGGTCATTCCATACACCCACACCACTCTGAGTGAAAAAGTTGCCCCTTAGGTCTCTTTTATATCTTTCCCCTCTCAACCTAAACCTATGCCCTCTAGTTCTGGACTCCCCGACCCCAGGGAAAAGGCTTTGTCGATTTATCCTGTCCATGCCCCTCATGATTTTATAAACCTCTAGTAAAGTCAATCCTCAGCCTCTGGTGCTCCAGGGAAAACAGCCTCAGCTTGTTCAGCCTCTCCCTGTAGCTCAAATCTTCCAACCCTGCCACATCCTTGTAAATCTCTCCTGAACGTTTTCAAGTTTCACAACATCCTTCTGATAGGAAGGAGATGAGAATTGCACACAATATTCCATAAGTGGTCAAACCAAGTCCTGTACAGCTGCAACATGACCTCTCAACTCCAATACTCAGTGCTCTGACCAACAAAGGAAAGCATAACAAACACCTTCTTCACTGTCCTATCTACCTGTGACTCCACTTTCAAGGAGCAATGAACCTGCACTCCAAGGTCTCTTTGTTCAACAACACTCCCGAGGACCTTACCATGAAGTGTATAAGTCCTGCTCTGATTTGCTTTTCGAAAATGTAGCACCTCACATTTATCTAAATTAAACTCCATCTGCCACACCTCAGTCCATTGGCCCATCTGATCAAGATCCAGTTGTAATCTGAGGTAACCTTCTTCACTGTCCACTACACCTCCAATTTTGGTGTCATCTGCAAACTTACTAACTGTACCTCTTATGCTCGCATCCAAATCATTTATATAAATGACAAAAAGTAGAGGGCCCAGCACCGATCCTTGTGACACTCCACTGGTCACAAGCCTCCAGTCTGAAAAACAACCCTCCCCTACCACCCTCTGACTTCCACCTTTGAGCCAGTTCTGTATCCAAATGGCTAATTCTCCCTGTATTCAACGAGATTTAACTTTGCTAACCAGTCTACCATGAGGAACTTTGTCAAATGCCTTACTGAAGTCAATATAGATCACATACACTGCTCTGCCCTCATCAATCCTCTTTGTTACTTCTTCTAGAAACTCAATCAAGTTCATGAGACATGATTTCCCATGCACAAAGCCATGCTGACCGTCCCTAATCAGTCCTTGCCTTTCCAAATAGATGTATATCCTGTCCCTCAGGATTCCCCCCAACAACTTGCCCACCACTGATGCCATGCTCACTGGTTTATAGTTCCCGCGCGTATCCTTGCCACCATTAAACAGAGGCACCACGTTAGCCAACGTGCAGTCTTCCGGCACCTCAAATATCTCAGCAAGGGGCCCAACAATCACATCCATAGCTTACCATAGAGTTCTAGGGGTGCACCTGATCAGGTCCTGGGGATTTAGCCACTTTTATGCATTTGAAGACATCCAGCACCTCTTCCTCTGTAATATGGACATTTTTCAAGATGTCACAACCTATTTCCCTACATTCTATATCTTCCATATCCTTTTCCACAGTAAATACTGATGCAAAATACTCGTTTAGTATCTCCCCTATCTCCTGTGGCTCCACACAAAGGCCGCCTTGCTGATCTTTGAGGGGCCCTATTCTCTCCCTAGTTTTGTCCTTAATGTATTTTTTTTTAGATTAGATTACAGTGTGGAAACAGGCCCTTCGGCCCAACAAGTCCACACCGACCCGCCGAAGCGAAACCCACCCATACCCCTACATCTACCCCTTACCTAACACTACGGGCAATTTAGTATGGCCAATTCACCTAACCTGCACATCTTTGGACTGTGGGAGGAAACCGGAGCACCCGGAGGAAACCCACGCAGACACGGGGAGAACGTGCAAACTCCACACAGTCAGTCGCCTGAGTCGGGAATTGAACCCGGGTCTCTGGCGCTGCGAGGCAGCAGTGCTAACCACTGTGCCACCGTGCCGCCCACTAATTGTAAAAACCCTTTGGATTCTCCTTAACTCTATTTGCCAAAGCTATCTCATGTCCCCTTTTTGCCCTCCTGATTTCTCTCTTAAGTATACTCCTACTGCCTTTATACTCTTCTAAGGATTCACTCGATCTATCCTGTCTATATTGATATATGCATCCTTCTTTTTCTTAACAAACCCTCAATTTCTTTAGTCATCCAGCATTCCCTATACCTACCAGCCTTTCCTTTCACCCGGACAGGAATATACTGTCTCTGGACTCTCATTATCTCATTTCTGAAAGCTTCCCATTTTCTACCCATCCCTTTAGAACATAGAACATAGAAGAATACAGCGCAGTACAGGCCCTTCGGCCCTCGATGTTGCGCCGATCCAAGCCCACCTAACCTACACTAGCCCACTATCCTCCATATGCCTATCCAATGCCCGCTTAAATGCCCATAATGAGGGAGAGTCCACCACTGCTACTGGCAGGGCATTCCATGAACTCACGACTCGCTGAATAAAGAACCTACCCCTAACATCTGTCCTATACCTACCTCCCCTTAATTTAAAGCTATGCCCCCTTGTAATAGCTGACTCCATACGTGGAAAAAGATTCTCACTGTCAACCCTATCTAAACCCCTAATCATCTTATACACCTCTATCAAGTCACCCCAAACCTTCTTTTCTCCAATGAAAACAACCCCAAGTGCCTCAGCCTTTCCTCATACGATCTTTCTACCATACCAGGCAACATCCTGGTAAACCTCCTCTGCACCCGTTCCAGTGCCTCCACATCCTTCCTATAGTATGGCGACCAAAACTGCACACAATACTCCAGATGCGGCCGCACCAGAGTCTTATACAACTGCAACATGACCTCAGTACTCCGGAACTCAATTCCTCTACCAATAAAAGCCAGTACGCCATATGCCTTCTTCACCGCACTATTTACCTGGGTGGCAACTTTCAAAGATTTGTGTACATGGACACCAAGATCCCTCTGCTCATCCACACTACCAAGTATCCGACCGTTAGCCCAGTACCCCATCTTTTTATTACTCTTACCAAAGTGAATCACCTCATACTTAGCTATATTGAACTCCATTTGCCACCTTTCTGCCCAGTTCTGCAGCTTATCTATATCCCGCTGTAACCTGCCACATCCTTCCTCACTGTCTACAACTCCTCCGACTTTCGTATCATCCGCAAACTTGCTCACCCAATCTTCTAACCCCTCCTCCAGGTCATTTATAAAAATGACAAACAGCAATGGTCCCAAAACAGATCCTTGCGGAACACCGCTAGTGACGGCACTCCAAGATGAACCTTTACCATCAACTACTACCCTCTGTCTTCTTCCAGCCAGCCAATTCCTAATCCAAACCTCCAACTCACCCTCAATGCCATACCTCCGTATTTTTTGCAGTAGTCTACCATGGGGAACCTTATCAAACGCCTTACTAAAATCCATATACACCACATCTACTGCTTTCCCCTCGTCCACCTCCTTAGTCACCTTCTCAAAGAATTCAATAAGGTTTGTGAGGCACGACCTGCCCTTCACAAAACCATGCTGACTATCCTTGATCACATTATTCCTATCCAGTTGTTCATAAATCCTATCCCTTACAATCCTCTCTAAGATTTTGCCCACAACAGAAGTGAGACTCACCGGCCTATAATTACTAGGGTTATCCCTACTCCCCTTCTTGAACAAGGGAACCACATTTGCTAGCCTCCAATCTTCTGGCACTACTCCTGTAGACAACGAGGACATAAAAATCAAGGCCAATGGCTCTGCAATCTCCTCCCTTGCTTCCCAGAGAATCCTAGGATAAATGCCATCAGGCCCAGGGGACTTATCTATTTTCACCTTTACCTGGGAACATCTGCCCCCAATCAGCTTTAGAAAGTTCTTACCTAATACTGTCAAAATTCACCTTCCTCCAATTTAGAACTTCAACTTTTAGATCTGGTCTATCCTTTTCCATCACTATTTTAAAATTAATAGAACTATGATCACTGACCCCAAAGGACTCCTCCACTGACACCTCAGTCACCTGCCCTGCCTTATTTCCCAAAAGGAACATCCACACACTGAATCAGAAAATTTTCTTGTAAACTTTTGACACTTCATATACCCATCCAGATGCCTTTTAAATGTTATAGTTGTACCAGTCTCCAACACTTTCTTTGGCAGCTCATTCCATACATGCACCATGTCCCATTTAAATCTTCCCCTTGCACCCTAAACCTATGCCCTATAGTTCTGGACTTCCACACCCCAGGGAAAAGACCTTGTCTAGGTAACCCATCTATGCCCCTCGTGATTTTATAAACCTCTATAAGGTCACCCCTCAGCCTCTGCTGCTCCAAGGAAAACAGCTCCACCCTGTTTAGCCTCTCCTTATAGCTCCAACCCTCTAACCCTGGCAACGTCCTTGTAATATTTTTCTACACACTTTCAAGGTTCACAACATCCTTCCTATAGGAGGGAGACCAGAATTGAATACAATATTCCAAAGGTGACCTAACCAATGTCCTGTATAACCACAACATGATCTCGCAACTCCTATATTGAATGTTTAAGATGATGAAAGGATTTTTTGGTTTCTCTCTGTCTCCCCCATTTTCACTAGTGGGGCGACTTGAGCACAAGGTCAGAGCACATAGATGAAGGATTTCTTCGTACTAGGGCTATTAAGGAGTGTAGAGCCAAGTTGAGTAAATTGAGTTGGCCTATCTCGACCTAACTGAATGCAGATATAGTCTTGAGTGGGTGAATGATCTACTCCTGTATCCACATTTCTCTGATATGGGCAATAGGCCATTGAATGAACTGAAGTATATGCAGCATGGAATATATGAAGTAGAACAGGGGAACACTGGAATAGTTCAGTCTGAAGGTGACAAATGCATATATCAAGCAGCAAACATAAGGCAGTTACTAGAGTGTAACAGACTGTGGAATCTAAGTGGGGGAGAATATGCAGTGCAGAAACTCAAATCAAAAATCCTGCCACTTTTTCAGCACACTGACTGCTGAAGCAGCATAGCCAGAGGTTACTGTCTGTGATTTAATCCAGCCACTAGTTGTGTGTAGGCATACCCTTGCATGTGTATCAGGTATCCCCCTATGGATCAAAAGTATGATTAAGAACAGAGTATATTTCATGCCATTTATCTCCAGTTGTGTCGAACAGTAATAACATTGGATCACTGCTTCATGTCTTCATCATTCTTCATTAGTATAACGTTATACAATACCTGCACAATAGCGACAAGGTATTTGATTTGATGAGGCGCACCCGTTTGACAGATATAATGTGATTGTTGAATAAGTTCTGAAAGGGGAGGGTGTCACTGATGGCCTATTCGGAGAGTATCTTGTGAAATACAGTAAGCTGAAAGCTCTGCCAACACAAAGGGCCACATTCCTCACAACACGTTGATGTGGACTCACCAGGAAGAAAGTTCAAGCAAAAGCTGGAATGACAGATCGGCTCACATTGGGTAAAATATATTGGATTTCACTGTTAATGTGTTTTTGGTTAGGTTGGTACACACCCAATAAGCTCGACTTAGCTTGGAAGGAGCCAGGTCCTGCGGGTGATATGGGCAGCGAGCCATGTGATTTTGATGGTATGTTGGCAACAGTGTAAATTGGCTCATGTACCTTTTTGTGCAAAACACCATTCAGTTCTTCTCTCATTCATTCATTCATCCATTTGGACTGAATGTGCCTGAGCCAATGCATTTCCTTGAAGCCGATTGTAGCATCTCTGGTTTTAGCTTGCTGCACACTTCACGTTGTACACACAATGCTCCAAGTCGGTAAACTTCAATAATATTTTTTAAACTTCTAAAAGAAAGAAAAAGAAATAAAAAAGTACTATTCCACACCTTTCTTGACCATGCCTTACAGCAAATGCAATACTTTGGAAATCCAGTCACTGTTGTGTGGGAAACATGACAGCAAATGTACACACATAACAGCAAATGTACACACATAACAGCAAATGTACACACGTAACAGCAAATGTACACACATCCAGCTCCCACAAGCAACAATGAGATAATCACCAGGTAATGTGCTTTTGGGATCTTTTCAGCACATCTGAAGAGCAGATGAAACCTCAGCTGAACATCTCATCTGAAAGACGGCACCTCTGATACTGCCACACTCTCTGAATACCAGAATGTCAGTCTTTATTTCCGTGCTCAAAGATTTTTCATTATTCATTCTTAGGGGGCATTCCTGGCTGGGCCAGCATTTGTTGCCTGAGCCTAGTTGCCCTGGAGGAGGTGGTGGTGAGTTGCCTTCTTGAACTGCTGATGTCCATGCACTACAATGCTGTTAGCAATGCTGTTCCAGGATTTTTAAACGGGATCATTGAACCAGGATTGATCCTTTGGCTTGATGTTAATCATGAGGTGAATGTGACTGCCCTTGAATCAGGGCTACATTTGACTAAGGCATCTAACAGCCCGAGCAAAACTGAAGTCATTGGAATCGGGGTGGCAAACTCTCCACTGGTTGGTCATACCTGGCACATAGGAAGCGATACTGAAGGAATGCCAATATATTTCCAAGTCAAGAAAATAAGTGGCTTGAAGGTGATGGTGTTCCCATACATTTACTGTTCTTGGCCTTTTAGGTGGAAGTGATCACGGATTTAGAAGGTGTTGTCTAAATATTGTTGGTGAATTGCTGCAGTGCATCTTGTAGATGGTACATCCTGGTACTACTGAGCGTTGGTGGTGGTGGGGAATGGATGTTTGTGAATGTGGTGCCCACCAAGTGGGCTGCTTTGTTCCAGATAGTGTCAAGCTTCTTGAGTGTTGTTGGAGGCTGCACCCATCCAAGCCTGACTTATGCCTTGTAGATAATGCACTTGCTTTGGCGAGTCAGGACATGAGGTACTGACTGGTCTCTGACCTCTGTATTTATATAATTAGTCTAGTACAATGTTAACCCCCAGGATGTTGCATCGAGGACCGAAGAGCCTGTACTGCACTGTAATGTTCTATGTTGATAGTGGGGAATTCAGTGATGGTAATGCCATTGAATGCCAGGGGCAATGTGTTGTTTCTCTCTTATTGGAGGTATTATTGACTGTTGTGGTTCTGATCGCGAGCTGGGAATTTGTGTTGCAGACATTTCGTCCCCTGTCTAGGTGACATCCTCAGTGCTTGGGAGCCTCCTGTGAAGCGCTTCTGTGATCTTTCCTCCGGCATTTGTAGTGGTTTGTCTCTGCCACTTCCGGTTGTCAGTTCCAGCTGTCCGTTGCAGTGGTCGGTATATTGGGTCCAGATCGATGTGCTTATTGATTGAATCTGTGGATGAGTGCCATGCCTCTAGGAATTCCCTGGCTGTTCTCTGTTTGGCTTGTCCTATAATAGTAGTGTTGTCCCAGTCGAATTCATGTTGCTTGTCATCTGTGTGTGTGGCTACTAAGGATAGCTGGTCGTGTTGTTTCGTGGCTAGTTGGTGTTCATGGATGCGGATCGTTAGCTGTCTTCCTGTTTGTCCTATGTAGTGTTTTGTATAGTCCTTGCAGAACCACAACACCAAGCACCCAAGCTACAAATCTTCTCACAAACTTTGAATATTATTGACTATCACTTGTGTGGCTCAAAGGTCACTTACCACCTTCCAGCCCAAACTTGGGTATTGTCCAGATTTTGCTGCATTTGGACATGGACTCTGAGGAGTTGCGAATGGTGCTGAACATTGTGCAATCATAGGCAAACATCCCAACATCTGACCTTATGATGGAGGGAAGGTCATTGATGAAGCAGCTGAAGATGGTTGGGCCTAGGACACTACCCTGCAGAACTCTTGCAGATATGTCCTTGAGCTGAGATGGACTGACCTCCAATGATTACAACCATCTTCCTATGTGCCAGGTATGACCAACCAGTGGAGAGTTTGCCCCCCCTGATTCCAATTACTACAGTTCTGCTCGGGCTGTTAGATGCCTCAGTCAAATGTAGCCCTGATTCAAGGTCAGTCACATTCACCTCATGATTAACATCTTGCCAAAGGATCAATCCTGAATGAATGAAGAGTAGAGAAGAGCATGTCAGGAATAGCACCAGGCATACCTAAAATTAAGGTTTCAACCTGGTGAAGCTACAGCATAGAACAGCATAGGCTGCAAGCGATGGACAGAGCTAAGGTTTCTCATAACCAATGGATCAAATTAAGCTCTATAGTCCTGTCACTTTCAGTCATGAATGCTGGTGAACCATTAAATATCTTCCTGGAAGAGGAGGCTCCACAAATATCCCCCTCCTCAATGAGTCCATAAACATCAGTGCAAATGATAAGGCTAAAGATTCACAGCAATTTTCAGTCAATCCTCTGCAGAACCTCTGCTGGTCCAGCTTCAGATGTAGTCATCGTGAAATTCCAGCCACTCTATTTCTAAATCCTTGCTCCAGAACTGCAGCAGAACATCACAACAAGTCCTCTTGCCACTTGGCAAGCCAGGGAAGTGTGAGGTTAAGAATAGGAAGCCCTCTATTATATATTGACAAAGGGCCGTAGAAACACTATAAAGGGCACCAATGCTACAAGGACTGGCATTAACATTTTGATCACATCAAAATTGCAGTTATTTGCAGGATTTGGGAAGTGCTTTCATTCATCAGGATGATTGGAAGTTGTGAGAAACAAAGCAACTACCAATGATGGTGTGTCAGCGGTAAGGGCTGCTCCCAATTACCCAGCATTCCTAAAGGCTCCTGCAAACCAGTTCACCTCTCCACCCCATTCCATTGTCCTTTAAAACCTGTCCAACCCTAATGCTGCATCCCCTCAACCCCTCTTTTGTCCCATTGTTTACACCAGCCCACTCCATCACAGTTACCCCCTCAATCTCTCCCATCCTCCCACCTCTCATCATGTCCTGCTATCTTTTGCTTACTATGCCAAATTTGGACTTAACTGAGGGCCACTGTCAGTGAAGCTAATGTCCCAAACCTGGTGGGCGAGCTGCCTTTGGAGGTGGAAGAGGTGCCAACAGCTCACCACAATTGCTGATCTGAGGCGCAGTGACAGATCTGTGTTTGCGTTTGCAACCCCTGCACCAGATTGGCACTTTAAATCTGGCCAAAAATTATTTTCAATGCCTCACCTACAAAAGATATCACTGACCAAAAACACCCTGCCCATTGTAAGACTACAAAACAAATAGTTTTGAGTTTGGCAGAGAGAAGTTGTTCATAAAAAGCAAATGATCATTGCATATGCCACCGACTAAAGGCAAAAGCTCTGCACCGTTTCTCTGCTATTGTCTGACCTCAATATCTAGCCTTGTGTTATGGAAATTCCAGGTGCTGCTTTTGACTGTGGAAAAGAATTGGCAGATTTCACATTTTTGTTTCCCATCTTGGACAGATTCTTTTAATCAGTATTATCGTCAGTGCCAGTTAACTGCTGGAACTGATGTGTGTAATGCATCATGATGTCCAAATACAGATTTAGAAATTCAAATAAGCTTCCAGTATACTGCTGCCAGATTAGGTAATCACTCTCCAAGGAGGAAAGGTTCCCTAGCGCGTTGCTAAGTGTAACCCCTCCTGAGTTTAGTGCCTTTAAAATTTATATTACAAGTCAAAGGTCACAAATGCATTCCAAACCAATGTCCAATTTGGAAACCCAAAAGCTGTTTACAGTCTTGTTTTCAGAAAGAATGGAGCAGTGATATAATCACTCATTTATCATCATTATACGATGCCTGTTTAACACTTTGATTTACTGAAATGATGTCCACACTTTCTTATATGCCAACAAATTTGTTTTTCCTGCTCCCTTTTGCCTTCATCATTACTGCACAAACTGACTGCTATGCAGAATGTTGGCCATGTAAAACAACTTTCAGATGTTGCTGTTTGATAACATTTACAGTCCACCTTCAAATTGTATCACATTTTCAACCCATCCTCAAATTGTACGAAACTTTCAACATCCTCATCCTTTCTAAATTTTACCATAAATAGAAGACAGCAACTGAGAAACGTAATCAGGAATTCAGGAGATATGTCTTCTCACAGAACATGGTTAGAATGTAGAACTTGGAGAAAGTGAGGTCTGCAGATGCTGGAGATCAAAGTTGAAACTTTATTGCTGGAACAGCACAGCAGGTCAGGCAGCATCCAGGGAACAGGAGATTCGACGTTTCGGGCACAGGCCCTTCTTCAGGAATGAGCAGAGAGTGTTCAGCAGGAGAAGATAAAAGGTAGGGAGGAGGGACTTGGAGGAGGGGCGTTGGAAATGTGATAGGTGGAAAGAGGTCAAGGTGAGGGTGATAGGTCGGAGTAGGATGGAGGCGGAGAGGTCAAGAAGAAGACTGCAGGTCAGGAAGGCGGTGCCGGGCTGGAGGGATCCGGCTGAGACAAGGTGGGGGGAGGGGGGATGAAGAAACTGGTGAAGTCCAAGTTCATCCCCTGCGGTTGGAGGGTTCCCAGTCGGAAGAATGTAGAACTTATTAACACAGGGAGTGGTTCAGCTGAATATATCTAATGGGACGCTTGATAAGCACATGAACAATAAAGGAATGGAAAGTTAAGCTGACAGTGTTAAAAGAAGACACATGTGGTGTTTAGTACGACCATTGGCCAGTTGGGGTGAGTGGTCTGTTTGAAAACTTTGCACCCTGGGTAATTCCATGTTAAAAAGAAAACCTTCTTTTTCCAGTGTGTCCATGACATTGATGTTTGACGGCTTGGATTCTGAATCTTGGAGTGACCCGTTGGCAGTGTCAGTGTCACATTGGCTGAGGTGTGAATTTACCTCATGAACGTTTTCTGTTACTGGCCCTTGCTCGAAGCTGGTAGAAAAAGCACCACCGCCAATAGGTACAAGTCAGTGGTTAGGTGGGAAAGGACAGCATGGAGGGGAAATGATCAGGCTCTTGTCTACAGTGCTGGCTGTCCTTACAACAACATGGGGTCTTATAAAGACCATGATATAGGGAGTAGTGAGAAACCATCAGGGTGGGGACCAAATTTGATCCAAGAGAGATCACACTTGTTCCTCCAGGCTCACAGCGAGACTTTACAAAACTATGAAATACCGAACCCACCTGGGCCTATGGCCTAGGCCCTGTTTGCTAGTTGCATTTGCTGTCAAATAGGAACTTGTGCAATCTACAGCGTAATCTAGAGTTAAACTAGAGCGCACATCTTAGTAACATCACCAGGAAAATCACAACACAAGCCTCCCTGTACCCGAACTCTGGCAAGTTCAGAATTGACGAGCAAGAACTGATATGGTACCCTCATACCTGCCATCCAAAAATTGACACCATTTGAAGAGATTTATAATCATGCCTTGTATTGTGCTTTTATTGGCATAATATCATTATTAGATACAAAATCTGCTCCATTTGTAAGATCCTGATGAAGAAACAATTAATATTTGTGCCATACAAGTGCTGGGCAATGATCACCTCCAAAAAGAGAGAATCTAACCATTGCCCCTTGATATTTAATGGCATTATCATTGTTGAATCCTACATTATCAACATCCTGGAGATTACCAGGAGCTAAACTGGGCCAGCCAATCCCAAGTCAGTGGCACCTCAGGTGGTCGAGGAACTCAGTCTCTACCATCTACTGGGCACAAGATAAGAGTGTGACAAAATACTTCACACTTGTCTGGGGGTATTTGCAATCCCAATATCACTTGAGAAGCTTGACACCATCGAAGACAAAGCACCCCTTGATTGGGATTCCACCATCTTCAACATTCAGTACCTCCAGCACAGATGCACATAGACAACAGTGTGCAGCATCTACAAAATGCACTGCAGAAACTCACCAAGGCTCTGACAGCATCTTCCAAACCTAGAAGCCAACCACCCAGGAAGACAAGCTGATGCATGGGCCCATCACCACTTGCATGATCCTCTCCAAATCACAGGCTCATCCTGACCTGAAGCAATATCGCCGTTCCTTCAGTTTCAAAATTCTGAAACACCTTCCCAACAGCACTGTGGTTATAGCCTACACCTTAAGGACAGCAGCAGTTCAAAGAGGAGCACCCAATCATCTCCTCCAGGGGGGAGCAATAATAGCTGGCCCAGCTAGCAATGCCCAGATCCCATGAATGAAATAAAAACAAAACAATTGCCAATACATATATGAGCAATGCTGCAATAGATATCTTTGCTATGCTTTCTGTATCTGTAGCAATGATGCTGATAATAAAAAGATTGCACCATTTATTGCCTTAGGCAAGGCACTCTATGTAACATGGGAACATGGAACCAAACCTAATCAGTTCAGAAAATAAACCTTGCTGCATTTCCTTTTAACTGAAAGTTATCGATAACAAAAATGCTTTGGGTTGAGTTTTACAAATAGATGGTCAGATTCAAATTTATTTAGTGATGGGCATGTAATGGTCTTCCTCAGACAGAGGAGCTAAAAGACAAGTCTCATTGAACTTCTTGTCCATCCCATTGACCCACCTCTGATGGCCTCTTGTCTGCTTCTGTCCACTTTTTGAACCAACACAAAAGCATTGATGGTTGAGTGAACTGATCTCAGTTTGGGGATATTGCAGTGGTGTTGCTGAGTTAGGATCTCCCTCATCCTCCCGAGGCTAAAGGAGATAATCACACCAGATTGGCATCTAACTACACTTGTTTAGAAAGGATATGCAGCCAATCCCAAGGTCAGCCTGGGCTATCAAGGATGCCCCACGTAGAAGGTGATTTTTCTCAGCAGGAGTCAGCCCCTTTAGCGGGGTGGGGGAAGCAATAAAGACAATTGGTTCTGGGAGGGTCAATGATGAATCACATCATTCACATGTAGCTGGAGTCTGCAACCAAGGCTGGCCACAATTTATCATCCTTCAGAGATTTAAGGTCAGGCACACCTTTTCAATCCATTCATCCAATTCAAGCCTAAGCAGAACTTCAGATTTGTGCCAAGATCTCACTGTCATGTTTATCCATTAGTAAATATGCCAGCTCACCAAAGTATACATGTGGTAATTTGTTTATTGCTGTAGTGTGAGCAGACTTTTTTTATATAGTGTGGAAACAGGCCCTTCGATCCAACAAGTCCACACCGACCCTCCGAAGAGGAACTCATCCAGACCCATTCCCCTACTACTCCACATTTAACCCAGACTAATGCACTGAACCTACACATCCCTGAACACCATGGACAATTTAGCATGGCCAATTCGTCTAACCTGCACATCTTTGGATTGTGGGAGGAAACTGGAATACCCAGAGGAAACCCGCGCAGACATGGGGAGAATGTGCAAATTCCACATGAATAGTTACTTGAGGGTGGAATCGAACCCGGCACCCTAACGTTGTGAGGCAATATGATAGTGGTACAATGCTGGAGATTTGAACATAAACTTGATGGTATCAAGGGAAGGGAAAAGTCTTGCATTTAGAAATCACCTTTCATAGTATAAGGAAATCCTGAAGCACTTTGCAACCAATAAAGTACTTTTGAAGCATATTTGTTTTGTAGGGAAACATGACCTTCAAGTTAAGATCATAAGATCTAAGAAATAGGACCATCATTAGGTCATCCAGCATTGAACCTGCTCTACCATTCAATAAGACGTTGGCTAATCTGATTGTTGCCTTACCTTTCCTTTCCTGCCTATCCTTCAGTCCCCTTGGTACCCTTGATGATCAAAACTCTGTCTATCTCAGCCTTTAGAATATTCGATGATTTAGCCTCCACTGTTCTCTGTGGAGGGAAATTCCATATTCTTCTGAGAGAAAAATTCCTTCTCAGCTTTGTTTTCACTGGGACAGTCTTGTTTTGACGGTCAATGATGTTACCACCAGTGAATCGTCCACTATCGACATCCTGGTTGGTTTGCCATTGATCAAAAACTGAACTAGACAAGCCATATAAATATTGTGATGAGAAAAACAGGTCAAAGGCTCGGAATTTGTGATGAGTAACTAACTTTCTATCCCCCCCCACAGCCTGTCTACCATAAATAAGAATATCTGGACCACTGCAATTCCTATAACACTATGAAGCTTGACACCATTCAGGACTAAGCAGTCTGCCTGATTGGTACTTCATTCTCCACATTCAATATTCACTCCCTTCACCACTAACACACTGAGCAGCAGTATGTATTATCTATAAAATGCACAGCAGTAGCTCACCAAGGCTCCTCCACCATTGCCTCCCAAATCCACAACCTCTTACAGCTGGAAGATCGAGGGCATCAAATACATGGAGACACCACCAGCTGTGAGTTCCCCTCCAAGTCACACAGCATCTAGACTTGTAACTAAATCACAGTTTCTTCACTGTGCCAGGATCAGAATCCTGAAATTTCTTTTCGGGCAGCTCTAAGGGTATCCCTACACTCCAAGGCCTGGAGCACTTCAAGACAGCAGCTCCTAGTCACCTTCCATAGGGCAATTAAAGTTGGGCAATAAATGCTGGCCTAGCCAGCTATGCCCATTGCCCATGAATAAACAATAAAAGTAATGTTGATTGGAGTCTAAATACTGACCAGAACACCTCCCTGGAGGACCCCCCCCCCCCATTCAACCATGCCTGCACCTTCCCCACACACGGACGGTATGATCTAAAGGAAACAAAATCTAGAAAATACAGTCAACAGTGTTTTCCTATGAAATTTAAATGCTCGTGTCAAATTCCTCCCTCTTTTTATAAATGGCTACTCCCTTTGCTAAACTAGCATGAGAATAATTTGATATGAATGTGTTAAGTACTCAGACAAAAACAGCAGCACTCACTTCCTACCTGCAAACTTCAAATACTTTCAACTTTGTCTTATTGCTCTCAGCTATCACTGGTGGGACCAGCTCTCAATATTTGAAGGGTAAACCTCTCCTGCTTCCTTTTAGAGAATCATAGCGTGATACAGTGCAGAAAAGGCTCTTTGGATCATCAAGTCTGTACTGACAATAACTACTACTAAAGGCATGCGAATCCCAATTTCCTGCACTTGTCCCATATCCTTGAATGTTAGGATATTTCAAGTGCTCATCCCAATATTTTTTAAAAGTTGTAAGATTTCTGGCCTCCACTACCTTCCCAGGGAGTGCAGTCCAGATTCCCACCACCCACAGAGTGAAAACAGGTCTTTTTCTCAAATCCCTTCAAAATCTCCTGCCCCTTACCCTAAAACTATGCCCACTTGTGATTGACACTACCCCCCACATTTTCATCTGTTATTGAGGTATATAACAAACAATAAGGGTCCCACTACTGATCTTTGTGGTTCACTGCTGGACACTAGTATCCAGTCACTCAAACAGTCTTCCACCACTACCCTTTGTGTCCTATTACTAAGCCAGTTTCTGATCCAGCTCACCAGGTTTCCCTGAATTCTATGTGCTTTAACCTTCGCAATCAGTCGCCCATGTGGTCCTTTGTCAAACGCTTTGCCAAAATCCATATAAACCATATCAATTGAATTTACCCTGTCCACATACTTGATCACATTTTCATAAAATTGTCACAAATTTGTTAGGCATGACCTCCCTCTGACAAAGCTGGTACTGGTAGCTTCCTTTTCTCTGTTCTCCTTCGATGCTATCCATATTATCTTCAAGTTGGAGGACAGTAACCCATGCCATAGATAATCTCATTCCCTTTCATCTCCATGATTGCCATCACAACCATTCCACAGTTAGCTAAACAGAAACATAATTCTCTCAAATTGAATTGAGTGACACAAATAAATAATTCTGGATCAGTGATGCTGGAAGAGCACAGCAGTTCAGGCAGCATCCGAGGAGCTTCGAAATCGACGTTTCGGGCAAAAGCCCTTCATCAATTCTCAGGTTTCCAACTCAAATCGTACTCCCAAATGCCACAGCATTGAATTAACTTGTCAGAAAGGTTTTCCGCTTATGGACTTTAAACATTTGACCACTTGAATTAGTTTCCTCAAGGGGTTCTTGTACTTGCAGACACCAGGACCCTGTACAAGTACCACATGCTATGTCACTGATATAGGAGTGGTGATGTGTTTTGTCACTCTTAGCTTATAATGCAATGAGAAAGGTCTAGAAAGGGAGTTACAATGTATTCTGCATTCTATTCTGCTACCTTTATGCATTTTGTATGGTATGATCCGCCTGTATAGCATGCAAAGCAATACTTCTCACTGTATTTTGGTACATGTGACAACAATAAATCAAACTCAAACTCAAGTTCTAGGATTCTGACACAACAATAACGTGCTTACCCCAAAATAGACCACAAATGGAAACAGGCAGCATGGCCCCATGCCAATTTCTGCCTTGCCCACTGCCAACTTGCTTCACACTATGCCATCCCATGTCTGAGTAATTAGGGGATCTGGTGGCCTTGTGGTTTTATTGCTAGACTATTAATCCAGAGAGGCAAAAGTGAGGACTGCAGATGCTGGAAACCAGAGTTTAGATCAGAGTGTTGCTGGAAAAGCACAGCAGGTCAGGCAGCATCCGAGGAGCAGGAAAATCAATGTTTTGGGCAAAAGCCCTTCATCAGGAATGGAAGCTGGGAGCCTCCATGGCGGAGAGAATTATTTTATTAATCCAGAGACCCAGGTAATGTACTAGAGACCTGGGTGAGAATTCCATCGTGGCAGACAGTGGATTTTGCATTCAATAAATGTCTGGAGTTAAAAGTGTAATGAGTATTATGAATCCATTGTTGATTGTCAGGAAAGTCACATCTGGTTCACTGATATCCTTACAGAATTTGAGAGTGTGGCGCTGGAAGAGCACAGCAGGAGAATCGATGTTTATGGCATAAACCCTATGAATGGTTTATGCCTGAGGCTTCAATTCTCCTGCTCCTCGGATGCTGCCTGGCCTGTTGTGCTTTTCCAGCACCACACTCTCGACTCTGATCTCCAGCATCTGTAGTCCTCACTTTCCCCCTGTCCTTTAGGAAAGAACTTACAGTCCTTACCTGTTCTGGTCTACATGATTCCAAACCCACGGCAATGTGGTTGACTCTTAACTGTCCTCTGGGCAACTAGGGATAGGCACTAAATGTTGGCCGTGCCACATTCCATGGATGAACGGGAAGCCTTGGGAAATGCAGTCTGATGTTCTGTTAGTTGCAATGAATAAACAGAACTAATGTAATGTGGAAACATTGCTACAAATTATGGAGAGTCGAGAGCGTCATGTTTACGCGAGATATTCGGAAACCTGCATCAACCTGTTGGGTAATTTCGAAGATGAGGGTGGAAATGAGCCTGCTCCAGTTTATGAGCATGGTGGTGTGGAGGCTGCCAGCAATCAGAGAAGCCTGAGACCTCATCTTGAAATTCCAGCTTAACCTGGCCCACCTTCACAGGCAGCTGACCAGCAGCACAATGGAACTTTGGGGCTGTTTGCCTTCACTGCACCAGGTTTCGGTACCCAGGGCTGAAGGGGTTTAATGGAAAGGATGGAGGAGGGGGAGGAACAAGAGCACTGAATTCAGCTCGTAGGAATGCCACGGAACTGGGAAATGCCTCTGATGCTTCTTCTGGCTCCATTTTATCATAGAAAAGAGTAATCTCATCTAGCCTCATGGGGGAGTGTCAGATTAGCCATGATCTTACTGAATGACAGAGCAGGTTGGAAGTGCTGATGGCCAACTCCTGTTCAAATTTTGTATGGTTTTATGGCGGCTGTTTACTAGGTGGTGGTCCAAGTCAACAGATTCTGTTCCTCACAGGGTAAAAGCAATATTTTCCTGGGGGTCTTAAAATAGACCCTAACCCCTCAAAAATGTGAGGTGAACTATCTATTCAAGGACAAATTGGTGTCAATCATTTTTCCGATGTCCCTGGGAGGCGGGTTTGTCTTTGAAAAAAATGGTAAATTTACCATCCAGTAATTCTCACTTGTGGCCATTGTTTTAACATTGGCCAATTTCTATCCCAAAACCTTTTCAAGCCATAACAGAGAGAGTTACTGTAAAACAATGCAATCACCTTCATCCCATCATTGACAATCTGGAACTAGTTAATATATTTACATTGGAATAAAATTTCCTGATAAACATATCCTTTTTTTAAAAAATGACACAACTGGTGTGGCCACAGGCAATTATAACAAGGGCAGATATTCACTGTATTTGGGACTGTGGCATGGAGATTTTGAGAAACGCTGTCACAGATTCTCTATTATTCTACCAATCTATTGCCTACCAACTAAGTTTAATTTTTAAAGCAACAATAATGGTCAGGTTTGTCAAATAGGCCCTCAATTTTTAATATAATGCCATGGCAGATAGATTGGTTTTCTAGCTGTTGTTAAACTACCTTCCATTATAATCCTCAAGAATCTTAATATTATTCATTAAAAACCCACTTAGTCTATTTGGAATTTCTGAGCGGTGAGTCAGTACACAGGAAAATAAATAGAAACAGTGGAATGGGATCAGAAAAATGGGTTTGGTTCTATTTAATTCTCACCCCTGGGAAAGTAATTTAAATTGAGCAGATAAGAATGTCTTTGTGATTATTTAATTCTAGAATTATTTAAATGAGTCACCTAACCTATAACAAGCAGAAAACTTGTAATCAGCATCAGCAAGAGACTTAAAATTCAGAGGAAGTAAATTGCATGTTGTTGCTTCTTTACTTTGAGGATAGATTTTGTCTCACAATAATGTGGAGGTCAGGAAGGTGAAATAGAAACAAGTGTCCCCTAAACGTAATCTGTATTCAACCACATGCGTTACATTATCGATATGCAAAACTAATGGGTCTGTGATCTGTGTTCAAAGTCAATATTATCCTTCAATCAACACCACTAAAACAAGCTATCTGTATATTGTCACATTGCTGTCTGTGGGAGCTTGCTGTGTACAGATGGGCTGTCATATGTCTACATTACAGCAGTAACGACACTTCAAAAAAAATGCTTCCTTTTGAACTGTTTTGGGACTTTCTGAAGTCATGAAAGGTCCAATACAAATTCAAATCCTCCGCTTTCTTTATCAATGCAGTCAACCAGAAATTCCTGACAATAAAACAGAATGCTTAACAGAAGTTGACATCACAATGAGTCTCAAAGCGAAATGTTTCATTTATGGAAATACTAAAAGTACTTCACTAACTACATTATTTTGAAAAGCAATGACTTGTACTGTGTGAGCAGACTCTGTGGCAATGGCGCACACAACAGGGAACATTTTAACTTTGGTTGATGGCATAAAATGGGCAAGGCCAGATCAGGAAACTTTTATACAATAGGTAAGATATGTAAGAGAAGTTTAAATCAATAGTGCTCATTTAACATTATCACCCAAAGTCAAAACGTCCCCCAGTACAACTGAGTGAGTCGATATTTTAGGTGGTGTCAGTTTTGCTTTTATTTAGGAGGAGTTGACCAATCTTCAAGATAACATTTTCAATTTCTGTCATCAGTTTCCCAGCTGTAACTCTGATAGGAGATTAGTTTAACTCCTCCCTACCACCCCAGCAAACAAAAAATACAGACTGGGCATTTCTGTGAAGCTTCTCAATCTCAGACTGAAGAAATGGCAGAAGTTCAGGCGAAAAATCTATGAAATTTCATTGACTAAACCTGTCGAAGAAACATTAACAGACCTTTGTTGGTAATGTCTGGATTCCAAGCTCAACCTGAGCTAGAATTGTTGGACAGACCTAAATGCTCATCCATATGGTAAGTTTGGTGGTGGGGGATATTTAATTACTTGGGAGGGAAGCAGATTGGGCCCTGTCACCTTCCCACCACAATGTCCCAATAAATTCAGTGACAGGAAGGTCCATGGACTTCACTTGAGGGACACTTAATGAAATGGACTTTTCCAAAACAAGACAATCTAGGTCTCTTGCTGGCTCTCCAGCTGTTGCTATTGTGTTATGTCCTACAATCAGCATGTCGGTGTACATTCGAAAGTCATGCTCTTGGTAATATCATTGTATCATGGTATGTGACCTGAGGATATAAAGCTCGTCTCGTCTACTTTACTCTGGGATTACTTGAAGTAATTTACATGACTAGAAGCATGCTGTTCTATGAAATGTATTAGTTTCATACTAGCCAGCTACTGTGTGCTTGAGGAATGTAATGTGAGCATTTATTAATCATTAGCTGTAATAAATGTCTATTGGACTCTGGACTCCTCAATAATATCACAAGGGATGCAATAATCTTTGCCATACCCTGCTGGAGGCAAAATCACATCTTCGTTAGCTGTGTCAGCCAACTTAAAAAAAAAACGACACCAATATCTTTATGGTAGATATTTGGAAAACTAATTGAAGAGTAATTGAAGATCAAAAGCTTGGACATCCAAGAACTCAGGCAATCGGCAGTTTCTATAAGTAAAGGGTACAGATCTGTAGATAGGGCATTAACCAACAAGAAGACAAATTTTGTTTTTATTAAAGTATATTTCAAGATGGAATAACAAAATAAGAGCACCTTAAATAGAAACAAAAAGGCTAAAGTTACAAATACAACCAAACTAAAGACATTACAGTGAACACTGTGCCTCACTTTCTTGAAAAAAAGAAGTTGCAAACCCAATTTTTTTAAAAGCAGCTAAATGGTCATGAAAACATATTTCCAACTTGTTCCTAAAATAAATCACAAATTTTAAACACGAAAAAGTGGTTTTCTTCATTCAGATAGCTTATATGTATCCAAACTTCAGTCAGGTTTGACATTTTCTTTCTCCAAATCAGGGCCAAAATTTTAAAAAGCCTGTCTGATGTCAACAGTTCTTATTTCATGTGAACATTGCCTGGAGGTGACTACTACAAGGCTGCAATTTGTTAGGCAACAGTTTTAAAGGGACAAAGGCTGGTTTAAAAAAAAAGGTACAGGGAAAATTAAAAGCAAAAAAAAGGAAAGATTGCAAAAACTTGCAAAGACTGCAAAGGGAAATCGAAGGCAAATGCTTCCCAATCGCACTTTTACTGAATTACAACAGTGCAAACAAAGCATGGAGTTTTATTTCATGATCAAGAGTGGACAATCCCAAGAAAATAACTCTTGATTGCCATCTCCAAAGACAAGCAGCTTATGCTCAAAACATCGACTCTCCTGCTCCTCGGATGCTGCCTGACCGGCTGTGCTTTCCCAGCACCACACATTTTGATCTCCAAAGACAGGCTTCATAGAATTAGCATATTAGCCTTTCCATGGATCATCGTTAACAATCCAGAAAAGATCTGGAAAGTTCTTGAAGCCAAACACAAGATAAGAATTTACTTCAGGATTAAAAGACTCCAACTCTTGCCAGACAGGCAGTAACTGCAAGAATCAGTTGACCAGTTTTTTGGAATGTACTGCAGCAAGGGGCATGAATGTGGCTTTTCTGAAGAAGAATGATCAGAAAGGCTGATGGATTGAGTCACCATCTCGACTCTAATAAAGCATTTAGGAAGGATCATTTGGGCAAGAAAAATGGCCATACCACTGATGCTTTATTTGAGGGCGGACGCTAGTATGAAGCCATAGTGTCAGGCTAACAATAATTACATGCTTTACGCGCAGCCAACCATTGTTGCTGTGGTCAGCAAAAAGCACCAAACCAACAAATCTGAAACAGCTATAATTTATTGCACCTACCCAGAAGCCATCCTGCTTCTCTTGATATCTGTAAAGCACGTGGTAGATATATGTGCAAGAAATCTGGTTCTAAAGGCCAAGTCAGACTCCAGAACAAGAAACAGGTGACCAAAGATGGGCTGACAACACTGGCAGCAAAGAAAGTACTAAGGAGAGGCTCAAATGCAAAAACATCATTGAGGTTGAGAGTCAACCAAAATAAAGACTAATGTCATAAAATAGCCAAGCTTTCCATGTTGCTAGCCTCACATGCCATGCAATTGGTATAAGGTAGTCAAAAGCTTTTATGACCATTAATATCATATGTCCTCCAAAGACACGGTAACGCACACTAAAAGCTAAAATTGACACAGGTTAGAAACAAACAGCTTCAGGTGCTGGAATCCAAAGTAGCTGCTGGAAAAACACAGCAAGCCAGGCAGCATAAGGAGGTGGAGAAGTCAACATTTCGGGTATAACCTTCCTCAGGACTGGATCTGGTCTTGAAGAAGGATTATACCTGAAATATTGACGTCTCCACCTCCTGGTGCTGCCTGGCTTGCTGTGTTCTTCCAGCGGAGAAAGTGAGGTCTGCAGATGCTGGAGATCAGAGCTGAAAATGTGTTGCTGGAAAAGCGCAGCAGGTCAGGCAGCATCCAGGGAACAGGAGAATCAACGTTTCGGGCATAAGCCCTTCTTCAGGATTCCAGCAACACATTTTCAGCTGTGTTCTTCCAGCCTCCTGTTTGTCTACAGGAGCTAGTGCAACATATTACCATGACATATCCTGAAAAACAGATACCTCGACAAGTGGTGCTCTATGGTACAACCTAAGAAAGACTGTCTCTCAGGACATATAGATCACTAACCTGCATTGGCAGAATGACACTGTAGCACTAATGTACAAGCATATCTTGGCTTCCTGAAGCCCTTTTTCTCCAGGTACAGGACTACACTACACCCAGGCCTCGGGCTAATCACAATCCATGAAATTCAAATCATACCTACTGCGATGGAACAGAACATGCATGATGCAATCAAATTAGTCAAAGATCTCAAACTTCTGTACTCAGACCAATTTGAGACGATCGGCAATTTTAATTATTGCCCTATGTAGTGTTGCCTCTGAAGGATGATCCAACCCCATTACCAATCCTTCAAAGCAAAACAGTGTGCACATTCAAGGGAAATTTCAGGCACATGAAGGAATACCATGTTATAAAGCAAAGGTCAGCCACCATACAGGTGGGTGTAGATCCATTTTACAGGAAGATGGCACCATAAGGATATGTTTCCATCCAAGGTACCTCAACCTTTCATTTAAATGGAGTCCACGCAAAATTCCACCATGTGAAGTCTTAACTTTTCTGGAGCATGATTCTACTCAAAGCTAAGTGGATACTTCTCTGTCTATTTAGCAGGAGAATCCTAAAAGCTCATGCCATTTAGCACACCATTTGGATGGTACTATCTCTGATGGTTACTTTTTGGGGTATTAATTAGCCAAGACCAGTTCCAGCAGCATGTGGATAGAAATGATTATTTCAACATGTGTCTGATTGCGTTTGCAATGGTGATAATATCATGGTCATGGGAAAGACAAAGACATAGCTTTACCTACTAAAGGCAGCAGCATGACATACATGTCATGTATTTAACAGCATGAAGTTCCAGGTCAACATTAGCAGATAAACTCCACCTATGGATTCCATCCTGATTTAGGATGTTAAGGATGTTAAGTAAATACTGACCCCACAGGATAACGAGAACCTGCAATGTTACCTTGAATTTTTCAATCTTGCCATATGTTCATAACATCACAGATAAGGTGTCTCTTGCTCAAGAAGAACATTTCCTACATGTGGTAAGATGTTCACAAATATATCACTGATTCCCTCAAGATGGTTCAGTCAATAAATCCTTGCCTCCTTCAATAGTATGACCCCAGGAAAGACATGATTCTGGAAGTGGATGCTTTACAAAAATGTCTAGGCACCTATCATCTGCCCATGCCAAGGATTCCAATTTGAGTGTGAGACATTAGCTCTGGTATTTTACATAATGCAATTTCACACCTTGTCATTTGGCAGGAAGTTCACCTTTGAAACAGATCATAAGCCACGGGAAATGATCTGCCATAAACACTAATGCATGTACTGCTGTGATTGCAGTTTCTACTTATTAATAAGCAAGGGAATGTCTTTGAAGTGAAATAGAAGCCAGCTACCAGGAGATTATGTCTGACAGGCTGAGACGTTACCCAACCCACACAAAGACCAAAATATTCCTCTTGATCTACCTGTTGATGCTGCAGACTACAAAGTTGAAGACTTCTCAAGGTTGATCACTTTGGCTTGAGCCAGTGTGAATAGTTCCAATCACCAACTGCTGAAGATAAGCAACTAGTAGAGCTGTAAAGGTCATTATCCAGAGATGGCCTGACAGTCTTCAAGAAGTTCCTGAGGATGTGTGTTCATTTTGGCCACATGGAGGCAAATTGGTTATATCATGACAAGTTATTGTCAAGGGCAAGCAAGTTCTCGTTCCAAGAGTGATACACCAAGCTATCATGCTAATGTTGCACCAGAGGTACATGGGTATTGAACACACTCAAACAGTTACCAAATGAACCTGTGTGCTAGCAAGGGATAAGTCAGGATATTCAATGACTCATGAATGTCTGCATGGCATGTCAAACATACGATCCTCAGAAGTGGAGGGAGCTTCTACATCTACATGGCATTCCATCCACTCCATCACCATTTCCATCAAAAAACAACAGACCTATTCACTGGGCACAGGAAGATTACAACCTTATGATGGATTATGTTCTAAGTTTCCCATTGTTCGACAACTTGACAATGTTGCCAGCTGACCATCCCTGACAAGGTGAGTTTTATTTTCAGTTTATTCAGTGTCCTGGACTAGACAGAACCTGACAACTGACGATGGCTCACTGGGAAACAATTTCAAGGCTTGCACTTAGTGAGGATTGACCCATGTCACATCATCGCCCCACTATCCATGCTCAAGTGGCCTGGCAGTCTGTTAGTATGTACTACCAAATCAATGATGATCAAGTGTTAAACATCAAAGCAAGATTTTCCCATTGCATTGCTGAATTTTCATGTGACACCGATAGAGAAGAGATGACCATCGCCAACACAATTTATGCTCAGAAGGCAAATGAGAACAACTTTACCCAAGAACCAATTTTCGAACCATTCCAAGATGCAAGACAAAGGCAAAGGAGAATAAAAAGGATACACTGTAAATATGCAGATAGGGAACTACCAAAAGTGCACACTGGGCAGAAGGTGCAAGACAGAAATACAAATACAAAAACCTACTAGCAATAGCTTCTAAAATGTGCAACGAGCCCAAATCACATGAAGTCATCACTGATCATGGTGCTATGTTGTGACAGAACAGAAGCCAGCTCTGACAACATATACCATACCAATCAGACATGAAAGGAGTGAGGAAGACCACTCCAATAATGATCATTGTCTGGTGATGTTGAGTGACAGCAACCACCAGCAAGACAATCAAGTTGTCAAACACGTTCAACAGAAAGCAACAAAAACAGAAATTGCTGGGAAAGCTGAGCAGGTCTGGCAGCATCTATGGAGAGAAATCAGAGCTAACATTTAGGGTAAAATGACCATTTAATGGTTCCGAGCAAGGGTCACTCAACCCGGAACATTATCTCTGATTTCTCTCCACAGATGCTGCCAGACCTGCTGAGCTTTTCTGATTTATGTTTTTGTTTTTGATTTACAGTATCTGCAGTTTTTTGGGTTGTTTTTCAACAGACAGCAACGTGGACCTCTCCAGACAGGGAAATAATCACCAGGAAAGGACAAGGTATTAATGTCAATGAAGTTTGAAATGTTAATCTTGCAAGTTTTTTGTTACCCTGTTTGCATAATTATCAAATCAACAACACACATCTATGTCCAACCATGAATACCTATTTCAGAGAGATGCTGACTTACTGATCATCAGACAAAACACAACAGTTACCTCCACTATAACATCAGCCCCCCGTTACCACTGATAGCTCCCTTTTACAAAGAGTCAATTTTCAACTCCCTAACTCCCTCTGACCAAGGAGAACGGGGTACGGGAGAGAGATTAAAATTAAAGCAAGATTCTACCCTCCAGCTACCTCAGATTTCTAGCACTAGGGATCAGTCCCCAGCTCCTTTTATCCCATTAAATCCTTTCTCTCTAATTTTGCCAAGGTCTCTTTGTTGAAATCTGGATTCTGAACAGCTCAAAACCACATCCCAATGTCCCTGTATTGGCCACATGATCTCATTCAGTGCTGTAAGAATTCTATGATATGATTATTCTGTTATTTTGTCTTGAATTCTGTCAGCCTTCCACCAACGGTTTCCTAGGCGATGGGGACACCCACAGAAATTAGACAGCTTCTGTATGTAAACCCTATGATAATTTAAAATAGGCATCTGTTCCCCCGGTGATCTAAGGTTGGGTAGACGTGAACCTTGATGATCAAATCTGCAATATTACACAATATTACACTTCGCATTTAATAATTCACATAATTTGGGGTCTGAATTCAAAATGGTAGAGAATAACTTGCCATATTAATGAGTTTACTTGACTAGCTAGTTGGAATCTTAGAACTAAAGCATTAATATACAGATTAAATGCGCATGAATGAACGTTTGTTTTATAACTCTCACTTCTTGCTCAGCAACGTCCAGGTTTCTTTTGGCTTTGTTTTAATTTTAAGCGGAAAATCTTATGCTTCACTGAAGTTGATGACACAATGGTTTAATATTTCCACAAAACTGTTTGATTCAAACAGTAAGAGAGGAAATTGTCTTTCAGGAAATTATTCCCAAATAGATTTCTCTCAGATGGAATTGTCTCCACACGGCTCACTGTTCAAAAATGATGGTCTGTGTTGGCCGAGGTTCATCATAGATCTGAGCCACCAAAATAATTTGAAAGAATTGAATGTCCTTCTGATAGAGTGGAACAATGAAGGGAGTATCGATCCCAAAATCATTGATGTCGGTACCATAGGGGCGGACAAAGTTAAAAATCACACAACATTAGGTTACAGTCCAGAGCACTGCTCCTTCATCAGGTGGTTGTGGAGTAGCCAAAATTTTACCCTTCAGGAACATTTGCAAATGTTCAGGATGGATGAAAATATTCACAGAAAATAAAAGGTGCAGCTTTAGCAAGAAACTCTGATGAAGCCAGCTCTGATAAACAGTCGTCCAGACTTGAAGCATTAGCTTGATCTCTCTCCATGGATGCTGCCCGACCCGTTGTAACCTCCAGCACTTTTCAGTACAGATTCCATACCTGCAATGATTTGCTCGTACAGATTTTGCAAGAAACAGAAAAGGGGTTATTGTCAGAGCAGAGCTTCTGTGGGGGGAGTGGTCAAATAGTAGTTGAAGCACATTATATAAAGCAGTGACTCCAACTGTGGATTCTTGCATATTGTTAGATTTTGAGAATTGTTGGGAGTTATTGTCCATCCATAGTTGGCGATGAGAATGTGATGGTGAGTCATCATTTGAAACCCGGTGTTGGTACATCCTTTGACATCCTGGGTCCTCAAACCCTATGAGAGGAAAATCCTTACCCTCCTAGGAGAAGACCAGGACTGCTCTTGCCGAGATGTCCAAGATCCACCAAATGAAGTAAGTACTACATTGCCATGGCATTGCCACTCTCTCAACGATTCACCATCACTCTCCATCATTGAGCACCTCTTCTAACCATTTGCCTTTTGTCGCTTTTATCTTACAGGCTCTGCAAGCCTCCCATTGGCTGCTTTTGGAAGAAACATCGTCTTCCATCTCTGAGGATGAGAATATGGAGGCCTCAGAGGAAGCAACAGAAAGCTTGCTTCCTGAAGCCCTCACTAGCTCAGATACCAATCCGCTAGTGGGAACCATAGACATAGAGAGTATGGTATCAGATATTTGGTAAGCACCTCACCACAACAGTGCCAGAGACTGGGCTCATGCTCAGCGCTGGGCAGGAGACGACCCTGTGATATCAGTAAACAGGAATGTCATCCAAATACATCCCAAACATTGGGCCTCAGGACCATGGTGAAGGAGAGGGGGGCACATGGGATTTGACCCAGTCCAGGTGACTCTCTTCACAAGGAGAGAGGTCAGTGGCAGGGGGGAACCAGGTGGAGGTGGAACTGCATAGAGGCCCCCAGGCAGATTACACTCAGGATCCTGAAGGGCTCTCTCCCTCCACCCTGCATGTCCCCTCTAACTCTTGGAAATATAAGCTGAGGAGAGTTGAACTGCCTCTGGAAAGAAGCCCCTCACACGCCTGGCCCACCTAGACTGAAGCACCGCTGAAGTTACCCCACCGAAACTCCAGGAAGGACGGTCTCCACTGCTGAACCAGGAGTGCACTGAGTCAAAGTGAGACCGAGAGCAAGAAGAAAACATACTGAGGGCACATTGGTAGCACCGGTGAAAATGGCTTCTCTGTAAATAGTACATTATCTATAAATCTTTCTAACGGTAACTTCCTTTCATACATTTGCGAGTCTCTCTGTGTCATACACCTTCACACCTAGCAATGCCTCTTGGCCACGCATGAGGCTCCTGGAGAGAGGTCTGTACTGAGACCCCACCACCTGGAAGCAGAGGGGGGTGCCAATGTATACACATGGCACTAGGTCATGGTGGCACCTTTGTCCCTCCTTGTTCAACGGCGTGGAAGCAGAGCTGAGGAGTCAGACATCATGCAGAGCCGGGGTAATAAGGGACTCAATAGTGAGAGGGACTGAAAGGGACTTCTGTGGCAACAGACAGGATTTGAGGATGGTGTGTTGCCTTCCTGGTGCCAGGATCCAGGACGTCACCGACAGAGTGCAGAGAGTCCTCAAGGGTGAAGGTGAAGAGCCAGATGTGGTGGTGCATGTCGGCACAAATGACGTCGGGAATGAGAGGAGGGACATTCTACAGCAGGACTTCAGAGAACTCAGAAGAAAGCTGAAAAGCAGGATTTCCAGGGTGGTTATCTCCAGTTTGCTTCCAGTTCCTCGGGCTGGAGAGGGCAGGAACAGGGAGATAATGGACTTGAATGTGTGGCTGAGGAACTGGTGCAGGAAGCAAGGATTTAAATTCTTGGATCACTGGGGTATGTTTTGCAGTAAGGATAAATTATACAAGAGGGACAAGTTGCACCTTAATAGGTGGGGGACCAGCATTCTGGCAGGCAGGTTTGCCACTGCAACACAGGTGTCTTTAAACTAAGTGGGGTGGGGTTGGGGTGGGAACAAACTGGAAATTTAAGAAGGAAGTTAAAGGGAAAGTGAGAATAAGAGAAGTTAAGAAAGATAACAGAATCAACGGAGCAGAAAACTCAAGAAGGGATCATACAGTATGGTCAAGTGAAATAGGGATTGATAGGAAGGGCGAGGGAAGTAACAAATTAAAAGTATTATATATGAATGCACAAAGCATAAGAAATAAGGTGGATGAGCTTGAGGCTCAGTTGGAATTTGGCAGGTACGATGTTGTGGGAATAACTGAGATATGGCTTCAAGTGGATAGGGAATGAATATTCAAGGCTATGTGTGCTATCGAAAGGACAGACTGACGGGCAGAGAGGGTGGGGTGGCCCTGTTGGTGAGGAATGATATTCAGTTCCTTGCGAGGGGGGGCATAGAATTAGGAGATGTAGAGTCAGTATGGATAGAGCTGAGAAATTCTAAGGGTAGAAAGACCCTAATAGGAGTTTTATATACAGGTCCCCAAACAATAGTCTGGAGGGAGGGTGCAAGTTGAATAAGGAGTTGAAATTGGCCTGTCGCAAAAGTGTTACTACAGTTATTATGGGGAATTTTAACATGCAGGTAGACTGGGAGAATCAGGATGGTACTGGACCCCAAGAAAGGGAGTTTGTGGAGTGCCTCTGAGATTAATTCTGAGAACAGCTTGTACTGGAGTACCAGGGAGAAGGCAATTCTGGATCTGGGGTTGTGCAACGAACCGGATTTGATCAGGGACCTCGAAGTAAAGGAACCATTAGGAGGGAATGACCATAATATGATAAATTTTAATCTGCAATTTGAGAGGGAGAAGGGAGAATCAGAAGTGGCAGTATTGCAGTTGAACAAAGGGAACTATGGAACTATGAGGGAGGAGCTGGCCAAAGTTCAATGGCTCAATACCCTACCAGGGATGGCAGTGGAACAACAATGGCAGGTATTTCTGGATATTATGCAGAAGGTGCAGGATCAGTTCATTCCAAAGAGGAAGAAAGATCCTAAGGGGAGGCAGGGGCAGCCATGGCTGACGAGGGAAGTTAAGGACTGTATAAGATAAAAGAGAAGAAGTGTAACATAGCAAAGATGAGCAGGAAGCCGGAGGACTGGGAAACGTTTAAAGAGCAACAGAGGATAACTAAAAAGGCAAAACACGGAGAAAAAAATGAGGTATGATGGCAAACTGGCCAAAAATATAAAGGAGGATAGTAAAAGCTTTTATAGATTACCTACAGTGTGGAAATAGGCCTTTTGGCCCAGCAAGTCCACACTGACCCTCCAAAGAGTAACCCACCTAAACCCATTCCTCTACCCTATTTTTACCCCCGACTAATGCACCTAATGCTACGGGCAATTTAGCATGGCCAAATCACCTGACCTGCACATCTTTGGATTGTGGGAGAAAACCAGAGCACCCGGAGGAAACCCACGCAGGCACGGGGAGAACGTGCAAACTCCACACAGACAGTCTAACCACTGAGCCACCGTGCCGCCCCACGCTATGTGAAAAGAAAAAAAAATGGTTAAGACTAAAATTGGGCCCTTGAAGACAGAAATGGGTGAACTTATTATGGGGAACAAGGAAATGGCAGGACAGTTGAATAGGTACTTCACTGGGGAAGACACAAGCAATCTCCCCGATGTAATAGTGGCTGAAGGACCTAGGGTAATGGGTGAACTGAAGAGAATTTATATTAGGCAAGAAATGGTGTTGGATAGACTGTTAGGTCTGAAGACTGATAAGTCCCCCGGGACCTGATGGTCTGCATCCCAAGGTACTTAAGGAAGTGGGTCTAGAAACTGTGGACGCATTGGTAATCATTTTCCAATGGTCTATCAATTCAGGATCAGTTCCCGCAGATTGGAGGGTGGCTAATGTTGTCCCACTTTTCAAGAAGGGAGGGAGAGAGAAAACAGTGAATTACAGGTCAGAGTCAGTATAGATTTTTTGAGGATGTAACTATGAAGATGGACAAGGGAGAGCCAGTGGATGTAGTGTACCTGGATTTTCAGAAAGCCTCACATAGGAGATTAGTGAGCAAAATTAGGCCACATGGTATTGGGGGCAAGGTACTAACTTGGATTAAAAATTGGCTGACTAAAAGGAAGTAAATAGTAGTGATAAACAGGTCCCTTTCAGAATGGCAGGCAGTGACCAGTACAAGGTTTGGCACTGGAACCTCAGCTGTTTAAAATATATATTAATGATATAGATGAAGGCATTAAAAGTAATATTAGCAAATTTGCTGATGACACAAAGCTGGGTGGCAGGGTGAAATCTGAGGAGGATGTTATGAGAATACAGGGTGACCTGGATAGGCTAGATGAGTGGGCAGATATAAGGCAGATGCAGTGTAATGTGGATAAATGTGTGGTTGTCCACTTTGCTGGCAAAGAACAGGAAGGCAGATTGCTGTCTAAATGGAGTCAAGTTAGGTAAAGGGGAAGTACAATGAGATCTAGGTGTTCTTGTACATCAGTCAATGAAAACAGGCACACAGGTACAGCAGGTAGAAAGCTAATGGCATGCTGGCCTTCATAACAAGAGGAATTGAGTGTAGGAGCAAAGAGGTCCTTCTGCAGCTGTACAGGGCCCTGGTGAGACCTGGAGTATTGTGTGCAGTTTTGGTCTCCAACTTTGAGGAAGGACATTCTGAGGGAGTGTAGTGTAGGTTCATGAGGTCAATTCCCAGAATAGCAGGACTACGATATGTTGAAAGATTGGAGCGACTGGGTTTGTATACACTTGAGTTTAGAAGGAAGAGAGGGGATCTGATTGACATGCATAAAATTATTAATGAATTGGACACTCTGGAGGCAGGAAGCATGTTTCCGCTGATGGATGAGTCCAGAACCAGAGGACACAGTTTAAAAATAAGGGGTAGGCCATTTAGAACAGAGTTGAGGAGAAACATCTTCACCCAGAGAGTGGTGGGTGTATGGAATGCTCTGCCCCAGAAGGCAGTGGAAGCCAAGACTCTGGATACTTTCAAGAAAGAGTTGGATAGAGCTCTTAGAGATAGTGGAATCAAGGGTTATGGGGATAAGGCAGGAACAGGACACTGGTTGTGGATGATCGGCCATGATTATAATGAGTGGTGGTCCTGGCTCGAAGGGCCGAATGGCCTACTCCCGCACCTATTGTTTACTGTCTATTGTCTATCTCTAACATTTGACGTTGCACAAAGGTGTGGATGTCAACGAGTTATCCAGCAGTGGGCTGTGTCAGGGCTGTTGTGACATACAGAGAGGCTCAATGCTGTCAGCTGGCTTGGCTGGAGGCAACCTGGCTGCTCTACCTTTCAAGGCCAATGTATTCCCTTTTAAAAGCTCCATGATCAGTGAGTGCTGCTGACCCGTCCCTCACAGGTCGAATCCACCCCCAACCTTTTTGAGTGCATTCTTTTCTTCCCAATGTGCACGTTCCATTTCTACCACAATGCCAAGACACATCAACTGTTCTTCTGCCACCACCTTCAGGCTGATTCTGCTATCCCAAACATCCATGCTCCTACAGGTGACACCGTGGCTCAATGGTTAGCACAGCTGCCTCACAGCACCAGGGACCTGCGTTTGATCCCACCCTCGGGTGACTGTCTGTGTGGAGTTTGTACATTCTCCCAGTGTTTAGATTAGAGTAGTGCTGGAAAAGCACAGCAGTTCAGGTAGCATCCGAGGAGCAGTAAAATCGACGTTTCAGGCAAAAGCCCTTCATCAGGAATAATACATTCCTGATGAAGGGCTTTTGCCCGAAACATTGATTTTACTGCTCCTCGGATGCTGCCTGAACTGCTGTGCTTTTCCAGCACCATTATAATCTAAACTCTGGTTTCCAGCACCTGTAGTCATTGTTTTTATCTCCATTCTCCCAGTGTCTGTGTGGGTTTCCTCCGGGTGCTCTGGTTTCCTTCCACAATCCAAAAAGACGTGCAGGTTAGGTGAATTGGCCATGCTAAGTTGCCCATAGTGTTCAGGGATGTGGAGTTTGGTGCTGTAGTTAGGGGTTAATGTAGAGTAATGGGTTTGGGTGGGATACTCTTTGGAGGGTTGGTGTGGACTTGTTGGGCTGAAGGGCCTGTTTCCACACTGTAGGATTTCTAATTCTAAACTCCTTTCCTAATAGACCATCCATTAGCCGCACACTTTCCCAAAACCCCAACTAACCCATCTAAAAGAACCTACAACTGCCTACCTTACCCACCTGACCCCTGGCACACAATGGCTCCTGACCTTGGAGGAATTCAAACCCACCCTCCTCCATGTTACATCCTTACCAGCTTTATAGTAAGCCTCACCTTTTGCAAATCCATCTGCCGCCCCCAGCCTCCCAACTTCAGTATTGTATTACAACCTTGTCAAGAGTTTGCAGCCGTGTTGCTGACATTCGTTGCCATGGCTACATCCACACTTGCCCCATGCCTCCCCTTTACTTTCTGGGAATGGACTCCATTGACTGACCCAAGTCCACCCCCTCAACTCACATAACCCAACAGCCACACAAAAGACATACCCAGACTCCTGACTGGGGCCTACAAATTTCTCTGACCACTTTAGACCTGTGGACTGAACCTGATGTCAAAGGACTGACTGCGACCTACTCCCTGAGAATGGACCCCAGTCCCTGATCAGACCCCTGACCAGTCACCTGACCGTGGTCAATCCTCTGAACTTGAATGAGAAGCTGTGATTGACTCACTGCGCTGGAACAGCCTAATAGGGGCCTATGGTGCGGCCTCCCCCTCTCAGAGTCAGACAAGTAGCTGCCTGCTCGCTGTCCAGATAAACCATGGGCACGTGGTGCAACAGTGAGATTGATGTAGCATATTGCCACAAAGCAGAGTGTGGCAGCCCTGGGCTGAGGAACAAAGCAAGCTGCCTGGTTGGGTGACTGCACAAATTGGTAAGGCATGGCAAGGCATGGATGCTGTGTGCATGGCAGTAGGTGCTAAGTGAGCAAGCACTAAAGACAGACAGCAAATAGTCCTAAGATGCAGCCTGGTCCAGCCTGCCAGCTGGGGTTCTATCTCTGTGCACAGAGTGTCCCCACTGCAGCCTTTCCGTGCTAGCTTCTGGTACTCCCTGCAATGCAAGTCTGTGCTTCCAGAATGCACTGCCAGTGTATCAGAGAGTTGCCTGTATGGCCGTGAGGGGTTGCCTGGTTCTAGATGCTGTTTTAAAAAATTCTCAAGGTCAGGTTCGTAGGAGAGTAGTCTGACACAGAACAAACGACCAAGAGGCGAGTCTGCTAGAATATGGGCATTTTATTCCCCGCAGCGTCGCCACAACCAGGTCTCATACAACGGGTCTGGCTTATACTCACTCTACATGTTACCGGAACTGGGAGCCGTCAGTTCTCGTAGAGCGGTTGCCAACAACCCACGCTCGGCGGTTAAACGTAACCCCGGAGCAGACTCACCGAACTGGAGACTTTTCCAGCTGATATACTCTTTTCCAGATATAAACATTCATGTGAACAGCAGAGCAAGGCTAAAAAACACATTCCATTCTGGTTACATACAGATAAGAAGATTCACACGGGGAGGTGTGTAATAAGATTCACACGGGACTAAGCAACACCTCCATTCCGGTTAGATTCACACATGTATTGGGACATAATTTTTAACCGTTTCACCACATTCCACTGCTTGGCCCAATACATGTGTTACATTATGATTCACACATGTATTGGGACATAATTTTACACCACATTCCACTGCTTGGCCCAATACATGTGTTACATTATGCTTAATTCAGTTCAATTCGTTTCAGTTAATTTCAGTTCAGTCAATTCAGTGTAGTTCAATTCAGCTCAGTTCAGGTCTGTTCAGTTCAATTCAATTGTGTTCAATTCAGTTCCGTCCATTTCAATTCAATTTAGCTCAGTTCCATTTTGTTCCGTTATTCACTTCAGTTCCACTCAGTTCAGTTCAGTTCAATCCCATTCAATTCTGTTAACTCCGCTTCAGCTTTTTGGACATGCCCACATCCTCCGCTGTACCCCAGGCAAGGGGTTCTTCGGCAGGACTGGGATCCTCTCTCAAACAAACTGCCACGTACATGCCCACATCCATGCCATCCCGGGACGGTCGGGACCTCCACAGTTTGTTCTTCTGGTTTCTTAGTCTTTTTCCAAAACATTGTTCTGTATCAAAATCTCTCCTCAATTGCGATTGACCCTGCTCGACTACGCCAAATGTTTTAAAAAATTCTCAAGGTCAGGTTCGTAGGAGAGTAGTCTGACACAGAACAAACGACCAAGAGGCGAGTCTGCTAGAATATGGGCATTTTATTCCCCGCAGCGTCGCCACAACCAGGTCTCATACAACGGGTCTGGCTTATACTCACTCTACATGTTACCGGAACTGGGAGCCGTCAGTTCTCGTAGAGCGGTTGCCAACAACCCACGCTCGGCGGTTAAACGTAACCCCGGAGCAGACTCACCGAACTGGAGACTTTTCCAGCTGATATACTCTTTTCCAGATATAAACATTCATGTGAACAGCAGAGCAAGGCTAAAAAACACATTCCATTCTGGTTACATACAGATAAGAAGATTCACACGGGGAGGTGTGTAATAAGATTCACACGGGACTAAGCAACACCTCCATTCCGGTTAGATTCACACATGTATTGGGACATAATTTTTAACCGTTTCACCACATTCCACTGCTTGGCCCAATACATGTGTTACATTATGATTCACACATGTATTGGGACATAATTTTACACCACATTCCACTGCTTGGCCCAATACATGTGTTACATTATGCTTAATTCAGTTCAATTCGTTTCAGTTAATTTCAGTTCAGTCAATTCAGTGTAGTTCAATTCAGCTCAGTTCAGGTCTGTTCAGTTCAATTCAATTGTGTTCAATTCAGTTCCGTCCATTTCAATTCAATTTAGCTCAGTTCCATTTTGTTCCGTTATTCACTTCAGTTCCACTCAGTTCAGTTCAGTTCAATCCCATTCAATTCTGTTAACTCCGCTTCAGCTTTTTGGACATGCCCACATCCTCCGCTGTACCCCAGGCAAGGGGTTCTTCGGCAGGACTGGGATCCTCTCTCAAACAAACTGCCACGTACATGCCCACATCCATGCCATCCCGGGACGGTCGGGACCTCCACAGTTTGTTCTTCTGGTTTCTTAGTCTTTTTCCAAAACATTGTTCTGTATCAAAATCTCTCCTCAATTGCGATTGACCCTGCTCGACTACGCCAAATGTTTTAAAAAATTCTCAAGGTCAGGTTCGTAGGAGAGTAGTCTGACACAGAACAAACGACCAAGAGGCGAGTCTGCTAGAATATGGGCATTTTATTCCCCGCAGCGTCGCCACAACCAGGTCTCATACAACGGGTCTGGCTTATACTCACTCTACATGTTACCGGAACTGGGAGCCGTCAGTTCTCGTAGAGCGGTTGCCAACAACCCACGCTCGGCGGTTAAACGTAACCCCGGAGCAGACTCACCGAACTGGAGACTTTTCCAGCTGATATACTCTTTTCCAGATATAAACATTCATGTGAACAGCAGAGCAAGGCTAAAAAACACATTTCATTCTGGTTACATACAGATAAGAAGATTCACACGGGGAGGTGTGTAATAAGATTCACACGGGACTAAGCAACACCTCCATTCCGGTTAGATTCACACATGTATTGGGACATAATTTTTAACCGTTTCACCACAGATGCCAATGTCCATTGTGGAGACGATGGCCTAGTGGTATTATCACTAGGCTGTTAATCCTGACATCTGGATAATGTTCTGGGGACCTGAGTTTGGACCTCATCATGGCAGGTGGTGTAATTTGAATTCAGTAAAATCTGGAAATAAGAGTCTAATGATAGCCATGAATCCATTGTCGATTGTCAGAAAAACCCATAATGTTCACTAATGTCCTTTAGGGAAGAAATCTGCCATCGTTACCTGGTCTGGCCTACATGTGACTCCAGACCCACAGCAGTGTGGTTGACTGTTAACTGCCCTCTGGGCCATTAGGGATGGGCATATAAATGCTGGCTTGGCCAGTGACACCCACATCCTGTGAATAAATAAATAAATTGAGTGGTTGTGTTCGGCTAGTGCCTGTGGATTGTGTCCTGAGGTGTGGTCACCTGGTGCCCAAATATGGAAGTCTTTCAGTGCAAGTGATGAGCTGAAACAGCTCATTGTCCAGTTTTACTGACATCTTAGTTTCTTTGGTGAGTTTGGTAAGATGTAATCTTGAATATTAATGAGGCGAATTATGCCATTAACAAGGCATTTGACAAACATTAATCCCTGTCGATTGGCATCTTGCCCCTGCCAAGCGAGAATCTTGCCACGTCGCTTGTGCAAGTCACAATAGATGGAGCAAGTTGATCTCGACATCAAGATAGGTTTCGTCACACTTGTTACCTGATTCTTCCACTTATCTCCCCATAGACCCTGTTGCTCAGAACCTTATAAAATTTCACCCATTAATTAATTGAATTTAAATTCTCCTAGCTAATAGCGTGGGATTGTAACTCATGGCTGCAAAGCATGAGTTCAAGCCCCTGGATGATTAGTCAGACACAGTGATCTTACAGTTACAATGCCCCTAACTTGCGAGCAGAGGGTACAGTTAGCTCAGGCCACTTTGGACAAATCAGAACATGAAATGCAAGAAACCAAATTTTCACAGGAGCTAAAGGATAATAGGCACAATTAAAGCATGACACATGAGCAGAGCTGGCAGAAGGGAAAGAGCAATGTCTGAAATCTTCCATATCAACATGAATAAATTTCTCTCTATCCCCAGCCAGCACAAAGGGTCAGAAGAGTTAAAGTAGCAGTTGGATTCTTTGCAAAAAACATATCTCAAAGACTATTTATTCCAGATGGCTGACTTATAAAGCTAAATAAAAAAGGATTGGAATATAAAATGCCATTTGTTTCAGGGTATCATTGAGAATTGGATATGTGTCAGTCAACAAAGCAGAACAGTAAGGGGCAGTTTGAGAGTTACAAATGGAAGTGAGGGAAAAATTTTGATGTTTTTTGAATGTCATGGACAAACAATTGATGAATTGTTCAAGGTTATTTCAGGATAATAAATGATAGAACCAAAGTTTGGGCCTAATCAATAGAAGAGAAAAAAATGAGCTTTTGGTGATAAACAGAGAGGAAATCACCACTAATGGAGTTTGAACTCAGAACCTGCTTGGCAAAACATTGGAAAGTACTAGAACTTATGCAAGCTGGAAGAGTGATATATTCAGCAGATGAATAAAATAAGGTGATGGAAAAAGATTTTTGAGCTTAAGGAAGTTGAAGGAGGTTTGCCAATCTATCATGGATCGTCCTGGGGACACCAGCAATTTGAAGAATAATTTCCAGGTCATCAATGAGTCATAGAGTCATAGAGATGTACAGCATGGAAACAGAACCTTCAGTCCAACCCGTCCATGCCGACCAGATATTCCAGCTCAATCTAGTCCTACCTGCCAGCACCCGGCCCATATCCCTCCAAACGCTTCCTATTCATATGCCCATCCAAATGCCTCTTAAATGTTGCAATTGTACCAGCCTCCACCACTTCCTCTGACAGCTCATTCAATACATGTACCACCCTCTGTGTGAAAAAGTTGCCCCATAGGTCTCTTTTATGTCTTTCTCCTCTCACCCTAAACCTATGCCCTCTAGTTCTGAACTCCCAACCCCAAAGAAAAGACTTTGCCTATTTACCCTATCCATGCTCCTCATAATTTTGTAAACCTCTATAAGGTCACCCCTCAGCCTCCGACGCTCCAGGGAAAACAGCCCCAACTTGTTCAGCCTCTCCCTGTAGCTCAAATCCTCCAACCCTGGCAACATCCTTGTAAATCTTTTCTGAACCCTTTCATGTTTCACAACATCTTTCTGATAGGAAGGAGACCAGATGTGCATGAAATATTCCAGCAGTGGCCTAACCAATGTCCTGTACAACCCCAACATGACCTCCCAACTCCTGTACTCAATACTCTGACCAATAAAGGAAAGCATGAGAAAAATTTTAATTTATTAGTTATTAATGACAAAATTACTGGAAATGAGGGATAAGGCTCTTTGACAGGTGAGAATCATTCAGTCAGGTATAAAGAATTGGTTACTTTCCAATTTGTGCACTGGTCAACAATGGGAATAGTGTGGAGGTGGTGATGCAGCTCGTGGGAGCTTATTGATTACACCTTATGGAATATGTCCAACTAAACTTGGTAATCCAAGATCAAAGCAACAAAACAGAAAATCACACAGTTCTTTTGAGATATCAAAACCCTTGTTCTCCGCCTTTAAATTAGGTTCACTTGCCTCTTTTATATGTGTTTTGTTCCATTTTAACTATATGTTAATTAATGGACTCCACTAAATGTGTATCCTATTCTAGAACAGCAAATGATAATTCATTCTGCTCATTACTGATATCACCCTTTCTGAAATTTTCCAGATGCTAAAGGCAACAATCATTTGCCTGGATGTCCAAGAAAGTCAGCATGTGGTTAATGTCTCAATCAAATCCGAAATCTTTTTACACCGAGTGCCACAACTGGTTAACAAGAACCCTCAGGTAAGAGAGAGAGAGGTTTAGTTCCACAATTCATTTGCGGTCTACAATTAAAATGGTTCACAATGAATTGGTATTTAAGGCAGTAATTAAAGGGGATTACTATCTGTAGCTGTTTGGTGATTGGAGTTCTTTTTGGTCTTTGTACATTGGAATTTTGATGAGAGAATGTTTGGATCTCACATTAACTTCACCCTTTCATTGTAAGAAGGATTGCAATGCTGGCATCAACCTTGATTGCTCATTTTGTGAATAAGCCCAACTTTCATTACCATGTCTCTAAGTATGTGTACAAACTCCATGCCAATAAGACAGTAAGCGTGTTGCTTTTTGGACCACTGTTTCACCAACTCTGCCAGGAAGAACTGGGAATAAGGTTAGAAGTAACAAAGAGTCATTTCTCTGTATATGTCAGGATCCAAATGGAAACAACGAATGCTGGAAAGACTTGAGGTCAGGGAGCCTCTACACAGAGACAAGCCAGGACTCAAACTGGATATTCATGGAGGAAGTCAGAAGGTCAAGTTGGGAAACCTCCTGACATTGTCTGCTTTGAAAACCACCTCTATCTCACCACCCGCTGCCTTTTCATTCCAAGCTAACTTGCATGAAATAGAGTCAGGGCCACCTCCAGGGGCAACGTTGGAGCTGGGCAGTTGGCAAGGCTGGCAGATTGAATGTCCACCTCAGTTTACTCAGGTGTTGACCCAATTTTAATGACAAATGTTAGGCCTTCAAACCCTCATCTCTAACCCACATCTACCCCACAAGATCTTTCATATTCCCCATTCCCATTTCATGTTCCTTCATACTCCACAGCCGCATCCCCCAAATACATTCTTCATATCCACTCACCCAGGATCTACTGTGGGCAGACCTCAGTACCTACATCTTCCAAATGAAGTTGAGGGAGAAAAATCTAACAATTTAATAGAACCCTCACTCAAATGCACATTTTACTGAAAGAAGCTCTCATTGGTAAAACCCACGCAAAAAATGTAAGTCCTCTCAAGCGGTAAATCCGCTGTGAAAACAAATAAGCATCGATTCACTAATCAGATGAAACTTTATACAATATTCAAACTGTTGAAAAAAATATGAATATGTTGAGATGACTGGCCCAGGACTTTTTGCAATTCAGTTAACAATTCATAATGGGCTCAGCTGGACAATGAAGTCTATTGAAATTGTGCCAGGTTTTTACCTTTATACTTTAAGTTACAGCAGTGTTTTTCTACTTTTAAAGACCTGTAGATTTAGTTCACTTGAGCTCATGACACTTAAGTAGAACTTAAGTTCACTCTTCACAAATGCTTCTTCTTGTAACATCTCCTTCTTCAAACCATAATTCTTAAACTACATGCAAATTTGGTCTTTTTGAACTCAAAGTCAATTCAAATGGCCCAGATGTGTTTGCACTTCCAGTTTGCACACTTCAGATCACATCCCATTGTCCTTGCAGATAAAAAAGGGGTCTGTCAGAAATGGTACTTCAGCATCTGCATCCCACCTGCCATTTTAAAAGTTCTCCCAAGTTATTTTATGCACACCAACATTTTATGTTGTTGAGCTTTTATTTTCCAGCCAGAATGAAAAGGCATCGATTTGAAAAATTAACTGTGTTTCTCTCTCCAAAGAGGCTGCCTGACCTTCTCAGAATTTCCAACTTTCCTCGGTTTTTATGTCAGATTTCCAGAACCTGTAATATTTTTGCTTTTATGTCTGGATTGTCTTTGCTAAGAAAATGATATCTGTCAGAGGTCCCCCAGATTGAGAATACTATATATTCAGGGTTGTGAGGCTCTGTGTGCATCTGCATATGATTGTACAGGCCAATTCATACCTATTGATCACATGGGCTAGGGTGTCCCATGAGCTAGTTAGATCAGAAGTGTAGGATTTTCTTCCTTTTCTTCACTTCCCAACCATCACTCCACCTCAACATTAAGTTGTTTGCAGTGAAATGAACAGAAATGATATCCAATGTATGTTAGAAAGACTAGTTGTGAACCTTTGCAACGTGGGTCTCTTATGGTTTTACAGACTGACTCTTTATGAAGAACATTTGCTGGTGCCATTGTCTCAATGTGTAATGTGATACATTATATAATGCTTTGGCTACAATCCTAACGATCTGTAATTACTTTCAACAGGGAACAATGTTCCTTTTAATGCAATTCCTGAAAATTATGATGCAAACATTTGTAATGACAAGAAACATAGATCTGTATGAAAGATTCCCACATTACAGAAGATGGCCTAGAATGTCAGAAGGTCATAGATGTAGTTATATTTATAATAACTGATCCAGGGCTATACCATCACAGTTTGTGAATTCCATGTTTACCAAATGGACATTTTAAAGCATTAATGACAGCATCCTTTCAACTAATACTTCTAATGCAGTAAAATCTTACAGGACTGTTAATAGGCATAAGCTGACAATAACCAATCTATGGAGGTATTAGGACAGGTGAACAAAAAGATGTCAAAGACCTAAAGAGTGTACTAAAGTGGGGAGATGTTGAGGAAGAGAATTGCAGAGCTTAGGGCCTAAACAGGACCACCAATATTTGACAGTTGGCAATCAGACAGTTTTTGAGAAGCCTGAAGCCAGCATAACTTGTATGCTTTTTAAACTGATTTATAGCACACATTGGAAACATCAGTCATAATTGTGGAGTTTACAGTGGATTGTTCTAGGATGGTTTGGCATAAGATGGCATTCTGACACTTTGGAATCATCGAAAATAGAGCTGCCTGTTGGGAGAAGAGGACTCAGCATATAGTACAACTCTGAGTCCAAATTCCCTGGGAATTCAGTGAAAAGATGTGTGCATGACTGCATGTGTGCGAGCGTATATGAGTGTGGACAGGGTGGGTGGGGATGTCAGTATCTCAGTTTCTTTGTCATTTAGCTCATGAGGCAGAGTGGGTAGATGGAGACTGGGAAGTGTTGGTTTTGGTTTCCATGCTTCAGGATTCAAACACTGAGCTCATCGAAATGTTCAACCTTAGTCAAAGAAACCAAATGCACAAAAAAAGCCTGGGAAAAGAACACTGAAGAAATCAGACCAGACAGAACCGACGGTAATTTTCAGCTGCATGAAAGTTTAGCAGCAGAAGCAATGGTTGAAACGGACATCTACATACTCTGACTCAGAATCAAACATGACTCATTTGCTTAGTTTATAGCTTAGAAGAGAAAAGAAAGACATTGGAGCATTCTAGAGCATATGATGCTATGCATCTTTTATTCAATTTGCCTTCTTCCATTCCTACATTTCTTCTGGCACACAGAGATGTTTTAAAGAAAGCATTAAACTACCTAACTAAAAACCTGTCTGAACAAAGATTAGTCAAGTCCATCGATGGAAAACTCATTTGAAACAGAGAAAGAACCATAGGGGCAATAATGAGGAATGGGAGACAACTAATCTGTAGCTTGACTTTGGACTACTCCTGACATAAGTGAAGGAGAGAAGTAAATTAGTCTGTCTATGATTCTATGCCACACTGGTGTCTAACCCCCTTCTCTCCTGTTCAGTAACTCTGCTGCATGAGTTTAGCTGTGGAAAGTTGCATAGAAACATTCCCTATCTCGATGTTTGATGGGAGTTCAGTTGAATGCTGTTGGTTGAAGATTTATGAATTGCCACATTGAAGCGCTCACTGTAATGGTGCGTGGGTGGTAAAAGCGCAATCGAATGAGCTGCTTGTGAAGTCTGCTCATTGCAAAGATTTTACTTTAAGATTTAAAGGTGAGATGCGCTACTTCAGTGTTCTGCTCAGAGATTTTACAAACAACAATAGCATTTCAAAGGCTTCAGATAGGCATCTTCGAAAGTCAAATGAGACTCGTTCCACCAGCACTGCCACGGCCATCAATAATAGAATACAGCTGCTCCACTTAGAATACAAAGGAGCTTGGCAGGATTTGAAACAGAACATTATGCTTTTGTAGCCTTAAACTATTGGCAACCTGGTTTCCTGCTATTTAAATATTAACGTTTGCTCAGCGTACTTTATTTCAAAAGGTTGTTTTTTTTTCAACAATATTACGATATCCGAATCTTGCACTGCAGACTCATAACAAGAATTTTAACAAAATCCAGGAGGCACCAGGAGGGGGGATCAAAAACAAAGTTGAAAATAAAGCTTTGCATGCTTGTTTGCAAAGAATGGTATTTGTACAGATGTCACACAACATTAACCCCCTTTTATGCTGGGGTTAGTTCAGAAATGAAGCAGCCACCAGGTTTTAAAAAGATCCAATCTCTGGCTGTTCAAAGAGCTTGCAAGTCAGTACGACCCCCTCCACATGAAGAGCCAAATTTGGAACAGAAGAAGGCCATTCAACCCCGAAGCATGTTCTGCCATTCACTAAAATCACAGCTGGTCTGTTTGCATTTTGAATTCCACATTCACCCCAATCCCCAGGATCTCTGATTCCCCTGCCTACCAAGAATCTATCTGCCTCCAGCTTAAAAAGATAAAATGATCATTGCTCCCACTGATTCTGAAGCAGTGAACTGCAAAGTCACGCAACTCTCTTAAAAAAAATTCTCCTCATCTCTGTCCTAAAAGGGTGATCCATCATTTTTAAACAGTGCCCCCTAGTTCTGGACTCACAAGAGGAAACATCTTTTCCACATCCACCTTGTCAGGACTGTTCGGGATCTTAGACATTTCAAACAAATCATCTCTCACTCTTCTCAGCACCCGTGTAAACAAGTCTCACCTTTGCTCATAAGTCAGTCCACTCATTCCAGGTACCAATTTAACTATATCCTCTGAACCACCTCCAAAACACTTACGTCTTTTCCTAAATATGGAAACCAAAACTGTACACAGAATTTGAGATGTGGTCGCACCAATGCCATGTATCACTGAAGCACAACTTCCTGACTTTTATGTTGAATTCTTCTCATAATAAAGGATAGCATTCCACACAGAGCTTATAATTGAATTCTGATTGTTATTTTAGAGAGGAACAGTTTGGATTCTACTCCAAGCAGTGTTGTAAGATCAATCTTCACTGCAGACTGTCAATGCTGTAAAATGCTCTCTGCACTATTGTTAATGGGGTTGATTTTTGTCTCCTGCCTCCATTAGGATAGGAATCAACAGGGCTCATTTGGTCTGGCACTATTTTCTCAAATGGGAAGAGGCTCTTGCCTTAAACAAGATGTTGTTGATTACATGTTAACAACTAAGTACAACCTACACTATATGAAAGACATTGCTGCAGAGACTATGAGGAGGACCTGAATGGACTTGGAGGTCCAACACCTTTGTGATCCCAAACTGTTCTCCCACCAGGTCTGTACGACATCATCATCATGGGTGATGCTGAAGACAGTCCTCAGTTAACCCCTTCAGCTCCTTATATCCTTAAGCAACAAGCAATACCAAGTGTGCAAACTTGGACCTGGCGAAGTCAATTTGGCCACTCGTGCCTGCTTCACCATTTGGTTAGTTCATGGCCGGTCTGGTTGTGGTCTCTGCTTTCCTGTCTATTGCTTATGGTCTTTTCTAAATCCAGGATATGGGTCTGGTAAGTCAGGACTGTGATGAGGAGGAATTATTTCATTCAAAGAGTTGCAGATCTTCTTTACCTGAAAGAGCTGTGGAAACTTCATCACTGAATATATTCAAGCCTGTGATAGAAAGATACTTGGTCTCTCAAGGGGATCAAGGAATTTGGGGAAGGTGGGTGGGAGATGAAGTGTAAATGCAAGGTCAGCCATGATTGTATTGATTGGGAGAACTTTCAATGTGGTCTTCCCTTGCTCTTACTTCTTGTGAAATATGCCAATGAGGATAGAAACTGCTGAGAATTAGGACTTTATCCATAAGTCCAAATGGCAAATCTATCTTCACATCAAAAACTAAACTATTTCCAAATATTTCAAATTAATTATTTTTATGGTAAGGGATAACTAAGAATATTTTAAAATATTACTAGCCCATAGTTACAGTAACAGTATGCTTTTCAGCATGAAGTAGTTGTCCAAAATATAACCTATGACTCAGGAGGCATCAAGTACATTGGATCTTAAACCTGGCAGCACCATTTCCAAACCATCCACAACTTGGTGAAATTAGTGTTTCCTAGCCACTAAATCTTTACGAGCCCTGGACTTTTTACAATACTTTTTCTGCACTTAGATACTGTTTCCCAACTTTTCTTGCAACAGATACATCTGGACTTGTCACTGAGTGTCAAATGTCAAACATCATCCCTATCCTGCTCAAATACAAATATTAAAGAGCTGCAATAAATTCAGACCCAATTACTGGGCTCTGGAATTGGCACCATGAAGATATTTGCAATTGTTGTGACCAGGAACCATAAAATATTATGGAATATGATACGTTAAACCATACAAGTTTAAGAACATATTATAAGAAGAAAGTTACAGGACTGCACTATCTTTTAAAAATAAATTGTTCTTGTAAATGTAACTCTTTTTGTATTCTGATAACTCGTTATTTTGTTGCAATAAAGTAAATAATTTCTTTCCAGAAAAAAATTCAAAGACTTTTGTTAAATGTTATACATGGGAGAATATACCTTTTTTTTATTCTTCAGTGGGATGTGCCATTGCTGGAAAGACTAACATTTGATGTCCATCTTAATTACTTTTGAAGTGATTGGAAAAGGCAGACAGCAGTCAACCATATTACTGGGGGTTTGGAGTCTCATGTAAGCCAGAGCAGATTTACTTCCCATGTACTAATATTGTTGTGGTCTGCCTAAAAGGCTGGATAACTGATACTAGCTTTTAATCTTTTTTTCCTTATTAATTGCCATGGAATAACTTGAACTCATTTCTCCAAAGCATTAAGCTATGTCTCTGGGGTACAAGTCCAGTGACATTACCGTTATGATACCAACCGTCTCCCCTTTTACAGGACAGGTAATCGTAGTACAATGATCTTGAAGTCCAATTGTTGATACTGTGTGCTCAGAAATGGCAGTTGTATCCAAAGCCCAACACAAAACACTGAATCCAGAATTAAATACTGCCCAATTAAAGGAAAATAAGGTGAAAATAGCTCTGTCAATTTGTTATTGCGTGTTTTCTGACATGGCCCATGCTCTGTCTGTTACAGACCAACCCACAACCTGCTGATGGAGCAGTTTGCTACTGCCAGTCCTCCATTCTATTTTTTAAAAAAATACAACTTAAACAATACTTTCAAAAGCTGACTGGAGGCAGATGTTCGCAGGTAAAGGGATGGCTAGAAAATGGGAAGCCTTCAGAAATGAGATAACAAGAGTCTAAAGACAGTATATTCCTGTTAGGGTGAAAGGAAAGGCTGGTAGGTGTAAGGAAAGCTGGACGATGAAAGAAATTGAGGTTTTGGTAAAGAAAAAGAAGGAAGCTAATGTCAGGTATAGACAGGATAGATCAAGTGAATCTTTAGAAGAATATAAAGAGGGAAATCAGGAGGGCAAAAAGGGGACATGAGATAGCTTTGGCAAATAGTGTTAAGGAGAATCCAAAGAGTTTTTATAAATGCATTAAGGACAAAAGGGCAACTAGGGAGAGAATAGGGCCCCTCAAAGATCAGCAAGGCAGCCTTTTTGTGGAGCTGCAGAAAATGGGGGTGATACTAAGTATTTTGCATCAGTGTTTACTGTGGAAAAGGATATGGAAGATATAGACTGTAGGGAAATAGATAGTGAAATCTTGAAAAATGTCCTCATTACAGAAGAGGAAGTGCTGGATGTCTTGAAATGCATAAAAGTGGATAAATCCCCAGGAGCTGATCAGGTGTACCCTGGAACTCTGTGGGAAGCTAGGGAAGTGATTGCTGGGCCTCTTGCTGAGATATTTCTATCATCAATAATCACAGGTGAGGTGCCGGAAGACTGGAGGTTGGCAAACGTGGTGCCATTGTTTAAGAAAGGTGGTAAGGACACGCCAGAGAACTATAGACCAGTGAGCCTGACTTCGGTGGTGGGCAAGTTGTTGGAGGGAATCCTGAGGGACAGGATATACATGTATTTGGAAAGGCAAGGACTGATTAGGGATAGTCAACATGGCTTTTTGCATGGGAAATCATGTCTCATAAACTTGATTGAGTTTTTTGAAGAAGTAACAAAGACGATTGATGAGGGCAGAGCAGTGTATGTGATCTATGTGGACTTCAGTAAGGCGGTCGACAAGATTCCCCATGGGAGACTGGTTAGCAAGGTTAGATCTCATGGAATACAGGGAGAACTAGCCATTTGGAAGGAGAACTGGCTCAAAGGTAGAAGACAGAGGGTGGTGGTGGAGGGTTGTTTTTCAAAGGAGGCCTGTGACCAATGGAGTGCCACAAGGATCGGTGCTGGGTCCACTACTTTTTGTCATTTATCTAAATGATTTGGATGTGAGCATAAGAGGTATATTAAAAAGTTTGCAGACGACACCAAAATTTGAAGTGTTGTGGACAATGAAGGAGATTACCTCAGATTACAATAGGATCTTGATCAGATGGGTCAATGGACTAAGAAGTGGCAGATAGAGTTTAATTTAGATAAATGTGAGGTGCTGCATTTTTGGTAAGCAAATCTTAGCAGGGCCTATACACTTAATGGTAAGGTCCTGGGGAGTGTTGCTGAACAAAAACACCTTGGAGTGCAGGTTCATAGCTCCTTGAAAGTGGAGTCACAGGTAGATAGGAAAATGAATAAGGCGTTTGGTATGCTTCCCTTTATTGGTCAGAGTATTGAATACAGGAGTTGAGAGATCATGTTGAGGCTACAGGACATTGGTTAGGCCACTTTTGGACTATTGCACAAAATTCTGGTCTCGATGCTGTGAAATTTGAAAGGATTCAGAAAAGATTTACAAGGATATTCCCAGGGTTGAAGGATTTGAGCTAAAGGGAGAGATTGAATAGGCTCGTGCTGTTTTCCCTGGAGCGTCGGAGGTTGAGGGGTGACCTTACAGAGGTTTATAAAATCATGAGGGGCATGGATAGGGTAAATAGATAAGGTCTTTTCCCTGGGGTGGGGGAGCCCAGAATAGAGGGGAGAGATTTAGGGTGAGAGGAGAAACATATAAAAGACACCTAAGGAGCAATTTTTCACGCAGATGGTGGTGCTTGTGTGGAATGGGCTGTCAGTGAAAGTGGTGGAGGCTGGTACAATTGCAACATTTAAAAGGCATTTGGATGGGTATATGAATAGGAAGGGTTTAGAGGGATATGGGCTGGGTGCTGGCAGGTGGGACTAGATTGGGTTGGGATTTCTGGTCGGCATGGACAAGTTGGACCAAAAGGTCTGCTTCCATGCTGTACATCTCTATGATTCTATGACTGTATAAGTTAGGCAGTCCTGGTGGGGCTAATCCTCCATTCAAGATCTTTTTAGAGATATTAATACACACCTTTGAAGCAGATGGGACTTGAACCCAGACTGTCTAAGAGGCAGGAACACAATCACTGCAGCACAAGAATCCCTCAATCCACCAATTGATAAGGGTTCAAAAGTGTATTTGTTCAAGAATGGAAGGGGACGAACCACTAACCTCATAATGAGAAGAGACATTGCCTTAACTAGACAATGTGCGACAGTATTAAGTTCACTTCATATTGGCTGGTTAGACATAATAACTAAGAGTTTTGTACAGCTGCAGCATGACCTCATGGTTCCGAAACTCAATCCCTCTACCAATAAAAGCTAACACACTGTATGCCTTCTTAACAACCCTATCAACCTGGGTGGCAACTTTCAGGGATCTATGTACATGGACACTGAGATCTCTCTGTTTATCTACACTCCAAAGAATCTTACCATTCGCCCAGTACTCTGCATTCCTGTTACTCCTTCCAAAGTGAATCACCTCACACTTGTCCGCATTAAACTCCATTTGCCACCTCTCAGCCCAGCTCTGCAGCTTATCTATGTCTCTCTGTAACCTACAATATCCTTCGGCAGTATCCACAGCTCTCGTGTCATCCGCAAATTTACTAACCCATCCTTCTGCACTCTCATACAGGTCATTCATAAAAATGACAAACAGCAGTTGGACCCAAAACAGATCCTTGCGGTACACCACTCGTAATTGAACTCCAGGATGAATATTTTCCATCAACCACCACCCTATGTCTTCTTTCAGCTCGCCAATTACTGATCCAAATCACCCTCAATCCCATGCCTCCGTATTTTGTGCAAAAGCCTACCATGGGGAACTTTATCAAACGCCTTACTGAAATCCATAAACACCACATCAACCGCTTTGCCCTCATCCACCTGTTTGCTCACAGTCTCAAAGAAGGTGACCTTCTCTCAGTCACCTTTAGTCACCGTCTCTCAGCGTGCAACACTCCAGGGAAAATAAAGACTGTTGTAGATGAGCCAGTTTTTTAAAATTTTTGCCGCATTATGATTAGCTATGTGTTCTTTAGTTTGAAGGACCAATTTCAGAAACCTGGTCTACAAGATGTACTTTTGAAGTGAATACAGAACAAATTTATAGTGGAATGTGCCTTACTGTATATACACAAGTACAAAGGCCGAATGAAAATATTATCATAGTCACTGCATTTCGGCTGCAGTTTAAGGGCCTCCCAATACCTCTTCATTCTCTTTATATCTCTGCTTCCTCTGTCAGCATTTTCTTTCTCAGCTGTACTGAATAAATAATATTTTGTCGTCCTTATAGCTTTATTTCCCTTGCAAGTCACTTCTTGCAGAAATAAAATAATTACTTTCACTGCTAATCTTTTCCTAAAGCTATTGTCTTCTTTGCTTGAATCTTAATGAAGATTCATCCTCCTACAGAACTACCACAAGCAGCAAATCAGTAAACCCCCTACGCTGCATCCTCCAATGTTGCATTAATGGATGAAATTATTTCTTTCTGATTTCAGCCTCACTTGCTGCTGGCATTTTAATTGGTTGCTATTTAGTTATCCAACTACCTGAAGTGCAGCCTCATGGTAAATTGCTTTTGTGGCCCATTGGAAGCAGTTCTGTAACCATGACAAGACTTCGGTAAAAGCTACACTCAACCTATGCAGTAAAATCAGAATCAAACTATTAAAAGGTTAAGAGACTCTGGGACCCCCATACCCATTGTCTGGTTACAACCTGCACAGGAAGACATCAAAAGAAGTTGCATAGGCAAAAGGATTTTATGTCAAAATCACATAAATTTATTGGGAGCACTCACCAATTCTGGTTATGAGGATGTTTTTAAGGGGTAACTTAAATGAGGGTTTAGGATGGGAATTCCAGAAATTAGTTGCTTGGCAATTGAACAATTGAAAATCTGTATCCCACCATCGTCAAGTGTTCGACTTGGCTTAGCTTGTTGCACTGGTGCATCTGTGGCAGAAGGTGTAGAGGATGCCTTACTCCTTTTAAAATATCTGTTGTATCTCCCTTGCAAGTATTTATTGAGACAGAGCTTTCAGCTTCAAAGCCTTGTGATGACCAGATCCCAAATTATTCCAGTTCCAGAGAGGATCTCCTAAATTCCAAACTTGTGTGTCAGGAGAGATTAACTGGCTCCCCTTCTTTACTCACCTGCCCTTAGTTAGTCATAACAAAGTTAATTCACAGAGGATCCCATCCCTTGTGGATACCTTTCTCCCAGATCAAATGAATTTATGCTTCAAAAGGAGCCAATTTATTCTGGCTTTCTTGACTTCACAAAGAGTTATGAGCTAAGAAACAAAAAAGGAAATAACAATGCAACTCACATACACAAAGGCTGGAAATGAGGTCTGATTCCAAAAATGAAATTAAAAGATATATAGTTCAGTCTCTGAATTATTAATTATGAATAAATAGTGGAACATTGCTAGTCAAGCAGTCAGTTTCAAGAGTTTTGATTAACAGGTTGGTTGAAATACTTTTAACCTTTCTCCTTGCTGAGCGGCTTCTGGAACTCAGAGTAGAAAGTCCTTTATTTGCAATGCAGGGGTGAATCTTTGGCTATCACCTTTTCCAGCACACGTGGGCTCAAATGAGGCTAGGACACTTCTGTATCTCAGCCCACTGGTGCACCTTCTTCCACAAGCATGCACAGACCAGGTTGGAACAGGCTTTTTACTCATATTTGAAAGAGATAGACAAAAAACAAATTCTCTTGTCAGATTGCTGTCCGTTCTCCTGCTATTTTAACGAGGTTATTCTCAGAGATTACACTTCAGTTTTAGTGCATTTCCCCCTCATAATTGCATCCCTTTGAAAACTCCTTGAAACATTGTCTGGTGTGACATTCCAGGCTCTCTCTATCTCTGCTACCATTCACTAAATTTAAGTCACACTTTTTTTGGCCATAGCAGTCCTCTTTTAAAGATATGTGCAGCAATTAAAAGTTCAATATGTCCAATAGGAGACCCAGGGTTATGACCCAGGGATATGACACCTCTTTCAGAGACCGGAACACATTTAACCTTGAGGAAGTGCAATAGGGTTTGAAACACCATGCTCAAAATGAAGCTATTACACTGAAGTTCCATCTGCCTCTTTAGGTTCATGTAATATCATAGAAAATAGGTGCAGGAGTAGGCCAATCACCCTTCGAGTTTGTACTCCTATTCAATATGATGATGGTGGATCAGGCAATTTCAGTATCCCCTTCCCACTTTCTCCCCATGCCCCCGATCCCTTTAGCCATAAGGGCCATGTCCAGCTCCCTCTTGATTATATCCAACCAACTAGCCCCAACAGTTTCCTTTGGGAGAGAATTCCACAGGTTCACAACTCTCTGAGTGAAGAAATTCTTCTTCACCTCAGTCTTGAATGGCTTACCCTTTATTCTTAGACTGTGCCCCCTAGTTGTGGACTTTCTCAACATTGGGAACATTCTTCCTACATCTAGCCTGTCTGGTCCCATCAGGATTTTATATGCTTCTATGAGATTCCTCTGTCATTTTTCTAAATTCCAGTGAGTACAAGCCCAATCAACTCAGTCTTTCTTCATATGTCAATCCTGCCATCCTGGGAATCAGTCTGGTGAACCTGGTGAACCTCTGTGAATAGCAAGAATGTCCTTCCTCAGACTATGAGTCCAAAACTGCACACAATATTCAAGATGTGGCCTCACCAAGGCCCTGTAGAACTGAAGTAGAACTGATATGAAGTAGAATTGAAGTGTTGTGAATGACATTCAATGCAGCATAAGAAGCATTCTATCCAAGTGCATAACAACCTGGCATGGCAACTGCTCTACCTAGGACCATAAGAAGTTACAGAAGGTGGTATGCGCAGCCCAGACCATCATGGAAGCCAACCTCCCATACCTGGATTCCATTTACACTTCTCATTGCCATGGAAAGGCTGCCAACATCATTAAAGACCCATCGCACCCCGGTAATGCTCTTCTATAACCCCTTTCATCAGGCAGAAGATAGAGAAGCTTGAATACATGGACCAACAGATTTAAGAACAGTTTCTTCCCTGCCATTACAAGACTGATGAATGGACTCTTTAACTTCAAATTATTTTGATCTTGTTAATGCAGATCATGCTTTGTGCACCTCCTAAGCAACTTATGATCTGTATGACCTTGTTTGGTAACATATGCCTCTACTGTTCACAAAACAAAGCCTTTCACTGCACCTAGGTTTGTATGACTACAATAAATCAAATCAAATTAACATTTTATTTCAGATTGTGGGACAGTGAAATTCGCAAGGTGCCTGTTATGTTTCCGTTTACTAATCTGGTCTCTCTATATCAAAGGCCTTCTTTATCTCTTGTATCTCCTGAAACGACCTTTGCTATTGTCACACCCTCTTTAATAATGGATATGCTTATCTTATCCTTGTAGTCACCTTTGGCCGAAAACATTGAAAGCAGAACCTGCCAACATCCTCACCCCAACTGCTTCTCCCTAATTGGGCAGGATTCCAAGAGAAGCTGATAAAAAATTGAGCTTATTTTTATCCTATCTTGTCAATTGAGTTTTATTTGTGTCCAGCAGGTTAAAAATCTACCACATTACCATCCAATGTTCAACCTAGATTTAGTGGCAGCCTCTGAGGCTGATGGTCATGGATTCAAAACCCACTTGCATCTATTTTCAAGATGTCCTGGTCTACTGTGACTTCCGATCTGTTTTTGCACCCACCTGCCACCAAGGCTTGTGCTCTACCACTCTCAATACGGCATGCAATGGAACCGTGAGTGGCCAACTGACCATGCCGAGCTCCTGGACTAATATTGACATTACATTTGACTTGCTGCGTCTGATGTCTCCCTTGACTTGACTGAGGACGACTCCCTTTATACTTTGAAAGATAGTCATTCACAAAGTATATGCACAGTCATGGTGTCTACGCCATTGCCACTGGTGCAGGTGCAAGACTGAAGTCAGTGCTGTACAGCAATGTGTCCATCCTCTTGACTGATGACTGCTGAATACCATGACAAGTTGCCTGGCTTTGAGTCAGGGCTAAAAGGCAAGTCAGGATAAAAAGTACTGAGAGCCTGTTAGTGATGACTGAGGGACAAAGCACACAAAGACAAGGCAAGGCAGGGATGCTATACGCATCAAGGTAGTGGAGTGAGTGAATGCTAAGGGAATGAGGGAGTGCCTGAAGTGTTCCTGCTCTAATCCGCGAGTTGGGTGCCCATTCCTGCATGCTAACTGTCCTTGCAGCAGCATTGAAATGATAGGTGCCAGTGCACTCCAAACTGCAGTACTGAAAGTACAGAGCCGTATTTTATGTGGCTGGGAGATATGCCATGATGATGCACTGAAGCTGGTATGTGTCAGATGCCAAGGTCTCATTCACTAATGTGCTTTAGGGAGAAAAATCTGCCCAACTTCCCTGGTCTGGCCTACCCATGACTCCAAACCCACAGCAAATATGGTTGACCCTTAACTTAAAAGGTTCTGGATTAGTGGTGCTGGAAGAGCACAGCAGTTCAGGCAGCATCCAAGGAGCTTCGAAATCCCTCGGATGCTGCCTGAACTGCTGTGCTCTTCCAGCACCACTAATCCAGAATCTGGTTTCCAGCATCTGCAGTCATTGTTTTTACCACCTTAACTTAAAAGGCCAATCAATTAAAGGAGGGATTGCCAACAAAAGGAATGTCCACATCCTGTGAACACATAAGGAAAGAAAATCACCAAACTGTATGGATCCACAACAAAGGATTTGGCAGACAATCAAATTAAACAGCAGCACCATCTTCTTGTTATTAAACTGCGATGAGTAACAAAAAAGTACTAAAACGATTTGTTTTAATTATAAAACCCTTCACAACTTCAAGTTATCCTAAGGTTCTCTGCAGCTAATAAAGGACTTTGGTAGCAAAATCAAAATCTGCTGGAAAAACTCCGCAGATCTGTGGAGAGAAAGCAGAGTTAATGTTTCGGGTCCAGTGACCCTACTTCAGAACAGTTCTGATTTCTTGCATCCACAGTTCTGTGGTTTTGTTTGTTTAAGGTCTTTGAAAGTGCAGTTTCTGTTGCAATGTGGGAAGAGTGGCTGCTGATTTGAGGAATCTCATTAAGAGATCCCAGTATTCCAGAAAGCCTGGGAAACCAGACTCCGGCTTGGTCAGTGTGTTGTAAATAGACTTGGCTGATATGAAACATGCAGCTGGAGTCTCTGCAGCAGTATACAGTACCATTGCATTATTTTAGAGCAAGGTCCCATGGCAAGGCCAGACCAGATAATCTGTTTTAGTGATGTTGGATGAAGACTAAATATTGGCCAGAATGCCAGAGAGAACTCCCTGTTTTTCTGCACAATTGTGGAATGTTTTACTTTGCAGAGGTTTCAAGTCCTTAATTGTTATGGGAACAGCCTGGCCACAAAGTTCAGTCTGAAGAAAATACAATACAATACAGCACAGGAACAGGCCCTTCAGCCCACCGAGCCTGAGCCGATAGCTAATCCTTACTTAGACCCCCTTCTTATTATCCATGCATGGTTTCTATCCTTCTGTAAGCCTCCCATCCATATGTCTCTCAAGATACACCTTACACATTGTTAATGTGCCTGCTTCTACAATCTCCACTGGCAGTGGGTTCCAGGTACCCATCATCCTCTGTGAGAAAAATTTTCCCTGAACTTCTCCCCTAAACTTTCCCCCTCTCCTGTTGAATCTGTGCCCTCTTGTAGTTGACTTTTCTGGGAAAAAGCCTCTGACTATCTAACCTATCTACGCTTCTCATAATTTTGTAGACCTCTATCAGCCCCTCAGCCTCTGTGTTTCTGGTGAAAACAATTCAATTTTATCCAACGTCTCCTCATTACTAAAACCCTCCAAACCAGGCAACATCCTGGATAACCCTCCCGAAAGCATCCACATCCTTCTGGTAGTGTGCGACCAGAATTGCATGCAATATTCCAAACGTAGCCTAACTAAAGTTTTGTACAGCTGTAACATAACTTGTCAGCTTTTATATTCGATGCCCTGGCTGATGAACGCACCTCTGCTGCCACTTTCAGTGTGCTATAGACCAGATCCCTCTGTATGTCAATACTCCTAAGAGTTCTGCCATTTATTGTATAGTTCACACCTGAATTTGATCTTCCAAAATGAATCACCTCACATTTGACTGGATTAAATTCCACCCTACCATTTCGCTGCCCAAATCAGCAATCTATCTATATCCCACTGTAACCTTTGACAAGCTTCCTCACTATCTATAACTCCACCAATTTTAGTATTATCCATAAACTTACCAAGCAGACCCCTTACATTTGCCTCCTGATCATTTGGATATATTGCAAATAAAAAAAGTCCCGGCACTGATCCCTGCCGAACACCACTCACTACTGATCTCCATTCACAAAAGCACCCTTCTACCGTTACTCTCTGTCTTTTATCTCCAAGTCAGTTTTGTATCCATCTAGCTGCTCACCCCAGATCCCATGGACTCTACTTTTGTATCAGCCTGCCATGAGCTACCTTATCAAATGCCTTACTAAAGTCCATGTAGACAACATCCACTACCCTTCCCTCATCAATTATTCTTGTCACTAGCTCTAAAAACTCAATCAAGTTGGTGAGACATGACCTTCCCCACAAAAATCCATGCTGTCTATCACTAACAAGTCCATTTGCTTCCAAATGTGAATAAATCTTGTCTCCCAGTATCTTCTCCAACCATTTCCCCAACACAGACAACAGGCTCACCAGCCTGTAATTACCGGATTATCTCTGTTTCCCTTCTTAAACAAAGGAATAACATTGGCCATCCTCCAATCCTCTGGAACCTCGCCTGAGACCAAAGAGGATGCAAAGGTATCTGTGAAGTTTCCAGCTATTTCCTCACTGGCCCACCACAGTATCCTGGGATAGATCCCATCAAGCCCTGGAACTTGTATTTCAAGGCACCCATCATTTCCTCCTTCATTATGTTGATTTGCCCAAGAATATTCACACACCTTTCCCTAAACTCCCTCTCTTTGGTGAATACTGATATAACATACTCATTAAGCATCTCACCCATTTCCTCTGGCTCCACACATAACCTCCCTCCTTTATCCTTGAGTGGGCCTACTCTTTCCTGAGCTACCATCTTGGTCCTAATGCATGTATAAAATACCTTGGGATTCTCCTTAACTCTGCTGGCCAAGGACATTTCATAGCCCCTTCAGGCTTCCTGACAACCCATTTGAGCTCCTTCCTACTTTCTCTGTATTCTTCAAGGACTTTATCTGTTTTTAGTTGCTCAGACCTTCGGTATGCTTCCTCTTTTTTGACTAAGCTGATAGTTTCCTGTGCCATCCAAGGTTCTCAAATCGTGCCATTCCTGTCCTTCATTTTCACAGGAACATAACTGACCTGCACTCTAATCAGCTGATCTTTAAAATACTCCCACATGTCAGATGTAGATTTACCCACAAACAGCCACTCCCAATCCACATTCTCCAATTCTTGTCTAATTCTTTTAAAGCGGCCTTCCCTCCAATTTAACATCTTCATCCGAGGTGCACTCTTGTCCTTATCCATAAGTTTCCAAAAACTTACAGAATTATGGTGACTGTTCCAAAATGCTCCTTCACTGAAACTTTGATCACCTGGTCAGGCTCATTTCCCAAAACCAGGTCCAGTGTGGCCCCATCCCTCATCAGCCAATCCACATATTGTTTCAAAAAACCCTACTGGACACAGCCAACAAGTCTCTCCCCATCCAAATCCCAATCATTAAGGGAGAGGAATCCCAGTTAATATGGGGAAAGTTAAAATTACCCACCACAACAAGCATGCTATTTTGTCATCTTTCCAGAATCTGACTACATATCTCTTCACTTATTTCCCACTGGTAACTGGGAGGTCTGTGGTACAATCCCAGCATTGTGAATGCACCCTTCCAATTCCTGTGCTCTATCCATAATACCTCGTCGCAAAATCCTTCCAGAGTGTCTTCCATCAATACTGGAAGTATTTAAAGAGGAGGTGGATAGATTTTGACATACTGAGGAGTTGAGGACTATGAGGAGCTCGTATAAAAGAGAATCAATCATAGAATCCCTACAGTGTGGAAACAGGCCATTCGGTCCTACAAGTCACACTGATCCTCTGAAGAGTAACCCACTCAGACCCATTCCCCACTATTCTACATTTACCCCTAACTAATGCACCCTACCTACGCATCCCTGAACACTACGGACAATTTAACATGGTCAATTCACCCTAACCTGCACATCTTTGGATTGTGGGAGGAAACCAGAGCGTCCAGAGGAAACCCACGCAGACACGGGGAGAATGTGCAAACTCCACACAGATAGTCACCCAAGGCTGGAGTCGAACTTGGGCCCTGGCACTCTGAGGCAGCACTGCTAACTGCTGAACCACCGTGCTGCCCTGAACCTTTGATCACCAGGCCAGGCTCATTTGCCAAAACTAGGTCCAGTGTGGCCCCCTCCCCGATTGGCCAATCCACATACTGTTTCAAAAATTCCTCCTGGACGCACCCAATAAGTTTCTCCCCATTTAAATTCCAATCATTAAGGGAGAGGAATTGAGATCTGTTCTACACTCTTTAAACTTAATAGCATACTTTTAAAAATTACGATTATCTATATTTTTAACATTCGCCTATACCTGTGTTTCTGTTTTTGCCACCGATCAGGCATGATCTTATCGCATGGTCAGCTTCTGGCTCTTTTCTCATTTAATAATTTACACCTTCTGCCTGTATCAGACCCTTCCCTTTTGAATTGAATTGAATTGAATTTATTGTCACGTGTACTGAGGCACAGTGAAAAGCTTTGTCTTGCGAGCAACACAGGCAGATCATAGAGTTAAGTTCGCATAGATAGTAAATAATAGGTAAACGGCGGCAAAACAAAAGCAAGGTACAGGCGAATGTTAAAAATATAGATAATAGTAATTTTTAAAAGTATGCTATTAAGTTTAAAGAGTGTAGAACAATTGTAGGAAATAAGAAACTTCAATCTGCACGCAGGAGCTCACAAGAAGTTGACCATGTCTGGCGCCATCTTTATCCACACATTTCATTTACAATATGTTAACATTTCCAGCTTTTCAAGATTTGAAATGTTAACACTTTCCTTCTTTCCAGATGTTGGGAATTTCCAGCATTTTCTGGTCTTTTTTCAGATTTCCACCATCCCCGGTATTTGGCTTTGACATAGAGTCATAGAGTCATAGAGGTGTACAGCATGGAAACAGACCCTTCGGTCCAACCCGTCCATGCCGACCAGATATCCTAACCCAATCTAGTCCCACCTGCCAGCACCCGGCCCATATCCCTCCAAACCCTTCCTATTCATATACCCATCCAATTGCCTCTTAAATGTTGCAATTGTACCAGCCTCCACCACATCCTCTGGCAGCTCATTCCATACACGTACCACCCTCTGCGTGAAAAAGTTGCCTCTTAGGTTTCTTTTATATATTTCCCCTCTCACCCTAAACCTATGCCCTCTAGTTCTGGACTCCCCGACCCCAGGGAAAAGACTTTGTCTATTTATCCTATCCATGCCCCTCAATTTTCTAAACCTCTATAAGGTCACCCCTCAGCCTCCGACGCACCAGGGAAAACAACCCCAGCCTGTTCAGCCTCTCCCTGTAGCTCAGATCCTTGGAAATCTTTTCTGAACCCTTTTAAGTTTCACAACATCTTTCCAATAGGAAGGAGACCAGAATTGCATGCAATATTCCAACACTAGCCTAACCAATGTCCTGTACAGCTGCAACATGACCTCCCAACTCTTGTACTCAATACTCTGACCAATAAAGGAAAGCATGCCAAACACCTTCTTCACTATCCTCTCTACCTGCGGCTCCACTTTCATGAGCGAGATATTAGTGCGATGATTGACCTCAGGATTAAAAGGCTGAATGGCCTACGCTTGCTTCAACTTCTTATGTCCTTATGCTGATTGAGTGATTAAATCTTGGCCCATGTTGTGAACTCCTCTGTTCTTCTTTGAAATACTGTAAATGAGAATATTTCAATGCATCCAGCCTATTGCATGCTTACAACTAATTCAAGGAGAGCTCCAGATCCTCAGTGCATCACACCAACATAGCTTTCTCAGCAGGTTAATTTCATGAGAAAATTCCTGACAGCAAAATGACCAAGACATGTGTAGGTGCAAAGGGGAGGCAGAAAAAATTGCAAGGGCAGATCTTGGGATTTGGGATTTGAAATTTAGAGTCATAGAGACATAGAACTGTATAGCATGGAAACAGACCCTTCAGTTCAACTCGTCCATGCTGACCAGATATCCTAAATTAATCTGGTTGTATTTGTCAGCATTTGGCCCATATCCCTCTAACCCCTTCCTATTCATATATCCATCCAAATGCCTTTTAAATGTTGTAATTGTACCATCCTCCACCACTTCCTCTGACAGCTTATTCCATTCACGCACCATCCTCTGTGTGAAAAGGTTGCTAGTAGGTCCCTTTTAAATATTTCCCCTCTCACCTTAAATCAATGATTTCTAATTCTGAACTCCCCCACCCCAGGGAAAAGACCTTGACTATTTACTCCTATCTATGCCATTCATGATTTTATAAATCTCTCTAAGGTCACCCCTCAATCTCCGATGATCCAGGCAAAATAGCCACAGCCTATTCAGCCTCTCTCTATAGGTCAAACCCTCCAATCCTGGAAACATCCTTGTAAGTCTTTTCTGAACCTTGCAAATTTCACAACACCATTCCTATAGCAGGGAGACCAGAATTGCATGCAGTATTCTAAACGTGGCCTAACCAATATCCTATACAACCACAACATGACCTCCCAACTCCTATACTCAATGCACTGATCAATAAAAGCAAGTATACCTAAATGCCTTCTTCGCTAACCTATCTACCAGTGATTCCACTTTCAAGGAACTATAAACCTGCATTCTAAGGTCTCTTTGTTCAGCAATACTCCCCATTAAGTGTCTTAGTCCTGCCTTGATTTGCCTTTCCAAAATGCAGCACCTCACATTTATCTAAATTAAACTTCATCCATCCACTCTCGGCCCATTGACCCATCTGATCAAGATCCCATTATACTCTGAGGTAAACTTGGTTTGCTGTCCACTACAGCTCCTATGTTGAACTTACTAACTGGACCTCCTATATTCACATCCAAATCATTTACATCAATGATGAAAATCATTTATATAAATGACAAAAATCTTGCTCTCTTTCTTTGTGCATGTTTCTCACCGACCTGTTTGCCAGGGATACACTCTCACAGAGAATATACAAGAACTTCATTTTAAATTCTAGTCAGTGTTACAAGTAATGTGTTATTGGAGGGTAGGTGGGGGGGAGGAAGTATGTGTAATTCCTGAGGTCAATCATTGCACTAACAGCTCACGTATCTCAAAGCAAAATACTGGGGATGGTGGAAATCTGAAATAAAACCAGAAAATGCTGGAAATTCCCAACATCTGGAAAGAAGGGAAGTATTAACATTTCAAATCTTGATGAAATGGGTGGATAAACAACAAAAGGGAAGGGTTGATACAGGCAGAAGGTGAAAGATATTAAATGAGAAAACAGCCAGAAGTTGGTTACAGGACAACCTAAGAAATAAATTAATTCCCTCTATCACCAACACGCAGTAGTGTCAATTATCCACAAGAAGGTCTGCAACAACTCACCATGGCTCCTCAACAGTAAAACGGAGGATTAGGAAGGTCTTAAAAACCAAAAAAGGTTAACAATAAGATAATTAAAAAGGAGAAAATAAGATTTAAGCTTAGCTAGCAAGTAATATAAAAGTGGACAGTAAGAGCTTATTTAATTATACAGAAAGGAAGAGAGGGACCTAAATGAACATTGGCATCTTAAAGAATGAGTTAGATAATAATAATGAGGAACCACGAAATGGCAGAGAAGTTGAACAAACATTTTGCATCTGTCTTCACTGTAGTGGACATTACTAGCAATGCAAAAATACTAAATAATCAAGAGTCAAAAGTGAAGGAGAAAACAAATACCACAAATATCTATGGACAAAACATTCTAGGGAAATAAATGAGCCTAGAGGCTGAAAGGTGCCCTGGACCTGATGGGTATCATCCATGGATATTGATGAAAGAAGGTACAGAAATAGAAGATGCACCAGCAGTAATTTTCCAAAAATCCTTAGATTCTGGATTCATTCTAGAGGCCCTGAAAACTGCAATGGTAGCGTTGTTAATAATAATCAAGGATCAAGGTGTAAGGCAGGAAAGTAGAGTTGAGGATTATCAGATCAGCCATGATCTCATTGAATGGCAGAGCAGACATGATGGGCCAAATGGCATACTTCCACTCTTACATCTTAAGACAGCACCTTCCAGACCCATACCTTATACCAACTAGGAGGTCAATGCCAGCAGATACAAAGGAGTATTACCAACTGCAAGTTCCCCTCCAAGTCATATACCATCCAGACTTGGAAATATATATCATTCCTTCACTGTCACTTGGTCAAAATCCTAGAGCTCTCTCCATAACCCATTGTGAGTGTACTTACAGCAACTGGATTACAGCAATTCATGAAGGCAGCTCATCACCATCTTCTCACAGGAAACTATGGATGGAGAATAAATGCTGACCCATTCAGGGAAACCCACTTCCTGTAAAATAGATATCATAAAATTAACAAAAAAGGGTCCTAAAGAGGAGTAAATGGCAAAACAATTAATAGCTGCCATCTGAAAGCAAACAGGGGAAAACCAAGATTAAGGTCAACTCATGAAAGAGAAAGGGACAGAATGAGGCAACAGAGATTATGATTTTACATCACCTTGCTTAACTTGCCTGTTTTGAAAAAGCCATTAAACATCAGCTCAGATCCAACATAGCCTCCAAAGCTCCCCTGCCCATTTCCTTTTGCCACCCTTCAGGAGAGTGACTGCGACCTGAGTCAGGCCTCCCCTTGAGATGCACTTAGTCCTGGATATTTTCTTTCATTGGATGAGTTTTTCCCACAGAAGCTCTTGGCCAATCATTTATTTGTTTTGAGCTTGGTGCTCTCCTCTGGCAAGCATTGGATTCCAAGCAACTGGAATCAAAATCAGTGTGACTCAGGTAGTGACTGATCCCATGTTTCAGAACCTCACAGAGCCTCAGCAGCAAAATGTCGTTTATCTTTATTAGCCTCGCTATCTTTCATATGTGTTTCTATCTCACGTAATTTGAATTGAGTGGGGTACCGGACACAGAAGGGATGCTTTAGTTATCAGTTGCTGTATCTGCTAGTTAGTCACTGATCATGCCAACAGGTGCAGTTGTGGTTACCTGACAGCGATCCATTTCTGAAAGCAGATGTTCACCAGGGAGGTAAGTCCAGAATGGTGTTAACTGATTCAAAGTGACCTTTAGTCAATCTCCCCAACAGAGTTGGTAACCAGTCAAGGCCTCAACATGAACAACTCTGCTTCCTTCCTTGACTGCACAGGGAGCAACAACAGTCAAATTCCCAGACATGTAGCTACTATTTTACACCCCTTCCCTATATTGCAAGAATGCAATCAGCCCTTCGTCAGCTGTCTGCCATATGTGGCTGCACCTCAGTCAGTGAGCTGTGTGGGCAGCTCTATCACAATAGAGCACACACAAACCCAGTGTTTTAATATATCATGCCTCATATAGATTACAATATCTATCTTTCTCCTAATCCACCAGACCAGTATGGCTCAGAGATTCACTGTAAGTAAATATGCGTTTCATTACAACAGGCTGTTCTTTGGTTCAGTTTGACAGTGAATTGCAGCTTAGATTTTCCCTGTCGAAACAAATTATGACATTGTAAGTTCCTTTGCAGTATTTCAGATCTCAAGGGTCATGATGAAGCCACAGTTAAAAAATTCTTAATGAAATTCAATAAATTTATAAATTGTCAGTAACCCAAGTCTTCTACTTCAATTCCTCTTTCTCACTTGTTCTACCTGAGAGGACAAACAGACAGTTTATTTGGTTTGAAATTGACTGCCCTGCTCTTGAGTTATTTCTAGTGGCCTGTCCTTTCAGTCCAGAAATGAATTACATGTGAAGCTCTAATGGAATTAGGAGAAACTTTCAAGAAAATACTGCACATACCTGTCCATTGAATGATTCTTCATGTATGATTTGAATGACATTAACATGGAACGTAATAAAGTATTTTCCCTGGCAGAATTTGTCACCAGAAAGTTTATTTGTAATACATTAGTTTTCCAAAAATGCTTGAATTTTGAAATTCTCATCTTTGTTTTCACATTCACCCATAGCCTTACTCCTCATTATTTCTTCAACTTCCTTCAGGCCCAAAATCCTGAGGTATCTGTTCTTCTGCAGTTGTAGCCATTTCTCTTCCTTTAAAGAGTTCCTTCACCAAGCTTTAGGTCACCTTATGTTGCTAGATGTTAACTGTACATTCTTTGTGAAGTGCCTTGGGACATTTTCCCACATTTACAGTTGCTCTAAGAATGGAGAAAGTGAGGACTGCAGATGCTGGAGATCAGAGTCGAGAGTGTGGTGCTGGAAAAGCACAGCAGGTCAGGCAGCATTCGAAGAGCAGGAGAGTCGACGTTTCATGCATAAGCTCTTCATCAGGAATGTGGCGGGTGGGGGCGCGGCCAAGGGGGCTAAGAGAAGATAGCTAGGAATGTGACAGGTAGATGAAGATGATGGGTGATGATGATAGGTCGGAGCAGAAGGTGGAGCGGATAGATGGGAAGGAAGATGAACAGATAGGACTGTTCAAGAGGGCGGTGCCGAGTTGGAAGGTTGGATCTGGGATAAGGTGTGGGGAGGGGAAATGAGGAAATGGATGAAATCCACATCGATCCCATGTGGTTGGAGGGCTCCAAGGCATTCTTCCTTTAGTCGTTGGGTGGCTCAGATTTCCCAAGGCAGAAGATAAGGTGTTCTTCCTCCAATTGTCAGGTGGTTAGGATTTTGACTGGAGAAAGAACACCTCATTTTCCACCTTTGAGCCCTCTAACCACACAGAATCAATACCAATTTCACCCGTTTCTTCATCTCCCTTCCCCCAACCTAATCCAAGATCCAGCCCTCCAACTTGGCACCACCCTCTTGACCTGTCCTACCTGTCTATCTTCCTTCCCATGTATCCACTCCACCCTCCTCTTTGACCTATCACGATCACCAAGCTCCCCACCTTCATCTGCCCACCTATCGCACTCCCAGCTACCTTTATCCCCAGTCACAACCCCCTCTCATTTATCTCTCAGTCCCAGTCCCCTTGGACACCCCCTTCCCACCTGCTCCACACCCACCCCCAAACATTCCTGATGAAGAGCTAATGCTCAAACTGTCAACTCTCCTGCTCCTCAGATGCTGCCTGACCGGCTGTGCTTTTTCCGCGTCACACACATTTTGACACTTTCTGAATAGAGGTTGGTGTTTTGTGACACAGCTCAATGTATGTTGCACAGTGAAGAATGGTGTTGACGATTCATAAATATTGATAAACAGAAACCAAGATATTTGACTTGTAAAACCAATGGGAGATCATTTATTTGATTCCTGTTTTGCAATTGGTTTATTTGTCTTAAGAGTGACCTGATATGATAAGCCGTGATGAGCAGAGTGGCCCTGGGAGATGATCACATTCTTTCTCAGCTGCAGTTTGTTCAAAACCCACAGAGCGGATGGTAGAAGTCTTGTACTTGGATGGCATTTTTCAAAAGAGTTCAGAATGAGAAATCTCTACACTCTGTAGGCTTTAGTAAGGCTTTTCTTTCTCAACAGTAACATCGTGATGGTTAAAGGAAGGAAAGCTTTGAAGTATTTGTCATTTGTAAAAAAAATCTCCTTTTTCACATTTTTGCTTCATTAAAAATGTTCTACATTTTCTACAGTAACAATGGAAAGGGTTTAGAATGACAGCATTTGGCTTACTGCCTGAAGTCAAAATATGGCATTGACTAAGGGTCAGTTATTTACCTGCACTGCGTGGATACTTTATAATCCTCCCATATTACTGGTCTAATAAAGAATTGGATTTTCACAAGTCTATAATAAACTGAATGGAACAATCATCCACCTCACAATATACATTCTATTCTGTCCTAACAAGCTTGAAAGCATTGGCCTTGATTTTAAAAACTTGCACCTAATATTGCTTCTTCAATAGAAATAAGTCATGAGCCTGGAATCTTTTTATGAATAAGGTTAAAAATCACACAACACCAGGTTATAGTCCAACAGGTTTATTTGGAAGCACTAGCTTTCGGAGCGCTGCTCCTTCATCAGGTGGTTGTGAAGTAGGACCATAAGAAACAGAATTTATAGCAAAAGGTCTCAGTGATACAATGATACATTAAACAAACCTAGATTGCTAAGTCTTTCATCTTTTAGAATGGATTTGCTGGTTTCAGTTCTTTAATATATAAATCCATGAACTTCTTTTAAGTCACATTCTGAAGATAATTTAAGGTTTTATAACAAAAGATGACATCTCAGCTCAGACAATGCCTTAAAGGTGTGAGTGAGCTGAAAAATGTGTTGCTGGAAAAGCGCAGCAGGTCAGGCAGCATCCAAGGAGCAGGAGAATCGATGCTTCGGGCATAAGCCCTTCTTCAGAACAAAGTTTCCTGAAAAAGGGCTTATGCCCGAAATGTCGATTCTCCTGCTCCTTGGATGCTGCCTGACCTGCTGCGCTTTTCCAGCAACACATTTTTCAGCTCTGATCTGCAGCATCTGCAGTACTCACTTTCTCCTAGGTGTGAGTGAGACTAATCTTAAGTCAGACTGGTTCTATTTCCCAAGTGGAATTTACAAATATTATATGGATTCACTGTCTGCATTGACTGCTTGCAGGTTCTGCATTTTTGAGCTAAATAGAATGTATCTGCAAATATAATTCTGCAAATACAAATTCACCCCATAAACATATACGTGTGTGCGTGTGCAGGAGAGAGAGAGACAGAGCAAGTGTGTGCATGTGAATGTGTGTGAGTAAGTTTGAGTGCACGTGAGAGAGTGTGTGTTTGCCTGTGTGCAAGCTTGGTAAAGTGTGTGTGTGAGTGTGATAGGGTATAAGCCCGTGAGAGGGTGTGTGTATGGGTATGGGTGTGGGAGGTGTATGTATGTGCGTATAAGAGAGAGCTTGTATATGAGAGAGAGTTTGCATGAGTGTGTGAGTATGTAAGAGTTTGTACTTGTGTATGTGTGAGAGTGTATAGTGCAATGGGGTCACCTGTAGTGTGACATGAACCCAAGGTCCCGGTTGAGACCATCCCCATTGGCTATCAGCCTCTGCTCAGCCACTTTGTGTTGTTGCCAGTTGTGAAGTCGGCCTTGGAGGATGGTCACCCAAAGGTCCAAGGCCGAATGGCCCTGACTGCTGAAGTGTTCCCTGATGGTGTCCACCTAACAATCACTGGGCAGGAATGTTCCCTCCCAGTCAGAGGTGGTATGAGATCAACTGCAGAACTTCAGCAATATTTAGTTCCTATATTTAAGTCAATTTTTCACTTCTCGCTTTTACATTTCCATCAATAATTCCAATGTCAAAATTCTACTAACAGTTAAAACTTCAAATTCACACCTTTTAGGTAACTGATACTCACGCTTACAGTGTTCAATTAAAATCACTGTACTTTCTTCATTATCTGGGGAAGCTAGTTGGCAGCTGCTGTTCAGTATAAGAAAAAAAATCTTAAGATATTTTTGACATATGACTAAGGAAAAGAAAGGTGCCTTACATATGTGACTTTCAAAGGAATAGAGGAGCAGACACCTTGCTGTGTAAATATGCAAGTCAAGTATATAAGAACACAGAAAAGATAAAAGGGACATTGAGTATAAACACGCAGCAGATGTGACACTAACCAACAACCTGGCCTGGACTTCCCATGCAGATGCAATGGTCAAGTAGGCACAGCAATACGTCTTCTTTCTCAGACAACTCAGGAAGTTTAATCTGTCCTAAAGACCTTCGCCACCATTGAAAGCATAATGTCCGGGTGCACAACAGTTTGGTATAGCAACTGCTCTGCCCAGGGCCACAAGAAACTACAGAACATGGTGTGCACAGCCCAGACCCTCATGGAAGCCAACCTCCCATCCATGGACTTCATTTACACTTCTCATTGCCGCAGAAAGGTTGGCAACATCATCAAAGACCCCTCCCACCCCGGTAATGGTCTCCTCTCACCTCTTCCGTCAGGCCGAAGATACAGAAGCTTGAACACCCACCAGTAGGTTCAGCTTCTGCCTGGCCACTATTAGACTGATGAATGGACTGCCTAATTTCAAATAATGCTTACTAATGTTGATCCTGCCTGGCACGTCCTGTGCAACGTAACAATGTGCAGGATGGTCACCTCCTGTAGTCTATGACTCTAAGAAATGGCCTGTTTCTGAGCTGTAAAATTCCATAATCCTGCAAAATTCCTTCATGTTTCTGGCTTCCTGTTTTCCATCAAATGGTAAGGTGAAGGTAAATTTTCATCAATAATTTATTTTCTTTGTTCATTTTTATGAGATGCCCACATTACTTACAAGGACATTTCTTGTCCATTCCTAATCGTCCTTGAACTGAGGGACTTACTAGGCCACTTCCATGGGGCAGTTAAGAGTCAACCACATTGTTGTGGGTCTGGAGTCACATTTCGGCCATGCCAGGTTAGAATAGCAGCTTTCCTTCCCTAAAGGACATGAGTGAACCAGATGGGTGGCTTTTCCCCCAGCATTCAATGATAAATTCAAGATCGCCATCATTGAAGCCAGATTTCAATTGCAGATTTATTCACTGAATTTGAATACCATCAGCTGCTGTGCAGGGATTTGAACCCATATCCTCCAATCATTAATTTGCCTAGGCCTCTAGATAGCTACGTAGCACGACATGCTGGATTGTGAAGAGAAGATTTCACAATGATTTATATCTCTAATAAAAGGATTTAGATGAAGAATTGCCAGGGTACCCACATTGAATACATGGCTTGACATGCATTATGGTAGTGCAGTAAATCACTAGAGGCTGAGCATTAGTGGTGAAAGTGAGGACTGCAGATGCTGGAGGTTAGAGTGGTAGTAGAAAAGCACATCCTGATGCAGGGCTTTTGCCCGAAACATCGATTTTCCTGCTCCTCGGATGCTGCCTGACCTGCTGTGCTTTTCCAGCACCACTCTAATCTTGAAGCTAAGCATTAGTGATCCACTGGAAGTATTGCACCCCTCTCCAGAGTGAAACCTGAACAGCATACGCTCAGTCAGAATTAAAATTGAACCCTTTCCACCTTGCCTGTCTCGGCAATATCCTAGCATCTCTTGACAGAACAAGATGACTAACGCATATGTGTGCCTAGGAGCTTGTTAATTCCATCAGTATACTTCACTGCTCATCATTTATCTGTGCTGGCTGAACCATGTTTAGCAGATACATGCTGGTTGCATGCCAAACTATTTTTCAAATAGTCAAATTGTCACTGGACCACAACCTCCTAGGTATCTATCCTTTGGCTACAAGGATGTTTGTATGTGAAGGTGATTAGATTGACGCTGACAAGTGGCAGACAGTCACTGACAGCCATGATATCTGGCCTGTTTGGAAGGAACGAGGAGAAGTGAAAATCTCCGCTCGCCAAGAAGAGGACCCAGAGAAAACAGAGGTCTACCTCAACAGGAGAGACCGTCCTGCCAGCGTGAGATCCCCTTAGCAACATCGGGAGATAGATGCTTAATACAGAGTTGCCCACCATAGCATGAACCATCTACAAAATGGAAGGCTAACACAGGTCATGTACTGAAAGCTAGATTAATATAAATGGTGAACATGGTGTGTGACATTTCAATATAATCTGAGCATACATCAGAGCAATAGTGCTTGTGTGATGATGCTATAGCTTTAAGGAATGTGTTTTGTCCTGGTTTCTTTTAGAGAGAGACTGGGGGTCAGGCGCAGAGCAGGCTATGAAAAAATAAAGCACTCATGATGCCTTGGGGGGGTTATAAAAGTTGGAACAATAGAAGCAGCCTGAATAAGTGTGGTTAAACTCGCACAGAGCCAGGATCTTTGGTTTAGCTTTCAGCGGTTACTGTTGGGGTCTTGAAAAAGTGATTTTTGCTTTAAATCCGGCAGGTTGACCAATCAAATTGCATCTAGAATTCAACATCTTAAATTTAAAATAAGAATATGTTAGGGTCTAGACAAGCTTCTGAACATTTTGAGTGGGGTTTGGTCCGATCCATAACACTTCTAATTGTGTTTGAGTATCGTTCAATTTTCGGTGCACTGTGAGATGCATAGTGTTCCTCCTTGCCTTCTTAAATGGATTCAGAAAAACCTTAAAGTTTATGCGTTGTGATGTGGTTCCAGATGAAGTTTATCACTGTGTTTTGCAACTATGTCTTAGCAAACCCATTAGCTGAAGTACAAAAGGAATACTAAATGATGTCCTGCCAAGCAGCATGTAAAATAGGCTACAATGTTCCAGAAAATTAAAATTGCAGCCAATAGAGCAAAGCAAGAACTTTGAATTTATTCCGATTATACAAGTATTTTGTCTGGTATTCTGCATATTGTGGAAAGGTAATTACTGCCTTTACTGTAGCACAGAAAGAATTCAGGTGAAGAACCAGAAAATTTGCCTTGTTTGTATTGCATAATCATTGACTCAAACAGCCCAGAGTGGAAAAATTCAAACCTTAGTCATGAAATTCGGCAGTTCTCCTTGAGTCTGAAACTCGTTCCAGATACTCTCTTTGATTAGTCACTCTGGGCATCATGCATCGAAATAAATACGAAACTCTCTGGTCCTTCTACCCTAATAAAGCTATTGATTCAGAGACTGGCAGAAGAATATGAAGTGAGAACACAAGAACTGTTAAGGGTTCAACTGGTACTTGATATAAGGCACACTCAGGCCAGATGATCACCACTCAACAGCTGGACTTTCCAACAATAAATGCATGACTCTGTTCCTTTTAAAGTCAGATGATGGAGCCTGTGACAATCCACTCCTGATTTCAACAAAAATCAGTTAGTTATTACGAATTGCAAACTTTTTAAAATTTAAACATCAAAGGGCCTACACTGGCAGATCTTTCCTGCTCACTACACTTGATCGCTCCCCTCTATGTATTTAGGTTGGATACACTTGCCTGTGCTCAATGTTAAAGGTGCCAATAAAACAGTATGGCAGCAATTAAATGGATTCCACACCTTTTTCTCAATGTACAAATCAGAGTACTGTTCAACCAAGGTGATTCTACAATCTCTTTCTGCTTCAATTATTCCCACCCACCAACAAATCTTTCTCCCACATCCCACCCTCACTCTGTTTCGTTTTCTTTTCGTTTCTAAGTCTTCTTTTGCTGTTCTTCTTTCATCTCTGTTCTTCCTTGTTTCTTTTCATTATTTATCTACCCCTGAGTTAGGAAGCTATGGATTCAAGTTCTATTTCAGCATAACATGGAGGTCGGCATTGCAGTGCAGTGGAATGTAAATGATGCACTATTCAAGGTGACAGCTTTCAGGTTGGATGTTGAGCCCACTCAGGTGACGCTATTTCAAAGAAGTGTAGAGGGAGTTGTCCCCAGAATCCTGGGCTGATACTTATCCGTCAGTCAACCTCTGAGGTGGGAATGAAAAGAAACGCAAAAGACAGATCTGCTCAGTTTTGCATTGGGGATTCATCGTATTCATTGCAGTTCTGTCAGTAATCTAGGCTCAAGTCCAACTCCGTGGCATAAAAACAAGAATACAGCTTGACACTCCAGTGCAGTAGACCATAAGACCATAAGCAACTGTCTGTGTGGAGTTTGCGCATTCTCCCTGTGTCTGCGTGGGTTTCCTCCGGGTGCTCCGGTTTCCTCCCAAAAGATGTACTGGTCAGGTGAATTGGCCATGCTAAATTGCCTGTAGTGTTAGGCGAAGGGGTAAATGTAGGGGAATGGGTCTGGGTGGGTTGCTCTCCGGAAGGTAGGTGTGGACTTGTTGGGCCGAAGGGCCTGTTTCCACACTTTAGGGAATCTAATCTAATCTAAAAAGAAATGGAGCAGAAATTAGGCCATTTGGCCCATCGAGTTGGTTCCACTATTCAATCCAAACCCATTTTTCTGCTTTCTCCCCATAACCTTTGATCTCCTTGGCAATCAAGAACTTACTCATCTCTATTTTAAATATATTCAATGATCTGGCCTTCTGTGGCAATGAATTCCACAGATTCATCACACTCTGCCTAAAGACGTTTCTCCTTATCTCCTTTCTATATTCTAGTCCTCTTGAGATGAATGACAACATTGTATTTGCCTTCCTGACTACTGACTCAAGCTGCAAGTTTACCTTAAGAGAAACCTGGACTAAGACTGAGAGAATGCTGCACTAATGGAGATGCTGTCTTTCCAATGAGATGCTAAGCTGATCTACCATCTCGGGTGGATGTAAAAAAGATCGCAAGGCAATTGTTCAAAGAGAAGAAAGCTTGTAATGTGGTTCATTTGTTCTTGCTAGAACTGATATACATTCCTATGCATGGGGTTCATTCTGTGACAACAAAAGAACTATGTTTGAGCTATCTGCCTGTTGTGAATTACCAGGGAGCTTGGGAGCTTACAACTGCCCATTGCTCTCTCCATGGCAATGCCTCAGTCAATCAGAGTTGACTTGGCCACCAGTCAGCAGTTTTTCTACTGTAAGGAAAGTGATTTCAGGAGGATAGGCTCAGTGACTGTGCAAAATCATGACAACTTAATGTGGAAGAAAGAAGTGACTTCATCCACTTTGGTAGGAGGGAATGATGTGCAGAGTATTTCTTAAATGGTGAGAAGGTTGGAAAGTGTAGATACACAAAGATGCTTGGGTGTCAATGATAATGGAAGTTGTCATGCAGATGCAGCAAGCTATCAGGAAGGCTGAGGGAATATTAGCCTTTATTGCAAGAGGACATAAGTATAGGAGATTGATTAGACTGCACAGGAAAACCTGTGTGCTGTTTTGATCGCCCTACCTCAGAAAAGTTAAAAATCACATAACACCAGGTTATAGTCCAACAGCTTTATTTGGAGACACTAGCTGTCAGAGCACTGCTCCTGATGAAGGTGTAGAGCTCCAATAGCTAGTGTCTCCAAATAAACCTGTTGGACTCTAACCTGTTGTTGTGTGATTTTTGTACATCCCAGTCCAACACCGGCACCTCCAAATTATACCTCAGAAAAGATATTATTGCCAGAGAGGTTGTGGTAAAGACAATTGGTAAAGATATTGAATGCACTCTGATTTCGTACCAAACATCTGTTACTTTGTTGAGTTGAAACAAATGTAGCGCATTTACATTGAGTTGAATTGAATATCCTTTTATGTATTTGAAAAGCACAGGGCCCTGTGTATATGACTCACTAAGTGTCCAAAATGACATGTGATTCTGCAATTGGAGAACATTTTCTGCATAATCCTGATTGCATGAGAAATTACACTGACAAAAAATGTAGTGTTACCAATAAGGCTCACAGAATGGCACATTTGCATGCACTGGAAGCTGTTATATTTTAGTTGTAGGTTGCAGGATAAATAATGGCCAAGACCCCAGGAAAATGGCCTTGCTTTTCTTCTCAATACTGCTGCTGAATGTTTTAGATCTCCCTGAAAATGGTGACAGGGTTTCAACTTAATATTTCATCTGAAATTCCAGGCCGGAGAGTGAGTCATTGGTTTCTGCTGCTCGTGTCAGCATAGAAGGGGTTGGGTAAAACTATATAATCACAGTTTCCATATATACCATCACAGATTGCATACCCTTGGAAGAATTTGTGCATGAAAATTGAAAGAATGATAATTTTTTTAAACAGTATTGGAGGCTACAGATTACACCTAGATTTCTGCACTGTGAATCATTTGATTCGTGACTTAAACCTTAAAAAATACATAGTTTGGTCTGAAAAATAAAATATGATATTTTTTTCCCTGTCCAAAATGGGTAGATGTAGTAATTGCCCTCTGGCAATAGAAAACCACCAAGATTGAAACTAATCATTAGGCCTGGGCTCAGTTAACATGTTGCAGCAGAGAATTAAATCTCAGGTTTCAGCTCCATTTGTAAAAAAATCAGGCTGGTGCTTAACTGCATATGAACTGAAAGAAGAGTTTGAGAGAAGACTACAACACTAACACAGACAATGGGTAGAAGAGAATTAGTCTTGATTCAGCAGCTTGCCAACATCCAACATTTGGTAAAATAGTATCAATCATAAAATGATACTTAATTCATTTCAGATCATTCTTCCCTCAGAAGGTTGATGGTTTAAGCTCAGCTTCAGTGTTTCAGAACATGATCCAGGTTCTGTCTTTCAGGTGTGACACTAATCGAAGGCTTGCCTCCCTATTTTGGTGGGCCTTGGGGATATTAAAAGATTCTGTGCTACCATTCCAAGAAGAAGTGGAGATCTTTTCTGATATCCTAGGCATTGTTCTTCCCTCAGCCAATAGCACCATAGATTAGCTGGTGATTCTTCTCATTGTTGTTTATGGGGTTCTGTTCTAAACCATATCACAGCCTTGATTTAGGCAGGGCTGTGAGGAAGCGGCAAGATATCTCCTCTTGCTATCAGGGCAATGTTGATGAGTGTGGCTGCACATAGCTCTCACAAAGCATACATCCATGGTCGTGGTATTTGTGAGGGGTGGGACATTAAAGTGTAAAAGCTGTCCTATGGCCGGGGTTGTACCTGACGCAGAGGTAAATGTTTATAGTTCGTAAAAGTCAATTATTAAAATTCCAAATAATTCCTTAAATATTATTCAATTGTCTTACAAATGGGTCTTCATCTGGTATAAAGCCTAGAGTGTGGCTTCTCTCTGTTTCCATTGCATTTACTTCTATTCACAATTTCTGCAGAAAACACAGGGTTACGAGACAAGTGGCACTACACATTTGCCAGATAATGATCATCACCAACATGGGCAGAGTCAACAACCCCTTCCATGACATTCACCTTCCATGACATAACCATTGCTGAGTCCTTCAGCATCAGTATCTTGGAGCTTAATGTTAACCCAGCTTAACTAGACTTTATCTCAGGCCAATAATTACAAGAGCAAGCAGTGGTCCATTTCCTTCTCAAGGATTTCAGCCAGCCACTGGCTGGTTCTTAGCTAGCACAATGGAAGTTGGCTATTGTTGGAGGCCAATCAGAGGTTCCACTCAGGGTAGTGTCTGAGGCCCAAAAATATTCAGCTGCATCACTAATGACCTCTCTCCCCATCACTATGTCAGAAGGGGAGATGTTTGTCGACTAGCTCCATTAACATTTTCTCAGATACTGAAACAGTCTATGTCCAAATACTGCAAGATCTGGACAACATTTCTGCCTGGGCTGTTAAGTGGAAAATAGTATTCATTCCACTCAATTCGTGGATAATGACCATCTCCAAGAATGTGTCTAACTATCTCCCCTTCAGAGTCAGTGGTATTACAATTACTGAATCTTCTCGCAACATCCTGGGGACCATCACTGACCAGAAATTGAACCAGGTCCAACCATATGAATACCGTGACTACAAGAAGCTGAATAGGTAAAGACTTACTTTGTTACTTCCCAAAGTCAGTCTATCACCTGTAAAGCAGAGGTCAGGAGTGTGATGGAGACAAAGTCCAGTCTTCACATTCAGAATACCGTTCATTATGTTGTGTGGTACTATCACCATCAAATGCTACAGGGGACAGACTTCAAGCAGAGTTAGTAACTTGGGACTGAGCATCCAGAGGCACTGAATAGTGTAAAATCATATTCCAGCATAATCTATAACTGCATTGCCCAGCATATCCTCCACTCCACCATTACCATCAAATCAGGGATCAACCCTCATTCAATGCAAGGTGCCAGCAGCATGTGGCAAACCTAAAAATAAGTTGTCAATCTGGTGAAGCTACGAAGCTGAACTACTTGCATGCCAAACAGCATAAGCAGCAAGGGATAGACAGAGCAAAGCAATGCCGCAACCAACAGATCAGATCTAAGTTCTGCAGTCCTGCTACTGACAGTGATAAATGGTGGTGGACAACTAAACAACTCACTGGAAGATGATAGGGGAGGGCAGCACATCAGTTCAAAAATAAAGCTGAAGCATTCACAACCACCTTCAGACAGAAATGTCAAGTGGGTGGAAGTTATATTCGTTGTAGGTCAGTCATCTCAGTTCTAGGATATTACTGATCCTTCAGTGTTGCTGGATCAAACTCCAGCAATTTCCTCTCTTACAGCATTAGGGATTTACCTAAACCCAATGGTTTGCAGTGCTTCAAGAATGCAGCCACTATCCTCTCAAGCACAACTAGCGACTGGCAATAAATGTTTGCCGAGGTAACGATGCTCACAGCCTTTGAATGAGTAACAAAAGAATTAACCTGCACATCTTCTATTAGATCTGATTGGACAATCCTTGCAAGCCAGGAATTTGAGATGAATCCATTCCCAGACCTGCATGGAGAAATGGTGGCAAGTGGAAGACTAATACATTCAGCTGTCAGCAATCTATTCAACACAGTGTACTCCGCCAACCAGCATAATGAGATGTAAAGATCCAGTTTCACCAAGCAGTTGGTGGATTTCGGTTTTCACATTTCAGATAGCATTTCAGTCATTGTAACCCTTATGGCACTCCCTGCATCTTGCTCATCCTGAGCTGGGGAATGGGAAAGGATCAACAATGCAGCCTCAACCATCTAAACTTTCCAATTGTACACGATAACCTCTTCCTGTGAAAAAGCAGTAAGGAGGACCCTGTAAGTGACCTGTCATTTCTAGGTTTTGTCCCTTGGATATGGGATGGCCATACACCATGTTTATCATATCCATTGACCCCTATGCATCTTCCTTTCATTCTGCTGGTGAATGGGATCGTAACATTTTTCAGAGGCACCATGTATGTTTTAGAATATCTGTGTGGAAAAAGACATATGATTTTTAAACATGGACGACTTTAGATTCAGCACCAGCAGTGAGAGGCTGTTAAAGACTCTCACAACATAAAGGCATGTTTAAATGTTCTGTGATTTTTGGCATTCATGAGTGTGCAGTATATGTGGTTAATATTTGAAAATAATTAATAACAAGACATACTGTAAATATGTGAGTTATCAGACTCCAGAAATGAGGTAGGTATGTCCTTCATTACACATACAATAAACAACCGTGGCCACTTTCTTCTTGAAAGTGTATGTCTGGGTTTTGGTGTAAATTTATAATAAGACCACTTCAAACCTTACCAACCCTTTTGAGGTCCTGAAGCTACTTCCTGCATTTCCATACCAAAATAAAACATGCAAGAAGGTTCCAATGTTTGTTTTTACTTGTTCACCTTATTGCAAAGCAGCTGAGATTTATGATCTTCTGCGGGCAATATTGTTGAGACTGTTGAGGTACAGAACAGTTTGTACTTTGAAAACTGAGATACAACTCAGTGTTTGGAAGTTTAACTGTGGCCTGGCTCTAACTCCCCCTCCTCTTACAAGCAAGGGCAGCTTTGTAATTTCCAGAAGCTCTCAGTGTTGGCACTGCTCAGCACTGTGTGAGGACCCCACGATATGATCTTCATAGCATCTGGTTTCCCTTTTAATTTAGACAGAACTCCGAGCTGTTCTGCAGGAGTGTGTGGTACCTTCTCAGAGGAACAGCTTGGTTGGAACCCCAACAAAATATAAACAACATTCAGCAAAGGAAAAGGCCTTGAACTAAGAAACCTTCTGATTAAATTTAACATCAAATGCCATTTGGTGAAATTCCAAAGCTCGTTGTGATTGCAGGCCATCGGGAGGCTGCAAAGAGATATGAATAGAGTCATACAGTCATACAGCACGAAACTGACCCTGCGGTCCAACCAGTCCATGCTGACCATAATCCCAAACTAAACTAGTCCCACCTGCCTGCCCTTGGCTCATATCCCTCCAAACCTTTCTTATTCATGTATTTATTCAAATGTCTTTTAAACATTGTAACTGTACCTGTATCCACCACTTGCTCTGGAAGTTCATTCCACACACGAACCACTCTCTGTGTAAAACAATTGCCCTTCATGTCTTTATTAAATCTTTCTCCTCTCACCTTAAAAGATATGACCCCAGTCTTGAAATTCCCTACTCTAGAGAAAAGACACCTGCCATTCATTTATCTACACTCTTCATGATTTTATAAACATCTTTAAGTCACCCCTCAGCCTCTACTCAGAATGTTGCACCTTTTTGGAAATTTGTATCCTAAAGGGTTGTGATTGCACCATCGTTGAATGTGTTTAAGACTGGGATCGACGGATTTTTGATCTCTCAAGGAATGAAGGGATATGGGGACCAGACAGGAAAGTGGATTTGAAGTCTATGTTCAGTCATGATCAGATTGAATGGTGGAACAGTCTGAATGGGCCGAGTGGTCTACTCCTGTTCTTATGCTCTTATGGTCCTGTTTTAACATGTGCATATAAATTTATGTGAGCCCAAATACTGCCCATGAAAGAACTATATTAATCCATCAATCTCTGTTCTCATGCACAATTAATTCATCACTGACATTTTTGCAGATTTGTAGGATTTCTCCCTGAAGGCTATTCCCTCCACACAACTCCCTTCAAACAGAGATGTCTCCATGACTACATCAGAACCTCTGCTACCATGAGATGCATTTGCTTTGAAAATATATGCCAACATTTGTGCTTCTTTCTCAAAGTCAAATACTGTCACTTGCCTATCAGTTTTTCTCAATCGTGTATTAAAAGAGATATTTTTCTCCACATATAGATATTGCAGTCATTGCTTCCCAGTTTATCACTTGCCTTTTTTTCTGTACCACCATTCTACATTGCACAACTGAAAATCTGTTGCATAATGTAGAAAGTAACAATTCCAACAATTAAATAAAACCACATAAAACAAAATATTTGACAACAGAACAACAACAACTATTGCCAAACCATAAAGGAAATTGCAACAGTCCTTTGTGAAAAGATGAGTTACTTCTGAACTCTTTGATCTTTACTTACCAGTCCCTATGGCTGATCTAAGACTACCTGTTAAAAACTCGACAGATGAGAAGACAGTAGAATGAGGGGTCACTAAAGACCCATGTGCTGTAAAGTAAGTTCCTCCCATGTCTGAGAAATCACTGAACAATTCAGAGGTTTCTGGTAAGGTTACATGAAAATTGGATGATCACAATTCCTTTGCTGGACCTGTCTGACTTGTATTTGGCTCAAAGTTGATACCTATTTTAAGTTCCAACTTGGAGCTGGCAAAGCTTTTTGGGCGTCAACCTTGGCTCAGTCTCAGCATTCATGCATCTGAGTCAGAAGGCTGTGAGTTGAAGCTCAAATAATGCAGTTACCCCGAGTCAAAAGGCTGTCAATTGAGTTCCACCCTAGAAACAGTTCTGCATTTTGCAATGTCAACTACTGCCAACTTGTGATTGGGGTAATTTTCTGTCACCGAGCAAGTCTTAATGAGAAGGGGCTTTTCTCTTACCAAGATGCCAAGATGCATGAGAGCAATCAGGTACAAGTTACAATTAAGATTGCCATTGTCACTAGGACCATGGGAAGACCTAGGATATAGGTCTGCACTCTACAAGATCCACAGCTACTCTGCTATTTCCCCACCCAAATCCTTCTGACATCCTCAGATTAGGTAGAGCTTAATGCACGGTCTAACATTAATCTTTTCAAACAATTACTTTAGACAAAATCTCACCCCAGTTTTTTCCCCCCATTATTAACATTTATACATTCATATATAAAATTATACTTACCACTGCCACATCTCCCCCAAGCCTCCAGTTACACAGATTCAGGTGGTCTGAAGATTCATGATTCTTCCTGAATATATTCTCTTCAAACGTGGAAGATTGGCAGTCCTTTAGCTTGAGGACTGTGTTTGGTCCTTTTCTTGACCCTGCATGGTCTGTAAAGTCTCTTACCACTGACAGGTCTTCTATCGCTTAGATTTACTGAATATCTTTTGCAGAGGATATAACCCTGCTGAATCCAGTTGTTACCCCATAACATCATCTTGGTGACTGTTAATGTCCTGACTTTCCTTCATTGCTGCTGTACTGAAACATTAATTTTTATGATTGTGAGATCCTAGATTGCCAAGAGAAGCAATTTCTTCTTGTCCGTGTCGGGAACTTGTGGGAAGTTGAATGTGCCAGCTAAGTGCTACGCGCCCCCCCGTGAAGTTCTGTGCAGCCTATTTCCAATCTGTGTCAGCAATTCTTTGCTCTCAGTCTCTGTTGAAGCATATAAACTCTTTACTTTGACTCATAGATTAAGTTGAACATCTTTGTTTGCTCTCTGTGGTTGTTTTATTTGTGAACCCAACATGTTTATACTATCAGTCATGCCACCTCAGGATTGCTGCTGACTGACGTCTGTCATTTGGTACTACTTTGAAAATAATAGATTTTGTGCACAACGGCATTGATTAGGCCACATTTGGAATACTGCATTCAATTCTGATCTCCCTGCTACAGGAAGGATATCGTAAAGCTTGAAAGGGCTCATAAAAGATTTCCAAGGACGTTGGAGGTTGGAGGTTTTGAGCTATCGGGAGAGACTGAATAGAAGTGACCTTATAGAAGTTTATAAAAGCATGAGGGGCATGGATAGGGTGAACAGCCAAGGTCTTTTCCTCAGGATAGCGGAGTCCAAAACTAGAAAGCATAGGTTTAAGGTGAAAAGGTAAAGATTTAAAATGGATCTATAGGGCAACTTTTTCACACAGAGGGTGGTGCATGAGCTGCCAGAGGAAGTGGTGGAGGCTGGTACGATTACAACATTTAAAAGACATCTGGATGGGTATTTGAGTAGGAAGGGTTTGGAGGGATATGGGCCAAATGCTGGAAAATGGGACTAGATTAATTGAAGATATTTGGTCGACATGGACGAGTTGAACTGAAGGGTTTGTTTTTGTGCTGTACATCTCTATGACTCTATGATTCTAAGTGGCTAGAATGAAAGTCAATGCCACTACCTTCTGTCAGCAAGGCAAGTGTGCAAGTCATTCAGCAATGGCAGATACCATCTTCTCAGGGGCAATTTCAGAGCAGGCTGGCATGGTCTGGTGTTATGATGTCCTCTGCTGGTCCTGAGACAAGACCATGTCCCACTTTTGCACCACCCCATCCAGCAGGAGTTCCAGGTATTCCTTTGTCTGCTATTTCTGGGACAAATGTTAGAAAAATTGCAGGGTAGCTCTGGATTCCCAGTACTCAGCTTGGCTGCACAATTTCAGGATATCCTGGGAACAGTGAGTTGTTTCAAATATGGTGAGCAGGAGAATTGGGCTAGAATTGTGCAAGGTGTGGTAGGTAGATCATTTGATAAGATACGGTAAAAGATCTTTCTAGGCCTCGTGGTGAGAAATCCTCTGTGAAACCCAACAAAATTGACAAAAAACATGGTTCAGGTTAATGGTTTTTGTGCTTGTCTAAAAATGGAATAATGATTTAATCAAATGAGAAATACATAAAGCTTGTAACACTTTTGTGCAGCTCTAGAATAGAATATGATGATCATAACAATGAACACCCTTATGCTAACACTCCAGTAAACAATATGATAGGCAATGCACATGCAGTGCACACTTTCTAGTCCTGCAGTATTTCATAGACTCATTAGTATTTGACATTCATTTTTTATTTCCTTTCATTTCTTTTATAATTTTCTCTAAGTTTCATTTGATTTTTTTTCCTGGAGACCACAGATAATAAAGTTGCTATAGTCCTACCAGATCATAGGGCTGCTTTCTTATTAAAGAGAGATGATTGGGAGGTGGTGTATCCTGAGGGTCACCAGGCCTAGGCGAGGGGTGAGGTTGAGAAGGCGAGTCCTTCACAGGAACCTCAACCAGTGCAGGAATTGAACCCACGCTGTTGGCATCAGTTCACTGGCCATCCAGCCAACTGACCTAACCAACCCCCCCAAAGACCATGGATAAGTGAAGTTGTGTACAAAATATTTCGTGTGGATTTGTGAATGGCAAAATCATGAATGAAGGGACTTTACTTGTGTGCATGTAGTTCTGGGCACAAGCACAACTATCCTGAAAGGGTTAAGAAAGATTGAGATTCCAATTCTGTGGAGAATCTCATTAAGCTGTGGAAACAATTCATCTGGCTACAGCGCGAATGAGTGTGCAAATAACAGAAGTAGTGAAGCTTGTTGCTTTAAAGCATATCTCCTTCCATGCTGGCAATGCCATCAAGTCATCTGCGCCGAGCTCTTCTTCGTTCATTTCAATATGGAATGCAGTAAAAACAAACTGCTTTTAAATCAACAGGCAGCCCATGTGCATTTGGATAATGAGGCTTGTTCTAGGGACTGACATCTGCAGAAGAAAAGCAAGTGGCTGTCATCTCCAAATAAAAGTGGAATCTGGCTGAGATGTGAAAGGGAACTTGCATATTATTTTGCTGTATGTGACAATCCATAGATTCCAGAAGGGACTGCAGTCACAGAAGGGGAGAACGATCCTCTATTTAATAATAATTGAGAATTAGCCAAGTTTCTAAAATAGTATTTGCAAAACTAAAGTTAAGAATATTGTAAAGAATAAATGGCAGGATATTTGAAAAAAAATCATAACTTATAAATCAGATTGTAATTAAATTGTCTGTTAGTAAGCCCAGGCATTTATTCATAGTTAAAAGCAATTTAAAGTCCTTCTGAAAATAGCTAAAAAAAACTAACATGACAACACCTTATTACTTCGAATACATTACAACAGTGACTGTATTTCAAAACTTTTTCAATGCCCTAAAGCAATTCTAAGGATGTTAAAGTCATTATATAAAGTCTTTGCATCAGGACAAAAACAGAAATTGGTGCAAAAGCTCAGCAGATCTGACAGCATCTGTGCAAAGAAATCAGAGTTACTGCTTCAGGTCAGGTGACCCTTCGTATGGCTCTGAAGAAGGGTGACTTGACCCAAAGTGTTAATAGTGATTTCTCTCCGGATGCTGCCAGAAGTACTGAGCTTTTCCACCAATTTCTGATTTGCAGTTCTTTTGGGGGTTTTTTTGCAACAAGAAATGAGTAAGGATATTATAGATTTTTTTTCTGAAAACTTTAGGGTTGCATATAGACATCTTTATGATTTGCCTTTGTGCATCCTGCTCATTGGCCTAAAATGGGACCTGGTTAAAAAAATGCTTTTTGTTGCAACTTCTTTTAAATGACCTGTGGTACAGTGATACTCAGAGATAATAAAACATCTAACAGAGTGCAGTTTCTTCACCCCAACTACAGTAATGAAGACTGTAACACTTAGACTCTAATGATCTGGTTCTTACCTTTATAAGAAATAGGAACAGGAACAGACTTTTCACCCACTGTGCCAGCTCCTTCATTGAATCAGATCATCACTGACCTCACTGTAACCTAAACTCTACTTATGTTCCTGTCCCCCACAACCTGTGGCTCCCTTGTCAATCAAAAGTCGATCTAACTCAGCCTTGAATGTTTTCAGTGACACAGCCTCCACTCTTCTTTGGGGAAGAGAATTCCAAAGGTTAATGACTCTCTGAGTGACAAAGTTCCTCTGTGTCTCTGTTTAAACAGGAAATTCCTTATTCTGAGACTCTGCCTCTTTAGATCTGGATTTGCCCATGAGAGGAAACATTGTCTAGCACCAAGTCACCTCAGAATCTTGTGTTTCAAAAAGATCATCTCTCATTCTTCTGAACCTGAATGAATGAATATAAACCCCAACCTGCTCAACCTTTCCTCATAAGATAACCTCTTGATTACAGGAATCAGCTGAGTAAATCTTCTCTGAAATGTTTCCAGTGCAAATACATTACTCCTTAGGAAAGGAGACCTATATCATACACAGTAGGTTCAAGGTGTGGATTCACCAAGGCTCTGTACAGTTATAACAAGACTTTTCTACTTTTATATAACTCTATAAAGCCATAGAGATTTACATAGACCATGGAAACAGACCCTTCAAGTCCAAACTGTCCATACCGACCAGATTTTCATAAACCCTTCCAGATGCCTTTTAAATGTTGTAATTGTAGCAGCCTCCACCACTTCCTCTGGCAGCTCGTTCCATACACACACCATCCTCTGTGTGAGAAAGTTGCCCTTTAGGTCCTTTTTAAAGTTTTTCCCTACTCACCCTAAACCTATGCCCTTTAGTTCTGGACTCCCTCACCACAGGAAAAGACCCTGTCTATTTACCAATATCCATGCAGCTCATGATTTTATAAGGTCACCCCTTAGCCTCCGACGCTCCATGGAAAACAGTCCCAGCCTATTTCAGCCTCTTCCTATAGCTCAAATCCTCCAACCCTGGCAACATCCTGATACTTTATGTCTCTTTGTAATGAAGGCCAATATTCCATTTGCCTTCCTAATTTCTTGCTCTATCTATATGTTAACATCCTGTGATTCACTTTTGTAGCTATATTTACAGGCCAATTTACAGGCCAGTTGGATTCTTGGCCAGTGTTTGTATATACCACAGAATACATGGAAATGTGGGAACCATAGTGCACCATTCACTTATTTTTATACCATTCAATGGCTGACCTGTTTGTCAACCCCTGCGTAGCCATCTCAGCACCACATCCCCTGACACCTCTATCTAATAAAAATTCCTGGATCTCAGACTTCGAAACACCAATTGCCCCAGCATCTTCAGCCTTCAGGAGAAACAGCAATTCTAAAAATCTGCAACGCTGTGTATGAAAAAAACATTCCCTGAGCTTCATCCTCAATAATCTAGAGCTAATTTTCAGATTACATCCCCTCACTCTTTGATTTTCATTTTCATCACACAGAAAAAGAATCATAGCTCCTTGAAAGTGGAATCGCAGGTAAATAGGGTAGTGAAGAAGGCGTTTGGTATGCTTTCCTTTATTGGTCAGAGTATTGAGTACAGGAGTTGAAAGGTCATGTTGCGATTGTACAGGACATTGGTGAGGCCACTTTTGGAATATTGCGTGCAGTTCTGGTCTCCTTCCTATCGGAAAGATGATATGAAACTTGATAGAGTTCTGCAAAGATTTATAAGGATATTGCCAGGGTTGGAGGATTTGAGCTATGGGCAGAGGCTGAATAGGCTAGGGCTGTTTTCCCTGGAGCGTCGGAGGCTGAGGGGTGACCTTATAGAGGTTTATAAAATCATGAGGAGCATGGATAGGATAAATAGACAAAGTATTTTCCTTTGGGTGGGGGAGTCCAGAACTAGAGGGCATAGGTTTAGGGTGAGAGGAGAAAGATATAAAAGAGACCTAAGGGGCATCTTTTTCATGCAGAGGGTGGTATGTGTATGGAATGAACTGCCAGAGGATGTGGTGGAGGCTAGTACAATTGCAACATTTAAAAGGCATCTGGATAGGTATATGAATAGGAAGGGTTTGGAGGGATATGGGCTGGGTGCCGAGAGGTGGGACTAGATTAGATTGGGATATCTGGTCGGCATGGACAGGTTGGACCAAAGGGTCTGTTTCTGTGCTGCACATCTCTATGATTCTATGAAACTACAACCAAATCAAGCTCCTGATAGTCTTAGAGAGATAAATCAATGGATTTTATGTGTGGGAGGACAACCAATTTGGCTTTCTTGGCAGCCAATAAGTCCTCAAAATTATATTGTAAGATTCTGAGAGTGTACCCTCCTGCCAGGAAGCTCGAGGCTATCTAATGTCAGGCCTGGCAACTCTAGGGGATACTACAAGGGGATTCGTTCAGAATTCTTTATTTTTTCTCTTGGAATTCAGTCTGCTGGTTGAATCATTTGGCTTTTCCAGATGGTGAGGGCTGCAGACAGTAAAGGGAGATACTGCAATGTGATCACTGATCTCTGGCTTGGCTTCAGTGATTTGCATTTGCTAAATAACAAAATAAACGAGTTAATTTGATAGTACACACGGCCCACATGAGGTTGCCAACTTTCTGGCTTGCCTCCAGTCTCCAGAAATTAGGACAATTATCCCAGGATCTTTTTGGAACACTTTAGCCTATTAGTTGTAAATGTACTGCAGATGGTGGGGTGTTGAAGGGGAGGAGGCTAAGGAAATTTGGCATGTCTATGAAGACTCTTACCAATTTTTAAAGACGCACCAGAGAAAGCATTCTATCTAGAAGCATCATGGCTTGATATGGCAACTGCTCAGCCCAGGACTGTAAGGAACCACAGAGAGTTATGAACACAGCCCAATCTATCATGCAAGCCAACCTTCCATCTGTTGACTCCATCTACACTTCTCACTGCCTCGGGAAGGCAGCCAAGATTATCAAAGACCTCTCCCACCCCATTTATACTCTCTTCCATCAGCAGAAGATAAAAAAATACTTAAACACATGTAACAACAGATTCGAGAACAGCTTCTTCCCCGCTGTTATTAAACTTCTGAATGGATCCCTCAAATTTTACATTTCATGTTGATCTCGCTCTTTGTGTATGTTTTCTGCAACCATAACATTGTATTCCTCACTCTGTTCTATTACCGTTATACATTTTTCATGGTATGGTACTGCACGTAAAACAAAACTTCTCACTGTACCAAAAGTAAACCAAATCACACGACATCATGGTGAAACATCAAGGCTTTAGATAAGCATGGGAAACTGACAGTGACAGTCAGAGCCCATGGGATCTGAGCAAATTTGGCAAATTGGATCCAGAATTGACTGAGTGGCAGGAGACGAAGAGTGATGGTCAAAGGATGTATTTATGACCTGGAGGTCAGGCAGCATCCAGGGAACAGAAGAATCGACGTTTCGGGCATAAGCCCTTCTTCAGGAAGGGCTTATGCCCGAAACGTCGATTCTCCTGTTCCCTGGATGCTGCCTGACCTGCTGCGCTGTTCCAGCAACACATTTTCAGCTCTGATCTCCAGTATCTGCAGACCTCACTTTCTCCTTTATGACCTGGAAGCCTGTAACCATTATGGTTCCACAGGATTAGTGTTAGGGCCCTTGCTGTTTGTGGGATATATAAATGATTTAGACTTGAATGTAGGAGGGTTAGTCAGTAAGTTCATGGATGACATAAAAATTGATAAGAGTGGTAACTAGTGAGGAGGATAGCCTAACATTACAGGAGGATATTGATGGGCTAGTCAGATGAGCTGATCAGTAGCAAATGAAATTCAATCTGGATAAGTGTGAGATAATGCACTTGGACAGGACAAACAAGACAAGGAAATACATGCTGAATAATAGATCCCTGGGAAGCATTGAAGATCAAAGGAACCTTCATGGTAATGTTTACCAGTCCCTTAAGTAGGAGGACAGATAGATAAAGAAGGCATATGGGATACTTGCTGTTGGAGCACCGCACCTTCATCAACCACCTGATGAAGGAGCGACGCTCCGAAAGCTAGTGTGCTTCCAATTAAACCTGTTGGACTATCACCTGGTGTTTTGTGATTTTTAACTTTATACACCCCAGTCCAACACCGGCATCTTCAAATTATGGGATACTTGGCTTTATTAGCTGAGGCATAGAGTTCAAGAGCAGAGAGACTATGCTGGAACCATAGAAAAAGTTGGTTATTCCACAGCTAGAGTACTGTGTGCAGATCTGGAATCCATATAATAGAAGGGATGTGATTGCACTGGAGAAGGTGCAGAGGAGATTTACCAGCATGCGGTCTGGGCTGGAGAGTTTGAGATTGGGCAGACTGGGGTTATTTTCATTCAAGCAGAGAATGCTGATTGAGATGTATAAAATTATGAATGGCATAAATAAGATAGCCAGGAAAAAACTTGGTGGAGGAGTCAATGACCAGGACACAGATTTAAGGTATGGGGCAGGAGGTTTAGAGGGGATGTTATGAATTTTTCTTTCATTCAGGGGGTGGTGGGAACCTGGAATTTACTGTCTGTAAGGATGGTAAAGACTGAAACCTTCATAACATTTGAGAAGTATTTAGCTGTACATTTGTGATGCCAAAGCTTGCAAGGCTATGGGCCAAGTGCCAGAAAATAGGATTAGAATAGTTTGTTATTTTTGACCGATGCAGACTAAATAGGCCGAAGGGCCTGTCCCTTTGCTGAGGATTTCTATGACTGCATGAGCTTATGAATACAGCACTGGCAATCCTAAACACAAATTGTATTTTTTGTGTGCATTTATTAGATGCATTTGACTCCCCAGTTATCAATCTCTGACTATTGAATGAAAACTCAGGAGCCTTAGCAGAATTCTCAATAGGAATGCTTGTGTGGGTGAGAAAACATTCTTTCATCCTGTTGTTGGGCAGATACGATAGAATGTATGGAGGGCACAGATTGCTTTGAGCATGTACTCGTATTAACAGACCCCATTCATGAGGGTATATTGTGGAAGTAAAAGATTTTTACACCCCAGTGAGTACTTATTATCAGCATTCTGCAGAATAATAGACCTGCCACTTTTTTTTCTCTCTGGAGTGTATTAATCTTTTGTTGTTGCTGCAGGGAACAGATTATAAGCAATGAAAAGTTTACCTACATTCAGCGACTAATCTGTTTTCCTGGAGTTGTTATTCTGATGCCAATAGCATTAATTATTTGTTAAGGACACCCGTGTGCATTGACCTTCTGATGAAATGTGCTATTTCTGGTTTTTGAGCATGGATGTTAAGAGTTATCCTCTTTGTTGGTCGCAGCTCTAACAGAATAACATACGGTAAAACACTCCTGCCCCACCCAAACCACTAAAGTGCAAAATGCTAGTGCTTTCAAAGTGAAAAGTGTTGATGGGAAACTGGATGTCCCACTGTGAAATTGAGCCATTGGGATCTGAAATTCTCTCCTGTGTGATCCGAGTCTGAATTAATCCCAGTGATAGAGTGCCGAGATCTGGTTTGGCGAAGGATGGAAATCAGCTGGGATTCCTGCTTCAGACTGTTGCCAAGAGGTCCCTGCTGGAATGTTTGGTGTTGTGAATTTTTATCAGAAACTGGAATAAGTCACATGCGGAAAGCCTCTTTGGTAAAACAGATCCCTTATGGCTTAATTGGGTGGAATATTCATAGATTGGTGTTCTCTTGGAATTGGGAGAAATTAGTAAAAAGGAAGGAGATGGACATCAAAGAAAGGATGAATTAACAGGAATGAGTGAATGCTTATTGGAATATCTACAAAACTTCATTTGACAAGTTCAATGTGGCAGACCGGTCAAAAAAGTAAAAGCCCCTGGGCTGCGGGGTAAAGTGACATGGCTGAGGTATACAAAATTGTGAGGTGTAGAGACAGTGTAGACAGAAGGAACCTGTTTCTCTTGGCAGAGAGTTCAAAAACCAGGGGTCATCGATTCAAGCCAAGTGGCAGATTAGAGAGTACGTAAGGAAAAACATTTTTTACACAGAGAGTGGTGAGTGTCTGGAATTCACTGCCTCAGTTAGTGATGGAGGCAAAGACTCTAAACTCTAAGTACCTGGATCTGCATCTGAAGTGCTGTAAACTGCAGAGATATGGACCATATGCAGGAAGATGGGATTAGAAAGACCATCAGAGTGTGTTTGAGTCAGCATGGACAAGATGGGCCAAATGGCCCCCTTCTGAGACATATTATTTCTATGATTCTATAGACTGCTCATCAGCAGTTTAAGTATAAAATAATGATGTAGGTAAGGAAATAAAGTAAACACATTTATTTAAACATGTTTACGGGCATAAAAGTATGATTTAAAGAGACAAATAGCAACACAAAGATGTGATAACTAAGCAAACCCTGAATAGACACATGGAGGAAGTTGGAGGTGTGGCTGCTCTGCACTCCCATATACCTATTTGTTGATGGTGAGCCCTGTGAAAATCTCATCATCCTCACACATCTCTGTGATGCATTTATTTTTGCCTTCTTATTTATAAGCAATTAGAGTCATAGATTCATACATCACAAAAACAGACGCTTGTGCCCAACTCATCCGTGCTGACCAGTTTCATAAACTGTCCTAGTCCCATTTGCCTGCACTTGGCCCATATCCCTCTATTCCTGAAGAAGGGCTTATGCCCGAAACGTCGATTCTCCTGTTCCCTGGATGCTGCCTGACCTGCTGCACTTTTCCAGCAACACATTTCCAGCTCTGATCTCCAGCATCTGCAGACCTCACTTTCTCCCCATATCCCTCTAAACCTTTTCTATCCATATACCTGTCCAATTATCTTTTAAATATTGTAATTGAACTCACCTGTCCCACTTCCTTTGGCAGTTTGTTCCATATGCACCACCCTCTATGTGATAAAATTGCCCTCAGGGCCCTTTTAAATCTCTCCCGTTTCACTGTAAATCTATGCCCTCTCGCTTTGGACTCGTCTCGAATTTCAATATTGTAGATGTCTAATAGACCATCCCATCAGGGGTACTGTCTGTGGGAAATCCATATCTGACACCCTCCCAATCAATGGTAAGTCCTATTTCATTTCCACACAAGGGTGGTAAGCTTCCACCCTATCCACAGATCCTGAATCGATATCCTTGTATCAATGACAAGAATCAGCAGGTTTGTGTTTAATGGCAGTGCCCTCTTTCCAAGATCTACTTCTGTGTATGTGTTAAGGGGATTTATTCCAATGTTTTTCTTACCATTTGTTGTCAGAATTTCTTCTTGCAATCCAATCATTTATTATTTTCTGATTAGTTGTCATGATACTAACTCTAATCCTTTGGTGTGCTTCACCATTAGTCGTAGTTAAAGATATGGTTTGTGCAGCAGCTCCATTAGGTCTAATTAGTAAGAAGGAAATTAGATGTTTTAGAATCTCAAGCTAGTAGTTTTGATAGTTCCCTGGTTGTAATTGATAAGTGGAGAACTGGGAATTGTTTGAATTCTTGGTTTACAGAGTCAGCTGGTCTACCTAATGAGCAGTCTGCTTGTATGATGTATGAGTTACATCGTGGGTGCAGGGCTAATTCCGATTACAGGGTGCTGAAATATGTATAAACTCTTGGCAACTTAGAAACTGCATAGTTTAAAAAAAAATACAATTTATCTCTTCACATCATCATTATCAGTCATACTCTCTTCTTGCCTCTGGTACTTTATAAGTTTTCCTACTTGTTTTTACTATAAAACAAACAGTTGCATTTATGTAGCACCAGTCCCCAAAGTACATCCTTATTTCAATGTTATTTCCTTCAGTTTTTTTATTGTCTCCTGTTCTTCTGCATTGTGATGTATATTGATGCTTATGACTTTTTGCTTTGCTTGTTTTAGATCATTTTAAGTGATTATTTTTTAACTTAGATTGACTGGAAATTGATTGAAACAGGTTTTGTTGATGCAGTAACTGTGGGAGCTTATGTAGCTTCCCTACTGGGAATATTGAGGGTGTTGTTCCATTGAGGATCAGCAAGGTGGTTCATGGTTGGAAATGTAGATTGCTGCCTATTCTTGAAGTGGTCTTCAAGAACCTGAATGAAGGGATCAGCTTGCCTCTCACTTTAAACAGTAGTGAGAGAGGCAGTCGAAGGACATCATAGAATCCTTTCCAACTTTGTATGGATCCTGAGCAGCAAACAGCCAAACTAACAGTGTTAGCATGACTCAGCAATTTCTCATCTTGTTACCTTTGACTAGTGCATGAAGGACAAGTTTTAAAGATGATGGGGGAATAGGAGACCCTGGCCTCCATGGCTAGCCCTGAGTTGTGTGTGAAAGTCACATCCCAGTTTGACCCTATTCACAGGAGACTGAACAAAAATACAATAAAAATTTTACATCCAAATGCATTCCGTTTAAAAAAACTGTAAGATATCAACCGTCTATAATTATACAGCACCTTAATGGAATGAAATGCCTCAAAGTATTTCACAGGTACATTATAAAACAAAATGTTAAATGAGAAAATATTTGGTCAGCTGACCAAAAGCTTGGTTAAAGAGATAGGACTAAGGATAGTCTTAAAGGAGAAAAACAAGAGTCAGAGGGGTGTGGAGATATAGGAAGAGGTTTCAAAGCTTAGACAACTTGGTGGAGCAATTAAAGTCAATGATAGCAAAAAGGATAGAATTTGACAAATTAAGAGATGGGGCTTGAGGAGATTACAAAAATAGGAAAGGGTGAGGCCATGGAGAGATGTGAAAACAAGAAGAATTACAATGTCCTTGACCACGAGCAGGTCAGTGAGCACGTGATGCAATAGCAGAATGGGAATCGGTTCAGGCTAAGACATCGGCAGAGATTTTGAGGACCTGAAGTTTATGTCACATACAACATGGGAGACCAGCAAAATGGAGGAGATCCAGCAACATCACAACTAGGATGGCTCCATTTAAAGTTTCTGGACGTAGTTAATAACCATAAATGTGGACATCAAAATCCATAAAGCAAAAAAGTGTCAGCAGAACCAAATGTCTTGGAGATAGGAAGTGCTTATCAAATGTGAATTCTATTATGTTTTCTTCCCCAATCACTTGCAGAATGGCAAGCAGGGATCCAAGATTATGTGCAGTCTTCTGGTATAATGGGTTGCAAAGAGTGTCATGGTTATTCATAAAAAATAAGAATATAAATAGGCCAATCAGCACATCAATCCTAATCCACCATTCATTGAGATCATGGCTGATCTGATATGGTCTTAATTCTACTTTTTCCTGCTTGACACCCCTAATGCTTGATTCCCTTGAAAATCAAAAATCTGTCCAACTCAACCTTCAATTTATTCGAGACTTCCAAACATTGTTGACATCATCCCTCGCCCTCTTGCCCTCAGAGAAGAAATTTCTCCCCCTCTCCTTCTCAAATAAATGATCCCTTATTTTTAAACTGTGGCCCTGCTTCCCCTACAAGAGAAAACATCCTCTCAACAATTAACTTGTTAAGCCCCCTCAGAATATTCAGTAAAATCTGGTCCAATCTGGTCAACCGTTTTTCATAAGACAAATGCTTCAACCAAGAAATCAGCCTCAAGAATCTTCTCCGTAATGTCAGCAATAAAGTATATTGTATCTTTCCTTAAGTAAGATAACTAAAGCTGCACACAATACTCTAGGCATTGTCTCAGCAATAGCTCATAATGTCGTGAGAGGACTTCTCTCCCTCTTTACTATAATCTAAAGAACTTAAAGAAATTTGTCAAACATGATATTCCTTTAACAAAAACAACATTGTCTCTCCCTAACTGTATTATCATTTGCTCATTGCCCCACTACTACCTCTTTAATGATAGATTCTAACATTTTTCTAAATATGTTAAGCTCAGTGTTTTTTTGTTTTCTGCTTTCCGTTTCCCTTCTTTCTTGAACAGAAGTGTAACTTCTCCAGTTTTTTCAATCACTGGGACCTGGGAACTTCCCAGAACCTAGGAGTTCACTCCACAGCTTCAGATATACATTCTGTTGTGGTTTTTAATTATGTCCATACTTAGAATGGAAACTGTCTCTATAAATCTGTTACAATGGGATTACAGCATCTCACCAGTGGTGATGCTCCAATATGGAGCACTGGTAGAGACTGTAATCACACCATGCTTGACCAATTCCCGTTGTAACAGATTGACATAGTAATTTACAACAGAAACATTTGGAAGTGTACATTTAAAATAATATTGGCCATTACATGTAGTAAATTAGGGAATAACTTTGTGTTGCTATTTCTCTCTGTCTCTCTTTTGTTCTGTCTGTCACTTTGTTATCCTTTTTAAAGGTTTCCTTGGCATGTAAATATTTATTGCCTGTTCATAATTGTCCTCAAGGAGGAGATAGTGAATTGCCTCCTTGATCTACTGCATATCTATTATGCTGTTCTGGGATTTTGAATCAGTGACCGTAAAGGAATGTTTATATATGAGACTTGTATATGAGTTGGAAGGAACTTGGAGATGGTGTTCCCAAATAGTTGCTGCCTTGCTCTTCCCAGTGGCAAAGATGACAGGTTTGGAAGAGACTGTGCATGGAGTCTTGGTGAGTTGATGTATCTCCTAGATAAGACCTTCCTCTCTAATATTATGGGTCTTGCTTACATACAGACACTGAAATATTTCATAAGACTGGACTACCAAGTTATAGTTGCATTGCAATCAAGGGCACAGAATTCTAGTCTGTTTATAAAGTAATTGACCTAGGAATTAGCATGGTGGAGTTAGCAGATTTCAGCATGCAACTGGAGTAAGCAGATTTCAGCATGTGCACCTCTAATGATAGTATCGGTGATGCTCAATAAGCTTGTGAATTTTCACTGGTTGGTCCACGTTCCAGTTATTCTTACTCCTCTGATTTACCATTGATGCTTTAACTGGGGGAAAAAAAGAAATGGACTCTGACAATGATCATCAGTCGGCCTGAACTTCATTCAACAAAACAAAATAAAATTATTTCTGAGCACAGCATTTTGCTTTGACTATCTCCAAGGGCAGCTCTGACAGCCTCATGTTTCAGCTGACCCTGTTTTCCATTCTGAGATTCCCTGTGCACCTCAGTTTCAGATCATTTTACTAAAATTGGTGATAGTTGTAATGCACATGGCATAATACAGAGCTGGGGACATTAAATCTTTCTGTTAATGTATTTCATTTGCAAATGCGACATTTTCCATTGCCTAATTATGTGCAGGAACAATGCACTGTAAAATTGAACAATTCAGTTGCCTGCAAAATTTCACTTAACATTCATTTCACGGAAATCTGCATAAAGAGCTTAGTACTGTTGGAGCACTTCTAGTTTGCATTAAATGAAACTGCAGCCTGCAGGCAAAATTCTATTCAATTTGCACTGTTACTGAGCAGAGTATGTGGCACCATGTGTGGTATGAATTTTTTCAGTGCTGCTATGGTGAACGAGAAACAAACATGGATTCTACTGTCCTTTGTCACAGCCAAGGACAGTAACTGCTCAGCTGCAGAGGAGTTAGCTGTTGAGAAACGTGTGAGGTGGGTCATTCCATGTCAGTCTTGGGCAGGCAGCACCTAAAGAGCACTTTGGAAAAGGGTGTCGCTGGCAAGAAACACTAAATACAAAAAAGAACTTGTCTGCATTGATATGCTTCATCTTGGGCAGTCTGTCAAGACTGAGGATGACTTTCTTCCATTTCGACGAGGTGGGTGTGAGGGGACTTCGGGTTTGTGCGTGCCACGTTTGCTTGACTGAACCAGTTGGAGATGCTCAAAATGTTTGGCATCTTGGTAGATGCTCCTTCTCTAGTTTGGACGTTCTTGGGCAAGAGATTCGCAAGAGTTGATGGATGTCACATTTTCCAGGGGGCTTTGTGGATGTCCTTGAAGTGATTTCCCCTCCCCACCTAGTAATTGCTTTTTGTGACCTGCCAATGTATTCTACAGACAATGAAGTGTCATCACTGTTGCAATATAGGAAACAGAGTAGTCAATTCATGCATAGCAAACTCAACTGAGCATCAACTCATAGTTTAGTGGTGTTGGTTGTGGGATAAGTACTGGGGAGAACATTAGAAAGTATGTACTTGCTCTTCTGGAAATAATATAATGGGAGTTTTCACCTTCACTGGTGAGGACAGATTGGACCATGCTTTTACATCTCATCTGAAAAAAGTGGCAAATTTAACAGTGCAACACTGGGTCAACAGGACTAGAAACAAGAATAAACTGACTCCAAGACAACAGTGCTACCATCTATGCAACATAAAACCCCTCGTTGCAACTGGACAAAGAGCTCCAAGGAATGTTTGGGCAAGGATAAATTCACCAAAGGTTCTTAGCCAGCATCTTCCAAACCCATGACCACTACCATCTAGAAGAACAGGTGCAGCAGATACATAGGAATACCACCACCTGCAAGTGTTCCTCCAAGCCATGCACCATCCTGACTTGGAAATATACAGCTGCTCCCTCACTGTCACTGGATCAAATTCCTCCGACTGCCTCCCTAATGGCATTGTGTGTCTACCTACAGCATGTGGACTGCAGTGGTTCAAGAAGGCAGCTCCCCACCATTTCTTCAATGGTGGCTAGGGATCGGCAATAAGTACTGTTCAGCCAGCAACACCCACATCCACAAGTGAATAAACTTAAAAATTATTCCTCGTGATTCACGACACAGGAAAGTCTTGATCTCTGGCAGGCTTGGCAAGAGCCCACAGGCTTGCACAAAACTGAGGAAATAGGTCAACCCACATTGCCATCACTCACCATCTGCTGGCTGGGGCAAGAACAGCAGCAATGACACCTAGAATCAGCACACTGCTGGGAAACACTGGATGATTCAACGCTGAGGAATAAACCACATTGTTTTTCTACCATGACCAGCAGCAATGGCTATTCGATCTGTTTTTGGTGAATGAGAAATTATTTTTTACCATGACACATTAGCCACAGTTATCAAAGAGGAATGTGTTCATTCACAGTGTTACCACATCTCCAGGCCAAATCTAGTGGCTATTTCGACTTTTGTTTTATGGCAGAAGGAGAAGTGTTGATAAGAAGGACTCACTTCTCTTTTTCTTCAAAATGTACCATGAAGTGTTTTACATCTGAACATGGGGCAGAGCACAGCGTTAGCTTAATATTTCATACAGGAAAGCACCAAGAACACATTACTTGTACCCTGAGGTAGAGTTGGAACTCTTCTGACACAGATGTCAGAAAGCTACAGACTACCTAGAAGATGAGATACGCTGTTTAGCTTGCATGATAACATTTAAAAGGATAAAAGCTGAGATTTTCCAACATTTTCTCTTTTGAGACAACATTTAATCTGGTAGTACGTGGTAATGTAACTGGGTAGTATAACACTTGACCTGCTAGAATGACAGTAGTCACTCCAGAGTTCAGCATTGACATTTTAGCATGATTTGCGGCAACCTTGTATTCACAATGAGACTCCAATATCTTTATATGCGTGTAATACTCATCCACTTAAACTGGGTGTTGCAGGAATACAAAATTAATTTGAAAGATTTGCATAACGACAGGAAGAATAAACAAGTTCCAAACATTGTATGTTGCAGGGAAAGTAAATTCGTGGTGGAGTGCTTAATTAAGATTGATGCAGCAAAACTGAGATGGCATAGAATTGTACATGCAATAGAGTTAATCCAGTTTTTGTTAAATTATGACTTTTTTTGAGTACCACATATTCCAATGGTTTACAAACAGTAGCAACCCCCCTGTCTCCAGTTAAAGTTCCAGACCAGGGAACTATGAATATCCACGTACTTCATGACCCATATTATCACCAGTAGAATTAGGCTTTTTCCTGCAGTTTAGCAAATGGCAGGGAAAAAATGAAACAAATTAATCAATTTGAGTCTCATGATCACCTTTTGAACTTTATCAAATGTAATAACAAAGGGCAGAAGAGAGTAGTTTGATATTTATCATTTAGACAGCAAAGCAAAAATTATATCCCTGGGATTGTCATCTTTGTGTAATCCAATTTAAATTGTGTTATCAATTTTGATTAAATCTCATCAGAGGTAGTTGTAAAAGTCATTATGTTTTTAGATAAATCTAAAATACCTTTAACACTGGTATCCTGAAAATTTAGGAAGAGCTTGTTTACCTTCACGGTTCAATACAGTTTTTTTTAAAACTGGACAGTTTGCTGGAATATTTTGGGATGGTCCCCGTAATAAAAAGACAGACTGTTATTCCGATAAACTGTGTGAATGATGACAGTGTTCTGTGTGCTGTCGCACTCTACCCATGATTTCTGAAGGAGATTTTTGAAAGAAAAGTGGGTTTCTTTTTTAAAACCAGCAGTGTGGAAAAATAACCCATTGGTAGAGACTACATGTTCAAATGAAAAGCGTCGCTTCGTTTCTTATTACAGTATAAAGGAAGATACTTCAGTTATGCGATGTAATTCTTGGGTCTCTCTCTGGAGACGTAGAGTCAGAAATCTCAAACAAAGATGCTGCGACTGAGGGTCACCCAAACTAGGTATGAACTGAAGGCGAACAAAGCATTCTGTTTCTTTGTCTCTATCTCTTTCGACTCCCTCTTTCAAGCTCCGACTGGTATTGAAAGTCGAGGCATGTCACTTTTCTCGCCTCAGAGGCGACTGGTAAATTTCGACATGGAGCTCACCATCCCCTACAATATCAAAGCGGCGAGTGGTGTTTTGTTTATAAAAAAAAACCATGTCAGACATCGGGCTTGTACATATGATGATAACCAGGCCCCCTCCCTTCCCGTGCACTGAATGCCAGTAATGAGCTAGGCTATACCCAGCGAACACTGGAGGGAACACAGTAATTTATTCCTCTGCCATAATTGAAGATTTGAATGCAATTTGATGGATTTTGTCATTTCGCTAGCCCGCCGCAATAATAAAGGGTGTTTTAAATGTGGTTGGAATTGACAATTTAAAAGGCAATTAAGATTATTAAAGAAATTAAATTAAACACGTTATTAAAGAATATACTCCTGTATCTGACTGAGCCAAATCTAGAAATTTTCGGTGCTTTTTCATCCCAGTATGTCTAATCTACAAGGTGTAGTTAGGAACAGGCAGGAGTGTTAGAGCTGGTTTCCTCATTATCCTTAATTTATCCTTCCTGAAATATTTGACCATGTCGATACACTAACACGCCGATGGCGAGGGCAGAGAGTTATTAAAAAAGCGAGCTGGGTGAACATACTGAATTATTTCATTCACGCGCTGTAAATAAGCCCCTTGTCCAATTACAATCTTAATCTGCAATATCAGGGCTATGTGTAATGCCCCGCCATTCTGTGTGGGGGCCATTTAGAAATAAAATAAAACTCTCCGGTTTGGGTTTCAATCAGTTGTGGATTGTTTGTCCTGTTCTGTGTCTTCCTGTTCTAAAGCGAAGGATTGACATCCTCGCTTTGAGACAAATCACCATGTCACTGATTTGCTAGGAGCTCCTGAAACAGTAGGTCAGCAGTAACCTGCTACCTTACAACAATATGTGTGTATGTGTCTTAAACCCGGGTTAGGATCCTCCTGGTAGGACTAGTCAATGTTTGTAGTTCACCAGGGAATTAGCCTTTCATTTCAGCCTGTTCCCTCCCAGATTTATCTTCACCAGAGAGATGGGGATGTTGTTACATGTTTGGAACGCTTCCGAAACACTCTTGTTAATTTGTAAAATTGTGCTTCAGCTCATAAAGTCTCCGACTATTTTGCAGTGCCTTCGGTTTGACCTCTCTTTATATTCAGGAATTTCTGCCTTGTGTGCCAAGAATTCCTGGTGACAGTTCCTTCTTTGAAGCCAGTTGGTGGTGATAGAACAATTCCAACATGACCCTTTCAGTGCTGCACTCCGGTACAGAGCTTCAGGCTTCTCGGTTTTGCAAATAACTTGCTGTATTTCAGAGCTCCTGGATTACTCTGGGCTAATGTATTTCTGTATCACATAGTGATATATTCTGGAAATGACGTGGCCTAAGCTACAAGAGAAGATGAAAACAGCTTTCAAAAACAAACCTTCCTCTGCTATCTTATCATCCACATTCAAAACACCATTTGTTGTGGAATCTTCAGCAAAAGATGCACTATATAGGGAACAGATATACAAGCAGCTTAAGTGAGACAGGATGGGAATAGATCATTTATTGTCCCACCTTACTTCATCTGATCCTGCTGTTATTTTCTCTCTCTCAACAGTTAGTCCATCTATTCAAGCGTTCTTACCTGCCTAACAGTATCTATGTCCCACCCAAGGGTACCCCAAGTTGTTGTTCAGCATTTAGAAAAAATTGTTCACAGTATGTGGGTATCACTGGCTAAGCCAGCATTTATTGCCCATCCCAGAGGGCAGTTAAAAGACATCCATACTACAGTGGGTCTGGTGTCACATGTAGGCCAGACCAGGTAAGAATGGCAGATTCCCTCAAGGGCATTAGGGAACCAGGTGTCTTTTTTTTAAACCCCCCTCCTGATATTTGACAACAATTTCATGGTCCTTATTAGGCATTTAATTCCAGATTCTTATTGAACTCAAGTCCCACCATCTACCATGTAAGCATTTAAACTTGGGTCCCCAGAACATTACCCAGGCCTCTGGTTATTTACATGCAACATTAATACCAGGAGGCTATCGCTGCCTCCACAGTTTAATGCAGACATGCACAGTGTCTTCCTAGTATGCACTTCTTAACTAACAACTTGCAATTATATGGCACCTTGTAGTGAATTGGCCTATAGTGTTTCACAGGAGCACTATCAAACAGGGTTTGGGACATAAAAGGTAGCCAAAAGCATTTCAGAAAGAGGTAGGGAATTTGGGAAGCTTCAAGAAAGGAGATAATTAAGATTCAAGGAGCTTCAAGAAAGAAATTACTGAGTTTAGGATCTAAACAGATGAAGGCACCATTGCCAATAGGATAGCCATTCAAATCAGGAATATGTAAGGCGCTAGAATTGAAGGAATAGAAGGGGTGTGGGCATAGAGGGATTTGAAAACAATGACAACAATTTTAAGATTGAGCACAGGGGTGAATGGAACCTGTGTACAAACTAAGAAAAGGACATGAACAAGACGCAAATAATGTATTAGTAAGCAAGCAAACTGAAGTAATCTGTACCAAATATGCTAAAGGACATCTCTGAATTCAAATAAGGCAAATCTGATTCTGAGGATTCGAATTTTGTTTAACTTACCCATCCTATGATGGATGAATTTGTTCTTTGAGGAATCTGAACTTTGGATCGGATTCCAAACTTGAGATTTATGTGAGTCTTAGAAGGTAAAGTTTGTGTTTGGAAATCCAAATCCAAATACTGGATTGGGATTCTCAACATCTGACTTTCATTCGAATTCAAGTTGAAATATTGTACTGTTTTCAGCATACTTCTTGAAGATTACTTTGAAACTAGGGCCATTTGTAATTTCAATGTGATTTGCTTATGTGCGTGTTCCTTTTGAATTATATTTTGAACCATTTGATGTATTCTGAACATTAATCCTTCTTTACTGATGCAGTTGAAGTCTTTTGCTTACTTTATTGGTGTACCAAAGGCTGACAATTCCATAGAGTACATTAAATCATGTAAGACAGAATCAAACCATTTCAGCCCAATTGTTCTATATAAGTCTCACCACTTTCCTATCAGCTGACCTTTCTATTCCTTTCTTCCTCGGCAGTTTATCCAGCTACACCTTGTGGGAGGAGATGGATGTGTAGTGGTAATTTTACTAGATAGTAATCCAGAAGCCCAGGCTAATGCTATGGGGTCGTGCAACAGTTAGCAGAATTTAAACTTAATTAATAAAACATGGAATTGAAGGCGAGTCTTAATAGCGATGAAGAGAAACTAATATTGATGGTTGTAAGACTCCATCTGGTTTGCTAATGGCTTTGAAGGAAGTTGCCATCCTTACCTGCTGTGGCCTACACGTGACTCCAGGCCCACAGTGATGTGGTAGACCTTTAATTATCCTCCAAGCCATGTGGTTCAAGGCATTTAGGAGTGGGCAATAAATGCTGGTTTTTTGGGCAATGCTGACATCGTATGAAAGAGTAAACCAAAAATATAGGAATTAAAGTTTCTCAGAGTGGCTAAGGGGCTTAAAAGGTGAATCTTATAGCCAGTTTTATTATTACATGTGGACTGTCTTTAATATCTTCAGTAACATTAAGCAATTTAGCGCTTTGATGTTCCACATAACATGTGAATGAGGAAACTTGATCACAGTTTAAAGTAAAATTTCCCTCGCAGTAAAATGTGCCAAACTAACATTAAGAATGTCTTTCTTTTCATACCTTAATATAAATTGGAATAAATCCAACCCGGAGATTGCTATTCTTGGTGGATGTTGCCAGGATTTGCTTTGATTTGTTGGCACACATAATGCTATGATATCTTCATACTTACTTGAGATATTCTCACTGTAATTACTAGAGGCCCAAATCCACCAGGTTTTAAAAGCTATGTCATTTTTTGAATGTTACAAGTCCTTGAGCAGAAGCAGCCTTGTCATATTGTGCAGACATGGTTTGGGAAATTAACATTTCTTTAAGACTTTCATGTAACTTAAGTTTTTTTTTTATTTGCATCTTCCAGTTGGCAGTCACATTTTCACTTTTAAGAGAAACCAAATTTATCAGTCATGAGGGGAGCACTAATATTCACCATTCCACCATTTACGCTCTTTATGGGATGTGGATGCCACTGGTAAAGCTAACATTTGTTGTCTGAATCTAATTGTTTTAAACTGGCTAAGCCTATGTTCAGAGTCTATCATATTGCTGGAGTCACATGTAGATAAGGGTAAGGACATTAGTGAGAAGGACAGGTTTTTACAACAATCACTGATTCTTTTATGGTGACCATTACTGAGACTAATGTTCAATTCTAGATTTTAACTACTGAATTTAATTTCCACCCCCTTGGCCTGGGCCTGGGCCTCTGGATTGCTAACATACAGATATTGCCATTATGCCACATTCTTCCCATCATCACCTCAGATAGCTTTACCTTCGGCTACCTTGGGCTTAAACTTTGAAGTGTCCTCCTGAAATGTTTTTGCCTTTCTCTTTTAAAGTGTTCCTCAAACTTTGACTCTAACCAAGCTTTTACACACTGACATAATATTTCTGTGTGGCTGTGTGTCAAATTTTGTTTGAAAACCCTTCTCTGAAGCTTCTTGAGGTGTTTAACTATGATAAGAGAGCTAACTAATGCAAGTTGTTGTTTGTTTCAACTGAAGTCTTATTTCATACCACCTTCGTAAAAACTTATTTTTGAGGACTCATAAGATGTCTAATGAAATGGTAACCATGTGCAATCTTCATGCTTTGTTTGTGCATGATTAAATGAAACAGAACTAAAAGTTGTTTTATAATGTCTCTTCTATTATTTAAACTAAATACATCATTCACAAGGAGGATACCTCACACTAACCTCCTTCGTAATGTGCTTGCACTGTTCTCCTCCAGGTATTCAACAATAAGAGGAATGCTGAGTTATAAATGGATTATAATGTTTGATCACTTCACAGCAGCCTGATCTCCTAGGGTTTTCTAGGTCAGCCTTACTGCAGAATTCATGGCGAGCTCCTGGTGCTTTTAAAATTTGATGCCTGGAGCTAATTGAAAAGGTGGTTGTTCAGGAAATGAAATGATCTACCTCCCTTAGAGGACTACTGTGAAAGTTAAAGGAATCTTAAAACATAAGGGCTAAATGAGGGGGGCAGGGTGACGTAGGATGAGGGTGGAATGGAGATTGTGGCAGCTTTTGCATCAGGTGCAAATACTTATTTTCTAAAATGCTTAATCACTATACCTGATGATTAGTGTTTTGCTCTATCTGGAAGAGAAGGTTAACACCTGTGGCACTTGGGGAAGAACGTGGATTGAGGTGGCATATCTTAAGAGAGCTTTCTAGGTAGGATTCTTGTGATGACTGAGATCTAGTAATGCTTCCCTATCTCTTGGCTAGAGGCTCTAGGTTCAAGTCCCACTTCAATACTTGATGGCTGTGGAAAGTGAGTCGTAATACTGCCCAATGGGTTGTTTAATATTCTGTAACGGTAAGAATGGGAGAGACTCCCGGTCAGCTAGAACAGTGTGGGAGCTGCAGCGCAGCACCTCTGCATGTTAATTGACAGTATATGCAGGTTCTTGCCATGAGCAAGTACCAACCTTGTCCTGAGGAACCACTCCATGCCTAGTGATCCCATTCACTAGGCAGCTGGTGGAAGTATGTCCATCACCAAGTATTTCCTATATAAAATATATACACTGCTAGTTTGTTCCAAGCTGTCTTAGAGTTACTATTTTGCTTATAATGCATGTCTATTCAGCAAAGCTCATTCTAGGTGCAGCTTACAGCTGATATGGTTATCACAATCATACCTTTGAATCACATCTTGTTTGGCTTCCTGAGCAAAATCACCCCACTGCCTTAGGCGCTATGAATGCTGCAGATAGTATTTTCCTCTGTTAGCCATGCACAGGAACCTGCATGTAATTTTCACACTGCGCAGTGCCAAAGTCAATACTCCGGTCTGGAAGACCTTCTAGAGTTGTTTCAGATCAGCTATGATCCTGCAGAACTCTAGAAAAGGTATGGGTGGGAGAGGTGGTGATGGTGAGGGGGAAAGAATTATGAACAGCTTACTCCTGTTCTTATTTTCCTAAATACAAGACCATTGTTGTAATGACATCTGAGGCCAACAAAAATTAAACAGATTTTTGTTTATTAATAATCAAATCAATTGTTTCCAATGAACTAATGAGGTTCACTTGGACTGAATTCCTTTTATTAATTTCCATCCTAAATGAACAGAAAGAAACATGCTAAACCATTTTATGTCTATTATCATATTGAAATTAACCTATGGTTTTCTTTTGACAAATGATTTTATCTTTAAAAAGCAAAACACCAGGAAATTGCACATTCTTCACACAGACACATTATATGGACTTGAGTCAGGATTTCCAAGTGCACCACATCCACAAACATTCAGACCTCCCCCATCACTGATGCTCAGTAGGAGCAGTGCCTACTATATACAAGATGCAGAAATTTACCAAAGATCATTAGAAAGTCCCTTCCAAGCTGGCTGGAATTTGGAGAGTTAGTGGAGATAAATGAGACTTTTGTGAGAGGTGGGAGATAGGGCATGGTAATGGGGCTTGGGAAGAGAATTTCAGATTTGTTAACTGTGATAAAGTGGGGTCAGGAAGGGACAGAAAATTGATATTTGAGCTCATACAACCAATACATAGCAGACTCAATGTCTGAGAGCAATGTGATATGGGAGAAATGAGACTGTACCATTGGCTTAAGCTGGCTTCAATTAAATTGAATAATTATTTAAATCATGTCCCTCATCCATCCTTTTCACTCAAGTAATAGGCCTACTCAGAAAATGCACATCATTATCATGTGGGTAGAATCTTCTACTCCTGGAGGGGGGAAAGAGTATTTAATAAGACATGACCTCCATCACTTTTCCCACCTTCACTGGAATTAATTAATTGGTTGGGTTGGCCAATGGTCAACCTTTCTGCCTGATTGCCAATTAATACCCATTTAAGGGCCTCACCCCACTGCCACTAGGAATAACCCAATTATGTCCCTGAGCAGTATGGTCAACAAGTCAAACTATGTGGACAGCCTGTCACTTTAGGAGAGGTGTCTGATGTGGGGTGCAGGACCTCAATCTAAGCAATCAGTGTTCAATTGATTGACTGGACATCACCTTCACCTTCTTCCACCCTCTCACCACTCCCCACCTTCCCCCCAAACAACAACTCCTTGTCTGAGAATCCATCCCCCCCTCCCACCCAATTCATTTTTCTCAATCCTGGGTGCTTCTGCAATCTTGGTCTCTATGGGTGTTTATCTGCTAATAGCTACACCCTCTCCCGTGGCAGTACTGAGCACAAGAGATGCCAGCTGCTCTCGCTGGATGGAGCTTCCATCCCTGGGGTCTTTATACTACCAGGTAAAGGCCTGCCAATGGCCTCACTATTGCCTAGTTGTCATATGGATCAGTGGGCTTACCATGAAAGGTTAGCACGGATCTCTCACCAGCTCTCCAACTCACAGGCGAAACCGGAGATGTCTCAACTAAATTCCACCCATAGACCGATAGCAACTCAATCCAGAGGTCTGATCTGTTCAAGTGGGCAGTTTAAAAGTAGATAAACTGTGGGCCCACTGAAGCTCATGGTTGGCATTAACAGAAAAGCAAAGCCAATCAATTCAAGGGCAACTAGAGTTAGGCAATAAATGTACGTCTTGCCAACGACACTTATGTCTCATCAAATATTTGTAGCATTCAGTTGTTTTCTTTGATGGGATGTGAATATTGTTGGCAAGGCCAATGGTTGTTGCCCAACCTTAATTGTCCTTGAATTGATTTGGCCATTTCAGATGGCAGTTAAGAGCCAACCACATAGGGGCCCAATGTAGACTTGACCGTGTCAGGATAACATATTTCATTTCCCATTGGACACTGGTGAAGCAAATGCTTTTTCTTTCACCAATCGATAATAGTTGCTCGGTGTCCATTATTGAGATAAGCATTCCGTTTCAGATTTCCTAACTGAATTTAAATTCCCTCAGCTGCCATGTTTGGATTTGAACCATGTCCCTAAAGCATTAGGTGGGCTTCTGGGTTACACCACCACTTCCCTTTCAGTTCTTTACTTTTGTTTTAATATCTTCAGCAACCACATTGTTATGGCGTTCAGTCTTATAGAACAGACAGGAGGTGAGATTTTTGTTAGTGTAAGCTATTAACAGTTATAGAGCCAAATATAAGTATGGCATAAGTGAAGTTAAAATATAGATCAGTTGTGATCTAACTGAATCGCAGAACAGGTTTGAGAGCTTGATTAGTCCACACTTGTTCCTATGCTACTGATGATATTTTCTGTTCAGAAAACCTTGTAATTCATAATAATTGAGCACAAGGCTGCTGGTGCAGATTGACTGAATAACACAGGAATCAAGCTCCAGGCCTGTCTCTTCACATCCTTGGTCACCCAAATAAAAGGGTAATATTTGCTTATTTGTGGCTTCCATAGATATGAAGCCGCAATGCTGGCAAAGCCGCTGGGCCACAAGCTGTTAAGTTTTACGGTTTAAGACCAGTGAAAATTTTCAGATTCCCACAGCCTTGTGTCACCACATGGGGGCAGTTGGCTGGGATTTGCACTTGTCGGGAAGGCTTAGTGGCTGACTCCATGTATCCTTCCTAAAGCGCTGTTGCGGCTTGTTCGGTTATACAGGGCCTTTGTGCTTGGATTTGATTTGACTCAATTACTTGAATCTTCCTGAGGATTAGAAGCCACAGTAGTCATTTACTTTTAATCAAGAAGCAGTTGAGTGTGAGAATGGAATTCCCTCACTGGAGGTGTCCCTTTGTGTCGGTTCCATATTTACTGTGTGAAATATGTAGGAGACGCAACCAGAGGTGAAACCTTTTGATTACACGTAGAGCACAGTGATTGGCAACCATGTAAAGCAGACTTACTCTCAGTATGCGTTTCTGGGTCTCGCATTTATTGTTTGAGTCTTTGGAGCATGAGGCAAGTGTCATGAGTTGAGAACAGTCTGCTCTACACAGCTAATGATCCCCATAACCTATCTCTTTTACTTCACAGTCCAGTTTGCCCGTGGATACATAATCACATTAATTAAACCTGATTGAATAGCACAAAATCTGGTCACAGTTAGAATCTCCATTATTGCTGCGTTAAATGATCGTGCAGGCTGCCTCATGGTTCTATATCGCATTATTTGCTTTCATATTGTGCGGCAAGATCAGTCCATGAGTAATTTGCTTGTCCTTCATGGAGCTTTCTGTAAGCATTCAATTGAGTGAGGAGAACAGGAGGTTTACTCTTTGACTGATGACAAATTAAATGAGAGAAATCAATAATACGAGGCACACCCCCCCCTTCCGTTTTAGTGATAATGTTCAGCTGCAAAAGGGTTAATCAAAGAATTGAATTTCCCCTACTCCTTGCTGTTTGGTCCAATTCAAAGAATCACTAAATCATCAACTTATTAGGGAGGACCGTACTTCCAGTAGCTACTGTACACTTTCCACTGCGAGTACGGAATCACTACAAAGACGGACCCCCAACTAAGCAGCTCTATCTGCGCAGTTGCCTGCCCCTTGATTAAAGTTAGAATGGCCACAGTGGGTTCTAATCCTTCGAAAGATTCAAATAAAATTGAGTTGAATTGCATCAAAGCACAAAAGGAGTACATAACTGAACTAGCCATATCAACGTTTCACGGGAAAGATGTACGGAGCCGGGATCTAAGACTTCCCGGCAAGTGCAAATCCAGATCAGCTGCCCCCATGTGGCGATGCAAGGCTAGAAGAATCTTCTGTATTTCAGGTCCAGCACTTAATACGTGCACTTAGCGACCCATGTGGCTTTCATCACTGTTTGAATTTCTTTTACCATTTAAAACCACAACGCAGCAAAAAGATGCATTGCAAGAAAGCTAATACTCAATCCATGCGAATAAACTTGGCTGGCTGATTCTTGACAATCCTTGGAAGTTTATATTTGTAGATAGACAATTTGCTTCAGTTGGCCATTCATCTTCCATGCTCAATGAATAGTGGTCCTATCGGACTTGTGTCAGATCCAAAATGTGTGCAACATCATGATAGAGGATCTTTTCTAATTCACTCATGGCATATAGGCATCACTAGTAAGCTCCACATTTATTGTCCATCCCTGAGCCACACTCTTGAACCACTGCAGTCCATGTGATGTCGCCACACCCACAGTATTGTTAGGGAGGGAATGCCAGAACATTGAAGGTACAGCAATATAGTTCTGAGTCAGAATGATGTGTGACATGGAGGGGAATGTGCAGATGGTGTGATCCCATGTTTCTGCTATCCTTGTTCTTCTAGGTAGTAAAGGCTGTAAATTTGAAAGATGCTACCGAAGGTGCGTATACAATGTGTGACCCACTCTTGGATAAGTGGAAGAAGTTCTGGCCCTGAATACAACATTACAGAATCAATTGGAAAAAAGCTGGCCTGGAGGGAGAAAAAGTAAACAAGAAACATAATTTCTATAATACCGTGAAGAGATCACTCTTCTCTTTTTTTCCCCATGACAACCATAACCCCTCAAGCTTGTTCAGAATGAGGACCAGTCATTTAAATGAATGACATCGGAAAACAACATTTTTATTAAAAATTTCATTGATATAGATATTTAAAATGCTAAGAATGACAGATGACCATGATAACTTCTATTAAAGAATAACATTTGCTTAAAACAGGTTGTTTGTTTCATATGACTTTGTATTTTAATGGTTAGTTGTGACTAAGACTTTACTAAAAATATGATGAACAGCTTTTACCTAGAGCAATGTTAGCATATTTTCAGGTATGGTATTGGACAAAATGGAGAAAATGGTTCCAGTCTATGCACAGCAATATACCCTTCCAGTCTGCAGAGAGGACTTTGAGGAAGTTAGACCATTTGGGAAAGACCCTAATTTGCACTTGGTTTCTTTGATTTCCTTTACTTGCTCTACTGTAGAGATCTGAGCCCATGTGCTGCAGCGACATAATGACTGCATTAAATAAATCTTTGAGAGTATGAACTTCCACTGCCAACATTATAGAACCTAATTAATCTTTTTTTCCTCCTAACAGTATTTTTTAATGAAACACATCTATTCTGGTGTTTCTGTTTAGCTTTGAATTCTGAAAAATGATGTTTCTTCTAAGCTGACTGCAGCATAGTTACCAGAGTAAGGCAATTATTCCCCAGAAATAGCACAAAAGATGTCTTTTGCATTTGAGTTAATGTCTTTGCAAATGAAGGCAGCAATCCTACTGGATTCTGTGATGTTACAGCAATCACAGGAACAATCAATAAGACAAATCTTCTCTTTAACTAATTATTCTTATTTAGGCTGTCATTTTATAGATTGTATTCCCAATTGAGAATATTGGGATGCTTTGATCCGGATCTATTGTGAGGCAAAGACAAATTATCCATAATCTACCCTTAGCATTATAAGCTATATTTCACTTCCTAATGAAAAGCCTAAATCGCTGCCAGCACAAAGGACTCATTTGTATATGGTTAACCTAACTTTGATAATGACTTCTATCTGAAGTGTGTTAATTAGCTTATTCAAAACTAATCAGTTGGAGCAATGGATGATAATTTTGTCTGATTTGCTGCTGCCGAGGCAGACTTCTAAAATGGTGACTATAATTGTTTTGATCAGAGCACTCCAACATCCTTAAAGTAAAAGACTGCAGACGCTGGAGATATAAAATAAAAACAGAAAGTGCTGGGGAAACGTAGATGGTCTGGCAGTAATATTGAGTCTGACCTGTTCCCCGGAATGCACACAGAGACAAACATCAATTGCATCTGGAGGAACATCAACTTGATGAAAGACGCTCTTTAGTCTGCCTGAGACTTGTTGGTCTTCCAGAACAAGGAGTTGACCCTGACCGAGTGTTGCAGGCCGGTGCATTCCAAGGTCCAGGACTACGTGCTGAGGGAGACACTAAAGCTTGGAGCAGCTGCCGCCAAGGAGCAGAAGGGATAAATGGGGGTCCAATCAGCTATTGAACCTCCTAGTGCCTCAAGTAATGTAAATATGTACAAGTCAGAGATACCTTTGGTTTGTTTCTTGGATAGAGTCAAACTTCAATGTTTATTTGTTGTTGTTCTTATGCTATTGTACAGAACCGAACTGCATTTGTAACTATGTATAGTTTTTTTTGTGAATAACACATATTTATAAGGTAATAATCTTTTAAAACCTGAGTCTTCTCTGAAGAAGAGACATATTGGACCCAAAGCATTAACTCTGCTTTCCTCTCCACGGATGCTGCCAAACCTGCTGGGTTTTTCTAACACCTTCTGTTTTCACTTCGACGAGATCTGCAGAGATCTATGGGTCTTCTTAAACCTTATACTGAAGCCTTGTATTTCCCACAGGGGTTATCACATTCTTGACATTTGGTCTTCTGTCCAGATTTTGATGGGATTTGTAATTTTTTAGCAGAGCCAAAAAGTGTCACATTACTCTTTTAAACATGCCTGCGCAACGATCTCCTGCAGCATGTAGTCCCTCAGTTCAGGAAATTTAATTCCCAGGTGCCAGGACGCAAATGTAGGGTCTGAGTATCACATTACAGCAATAATGCTCTCTACGAACAGCAAGGATGATGGGAATAGTTCTAACTGATGGAATAAGGAGCAATGCAGATTTCACACCCCACTCAATTTGCTTCCCAGTGAAATCAACAGTCAGGATTCTGTCAGACAAGAGGGATCTTGGTCACTGAGTAGAGAACCAATGGGGAATGTCTGTCGATTCATTGTGGTTCGCGGATACAACTAAGCGCACTTCAGGTATTAAATGTCACCTTCAGGCCTCCTCCAGCATGAAGGTGTTCATAATGCAGAGGTGCTGGTGAGGGACTGGGCTGGGCAAGGTGAAAACTCACACGACACCAGGTGATAGTCCAATGGGTTTATTTGACAACACAAGTTTTCGGAGTGCTGCTCCTTCATCAGGTGCTAGTGAGAGAGGAAGACCTAAAGTGTGTCCAATTTGTTAGCATGAGTTGTATGACCCTTTGATCTTTTCCTTATAAATTCTGTGTCTAAAGTCTTCCTCTCTTACTAGCACCTGATAAAGGAGCAGCGCTTCAAAAGCTAGAGTTTTCAAATATATCTGTTGGACTATAACCTGGTGTCATGTGATTTGTTTTTACCTTGAAGGCCCTCAGCAGCAGAGGTCTCACTCATTGAGAGTTGGCTGACAGCAGAGAGTGGTGGCAGCTGATAATAATGCACTCACTAAAGAAACAGGATCACGAAGGGATCTACACCAAAGGCAACTGATTGCAGGATCAGAAAAGCAAGGTAGGGTTGTGGAGAGGTGTCAGAGGTTCGAAGCAAGGATAGGCCCCTCCTTCCCCAAGACCCAAAACCTTAGAGGTAATGGGTCGATGATCCCAATTGAAATCCCACTGCTGACATCCAGGATTTCATTGTGGACAAAAATATACTTTATTCATAAAAATTGTAAAATTACATTCAAAACATTTTAATTTGGAAATCACAATAAAATTCAACCTATCTCCAAACAGCATGTTTCAATCTAAGGTGCCTCAATACAACCATAAGACAGTTGATAATTACAATATATATTCCAAGGCTGGCATACAGCCTGAAGGCAAATAATTTCAAATTGAAAATTATAGAAAATGCAATAAAATTAATGTTTTCTCCATACAACTGTTCTACTCTGAAATGCCTTAGAGACCTATCTCCATTGTGCTTGTCTTGCAGCTTCCCCAAACTTCAGTGTCTCAAGACACATGGAATGTGCTAGTTTGCAACATTCAGTCTTGGATAAATCTGTGCACTGGAAAACTAGCGAGTTTCTAGTAAACCCCAGTGCACCTTTACCAAGTAAATGGTCTTCCAGCTGCAACTGATGTGTGTCTTAGTGTGTGTCATTGACAACAGCCCATGGAGTGCTGAATCTTGCAAAAGCCCTGAATCTCTTCCCAGATTTCCTTTGCAAAGGCATCGTCCCCAAGGAGGTGAACAACAGACGTTTCCTCAACACAACCACTTCAAAGGCAATGTGAGGAGGGGGGGCGAAACTCTGGGCCATAAGTGGGCGGCACGGTGCCATAGTGGTTAGCACTGCTGCCTCACAGTGCCAGAGACCCGGGTTCAATTCCTGCCTCAGGCGACTGTGTGGAGTTTGCACATTCTCCCCGTGTCTGCGTGGGTTTTCTCCGGGTGTTCCGGTTTCCTCCCACAGTCCAAAGATGTGCAGGTCAGGTGAATTGGCCATGCTAAATTGTCCGTAGTGTTAGGTGTAGGGGTATGGGTGGGTTGCGCTTCGGCGGGTCGGTGTGGACTTGTTGGGCCGAAGGGCCTGTTTCCACACTGTAGGTAATCTAATCTAATCTAAGATCTGATAGGAGAGGCCTTCCTCACCACCAGCCGAGCCACATCTTGGCACTTGTTTGAGGCACTCCACCAAATGACTTTGACAGTCTGCTTGGAAAACTATCCAATAGATCTACAGTAAGGTATCCAGGAAGTTAGGTGCTGACCAATGTCTAATGGACTTGTGGCAAAAAGCATTTTTTCTGCATAAACTACTCCATGGTAGTATGACATGGTCCAATTACTTGAAATGCTGTGTTGCAGCAGGTAAAATCTTAACATCCAGTGACACTTATGTTTGTGAACTGAAGGTTTACACATATCTTAATGCAGCTGCATGCAAAGGTGGCCCTAATGATAAGGACACAATTTTCCTCCCTTTATCAAGATCTTTGTACATCATATTTCTATGAATACCTCCCATTTTCAATCTCCAGATTAAGCAGAAGATTTTTGTGCAAGAATGCCACTGTACGGGAGTGAGGAATAGGCCAGACCCGCACCACATACAATACTAAGTGTGCCTTGCACCCAATAATCAGAATCTTACCCATAATGTAGATGGATGTCAGTCTCACATGACCAGTTTTTTGTTTTATCAGCTGCCACACTCCCAGTTGTTCCTCTGCTGGTTTCTTTTCCATCAACTTAGTCTGCTGAGGAGTAGGAGACTCGGGGTATCTTACTGATGCTTTGCTGTTTGCTGCTCCCTTTTGTGAAATCCTCTGATCCTTCCCTCCCTTGTCTCATTCTGTTCAGTGCAGAGCATGATGAATGGAGAGGATTCCTTGGAGTGGTCACGTTTGCAGCGCCACACACACTTTCCTCTTTGCTTTTTACTACTTGTGCAGTCTTTTGGGCAACTCCTACAGACATTTCCACAGATTACAGCATTTAGTCTGTTTGCAATCCTTTTTTCTGCTTGCAGTTCTTGCAGGTGCTGAAGTTGGCCACCACATAATCAGCCTTGGCACAAAAATGACAAATGTAGGGCTGCTCAGTACAGGCCAATTGGTCACAGTTTCCCGAGATAGCAAAACTGGAGAGAGGATGGAGGACCACTCCATGAGCATCTATTCAGACGCAGCTTGATGAGCGTCTGGTGATCCAAATCCCAAAAGGTGTCCTTGACCTCGGTGCATTTCCCAACTCTGTCAGAGTGCATAATTTGGATGGTGGGTACATTCAGGTTAGGAATGTGGAGGTTGGAGAGATGTACCATCACCATCCAGTCATGACAGTAGAGTAAACGTTGGCTCCATCATGAGGATTTTCACTTGTGGCAGGTTTTTCTTCTCTGCAAAGACCTTGAAGAATTCTGTACACACTACAACATTTTGATGGTCAATTTAAAGAATCCATCACAGGCAACAGAGGCCCACAGCTTCAAATCCACTAGATTACAAGATGATCATCTTAGTGAAAGAAGTACAGTCCATTGGTGTGAACCATCAACTTAATGATGTTGTGTACCTCCTGGTATATTTATAGCTGACACCTTCCTCATCATGGGCTCGCCCTTACTAGGTACCCTTTTCTGCCCTCCACTCTAATCACAGAAGGTTTTTCCATTGCCTGAGGACTAATGCGTGACCTCTCACACAATTGAGCGGGTCAGTCAGCAGCTATGGTCCCTGCCACAATGTAGTGCATTAAATCAGCCTAACAGACTGGGTTGCAAACCAGATTACTATCCAACAAATTAATTTACAATTGTCCCACTGTCTCCTGTAATGTTAGGACCTGGTCAACTATAATTGTAAACAATTGGTCAATTCTTTGGGTCAAACTGAACAAACAAGGGTTTCAAGAGCTTCATTTGCACATATCACGAGATGATCAAAAAATGGATGGTGCATTCCAGACTATCCCTATTAGCCAATAGACTTCCATGAGAATAAATAGTGAATAAATCAGTGTTTGAATAAATGTTCCCTTTGAGTGATGTTCCTGGTAACTGCCACATGATTATGCTTTAAATTTCATCAAAACTATATTTCACAATGATAGATGTCATCTTTCACTTCACTAGGCCTCAATTACATTGGGCCCCGTGTTGATTTTGCTCCAAGCCGTACTTCCACAGGTCAGTTTTGACAAGATCACTGTTGATGACACTTTCAGCTTTGCAAGGTCATTTGTGTAAGAATGTTGCTTTGTTGGAACGTGAATTCTTCCTGCTGATTCTCCTACCCACATTATAGCAGCAGTCTTTCTCCTCTTGGTTAGATAAATTGCTGATGAAATTTTGCATCAATGGTGTGTTGTGTTCGACTCACAATCACCTGCCATGACGCACAAAACAAAATAAATCACTAGGCAAAGCTACAACCTGTAGAATAGAACAGGTGCTGTTGTATCATGCCATCTGCACCCTCAATACGATCTTTTACACACAATGACATTGTTTCAAAAATATGTTGCTTTTTCATCCTATAGTGTTTGTAGAAATCATTTTTGATGAATTATTTACACTGAGGATGAACCATTGATGCTTTGTGAACATCTTTAACAATTTGCATTACTTCTGAAATAAACTGAGATAATTGGAAAATTCCCCAAAGTTCGATTCAGATGCAATAATCCTTCTTGTTGTTCTTAGAGGTGTTTCTTGTGTTAATGACCTTGCTGGAAATTCCCATTGCTCTGCTAAATGTTTGTCATTCCAGTGATTTCCGATCATCAGGAATTCTTCTATTTTACAGGGGAAATCAGATTATCCCTTCTTAAAACAAAAGCAAGATTTATCTTGATGTGGCTATTTATTTTCCCATTCATTCACTAATTTATGTTGTCACTTTGAATTTTTTAAAAAATAATGAATATTATTTAATAAGGGATCTTGACTTGGAGGAATTACAGGATCTAATGGAATACATATGTGGAATTGGCATCAGATAAACATTAACAATGAGAATAAAACTTCAGGCAGTCAGGTCATTATTGAATAGACGCTATACTCTATTACTTGAACTTGGATGTTTCTGGTACATTTATGTCATTTAAATAAGCAGCAGCGACAACATATATTTATACCATGCCTTTAACATAATAAAAAGTCCAAACACTTAATTGGACATGAATGTGAAGTCAGGTACAGAAGAGAAAATTTTCATTTATGTAGCATCTGCTGTACCCCTAGAATATTACAAAGTTAATAAAATACATAGGAAGGTGGACATGTAAATGGATAGAAAAGGTTTAGAGGGATATGGGCCAAATGCAGGCAAATGAAACTAGTTCAGTTTAGGAAACCTGGTCGGCATGAACAACTCGGGCCGATGGACCTTTCTCTCTATGACTCCAGGTGCCAAGAGACAAAGGAGAAAAGCAGAGTGGAGAGGTTTAGGGAGGGAATTTCAAGGCTTGGAGCCCAAGCAACTAAGGGCACAGTCACCAGTAATAGAGAAATTAAAATTGGGGGTGCACAAGAGACCAGAATTAGATACCCAGGATGGTAGTGGGGTTAGATTTCATTCATTACAGAGAGGAGATTTGGGCGTCAGGGCATTGGGGGAGGTTGAAAACATGGATGACAATTTATAAAAAGGTTAGGTGAATTGACCACGCTAAATTGCCCGTAGTGTTAGGGGCAGGGGTAAATGTAGGGGAATGGGTCTGGGTGGGTTACGCTTCGGCGGGTCGGTGTGGACTTGTTGGGCCGAAGGGCCTGTTTCCACACTGTAAGTAATCTAAATCTAAAAAATCTAAGATGTCTCTTGAATGAGAGCCAATGGAAGTCAGTGAGCAAAGGCATGATTGGTGATTTGAACTTCATGATTTGGATGGCCTCATATTTACTGAGGGTAGAAGCAATCTTCAATATTCCAAGGATTAGTGCTGTGAAGTCTGATAAATTCTGTAATATCACCTTAGAAAGACATACACAATTATACATTGCCGCACAAGTTCACTTCAGCATTATCTTGATTGTAACTGGAAAATGAATGCAGCAATTCAGAGTCAGTTGTTATTAAGCTGGAGATTCCATTTTGTTTGATATGCACTCAGACATTGGATAGCAAGTAGTAATGCATATTTTTGTGTCTGTGAAGGTTACTCTATCCAATACTGGGGATTTTAGGAGAATAGGGGAGTGTTTCAATCAGACAAAGTTCCCCAAGTTATCACAGTTCCACATGCAATGCCTCAATTGTCAAGCTCCTAGGTAAGGAGGGATGAATTGTCTTCTCTCCTTTATTCACCCACCCTCCCCATTGGTTACAATAAAGTTAATTTACAACTTACTTTACCTTTCTCCCAGACCAAGTCAATCTGCATTTTAAAAGGGAATACAAAACAAAAACGTGTGATTGCTGGAAATCGTAAAAAAAAATCAGAGAATGCTGGTAAAACTCACCAGATCAGGCAGCATCTGTGGAGAGAAAGCAGAGTTAACATTTTGGTCCACTGACCCTTTCACAGAACAGGTTGAGTTTTTTCCAGCAATTTCTGATTTTCTTACATTTTAAAAAGAGCCATTTTAAATGGGCTTTCTTGACTTAACTAGAGAGAGTTTATTAGTTTATTAAATCTCAGAAAAAAATTAATGCAACACATATACTTCACATTTCTAATTTGTGTACAAGTCCATAAAAAAAAAACCATGAGAAGATCCAACGTATCAGTTGCAATGGGTCACTGGTGAAGATAGTGGAACATTAATAGTTGAACAGTCAATTTTGTAATCTTGACTTTACAGGTCAATTGAAACGCTTTTGTTCTTTTTTTTAAACTTTAATTCAAGTCCACACTTTCATGTAAGAGCTTTGTTTCAGTTAGCTATATTCCATAAAACTCACATCCCTGAATATTAGCACACCGTATCAGTACAACCAATTTAAATCAAATTAACTCTTAAATAACATATATCTATCACTTGTTCCCTCATTCTATTAGATCTCAGGCACTCCTTCAGACCATATTAGATGTTAACATTTTGATTATGATTTCACAACACATGCGCTCTAACTTAGGCTAGGACACATGAATACCTTTGCTTACAGGAACGCTTTCTTCCACTAGCACACATAGACCAAGGTTGAACTGGAATTTAACCGTTGACCCTGTGTACTCTTTAAAGGGAAGACACAAAAATGTCTTTTGTCCAGATTGCTATCTTTCCTCACACTATTTTCACAGTCTGAGATGACTTGCAGATTACTGTTCAGTTGTAGTGCATTTCAATCATTTGACTCGATCCATTTGAAGCTTCCTTCACACCTCATCAGGCGTGACATTCCACAGTGTCACTCTCCAGACAGCCACTAAATTGACATCCACAGTCATTCTTTTTGGCTGCATGATCTTTAATCTTTAAAATGCGTGGTGGAATTAAAAATACATGCTTCATTATACTCTGTGATCATGACAAGAGGTTGGGTTGAACAAATTTCAAACTTCTATATACTTGTTTGTTCTACAACAGCATAAAAAACTAAGAAACAAATGTGGTTTACAGACTTATTTTGGAAAGGTGAACTGAGCTCACTGATCAGACACAGTAATTGCAAAAGAAGCACATTCAAAAGATAGTGTTAAAGTTGGGAATTAGGTAATGTTCTATGAAAGTCCCAGGTGTATGGGCTTATAGCATTTGAAAAGAGACCTAAGGGGCAACTTTTTCACGCAGAGGGTCATACTTGTATAGAATGAGCTGCCAGGGGAAGTGGTGGAGGGTGGTACAATTGCAACATTTAAGAGACATTTGGATGGGTATATGAATAGAAAGGGTTTGGAGGGATATGGGCCGGGTGCTGGCAGGTGGGATTAGATTGGGTTGGGATATCTGGTTGGCATGGACAGGTTGGACCGAAGGGTCTGTTTCCATGCTGTACATCTCTATGACTCTCTATGACTCCAAAAGTGTGAATTCTATGCTCAGTATTAGGTGACAACATCTCCAACTGAAATTTAAACATTGTGAATTTAATTTACAAATTTAAAAGAATTGTAAGTTAGTTGTAAGTGTCAATCAGCTGTATATAATTTAACAAAAATAGAAATTGTTGGAAAAGCTCAGCAGGTCTGGCAGCCTCTGTGGAAAGAAATCAGAGTTAACATTTTAGAATGGTGACCCTTGGGTCAGGGTTCTTGGTGACGGGGTCTGGATGAACTGAACTGAGCAGAAGAGTGAAAGCAAGAGGAAGGCCTGCCTCGGATAGACCCAGGGCCTGCAAAGGAGGTGTCAGCCCCTTTCCCGACACCAGTCCCATTAGCCGAAGTGCTGGGCTTTCCTCATGGATGCATTTCCCGAAAAGTCAACTTCGTCACCTCCTGATGCTGCATGGCTTGAATTGTTCTCCCAGCCTCCTGCTTGTCTACCACGGATAAAAGACCAGCAAGGGAGAGAAGAGGCATTTCAATAACTGTTAATTTTAAAATTGAGGACTTCACCAGGCCTAAGGATGCAAGACTAAAGGTGGCTCAGTGCCTCTCTGTGCCTGTTAGGGACAGGTGAGTATATTCTACATGTCCTCCCATCTTCAAACTAGTTGACTGAGGAGTGTAAAATCCAGCCCCATATGCAGTATATGAGAGAACATTGTAACTTACAAATGGTTCACAAAAGTTAATATAAGCGAATAATATGTTGTTATTGGTCAAAAAGGATTGTAGTGTAATTAGACTGCAAATGTTGGGAATTTAGAGAGAGTTGAAATTTGGGATATTGGAGACAAAACAGCAACTTATATCTCAACAGTTATTGTAGCTTCTTGGAAGACGTACTTGCCTAGTAGCTTACTGAATTAAATTCCAAACTAAAAGATAGATATAGAGTAAGATATGGTGGTGCAGGTATTTCTAGTGAACAGGTTTGCAGTAAAATGTCTCTATCTTTTATCACTGTGGCTCAGAATTATTGGGTGGAATTTTACACACAGCCCCCTGCCCCCAAAACACAGTCACTCCAGAATAGCTGGCTGGCAGAAGGCACATAAAATTGCATGCCTACTGGGTACACTGTGCTCGATGCCTTGATGTCTGTTGCGGAGATCATAAAATCCTGACAGTGTGGTAAAAAACCATTTGGTCCAACTAGTCCACACCGACCCTTCAAACAGTATCCCACCCAGACCCATCCCCTACCCTTGTAACCCTGCATTCTTTTTTCTACGGCTAACCCACCAAGCTGCACATCCTGAACACTATGGGCAATTTAGCACGATCAATCCATATAATCTGCACTGCTTTGGACTGTGAGAGGAAACCAGAGACCCCAACAGAAACCCACATAGACACGGGGAGAACGTGCAAACTCCACACAGACAGTCACACGAGGTTGGAATCAAACCCAGGTCCCTGGTGCTGTGAGGTAGCACTGCTAACCATTGAACCATGGTGCTGATGGTGGCATAGTGGAAATGTCATTAGACTAGTAACTCCAGATATCTAATATCAGAAGTCTAGGCTAATGCTTCATGGGCTTGGGTTCAGATCCCACCACAGTATCTTCTGAAATATTTGTTCAATTCATTCATTTAAATAAATCTCAAATTGAAATATAGTCTCACTGACGATGACCACGAATCTATCATCAATGCCACAAAAACAATTTTCTTCCCTCACACCCTTTAGAGAAGGAAACTTGTTATCCCTACCTCGCCTAGGTCTAAGTTAAAAATCACACAACACCAGGTTATAGTCCAAAAGGTTTAATTGGAAGTACACTAGCTTTCGGAGCGACGCTCCTTCATCAGGTGATTGTGTGATTTTTAACTTTGTACACCCCAGTCCAACACCGGCATCTCCAAATCATCACCTAAGTCTGACAGCAATGTAGTTGATATTTAACTGTCTTCAAGGGCAGTTTGAGACAGGCAACAAATGCTGGCTTTGCCTGTGTCACCTGAATCCCCATAGAGAAAAAAAAGCAATGGCCACCTAAATCTTTTAATGGTTTAAAAAAAAACTGCTCTCCTCATGTAAGTCACTCTCTGGAAGTGAGGTACTCAACAACATTTGTGTATACAGAGGAACTACAGGCAATTCAGCCTTTGAGCCTGTTCTGCAGACACAGGGATGAGATAATAAATATTAAATAGTAAATTTTCATAATTTATCTGTTGCATTTAGAATACTTTATTTGAAATTATTTCTTCTTATTTGTAAAGTACATATAGTTAACTTCTTCTAGGTTTCTGATTTTAGCTCTTTGCAAAGATTCTTAAATCCTTTAAACAGGATCAAGAAACACACAAAAGTCAGAAATCTATAGAAGTAAATAGACTGATCATTTGTATGAGTCTTTTAATCTTCGAAAGGATTAGTAATGGCAGAATATTCAGTGGATATGTTGCTTCAAAGAATGAAATCCTTGTGAACATACATTGTGTTTTTTACTTAACAAATGAGATCACAAATGTATTAAAGTACATTTACCTGCTAACACAAGTCAAACAACTTTGCTCATTGTAATCTAAAGTCATGAACAACAAAGCGAAGAGTTATCTATGGCAAAAGGATGATTTAATGCACAAAGGACCCACTGTGTTTGTCATTGTGATGAAGAGTTTGTGTGATTGTTTCTCAGTCAAACTATACCTTATTTGTAATGAGTTAAGTGCAGTAGTAGTTAACCTTTGATTTTTCACAAGGTTTGAGGCTTTTGTGTATTTCTTGCATTCAGTCTTTTATCCAACATGGGGAGACATGAGTAAGAATTTTTCAGATTTGTGGAGAATTCTCAACTACACTCAACAACAGAGCCTAATTGTTTGGTGAATGCAGTGAAAACGTATTAAACAGCATAGTGACTGCCATGGTGTATCAGGAACTTTGCTAGAACTACATTTTAAAAACAGTGCTGTAACCTAGAGATTCAAAACTCACTTCAGAGAATTGAGCACAAAAATCTGGACTGACACCTCAGTACAGTTCAAAGGGATTGCAGCACTACTGGTCAGAGCATTGAGTACAGGAGTTGGGGGGTCATGTTGCGGCTTTACAGGACATTGGTTAGGCCACTGTTGGAATGTTGCACACAATTCTGGTCTCCTTCCTATTGGAAAAGTGTTGCGAAACTTGAAAGGATTCAGAAAAGATTTACAAGGATGTTGCCAGGGTTGGAGGATTTGAGCAACAGGGGGAGGTTGAATAGGCTGGGTCTGTTTTCCCCGGAACGGGTGACCTTATAGAGGTTTAGAAATTATGAGGGGCATGGATAGGATAAATAGACAAAGTCTTTTCTCTGGGGTGGAGTGTCCAGAACTAGAGGACATAGGTTTAGGGTAAGGGGGAAAGACATAAAAGAGACCTCAGGGGTAACTTTTTCACGCAGAGGGTGACACGTGTATGGAATGAGCTGCCAGAGGAAATGTTGGAGGCTAGTACAATTACAACATTTAAAAGGCATCTGGATGGGTATTTGAATAGGAAGGGTTTGGAGGGATATGGACTGGGTGCTGACAAGTGGGAGTAGATTGGGCTGGGATATCTGGTCGGCATGGACAAGTTGGACCGAAGGGTCTGTTTCCGTGCTGTACATCTCTATGATTCTATTGGATGTGGTGATTTTAAAATTTCTGCTGTCTCATCTTGATGGAAAAATATTTCAAGGCACTATTTCAAAAAAAAGGGGAAGGAGTTATTGCCCAATTTATCCCCCAACCAGCTTCACAAAAAAGATTGTTTGGTCACGATCACGGTCCTAAATGCAGGAATGTGCTGTGTACCAATTGTTCTGTATCACAAAAGTAACCTTTTTTCAAAGTCATCTACAGTCAGGACCAAGTGACCTTGAGAGTCCTCAATGTTGACTTCCATGTCCCATGACAACAGGTCAAACATGCACAAGGAAACGTTTTTGTGACAATCATGTACTGACCCCACTGAGTTGATGATTCAGTACTCATTTGAATACAATGAGAATCACCAATTGTTTAAACCACAGAATGTAATCGGGTAGGGGGACTTCAATGTCTGTCACTTAGGGTGGTAGCACCAATACTCGGCCTGCAACAGATGATGGGAGAACCAAGAGGGAAAAACATACTTGATTTCACCTTCATCTGACGAAGGGCTCCTGCCCGAAACACTGATTTTCCTGCTCCTCGGATGCTGCCTGACCTGCTGTGCATTTCCAGCACCTCTCTGATCTTGACTCTTCACCTTCACCAACCCACCTGTCACAAATGTATTTATCCAAAACAGTATTGATAGGAGTGACTAGTCTTTGTGAAGATCTTGCCATCATACTGACAATACCTTCCCCTTTATTATGTAGGATGCACTCAGAACAAAGCAGTTCAAAACTGAGCATCCTTGAGGTGCTGTGGACCATCAGCAACAGAATTACGTTCAACCACAATCTGTAACCTCATGGTCCAGCATATCCCTGACTCAGGTAGGTAAAAACAATGACTGCAGATGCTGGAAACCAGATTCTGGATTAGTGGTGCTGGAAGAGCACAGCAGTTCAGGCAGCATCCAAGGAGCTTTGAAATCGACATTTCGGGCAAAAGCCATCCCTGACTCAGCCTGCTCTGTAAAAACGAAAGATCCCACAGAGTTACTGATGAGGAGCAAAGAGTTCCTCCAGTGATGAGGCTAATATTCCTCCCTCATCAAACGTCACTCAAAACATGTCATTGTGGCAGCTGACTGTATGTAACATTGTTAATGGTATTTGATAACATATCGACTGCTCTTCAAAGATAATCCATTGGCATAAATAGCCTTGGAATATCATAATCGTATAAAATGTGTTATATTAAAAGGCAAGTTCTTTATTTTACTGAATTATAAAGTAATATGTGCACTCTTAGTCACTTGCAATCCCCAAGGATCAATGATACCGCAGAAAAACTGAAATAGGAACAAAGCTTCTGTTTCAGCTCCTTGTATTAAAGGGACCATGCTGTCCAATGAGGTATTGCACAGAGACACATCGGCTGAAACATTTGAAAGACCCCAAACTGATGCTTTCACTGAAATTTTCGAATAGTTGTTTTATCTTCTAAGACATCAATCCCAGACAATGCAGCCCATTAAAGCAAGTGCTACTTGCTTCTGAAATATTTATTTGATTGACTGGTAATTCTGCAGCCGTTTCTCATGAATTTTGTTTGAGATGAGAGTGCATTGCGGCTATAGCACAGCATGGAGCAAGAATGCTGAATCAAAACGCCTCCAACCTGCTTTCTGATTTGCAACCCTTGTGGTTTTAGAGAATTTTTAATGCTTTACGAAATGCAGTGCAGCAGGTGGTTTTGGGAGCTCAAGCATACTGTGCCACAGAACAGTAGGATACGGATTTGAAGACTGCAGCTTTTCAGCACTCTTTCCTTCCCCTTCTTTTAACCGGCAGGCTATTAAAACCAGAGATTGGCATCACTTAATCAGTGCTTCCTGATTTACTTCATCTGCAACTTGCTTTCTGTGTGAGATAGTGGATTCCTTTGAAACAGCAGGCTAACTGTATTTCCATAGGATATAGAAAGTCAACAAAAGGATGTCAAATCTAAGTAACCAATACTCCCTGCCTGAACAAAAGATCAATGAGCAGAAAATAAGAATGGGCCAATGAACTGCCTGTCATACATAGTATAAGGAAGATGAGGCGGAGAAAATGGAAAATACATTTTTAAACATAGACTTTTTTTTCAGTTGTGTCCTGACCTAAAAGCCCCTGAAATTCAGCTAGGGTTATTCTGACCTTTTATTTTAACTCCCAGCTGTAACATTAGTCATGGCTGTAAACAATAGAAAAGGGAACGATCACTTCCTGTCATCCACACGTTGCACATCCCGATAGATTTTAGGGCCTATATTTGAAAGGTGGGTGGCTCCAGGGAACAATGATAGTGCCACAGATTGAGAAGGCGGAAGTGGGTACTGCAGATGCTGGAGATTAGAGTCAAGATTAGAGTGATGCTAGAAAAGCACAGCAGGTCAGGCGGCATCTGAGGAGCAGGAAAATCAAATCAATGTTTCGGGCAAATTTCCTGTACCACTCTAATCTTGACACAGATTGAGAAGGCCAGGCTCAAATGATTCTGAAGCCGGTCGAGGAGTTGACCCATCGCGACCCAATCAGCTGGTCACTCAATGACTTTGGCAGCGTTCTTCATTAATTCGGCATGGAGCCTATTAGAGTGAGTCAGTGAAAGGTAATGCTTAAATGTGGAAAAGCCCAAGGAAATTTAAGGCCTTTGTAGTTCAGGTGGCCTTTTTCAGGTGGTGCAGAGCTAAGAGGGAATTTTGAAAACCATAATAAAGTACAAAATTTTTAAAGCAAAGCTAAAATTGTCCTAAAAGTGAGCATCTAACATTCAAAAGGACACATGGAGAGAAATAACTACCATATCTATAACATACATGGTTTGAATCCTGAATTACAGACTGGGCATCACAAGGACGTCATGTGTCAAAAGAGAGTTGTCACCCTCCAAGAAGGACGGTGCCAAGAAATCTAAAAAGGCGGTTTCCCTCACTACATCTTACACTTATTGCAGCTTGAAGATATACAGCACTAGCAGAGATCTGGCATCAATTGATAGTCAAACATCTGCTTTGAGTCATTGTTGTCACGTGTGCCTAGGTACAGTGAAAGGTTTTGTTTTGTGTGCAGTACAGGCAGATCATACCATACAAAGGGCATAGAACCAGTAAACCAGATTGAGGAAAACAATGTTGCAGCTGCAGAGAAGGCACATAAAGAGCAAGATCAACATTTAAATTTAGAGATGTCCGTTCAGAAGGCTAATACCAGCAGGGTATCACAATTCTGAATTGGTTATTGACACTCGCAGATAGGCATAAGCAAAATAGAAAAGGCAAAAAATAGTTGATGCTCATTAGCCCTGCTCCAACCTCCTCATGTTCTGCTTGGAGTATGTTCAAAAATCTCAAATCTCTACTGTGATCTTTATACATTGATGAACATATTATTTAGAGAGCACATAACGTAAAAGCAAGACACTGTAACTGAAATGAGTTTTATATTGTCAATAAGGTACTAAGTTTAAATATGAAGTTTGGTTTGTGCTAAATTGAACAACATTTTGAACAAAGTTGAGAGCATAAACTAATTGTAAAGCTTGAGCACGCCCAATTATATTGTATACATTTGACATTCTGTGGCATTAAATTACAGTCTTACAGTCACTTTAATGGACAACAGTTTGTGTGCACTATTCATCACGTGATTAATGCTACAGCATCCCCAAGGCAAAACCAAAACGATTAAATAGATGTTTAGATGGTAATGTCACCAGAACCTCTAATTACTGCATTTCAATTAAGCATCTTTTGCAACAACACTTGCTTTGTATTAAACATAAGTGAAAGGAATTCCTGAATGTAAACATGGTACAAACCGGTGGTAGTAATGAACCCCACTATCTCTCTTGAGATGATAATGTGCTCGACAGAATCTAAATCTAAACTTTGGAATTCCTGGAAGCTGCTGCAATGGGGGAATTACAATGGACACCACGCTCCATGCTCACATACAACATTTCTGCTGTTCCAAACAACTTCCCATCACAGTGCACCTTTAAAGTGTAATTGACTTCACCACAACCATTACCGCAGCCAGACACAACCAAGCTCCATTTATATCCCTAAAATTGAGTTCTTTATACTCTGGAGGAACAACTGTATATCATTTTCTGTTGCCAGAGAAGACAGAGACCAGTTGTAAGATTCAGCAGCATATAAAAGTGAAACACCTTACTGTAATTGTATAAGGCCTTGGAGAGGTCAGACCTGAAGCAGAGTGTGCAGTTTTGAAAGGATGTAGCTGATTTGGGGGGAGTGCAATAAAACGTTCACCAAATTGAGTCCAAGGATGAGGTGCTCATCCTATTCAAGCGATTGAAAAGACTAGGCCTACATTCCCTAGCTTTTAAAGAATGAAAGGTGATCTCACTTAAACATAGAATTCTTCCGAGACTTGACAGAGTAAATGCTGCAAGAAAGTTTTCTGTGGTTGTGGAGTCTGGAACAATAGGTCATAAACTGAGAATACAGGGCCAGTCCATAAGACCATAAGACATAGGAGTGAAGCAAGACCATTCAGCCCATCGAGTCTACTCCGCCATTTAATCATGGCTGATGGACATTTCAATTTCACCACCAGTCATTTAGGACTGAGAGGAGATGTTTCTCAATATAGTGTACCTTTGGAATTCTCTACCCCAGAGAGCTGTTGATACCTAGCAATTGAATGTATTCAAATTGGAGATTTATGGTTTTCAGATATTAAGGAAATCAGGGAATGGGCAAAGCGTGAGGACAAATATAGCTGAGCAGCCACCATATTTATGTATGGAGGAGCAAATGAGAAGGGTCTATGGCCTAACCATCCTACCACTTAGGTTTTCTTAAAAATTATTGCATATTTAATTTAATCAATATTACACTATTGATAACACTTGTCACAAACTGTGTGTGTGTGCCTTTTGTTATTTTTGGGACGTGAACATCACTCGTATTTATTGCTCATCCCACCAAATATGAACCAATATCATTATATTGTTGGTAAACTAGTCAGGGGGATTTATACTTGGGTTTATTACTGAGGTACATTTATCAGCTTGTCAAATAATATGCTTCAACACTTTTGACTTAATATTAAATCCTGGCGGGGATTTCTTTTAGGATGAGTGGAAAACAGGTGATGCAACATTATCATCATCATATGAAGCCTCATATGCCACTGCTTCCTTTGTTTCCGTCAATACCATTCAAAACAACATGGACAATACTTCAGAAGTATTTAATTGGATGGAAAGCACCATGAGATATCCTGGGATCTTCGTCCTCCTTTCTACCAGCGTATGTAACTCACAATAGCCTAGATATTACTGTTGCTGCTTTTAATATAATCCTACCACATTTTTCCTTCTGACATTTTCAAAGAAAAGTACATAAAATAAATGGGATTAAAAAAATCTCATGGTAACTCATTAAGAGTGTTTCTACTTCTGTTGCCTCAAATTAATTGCTGATAGTCTCTGGTTTGACTGCCATATGGTCTTATCGCCTCAGCACTAGTTGACAGTGTCTGCAACATTACAACACAAAACTGTGACCTGAAGGCCAAGGAACAGTGAGAAAGGCAGCTCCACAAAAATAGTGTTATTTTGGCCAATGTCTACTATTTGCAGTACCAGAGCAAGGCAAGTGGAAATGAAAAGAAAGTTCGACCAGCCAAGGCCAAACAGTGCATTCTTGATTCTGAGTTCAAGCCTGAGGGAGGACAGCCTTATTATGTGTGTTGCCTATCTTAGGGCACTGATACTGCATTTGAAATATAGCAGCAGAAGATAGTGCACTTCCTCTCTGTAAAGACTGAAGATTATGGGCTTGTTTGTTAAGTTAAAGGTGAGTACAGGGAATTGGAAAATTTTCTGGTTCTATGCACCTGCCATGGGAAAGAATGCCTTGAAAAACACGACCTCTGTCCAAAATGCATGTGTGAGTGGGCCCATATCCTCAGAAACAATTCATATGTGGCCAAGGTGTGCTGCTGAATTCCAGGCAAGCAGATTAAAAGACATGCCTCAGTTCTCTAGGACTGTCCCAGTGGCTTTGTTCAATATTAGGCCTCTAGACTTCAGTCTTCACATCCCATTACACCTCGATCCATCCATGGCAGCTCATGTCAACCCATACCCACTGTACTCCAAAATATCCCCCCATACTCTCCATGCCACATCATGACTCTCCACCCACACCCAATGGCATCTCATACACCATATTTGAACGAATAGCATTTCCATGCCCATCCACCTAGTTTACCCTCAGTATAAAACCAATATAAATAATGGCAAGCATAGAAGATGCTCTTTAAAAGCCATTCATAACTTTCTTTAAAAGCTGTTGTCGGGAATGGAGAGTTTGAGTCATAAAAATAGACTGGGATGTTTTTCACTGGAGCATAGGAGGATGAGGGGTGAACTTACAGAGGTTTATAAAATGATGAGGAGCATAAATAAGGTAAATAGTAAAGGTCTTTTCTTTAGAGTGGGGCAATTCAAAACTAGGGGGCATACTTTTAAGGTGAGAGGAAAAGGTTTTAAAAAGACACGAGGGGCAACTTCTTTTTACACAGTCAGTGGTTCATATGTGGAATGAACTCCAGAGGAAATGATAGATGCAGGTACAGTTACAACATTTAAAAGATACTTGGATAAGTTCATGAATAGGAAAGGTTTGGAGGGATATGGGCCAAAGCAGGCACGTGGGACTAGTTTAGTTTGGGAACATGGTTGGTGTGGACTAATTGGACTTAAGTTCCTGTTTACATGCCAATTAACCTTTGAATTTTAAATTGCAGAAACTATAAGCATTTGACATTTTCCTGCTTTGTGCAAGTCTCCTTGATTCCCTGAAAATCCAGCTCCCATAGGTAACACAGTTAACTGAAGATGAAATTTGAGCAATAGTTAGTGATGACCTTGGTTCAGGAGATCGGGATGTAGAATCAGTTTTTGTGTTAAGGTGAGGGTTAGGAATGAGAAATAAGTCAAGACGTTATTAGTGAGAGTGATCTACAGACCCCCTAATAATAACCATAACATGATACAAACATTGGGTGCTTATGATAAAGGGACAGTGGCAATCTTGGATATCTTTAATTGACATATAATCTGGAAAATTTAGATTGGCAATGGTAATCCTGCATTTGAATTCATAAAGTGCTTTCAGAATAGTTTTTTTTAGAAGAGTAACATATTCTCAAACTGAGTAAAGAACAGGCTATACTAGACTTGATATTGTGAAATGTGACAGGATTAATTATTAACCTCAGAGTAAAGGCCATCCCTGGTAGTAATAAGCACAATATGAGTGAATTTTATATCCAGTTTGAAAGGAAGGAGATTAAGTCTAAGACTAGTATTTTAAACCTAAACGAGAGCAACTATGTGGGCATGAAAGCTGAGCTAGCTGAAATGAACTGGCATATTAGGTAAGGGAATAGATTAAGAGAGATGCAGTGGAAAACATTTAAAGGGATATTTCAGAATATTAAATTAGTTATTCAGAGTATAAAGAAAAATTCTGAAGAAAGGACCCATAATCTATGGTTCACTAAATAGGTTAAGAAAAACATCAAATGTAAAGGAAAAGCATAAAACTGCAGAGATGAGTGGAGGGTTGGGCGACTGGTCAGAATATAAGTAATGCTAGCAAATGACTTAAGCTAGAGGAAGAAATTAGAGTTTAAGTGAACACTATCTAGAAATGTAAAATAGATAGTTTCTACAGGTATTTAAAAAACAAAAGTAAGTATTGAGAGTGTTGGTCGTCCAGAAAGAGAGAATGGTAAGTTAATAGTAGAATATAAGGAAATGGCAGAAGAAATGAACAACATTTTGCTTCTATCTTCACTATAGAGGATACAAAAAACATTCCAGATATATAGTTGGAAATTGGAAGGTGGAGGGAAGAGAGAAACTTGGTGAAATTAGTATCACACATATGAGTCTAGGATACCTCTATGAATCACTTCCAATGCATTTCAGGAAGTGTCTCAAAACAGCACGGTATAACTGAAGTATAACATCTTCATGTTTATGTTCAATTTCACTTGCAGCTAAGGATAATGCCAAATTAGTCAACTTGATTATGTGCGGAACTTGCATATTAGCCTTTTGTGAAACATGCACTAGAATAACTGAAGCCCTCTGAATCTTAGAATTTGCTGTTGGTACTAAACAAACTGACAGAGCTGTGGTCTGACAAGTCTTCGAGTCCAGGTGGACTTCATCCTTGGGTCTTAAAAAAAGTTGCTAATGTGCTCATAGATGTGTTGCTTAATTTTCCAGGTTAAAAATCACACAAAACCAGGTTATAGTCCAACAGGTTTAATTGGAAGTACACTAGCTTTCGGAGCGACGCTCCTTCATCAGGTGATTGATCACCTGATGAAGGAGCGGCGCTCCAAAAGCTAGTGCTTCCAATTAAAACTGTTGGACTATAACCTGGTGTTGTGTGATTTTTAACTTTGCACACCCCAGTTCAACACTGGCATCTCAAAATCATTAATTTTCCAGAACTCCCTAGATTCTGGAAAGGTTTTATCAGCCTGAAAAGTAGCAAATATAACCTTCCTATTCAAGAAGAAAGGAAGGCATAAAACAGGAAACTTATAGGCCAGTCAACTTGTCACCTGTCATTGTAAAAGTGTTAGAATCAGTGATTAAAGAAATTATAGTGGTGCCCTTAGGGAAAAGTCAGCATGGTTCTGTGAAAGGGAAATAATATTAAACCAATGTATTAGGTTTCTCGGAGTAACATACCCTAAACGGGAGCTAATAGACATACTGTGTTTGAAATTCCACTAGTGGTGATGTGCAACATCGAAGGTTAATTGGAAAATAAAAGTTTTGGTGTAAGGAGCAGGTGTTTTCTAATCAACCAAGAAATAATGATATGTATCTCTGGAGCAAGTGGGACTTGAATCCAGGCCTCTAGGAGTGGGGTAAATGGCAATGTGTTAGCATGGACAGAAGAATGTCTGATTAGCAGAAAACAGACAATATGTACAAATGTGTCTTTGTGTGATTGGCAGGATGTGTCAACTGTTATTAGGTAGCGACCTGAGTGCAAGATAAATACATTTGTAGATGACATCAAATCCTTTGAAAAGCAGGTTGTGAAGAAGACATCAAAAGATTGAGTGAGTGATGAAAAATCCAGCAGATGCAGTGTAATGTGAGAAAATGTGAAGTTGTATACTCTGGCAGGAAGAATGAAAAAGTAGAGTGTTACTCAAATGAAGAACAACAGCAAATTTTAAGATGCAGAGGGCTTTAGTTATTCTAGTGCATGAGTCACAAAAGGATAACATGCAAGTACTGCACATAATCAAAAAGGTTCTTTGGACAACATCCTTAACTACAAGAGGAATTGAACATAATAGTAAGGATGTTATACTTCAGTTATACAGTGCTCTTTTGAGACATATCTTGAAATACACTGGAGATGTCGTAGACTGATATGTGTGTTTCCTTATGTGGAATGTTGGACAGGCTTCACTGGAGTTTAGAACAGAGAGGGATGATTGGCTGGAGTGTGCAAGATCTGAATGATTTTGTCAAGGTGTATTTGAAAAAGATGTTTCCTCTTATGGGTTGGTCCAGAATAAAGAGGTCTAAAACTTAGTGGTCACCCTTTTAGAGGTCTAAAACACTGACCATTTTTTTTCTACACAAGTTTTAAAAGAAAGGTCTCTGACTGCAACCTTTATAAATCTTGGCAACAAAATTGTAGCTTAATTTCAAAAACACAGTCCTTTTAAACCTTCATTTTTACTGGCTTTATTTTTCAGCTAGACACTTTAATTAGATTTCTTTTAACTTATTTTCAGCTTTAATAAATTCTGAAACCTTCCCAATTCTGCAACTCCCATCTAAACATCTTTTCTGATCCATTCACCATGCATTGTGAAGCCAATGTTGATGGTAACAATGCACATTGTGAACAGTAGGAACTCTAGTACCACTCTAATCTTGACACAGATGCAGAAGGCCAGGCTCAAATGCCACTTTTGTCCAATTTCAGTTGCACTTCAGAGAATAGATTCTGATCCTGAAGCCAGTTGTGGAGTTGACTGAAGGGAGTGAAACCTAGAAGAGGATGACACAATGTACAATCACGACCCAATCAGCTGGTCACTCGATGACTGTGACAGAGTTCTTCATTAATCCAGCATGAAGCCAGTGAATCAGTGAAATGGTAATGCTTAAAATTAGTGGTCACCCTTTTAGAAATCAGATAAGGAGAATTTTCTCTTCTAAATTTCAGTGAAAACAAGCCTATCCTATAAGTTCCTTCTGCGATTCCGCACGTGCTGATCAGGATACGACACACTGACTTTTGAACCTTGAAGTCTGCTTCTTTTAGAGGGTTTCCAACTTCTACAGCCAACATGGGGTTTCCACACTGCTTCCCAGGTAAAATGGATATTTTCCCATCTTTGATCCCACACTTACAATCCCTTGTCTTTGCACAATTTTCTCACAGTTATTTCCTTTCTCCTTTGGGATCTCCAACTTTGCCCCTGGAGCATTCAGGTGCTCTTTATGAAGTCTCCTTCATTAATGCCTCTGTCCATTCCAAGTAGAGCTTTTCTGTCGATCCAGACCACAATTTTTCCGCAACATCTCTTACCAACTTCTGGATGAAGTTTTGTCTTGTGGGTGCTGCGCTTCATAGCTGTTGCTGTCTTCCTCTGATGGTAATCTTATTTCAACTGCTGACTGACTGTGTAAAGTGGTAAAGTTCTTAAAACAGCAATGCTCTTAAAGTTGTAAACTCACTTGCTTGAAATATTTTTATTCTCCAAATCTTCTGTATTTCTTCTTGTCCTGGTAGAGGACAAATCTATATTGCTGCGACCACGTGGTACTTTTAGCAGGCGACCAATTCCTGGTACCTGTGGGGTTGACCGTTTGTATAAATGTGTGATACTGAGTAAGAGTTGACTTAGGTAATTCATCTTTTATTTTGCTTTGCCATGGGCCTATGTGGTGATTGGTGGTAAAGAACACACCATTTTAGAATATCTACAAAAAAGACAGCTTTCTTAGAAAACAAAGATTTATTGCATGATGGCAACATGTGAAATTACATTTGGTCAGGTATAATTACAAGGACCTTAGGGAGCTGGTACAGATAGAATTGCATTCTGTGGAAACTACAGTTGAATTCCGTATCTCCATCCTCACAGACTGTGTATGTCATCAGTGCAATGATAGGAACCAATGTAACATGAACATTAGCACCTTCAAAACCATTATGTTACAAAACAATTTCTTCTGGTGTTAGCCTGGACCACAAAACAACTTTTAATCTTGGTGCATATTGAAATTAAATGTCATTTTCAGAATGGAAAATGAAAATATCATGGTTATAAAATTTTCACCAGAATTGATTTGATATAGGAGCATGCAGAATATATGCAGCCACATGAATAGGAAAAACTATTAATTAATGTGGGGCAAAATTATGAATGACTTATAATCAGTGCTTCGAGTAGAATGAATGATTGCTTCCCATGGTTCATTATATATTCTGTTTATACCATGACTACAGCAAGTAATTAAAATGGTACAACTTAAAAGTCAATTTCAGTTTGAAATTAGAACTGAATTGATGTAGATATTTTACGTGTGGTCCAGTAACATCCCTGAAATGCTGCTTTCTGTGCTGTTGTTGATTGTGCCATTATTTGTAAGATCCATAGGGCAAGTTTCAAAATAGTATATATGTGTTTCCATTGCTGTCAATATTAGCTACAGACAACTAACATCACAGTGATTTTGACCCAACTTCAATGCAGTCAGAATCAGTCCCTTAGTCAATGGAATTCATTTGAGTTGACGTTAAAAGCATAAATGTATTTCTAACAATTTTCTTACAGTTGATGTTTCAACACCAAATCAGGGTTGACAAAAGGTTAATGCTGTTGTCAAATAATTTGATTGTTTTTAACAGCTATATTTAAAACAGAAAGACAGATGAACGATTACTGTTCAGTTTTCTACCTGGTTTCTACAGTTAGTTGATTGACCGTCATACCATAATCAGTCATTCCTCTTGATAAATCCATGCACATAACTAACAAACTGATCTCTAAATTTATTGACAAACCCCACCTTAATATTAAACAGCAAACAAATTGTTCTCTTACATCTCATGATCCTCTGACCTGGGACACAAAGGCAGGGTTTTATCTCAGATTTCGCATTCTGATGGCTTGTTTAATTGTGTTGTGATACACTGGATTAAAACAAAACATAGTTTTACACACTAAAGAAGATATGGACTATAAGGGAATTGAAAAGTAACACTAGAAAAGAACATAGCAATCATTAATATCTTCTCTTATTCATAAGGACAGCCATGTTTAATAATGACCATTACATTTACGTTGTGTCATTGCTAACAGTTCACTCGTTATTAAGTTGTGGTTCCAATGGATTTGTCTGTTTCCCAGTGGAGATAAGACAAGACACTGTGAGAAGGCCAGTGAAATTTCAGGATCAGTGATGCCTCTTGGAAAAGTTATGCAGTGTACTCTGTGGTACCTCGACCACAGTTTAAGCATGGATAATGAGCACTGGTAACATCTCAAACTGACACTTATCAGTGTGCCTACTAAATAATGATCAGACATTGAAAATCTGTCTGATATCTGTGGCCCCCTCCCCCTGCCCACAGTAGACCACAGGAACCAATGCCCATTGAAGAACCACCATCATGCTTGGGGCTATGAGGAATTATTGCTAAAACTGAGAATTAAAGGCGGTACTTTCCAACCCATTTTTACTCTGTCATAAAGGAACAAATTGTAGATATCATAATATGTACAATGTAGCTACTCAGGTTTATATTTATATTAGGGCCTACCTTGATGAGAAGGTGGTTGTATTTACTGTTCTTTTAATTTTTTTTCCAAAATAAGGGTCTAAGTCTACTTGAGACTTTTGCATGGAAATAAAGAGGCATTAGGTTACAAAATTAAAATTCTATTCCCCACTCCACTAAGAATTAACTTTTAAGATGATGTACCTAAATAATTGTCTCAGTGTCTCCAGGCTAGGGAGGGTAAAAGAATATTAGCCTACTTCTGACCATTATCACTGACTCCTTCTAGAAAGTGTACATATGTTTGTGCATGGGACATCCAAAAAGGACAGGGTTAAACCTGGCTTAGATATCAAACCCATCCTCAACAGTCAGACTGCCTGCCAACACTCACTGTGTCAGCCTTTGCTCAATAATGTGGTCTCAGCTGTGAGTCTGAAGGTCATGGGGTCAAACTACACTCCGGAGGTGAGAATGCAAAATCTCAGTTGATGCAGCCACTGGCTGTCAGTGGAGGTGCCATCTTTCGGATGACACATTGAACCTTATTGTTTAATAGGGCCCTGTCAGGAAAGCATGAAAAGATTCCATGATGTAATTTGAAGATGTTGCAAGTCTTTCTTTCCTGGCTAACACAGGAATTGAAGCACCCATCAAACCTTCCACCAGCAAAAGTCACCAGCTTTAATAGAGCAAGAGCAGAAAGTTAGGAAACACAAACTTACCTTCTGAAAAGTAGATTGAATATCAAACCTACATGTCAAATATCAGAGATTGACAGCACTTTTATTGGGAGAATGTGACGCACTGAACCCAGAACTTTCTACTTTTAGCATTGATTGACATTAACATTTGATTATGAGAGTGCCCTCACAGTTGGAAATCCTTTTAGACCTTTTCAAGGAAGAAAGTGTATTGCCTGCTGAGAGGGCAGTAAAACCTTAATGTCATTCAGCAGGCAGCTCAGTGCTAGTGATGGGATGGCATTGGTTCCGCATATGGAGCTCCTGTATGATTATGGAGTCAAACTACATTCTTAAAATGAGTACCATACTGTGATCATAATTGCCAGTTCCATAAGCAGGCAAATTATTGGAATACTTTTTGTAAAAATAAAAAAAAAGAAGGTATGTTTACACTTCTTCCAACTCAGGACCTCACTGTGCCTGAAATCACAATTTTGTGTCTGCCTTTTCAAAATCTTGTACAATGAAATTTTTATTCTATCCTAACCTGTAATCTTAAGGATTTCTTAAGTGTTTGAGCCATTCCTATTCTATGATTCTAAATTCCTGCAGACTCTCAGAGCAAAATCATAATGCGGACAAGTGTGAGGTGATTCACTTTTGTCAGAGTAACCGGAATGCAAAGTACTGAGCTAATAGTAAGATTTTTGGTAGTGTAGATGAGCAGAGAGATCTCGGTGTCCAGGTACACAGATCCTTGAAAGTTGCCACCCAGGTTGACAGGGTCGTTAAGAGGGCATACAGTGTTTTAGCTTTTATTAATAGAGGGATCGAGTTCCGGAACCATGAGATTATACTACAGCTGTACAAAACTCTGGTGCGGCCGCATGTGGAGTATTGCATACAGTTCTGGTCACCGCATTATAAGAAGGATGTGGAAGCTTTGGAAAGGGTGCAGAGGAGATTTACTAGGATGTTGCCTGGTACGGAGGGAAGGTCTTACGAGGAAAGGCTGAGGGACTTGAGACTGTTTTCGTTAGAGAGAAGAAGGTTGAGAGGTGACTTAATAGAGACATATAAGATAATCAGAGGGTTAGATAGAGTGGACAGGGAGAGCCTTTTTCCAAGTATGGTGACAGTGAGCATGAGGGGGCATTGCTTTAAATTGAGGGGTGATAGATATAGGACAGATGTCAGAGGTAGTTTCTTTACTCAGAGAGTAGTAAGGGTATGAAATGCTTTGCCTGCAACGGTAGTAGATTCGCCAACTTTAAGTACATTTAAGTTGTCATTGGACAAGTATATGGACGTACATGGAATAGTATAGGTTAGATGGGCTTCAGATTGGTATGACAAGTCAGCGCAACATCGAGGGCCCAAGGGCCTGTACTACGCTGTAATGTTCTATATAATGTAAAACTGACAGAAAAATAACGACAACTTATGAACTCAAGAGGGATGATGGAGGAAGAGTTTATTCTGACCGAATGAAATGAAGGAAGGTAGGAGGAGGCTCACCTGGGCTAAGTGGCCTGCATTTTCTGTGCAGCAAATATATATGTAATCATTTCCTTTTCAGTGCTCCACAGGTAGTTGCATTATCAGATCAGTCGTGTTTTCCAGTCTTATACACTCCTGAAAAATATCACGTGAAAGAGTATCAGTGTATCAGGGTATTAGACCTTGCTAATATAAAGGTAAACCAACCAAGACCACCAGGTCGCACACTATCCTGGCTTGGAACTGTATGATTTGTGACTAACGGGGTCAAAGGGTATAGGCCAAAAGCAGGAACAGGGTACTGAGTTGGATGATCAACTATGATCATAGTGAGTGGCCATATACGTATGTGTTTGTATATGTATGTTGGTTTATATTATTATGTAGGAGCAATGTTTGTCCCACAGCTGTTGTAGTTATAGTATAATGTTCACAGCAAGTCTGATGATTGACATTTCCCCAACCCCGAGCTCATCTTTTAAAGTTTTGGAACTAGGGTATAAAACAAAGGGTAACTATTGCGACACAGGCCATCCCAGCAACTTTATTAAAAAGAATGGCCATATGCTCATCTTGCTTCGTAATATAGAAGTCATATGGAAACAGGCCCTTCACTCCAACCAGTCCATGCCGAACATAATCCCAAACTAAACTAGCCCCACGTGTCTCCTCCTGGCCCTTATCCCTCCAAACCTTTCCTATTCGTGTACGTATCCAAACGTCTTTTCAACATTGTAATTGTACCCACATCCACCATTTCCGCAGGCTTATGTTAATAAACTGATGATAAAACAAAGTCAGGTGATGCATATAAAAAAAGATGTTTCACTGGAATCAAGATGATGAAACAAACACATGCCAGAAACCTAGAAGAAAAATAACAAAAAAAATGCTAGAAACATTCAGCTATTTTGGGCAGCATCTATTGTGACAGACACAGAGTTATCCTTTTAGAGTTACTGATGTCCTTCCATCAGAATGGATGAATGGTTAGCTGTTGAACCAGCCAGATAGAAGTATAAACCAGTTAAGTAATGTTTGAAGCCCTGACAAGCTGCGTCATAGAGTGGTGTGACCCAGTTTCATGGCATGATCATCCATATACTAAGCTACTGACATCAATCTGTTTCCATGGAGACTCAATAACCAGGGGAAGACAGGAACAAATTACTGCAGATGCTGAAATCTGTACTGAAAACAACAAATGCTGGAGATCATAGCAGGTCAGACGGCATCCATGGAGAGAGAGCTAGCTAATGCTTCGAGTCTAGAAGACTTTTCATTGGAGCAATTTGGTTGAAGTGTCAAGCTGTGTCTATGTGGAGGTCTGCTTCAGTGGGTTATGAGTGGGACATACATTATCCCCTCCAATTAGTGGGGAATGGTAACTGTCACTGGAATAACTAGGAGTGTGGGTGGGGGAAGAAAGAAAACCTCAGAAAGAAGAATGAAGGAATGCTGCAAGATACGAGTTACATAAACATTTGACATATCTAGCTTTGACAAAAACTGCACTTGATAAACAATTCAGAGTCACTGCACAACCTAAATTTAGTACACAATGAAAAGGATGAATCGAGAGCAATCAGCTAAAGGAATTCATGCAGACATTATTAAATTCCATTCACAGCCATTAATCAAAATGAAAGAATATTGCCAAGTTAACGGCTACAAGGGTAGGATCCCCCTCTCTGGGCCAGAAAATCAAGTCCTACCTGCTACTAAAGTGCATCATTACACATCCAAACAGGTTAATTAAAAATAGAAGCCTGAAAGACTTGAGGAATTTTCAGTTTTATAGATAACACCCAAATTATCCAAAGTATTTAAATAACTTTGGTTCCGGGGGAATAGGTTTGCACCTTTTTTTTCAGTTTCCGTTTTGTCATACAGCTTTTTCCATTTGAAAGTAACAGGTGTTCTGCTGAAATCAAAGCCAAGTACTGCAGATGCTGGAAATCTGAAAAGTTGAAGAAACTCAGTAAGTCTGGCAGCATCTGTGGAAAGTGGAACAGAGTTAAAATGTTTCTGGTCTGACATGGCTCTTCTTTGATTCAAAAGAGTTTCTCAAACACTTTCTGTTCAGGGACATCAGCCAATGCCATCCTGAAACCTCCACGAACCAGCCTTGTTGACTCGAAATTAAAATCCTGCCATGCTCTGAGGAAGTGCCCTACCTAGAATCAGAGTCACAGAGATGCACAGCTTGGAAACAGACCTTTTGGTTCAACTCATCCGTGCTGACCATATTTCCTAAATTAATGTGGTCCCATATGCCAGTATTTGGCCCATATTCCTCTAAACCCTTTCTATTCATGTACCCTTCCAGTAGCCTTTTAAGTGCTGTAATTATAACAGCCTCCTCCACTTCCTCTGGCTGTTCATTCTATGCACACACCATTGTCTGCATGAAAAAGTTGTTCCATAGGTCCCTTTTAAATACCCTGAAGTTTTGGACTCCCCTTTCCTGGGGAAAAGACCTTTCATCCTATCCATGCCCGTCATGAGTTTATACACTTATTTAAGGTTACTTTGGGGTGGCGCGGTGGCTCAGTGGTTAGCACTGTTGTCTCACAGCACCAGGGTTCCAGGTTCGATTCCAACCTCGGGCAACTGTGTGGAGTTTGCACGTTCTCCCCGTGTCTGTGTGGGTTTCCTCCGGGTACTCCGGCTTCCTCCCACAGTTCAAAGATGTGTAGGTCAGGTGAATTGGCTATGCAAAATTGCCCATAGTGTTAGGTGCATTTGTCAGAGGGAAATGGGTCTGGGTAGGTTACTGTTCGGAGGGTCGGTGTGGCCTGGTTGGGCCGAAGGGCCTGTTTCCACACTGTAAGTAATCTAATCTACCCATCAGCCTCCAATGCTCCAGGGGAAATAGTCTCAGCCTATTCAGCCTGTCCCTACAGCTCAAACCCTCCAACCCTGGCAACACCCTTGTAAATCTTTTCTGAACCCATTCTAGTCTTAATAACGTATTTCCTTTAGAAGCGCAATCAGAATTGAATGCAATATTCCAAAAGTGGCTTAATCAATGTCCTGGTATAGCTGCAACATGAACCCCCAACAGCTATACTCAATGCACTGACTAATGAAGGCAAGCATACCAAACATCTTCTACAGTACCTTTCCTACCTGTGACATCACTTTCAAGGAACTATGAACTTGTACTGCATGGTCTCTGTTCAGCAACACTCCCCAGATCTTTACCATTATATGTATAATGCCCTGATTTGCCTTTCTGAAATGCATTTATCACATTTATCTGGATTAAACTCCATCTGCCACTCCTCAGCTCATTGGCTCATCTGACCATGGTCCCATTGTACTTTGAGGTAACCTTCTTCATTGCCCTCTGCACCTCCAATTTCTGTGAATTCTACAAACTTACTAACCATACCTCCTATATTCACATCCAAATCATTACAGGGGATCAGCTTTTACTATATCCCTGTTCTCCAAGAGGCACAATTGAGTTATCAATCTACAGCAATGCCTTTAAACTCCAAGCACAATTAATATTTCAAAAAGAAGTATTTTAAAGGTAAACAACTTTTTGTAGCCCATTTTGTTAGAATATTTGCAATGAGCAGAATGTAGATGTTACAGACTTCTTAACAGAATGTATGTCAATAATAGAATGACTCAATAACATTTCATATTTTATTTATGGTAAAGTAGGTTCAATTGTAACTTTCAAAAAGGAACTGCATGTACATTTAGTAAGGAAAGGCTTGCAGGACAATGGGGAAAGGAAGAACAATGTGACTAATAGATAGCTTTATTAGAGAGCCTGCAAAGATATAATGGATTGTATGACCATTTTCTATGCTGCACGCTGACAGCATTTGTGGGTTAACTGCTTGCCTGAGCTGCACTGAAAACAAATGAAACTTAATTGGAATAAAATGGGTGCTTTGATAGCATACTAAAGTAATTTGTGCCTTTTTATTGATTTAGCAGGACATAGTTCTGATAGAAAGATGTGGCGTTCATCAGCAGTCAGCTAGGTCTTTACAAAGCTACAGTATCCCAATGACACAAAGTAAACTACTTTGCTTTCAGGATGAGAGCTCCTCTTTTCAAAAGCCTTCTGCAGAATAAAAGATGACAAGAAGTTTTCATTTACTGGTCTGCGAGGGGTTGAACTGAATGTAATCATGTACTTGGCTGCTAACAAAGTCCCATTTTGAATGGATAAAAGGAAAATGAATTTTCAAACCTTTCCTGTAAAGCAGCATGGTTTTTGTAGTGTATTTCTGATTGTTCAGATTATCTTGTAATAGATCACCAGAAATAATTAAGAATTGAGAGCAGATCTTGTTATTACTGAATGTTGTGACATGGTAGCTTTGCGAAGACAGAAAAGCTTTAGCAATGAGCTTCTGTAGAATAAAATTAAGCCAGAATAAAAATAAAAGCTATAATTTTCATTTTTAAAATCAACTTCTATAATGTCAGATATTGGAGATGTAAAATTGCCATCCAAAAAAAACTTGTTGGTGTACTTCAAATATATCTAAATTGTAAATTTTGTTCAAGCAATCACTTAAAGCTCTCTTTAACCACTTGCTTTTGTGATGCAGGAAAAGTAATTTCCTGAATTTTCTATTTTAATTTGTCAAATACGCTGTTAATATGTGATTCAGTCTGAAGGAGCTTCATGCTGTGAAGCTCATTCCTAATTGATCCTTTCTTTCCTAAGTAGGACAACTGTCTTTCTTCCTGACGTTAAACTACTCCAGCTACCTCTGTTCCGATATTCATGCTGAATTCAATTCTTCTGACTCAAATCCAATTTATACTTTTTCCTAAAGCAGTGACCTTTTGATCTGTCCCAGATAGCAAGTGTTCATTTTGAGAGAGGAGCTGACATTTCGTTAACATAATGGAAATAGAAATGGATGCTAAGTGTCAGTTTGACTTAGTTAGCTATACTCCCATCTCAAGGTTGCAGGGCATAAGTCAGTGAATGTTCCATAGTTAAAAAAAAGTATTATCCTTTGAGTGAAACATCAGTCCAAAGTCTTGGTTGCTTGTGTCAGTGATTCAGCTGAACACTAAACATTTTATGCAATATTGAAAGAATAGCAAAAGAGAATTAAAATTAGAATTAGAATTAGGTTTATTATCATGAGTAAAGTGAAATGTTTTCAAGCTGCCACTTATGGTGCCAGCTTAGGTAAAGGTACAGAATCTCAGGTAAAAGCAGAAAAATAAAGAAACAAGGTTAAAAAAGTTAAACATTACAGTCCGCCTTACTAAAAACTGAAACACAAAGAAACACAGTGAGAAGTTCAACATCATGGTCTTTAAGTATCTAGCCACACTGGGCTTGCCCTCCTCACAAGAGCGACCTCAGCCCCACTGCTGCCACGGGCTGCCTGCTCTTGCCATCTCACAGCCTGCTCCTGCTCTCACCACCATCTTGGGCTGCCTGCTTTAGTGCTTGTACCAACCACCTCAGGCTGCCTCCAACTCGGGAGAAGCTGCTTGTCTCACAGCCGGCCGCCTCGGGCTGCACATTCCTGCCCTCACCGCCTCGGGCTCCACATTCCTGCCCTCACCGCCTCGGGCTGCACATTCCTGCCCTCACTGCCTCGGGCTGCACATTCCTGCCCTCACCGCCTCGGGCTGCACATTCCTGCCCTCACTGCCTTGGGATGCATGTCCCAGCCCTCACTGCCTCGGGATGCATGTCCCAGCCCTCACTGCCTCGGGATGCATGCTTCGGCCCTCTTTGCCTCGGGATGCACATTCCGGCCCTCACCGCCTTGGGATGCATGTTCCAGCCCTCACTGCCTCGGGATGATCATTCCGGCCCTCACTGCCTCGGGCTGCATGTTCTGGCCCTCACTACCTCGGATGCATGTTCCTGCTCTCACTGCCTCGGGATGCATGTTCTGGCCCTCTCTGCCTTGGGATGCATGTTCTGGCCCTCTCTGCCTTGGGATGCATGTTCTGGCCCTCTCTGCCTTGGGATGCATGTTCCTGCTCTCACTGCCTCGGGATGCATGTTCTGGCCCTCTCTGCCTTGGGATGCATGTTCTGGCCCTCTCTGCCATGTGATGCATGTTCTGGCCCTCTCTGCCTTGGGATGCATGTTCTGGCCCTCTCTGCCTTGTGATGCATGTTCTGGCCCTCTCTGCCTTGTGATGCATGTTCTGGCCCTCTCTGCCTTGGGATGCATGTTCTGGCCCTCTCTGCCTTGGGATGCATGTTCTGGCCCTCTCTGCCTTGTGATGCATGTTCTGGCCCTCTCTGCCTTGGGATGCATGTTCTGGCCCTCTCTGCCTTGTGATGCATGTTCTGGCCCTCTCTGCCTTGTGATGCATGTTCTGGCCCTCTCTGCCTTGTGATGCACGTTCCTGCCCTCACTGCCTCAGGATGCACGTTTCTACTCTCATCGCCACTCAGGATGACTGTCATTGACATCTCTCGCCACTATGTTGGGCTCATCCTCTCCCGCGTTGCAAAAACTCACACCTCACATAAGGGAAGTAGAGTTATAGAGTCCTACTGCATGGAGACAGGTATTTTGGCCCAAACCGGTCCATGCCGATCAAAATATCCGTCCACACTAACCCCATTTCCCTGCACTTGGCCTTCTAAACCTTTTCTGTCCATGTATTTGTCGAAACGCCTTTTGAATACCGCTAATGTACCCGCCTTAACCACTTCCTCAGGCAGCTCATTCCATATGCCTACGAACTTCTGTGTAAAAAAAGTTGCCCCTCAGGTTCCTATTTATTCTTTCCCTTCCAACCTTAAACTGAGCCCTCTAGTCCTCTGTTCCCCCACCCTGGGTGCATTCTTGCCTCTCATGATCTTATACACTTCTATAAGATCCCCTCAGTCTTCAATGCTCAAAAGAAAAAAAGTCCTAGCTGGTCCAGCTTCTCCCTATAACTCAGACCATTGAGTCCTGGCATCATCCGTGTAAATTTCTTCTGCACTCTTTCCAGTTTAATAACATCCTTCTTATAACAAGGTAAACAGAACTGAACGCAATACTCCAAGTGCAGCCTCACGAATGTCCTGCATAACTGCAACATAATTTTCCATCTTCTATACTCAACACCCTGTCTGATCAAGGCCAGTGTGCTAAAAGCCTTCTTCATCACTCAGTCTACCTGTGACTCCACTTTCAGAGTACCATATACCTCAACTCCTAGGTCCCTGTTTCCACTATACTCCTTAAGGGCCTATCATTCACAACAAAACTCTTAGTTTTTGACTTGACTTTCCAAAATGCAAGTCCTCACACTTATCTATATTAAACTCCAATTGCCAATTCTTAGTCCGCTTCCCCAGCTGATCAAGGTCCTGCTCCAATTTCTGAAAACCTTCCTTACTGTCCACAATACCACCTATTTTAGTGTCATCTGCAAAATTGCTAATCATGCCTTGTACATTCTCAAGTAGATTAAAGGAAGTAAAATAAGTAGTAAATTAACCTTGTCCCATTTGCCAGTATTGGCCCATATCCCTCTAATCCCTGCCTATTCATATACCCATCCAGATGCATGTTAAATGCTGTAATTGTACCAGCCTCCACCACTTCCTCTGGCAGCTCATTCCATACATACACCACCCTCTGCATAAAAACATTGTTCCTAATATCCCTTTTAGATCGTTTCCTGCTCACCTTAAACCTATGCCCTTTGGCTTTGGACCTCCTGACCATGGGGAAAAGACTTTGGCAATTCACCCTATTCGGACACCTCATGATTTTATAAACCTCTCTAAGGTCATCCCTCAGCCTCCAAAGCTCCACGGAAAATAGCCCCAGCCTATTCAGTCTCTCCCCATACCTCAAACCCTCCAATCCCAGCAACATCCTTGAGAATCTTTTCTTTCACCCTTTCAAGTTTAACAACATCATCCTACAGCTGGGAGACCAGAACTGAATGCAGTATTCCAAATGTAGCCTAACCAATGTCCTGTAAAGCTTCAACATGACATCTCAACTCCTATGCTCAATGCATTGACCAAAGGCCTCCTATCTACCTGTGACTCCACTTTCGAGGAACTACGAACCTGCACCCCAACGTCTCTATGTTCGGCAACACTCCCCAGGACCCCACAACCTGCCCTGATTTGCCTTGCCAAAATGCAACACCTCACATTTATCTAAATTAAACTCTATCTGCCACTCCTTTAGTTTCTAATTACTGTGCATGGGGACCAGTGACTTTGTATCACAGGGCATCACAAACCTTTAAGCAACCCATTCCACATATCAGATCAAATATGTGAAATAATGGAAGTGCTTTGCATATCCTCTGACATATAAAGCTCTACTTCATGCTCTCTCATATGCACATTGTTATGATTCATTGTTGTTCTAGATGCTGTTTCTCATACCCAGTGCTCAATTCTCCTTTCACAAGTGGCTCTGCCAGTCAACCCAAGTTTGGTAATGGGAAGTAATCAAGAAAATTGGACATCAAGCACAATAAATGCTTTTGATGGTGGATAATGCACTACTGATTTATGCGATCTCTATATACTCTGAACTGTTCTTCCTGTTCGACAAATAACATCAGTTGGATCACTTATCCCAACCTTATCGTTATAAACTAAGTTAACTGTATGGAAATGAAATTTAACAGATCATATTTTAGCTTTTTGTAATGGTTCATACATTATTGCTGTAATTTCAGCAAAACTGTTAGTCTTCATTGCTGCTACTCCACTCAAATTTTGGGAGTTTGCACTAATGTAAAATAACACAGGAATCCAAAGATTCTACGCTCCTCTGGAAAGTTTACTATAGAGGTTCTGCTCGACTACAACCTCTATTCCACTCACAAAGTAATGAAAACATCCTCCTGTAAACTACTGTAAATAATCTTTGAAGAAGTTGCACTCCATTGAAAAAGTTCCAACTGGGTTTTTTGACATACATGCTTCAAAATACTGACGAACACCCATACTAATCTTGAAAGGCTAGTTTTATATTTATGGATTGTTAAATTACACCTATTATATAAATGCTAATAATGTACACATTAAAAATATTATTTTTAAGTAACATTTGTTCATCCTATTTGTTTTTATTTAAATCCAACCACAATCATTTATTTTGCTTTCTGAAACTTTAAATTTTATAAGTGAAAGATATTTAATTTCCCATTGCGTGATCATGCCAATATGACTGATTCATTTCATTATCCACTTGCTGACATTACTATTGCTGCATACCTATTCAACACCTTGACTTGGTGTAAGGATCAACCAGGTTAAAAACAATGACTGCAGATGCTGGAAACCAGATTCTGAATTAGAATGGTGCTGGAAAAGCACAGCAGTTCAGGCAGCATCTGAGCAGTAAAATCGACGTTTCGGGCAAAAGCCCTTCATCAGGAATACAGGCAGAGGGCCTGAAGGGTGGAGAGATAAGTGAGAGGAGGATGGGGTGGGGAGAAAGTAGCATAGAATACAATAAGTGAGTGGGGGACGGGATGAAAGTGATAGGTCAGAGGGGGGAGGGTGGAGTGGATAGGTGGAAAAGAAGATAGGCAGGTAGGACAAGTCATGGGGACAGTGCTGAGCTGGAAGTTTGGAACTGGGGTGAGGTGGGGGAAGGGGAAATGAGGAAACTGTTGAAGTCCACATTGATGCCCTGGGGTTGAAGTGTTCCGAGGCGGAAGATGAGGCGTTCTTCCTCCAGGCGTCGGGTGGTGAGGGAGCGGCGGTGAAGGAGGCCCAGGACCTCCATGTCCTTGGCAGAGTGGGAGGGGGAGTTGAAATGTTGGGCCACAGGGCAGTGTGGTTGATTGGTGCAGGTGTCCCAGAGATGTTCCCTAAAGCACCCTGATTAACTGCCACCAGCAAAAGATAATATGATGCCGTGCATTGATCACTAGATTTTTGTGAGCAGCTTTTTTCAAAATGTCTCCTTTCAAACAATATTCATCATGAAACCTTTAACTTTTCTCCACCATCAACAACCTGCTTCTTCAATGTGTGAAGCTAAATTTTCAGTTCTTGGTTTCTTCTCATGTGGAAATAACAAAAGCATAAAATTAGTGAACAAGCAAAAGCATGTTACACTCCTACCTACATCAGAATAGCCAGTAAAGACAGACCCCTTCTGCTTCACCGATATCTGTCTCTGGCCCTTCACCTCCTTCCAAGGTGAAGCTGTATTGTGAGAAGGAGGGTTGCAACCCTAGTTGATAGAGAACACTCAACTCCAGTGTTTTCAAATACCTGGTATGAATATGGACAGCGTAGAGCCAGCAATCTATTTTAATGGTTCCTATCAGCTGGATGAGCCATAAGTCTTCATTCTCTGTTGAAAAAATGACAAGGACTCATCTGTTCCCAATGGGAATGTTCCTGAGTCTTGCATATTTCCTCAATGATAAGTAAATATCCCAGAAGAAAAGTAAAGTAATTTACAGTTACATTATTTAAACATACATGTGTTATTAAGTTTGAAATTCTAGTGAATATTTTCCATCTAGCCAGCGTTTTTTCAGACAATAACCAATTTCCAGTGATAACAATTCCATAAAATCACCAAACCTTTTCACCAAGAAAGAAAAATGTATAAAGCTGATTAAATAAATCAAAACTCTGACACTCTGAACCACTGAGAAATGACTGACATGCTTACCTATGAGTGTATGGGCAATATTCTCTTTGCAGAGATGGGAATCGGAAATTGGAACAGTTTCTGCATCCTGAACTCAGCCTCAGAGGTGGGGTAGGAAAGGGGTTTAGTAGTGCTTTGAAGCTGTCATTGGCCCACAGTTTCATGGGGGCATCTTATTAATTGTCATGAAAGTGGGTCTCACCAATTGACAACCATGATTGTGGCTGCTGTTCGTGGTCAAGTTCCACCCTCTCCAGGGATGTGTCATAACATCTCTGAACAGGTTGATTAAAATTAATGAAAACCTCTTCTAGTTCACCGTGAAGTCAGAAACTGATGCGGGATTCCCAACAATCACTGGTGGATGTTAATGAGCCTCATTAATGAGTCTACTTATACCCATTATCCCTGAACCCATTGCAATTTAGTGGTGACTCAGAGATTAATTGAGTTTAATGCACTTGCCAAACACTACCAGCAGCCTCTCAGGAGAGGTCCCTCATTATTGAGACACCTTGCAATGGGAAGGGTGGATGCTGAAAACTACCGTAAATCTCACCCTTGTCTACGATTCACGTATTCACCTTCACCCATCTGCATTGCTGGAAGATCCTGATCCTCTGATTAGTTGGCAACTCTTGGGTGGAATATTCACCGCCAAGGTTCTGAATACCATAGAAGGCCCAACAATGGCCTCTTATATGTCTGGTTAGCAACTAATATTATTATTCAGCTTTCAGCACAATTTGAAACAAAAGGTCAAACCATACACAATATACTCGAGCACGTTAAACATACTAGAGGATTTTAAAACTGAAATCCCAGAAAACTACCTGTCAATTCAGCTCTTTTAATCATTAATATGATGAAGAATATGCATGGAACATCTTCTGACTGATATTAGTATTTGTTTGCTTGCATCACAGTAAAGCTAAAACAAAGAAAGTGAATGATATCAAATAAATGATCAGGGTTGTACAAACATATTGTTTATTCCTCCACTTGGAACTAACAATAAGAAAGCCTTTACCATTGTCCCAAAATATCCTAAGGCTCTTTATAGGAGTTATTATCAGAAAAAATATGACTCCTGATCACAAAGAGATACTGAAACAGGGAGTCAAAAGCTTAAACAAAAAGATAGATTTTAAGGAATATCTAAAGATGGAAAGAGAGAATAAGATCAAGTTCAGGGCTGTTATAGGATCTTCTAGGTTTGGGTGTCACTTAATTCGCATTGCTGTGGTTAATTATACTCTCCGAATGGCTCCTCCAAGTAATAAAGTGTAGCTGTCTTTGTAATTTTCTAAGAGCCATCTATTACTCCACATGTAATTCTCATATCAAAACAACAGGAAATAGGACGCAAAACATTTATCTGAAATATGTTCTCATGCTTACCGGATGTTTACAGCTGTAGTTAACTATTTCTGTGACCCTGTGATCTGAGAGCTACAGTCAAATCTGTTGTGACTGCTGGGACTCCTGTTCAGGCCATTTAAATGCATCCAATCTTAGCTCCAAAGGTTACATTACAATAACACACTTACTGAAATGTTTTGATGGATAAAGGTTAAATGATATAATGTTAGCCAAAAGCATTTTGTTCTGCAAAATATCACCAGACTAGCATATTACATGCCTGTCATACCAGTACTCTGGTAAATAGCAATTAATTCTGATTAGTATATCCTTTTGTTTCTAACTATATTAGCCCCATCATGAGTAATTAACTTAGCTCCAGGCAAAGTCATTTTATACTAATCCAGTGTCATTGTTGGGATCTGTGACTGCTTTACTCTTAACGCTGGTCTGGTTACTTAGTCCTTCCCTTCCACAGACACAATGGAATGTGCAATTAATATTATTGATTATTATCAAAACTTCAAGTAAAATGATTACTTTCAACTGTACAGAGATAAACATTTATCTGCTCGTGTAAAGCATCAAGTGTTACAGATACAAGTAAGAGCCACATAGGAGTCAGTTCATTCATGAAATATTGTGGTTATTGTTTAAAAATCCATGTGTATCTTTTTAACTTCATAGGCATGTGATCATAATATTTATTATTTCTCAATGGCACTGAAAAATCAAGAGAAATCCACAGATTTTGTTCTTCTATCGGGAGATTACATTTCCCTAAATTAAGTAATTAGGTTAAGGAGAGTCTAATGCATATTGTTTTTTGCTTGGATTAGTTCTTAACACAAGTCTGAACTGTATGAAAAACAGTTCAATGTTTACTTTATTCTTCCAAGGGATGTTGATGTCACTGGCAAGGCTAGCATTTGTTACCCATCTCTAATTGCTTTTGAACTTATCTCTTAAATGGCAGTTAACAGCCAATCACATTGCTATAGAGTGGAAGCCAGCTTGGGTAAGGAAAGCTCTAAAGGACATTCTTGAATCACATGGATTTTTAAACAATAACCACAATCATTGTCTCATCATAAAGTCAGAAGTGGGGATTTTCCCTGATGTTTTCACAATGTTTAACAGCATTTATCTGGCAAGGAGGAAAATTGCCCATATATGCCCTGTACACAAAGATTCATTACTCCTTAGGTACTTAAGTAGTCCTTGTCGAACGTGCAGCAAGAACTAGATAATACCCAGGCTTGAGTAGTGTGTGTGGTGCTGGAAAAGCACAGCCGGTCAGGCAGCATCACAGGATCAGGAAAATTGACGTTTCAAGCATAAGCTCTTTATCAGGAATGAGGCTTGTGGGCCAAGGGGGCTGAGAGATAAATGGGAGGGGTTGGGGCTAGGGGGAAGGTAGCTGAGAAAGCGGGAGGTAGATGAAGGTGTGGGTGAAGGTGATAGGTCGGAGAGGAAGGTGGAGCGGATAGGTGGGAAGGAAGATTGACAGGTAAGACAGGTGAAGAGGGCGGTACCAAGTTGGAAGGTTGAATCTGGGATAGGGTGGGGGGAGGGGAATTAAGGAAACTGGTGAAATCCACTTTCTCCCAATATCCAGCCTCGGGCTGATAAGTAGCATAAAGACCTGCACCACATAAGAGCCAGGCTATTACAATATTGAATTACTATTTCAATAACTCTGAATTGAACCAACACCCCTTAACAATCAATGTCACTACCACTGTTGAATTCCCTCTCTAACAAAAGTCTGGGTGTTATCATTGACCAGAAACTATACTGGATTAGCCATATAAATACTCTTGCTATAAGAGACTAGGAATCCTGCAGCAAGTAATTCACACCAAGTTCCCAAAGCCTATTCTCCATCTACAAGGCACAAGAAAGGAGCATGATGGAATACTCTCCACTTTCTGGAATGAATGCAGCTCTAGCAACACTCAAGATCAAATCCATAACAAAGCAGCCCAATGTAATAGAACCACATTCAAAATCATTCATTCCATCCATCACCGACGCGCTGTAGCAGTAGTATATACTATCTACAAAATGCACCAATGCTCTTTAAAAAGCATCTTCCAAATACTCGATCACTACTACCTTAAAGGACAGGGCAGCAGAGACACAAGAACACAAAGTTCCTCTCCAATCCACTCTTTATCCTGATTTCAAGCTATATCTCCATTCCTTTGCTGTTACTGGGTAAAAGTCTTGGAACTTCCTAGCTAACAGCCCTATGGGTGTTCATATAAACAATCGGATTGCAGCATCAAGGAAGCAGCTCACCACGCTAAAGGCAAATAGAAGTGGAGAACAGATGCTGGCCAAGCCTGTGAAATCGACAGCCCTATAATAAATAATAGAAGAACCCAAAAAGTACACACAATGAAACAATTTTATAAATGCATAAAGTAAACCCAGGTTATTACTTCATTGTAAACAACATAGAACCAGAACTCATAAATGGTAATTGATGAAAAATAAATGACTGATCGACCTATGTCAATCTCTTGAGGCAAAAAGTGAAATGAAGTTCAGGAGGACTTAAAACAGAGCCAAGGCGGAAAACAATTGCTAAATTTGTTCCCTGCATTATATCTCACACTTGTATTGACAGTGTATAAAGTGTGAATTCCTCCAGTACCTCTCCAAATTGGACCTTCCCTTGCAGTTGAAATTATTCCTGATACACAGGATTTCACAAAAGGAGACAAAGTATTAAAATTGAGAGATACCGGTTACCAGTTCAAGAGTAGCTGATAACACTTCTATATAAACCCCTGCATACACAGGAAGAGTCAATAATTAGAACCATTATTATGTGCAATGCATTTAATGTGACATGACACTGTATAGCATTTTCATGCATTGTGTACTAGCGTATCATGTTCTTTACTCCTAAGTGAAGTTGTAATTGGAAAGAATAGATATGGAGGATTCCGAAAAATGTCTTTGACGGCCTTCATATGACTTTCCTGAATGACATCCTGTACATGTTGATGAGCCAGACTATATAACAAAAACCACTGTCCCATTCTGGTTGTGCTAGGGTGAAGGTTGTTTATGTGCACTGTTCAGACCACTTGAAAGATTTCAGAAAAGCTCCTCCATGATTATATTTTCAGCTTTTCCAAGTGTGTTAAAAAAGTACTGAATTGTGAGCCCCCACATCCAAAGATTATCATCAGAGGAAGCATTTACAAAAGGGTGCTCTAACTGTCCTTTCCCAGGTGCTTGAGGTCTCATTTGGCCGAGGCTACTGTTGCAGTATTCTGCTCAATATCAGTCCAGAAAGCAGACAGTTCCTGTACCATGAAATTGCCCAATTAGGTGTGAGGATTTGTAATTTTATCCAGATGAGCTTGCATTCCCTCACAGAAAGAGACATCTGAATTGCTCTTTAGTTAATGCTTGTGAAGGTTCATGTTTCATTGGTGTGTTTGAGGGGTCAGAATTACAAAGCAACTCAGCAGGGCTCATGACTATGCTGTGGCCAACATAGCAACAGTCAGTGCTTCTTCAAAGGAGACACTATTCATGTTATGTTCTACACAATGCAGCACAAAGCATCAACTTGAATAAGATGTCATTTTGCAGATGGGGAAGCCAAGGGTTCTCTACGCTTGACAGAATCAAATGTAAAATTATTGGCTGCAGCCACAAAAGTGTCATCAATGTTATCTGTATGCATGCGAAACAAAAATGATCTGTTATACTTAGGCAGAATGATCTGTTGTAACACTTCAATAATCTGTATTGGTAAAGCATCTTTAGTAAAACATGACAGAATATTCCACTAAAGCTTAACCAAAACATGATCTTCAATGTACTCTCGCCAGGGTTGGACTGATATACTTGCATGTCTTTAAGGGGTTAGTACCGTTGATTTAATAGCAATTTTTTTAAAAAACTAAATTCAGAAACTAATTTTAGTTGCAACAATGTTTATTCATTTAAGAGGTGGCAAGACTAGCAACCATTTCCCAAACCCTCCCGTGAAGGTGCTCATGAGCTGTCTATATGAACCACTGCATTCAATATTGGATAGGTACATGCTGAATATTGTTAGGCTGGAAGGTCCAGGACTTTGATTGAGCAAGATAAAGGAACAGCATCACATTCCAAGTCAGGACAGTGTGTGACTTGACTGAAAGTGGAATCTTGGAGAAATGTTTTAAACCATCTCCCCAGTACTACACTTGGTCCATTGAAACAACAAGATTATCAGTGGTAATTTCTCTCATTACTTTCATTAGCTCAACCCCAATTACATCTTCACTTTTAGAGTGAACTACACTATAAATAAAAAAGATTGTAATCCAATTCATTAACCAACTGTTAACATAATCATAACAAGAATCCAGGGAGTTGAAATAGATGGAGCATTAAATGACAATTTAAAAGGTTTCTTTCGATTGAAATGAATTCTCAGTTCAGCCACAGTCTTGGTTACTTGCTTCTTGTACTGTAGCTGTAAACAATTCCAAACACCAGAAATTGTGTCTAATACTGTTGGCAAAAGTGTCTTTCAAATTGGCACAACTGATATCAAAGTTTAATTTTTTCTGCGTTGATCTTTTTCCAGTGACATGGAAAGTGATTAGAACTGTTGCCATTGTCTCAGTAAGAACTACTGTTTAAACGGTAGTTGAGAGTTGAACAATAAGCACATCTGCCCCAAAACTGCTTTGCTTCCTCCTGTTTGGCCTAGAGTTGATATAACTAGCCCGAGGCATGCAGGTCTGAGTGACAGGCAGCTGCAAGACTGATACTTGAAGCCTAGAGGTTACAGATCAAATGGCTCCTCTCTACGGTCATAATTTAATCAAATACCTGGTTTAAACAATTGGTATCTTTTTTCCATCAAAGTTTATCAAATGTACTTCATCAAATTACAGATCATATCTTTTTAAACATATTTTAAAATTCACAGAATATAACATTTGAAGGAAAAGTGGTGCATTTATAAAATGGAATAACAAAGGGCGGCAAAAACGCAGACATACTCAATTCTGAAAAATAGATAAAGTTAGTAATTCAGGTGCAGACTCTTTTCTAGAAATGGAAAAGGCTTGTTCTTCAATTTATTCAACTCAGGCATACAAAGCAGAAAAAAAACTAGTGGTAGGCCACAGGATTGGGAACTTATTTGTAAGAACAGCAATGGATAACTGAAGAGCTAACACAAATGGGGAAAATTGATTACGTTGAAAGTAGAAACATGCAAACAAACAGCAAGAGCTTCTACGGCTATACAAAAGAGCAGCAAACGTTAAATGTGGGAACCTTAGATGATGCAACTGGGGAATTGATAAAAGGAAATACAGAAATGGCAGCTGATTTAAACAAATATTTTGCATCAATCTTCACAGTAGGGGACACTGTAAACATCCCAATATGAGATAAACAAAGTGCTAATGAGAGGAAAGATCTTTTTACAGTCTTATATCATGAGGATAAAGTGTTTGGAAGAAACTAAAGGGTCTGAATGTGTACCACGATGTGATAGTCTGTATCTTAAGAGTTTTTAAAAAAAGGTGGCTGTAGAGATTGGGTGAAATATTCCAGAACTCTCTATATTCTCAGAAGGTTCCAGTAGATTGGGAAACTATTAATGTCATATCCCTGTTCAAGAAGGGAGGGACACAGAAAGCAGGAAACAATAGCTCAGTTAACCAGGTTTGTCACATTTGCTGGAGATTCGATGATATAACAGACAGGGCTGATAAAGGGAAATTAGTAGATGTCGTTTATTTGGATTTTCAGAAGGCATTCAGTAAGTTGATATTTAAAAAAGGTAATTGCACAAGCTGGGAGTTCACATTATTTGGGACAATATATTAGCATCGACTGAGAATTGGTTAACGGACACAAGATGGGATTAATTGATTGTCAGGTTGCAAATACAACACTAGTGGAATGCCACAAGGATCTGTCCTACAACCTCAATTATTTGTCACCTGTATTAATGAGTTGGAAGAGGTCAAACTGTGTAATGTAACCACATTTGCACATGATACAAAAATTGGCAGGGGGCACATTGTGATCACAGAATCAGAGGGTAGCCATTCGGCCCACCCTGTTGCACCAACTCTCTGAATGATGAGGATGTATGGAATCTGTAAGTGAATAGGTTGAATGAGTGGGCAAAAACTTGACAGTTGTAGGTTAATGTAGAAAAGTGTGAGGTCATGCATTTTGATAGAAAGAATCAGAAGACAGATTACTTAAATGGAGACAGACCCCAAAATAGTGCCATAAAGGTGGAATCCGAATGTTCTTGTGCATGAAACACAAATTAGCATGTGGCTGCAGCAAGTAATAAAGGCAAATGAAATTTTGGCCTTTATTGCTAGGGGTTTGGGAGTTTAAAAATAGTTTTGTTACAATTGTACAGTGTGTTGTTGAAGCCATCCCTGGATTGTTATGTAGTTAATCAGGTTAGGCCTTTATTCAGAATTTAGAAGAACGAGGGGTGATCTTATTGAAACATTTAAGATTCTGAGGGGGCTTGACAGGGAACATGTTAAGATGATGTTTCCACTGGTAGAGAATCTCAAACTAGGGGACATGGTTACAGAATGGATACTTGATTAAAGCGGAGATGAAAAGGAAGTTCTTCTTTCAGAAGACAGCGACTATCTAGAAATCTGTAACCTGGAGAGTTGTGAAGGCTAGATCACAAAGTATTCAAAGAGGTAAAGTGGCTTTTTTGAAACAATGAGGAGCGTGGACTACAAGAGGCTGGCAGTAAAGAAAAATCAAGGCCTCGGATAGATCAGCCATGATCTTCTACAATGGCGGGCATTCTAGAATGAGGGGACAAATGTCTTATTCCTAATTTCAAAACATTAAAGACAAGAATTTAATTAAATAAATAGCAGCACATGTATGGCAATCTGTCTCTCTCCCTCTTTGCATGATTTGCATACCTGATATGACACTGAACACAGCCCCTCAAATTCATCTGGTCAGTTCTTCCTCTTTATCTCTCAATCCTTAAATCTCATTATTAAAAACACCTCACTAATCAGTCATGTTCCAGATCATCACTAGCCCACACTTGCAAGTTCAGGTAAAACATTTTGTGTCAAAAGATAAAAGCAAAATATCTAAGTGTGTTGTGAGATGCCTCATTTTCAGCAAACCTGGGTCACGATGTATTTTTTCTTGAAAGAAACTAACACAGAATGTGCATTTCCAGCATTTTGTTTTTTATTTCATATTTGTTTTTCTTCCTTTTTACCTCTATTTAAAATGGTCCTGCCATAACTACAATAATTTAAGATATTACAGTTGTAAAAGGATAAGTGGTGCCACTTGTGAGAAGCAAGTATTTCAATCCTCCTTTTATTTATTTCATGAGATGTGGGGTGTCACTCATTACATCAGCATTTATTTCTCATCCCTAATTGCCATTGTGACGGTGATTGTGAGCTATCTTCTTGAATCACTACACTCCATGTGGAGTCCATACAGATACAACAAAAGCTGTTTGCAAAGTTATTCCACGAGTTTGACTCAGCGACAGTGAAGGAATGGAGATGTAGTCCCAAATCATGGTGTATGACACAGAGAGAAATGTGCAGATGTTGGTGTTCCCACGCCTCTGCTGACCTTGTCCATCTAGATTGTTGCGGTTCTAGGTTTGGAAGATGCTGTCAAGAGTGCTTTGATGAGTTCCTATTGTGCATTTTGTACATGACACACATTGCACCCACTGTGCTTCGGCAGTGGAAGGAGTGAATATTTAACGTGAACCATGAGCAGGTGTTTTCCTAATGCATAGCATTCCAAGCCTCGACCACTTGAACAATCTGTCCTGTTTTCTAACAATCTATCTAAAGTGTGATTTGCTCAGAAGAAACAAACAAAACAAACTATTTGAATTTTAACTTTCTTTCAAAGAGATTGACTTTTGCTGCAATTGATTTCCTCTCAAAAATCAGGATATCAATCTTATCGCTATGAGTATCATTTAAGTAGTTAATTTTGTAACAGTTGTTATTTTCTTTGAAGATAGTTGTCTTCATGTGCACGCAATGAAAATATTGAGAAGCAACAGGGTTTTAGTGAAAGCATGATTTCCATTTTTAAAGCAAGGGAAAGATCAAAGAAAACCACATTAAAGGACTTGCCCTATAAAGTGGTAAGAATTCCAGACTGCATAGTTACCAAATTCCTCCCGCGCAATTGCCAGCAATGATGATGCAGATGGAACAAAGCTATCTGACTCTGAAAGACGATGGATAAGAAACGGATTTGCATTACTGAAGGATAACAAGAACTTCTAAATTGTTACAGTAATGTTTCAACTGAAACTCCATACATTCCATCAGAAACTGCAATGAAATTCCACAAGCATATCGTTCATACTACAGTGACTGCAAAGAGCTGTGGGGACCAATGTCAATTTGAAACTGGTTTCACACCTTTAATAGTATCAATGTTATTGGGGAAGCATTCGCTTAGTACATTGCTACAGTGGCTACACTTCAAAAGCATTTCAGCCATAAAGCAGTTTTGCTAGTGAAAAGCACTACAAAAATGCAACTCTTTCTGTCAACTTATCACGTGTGTGTTTTAACTGCAATTTAAAAAGCTTCTAAAGGTGTATATAATCTCTTTAAAAGCATTTCACTGTTTGGGGGGGGGGGAGGGGGGGGGGCAAGCATGGTGGCTCAGTGGTTAGCACTGCTGCCTCACAGCGCCAGGGTCCCAGGTTCAATTCCAGCCTTTGGGCGACTGTCTGTGTGGAGTTTGCACATTCTCCCAGCGTTGGTGTGGGTTTCCTTTGGGTGCTCCGGTTTCCCCCTACAGTCCAAAGATGTGCAGGTTAGGTGAATTGGCCATGCTAAATTGCCCATAGTTCTCGGTGCATTAGTCAGAGGGAAATGGGTCTGGATGGGTTACTCTTCAGAGGGTCGGTGCGGACTTGTTGGGCTGAAGCGCCTGTTTCCACACTGTAGGGAATCTAATCTAAATTGAAACTTTAAATTCTCTAATTCTGTACCTAAATCTTTGCCTCTCTTTCCTTCTTTATAACTTTCCTTAAAGCTTGCATCTTAAACCAAAGTCTCGATCTACTGTTTCCCCCATGTAGGTCAGTGTCGCAGTTGCTTTTATAATTCTGTTGTGAACTTCTCAGACACGGTATTAGGCAAGAATTTTCAAAAGCTGATTGGGGGCAGATGTCCGCAGGTAAAAGGACAGCTGGAAAATGGGAAACCTTCAGAAATCAGATAACGAGAATCCAGAGAAAGTATAAATTGAAGGTTTGGTTAAGAAAAAGAAGGAAGCATATGTAAGGTATTGACAGGATAGATCGAGTGAATCCTTAGAAGAGTATAAAGGTAATAGGAGTATACTTAAGAGGGAAATCAGGAGGACAAAAAGGGGACAAGAAATAGGTTTGGCAAATAGAGTTAAGGAGAATCCAAAGGGTTTTTTACAAATAGATTAAGGACAAAAGGGTAATGAGGGAGAGAATAGAGCCCCTCAAAGATCAGAAAGGCGGCCTTTGTGTGGAGCCGCAGAAAATGGGGAAGATACTAAATGAGTATTTTGCATCAGTATTTACTGTGGAAAAGGATATGGAAGGTATAGAAAGTAGCGAAATAGATGGTGACACCTTGCAAAATTTCCATATTACAGAGGAGGAAGTGCTGGATGTCTTGAAATGCATAAAGGTGGATAAATCCCCAGGACTGGATCAGGTGTACCCTAAAACTCTGTGGAAAACTACAGAAGTGATTGCTAGGCCTCTTGCTGAGATATTTATATCATCGATAGTCACAGGTGAGGTGCCGGAAGACTGGAGGTTGGCTAACGTGGTGCCACTGTTTAAGAAGGGTGGTAAGGAAAAGCCAGAAAACTATAGACAGTGAGCCTGATGTCAGTGGTGGGCAAGGTGTTAGAGGAAATCCTGAGGGACAGGATGCACATGTACTTGGAAAGGCAAGGACTGATTTGGGATAGTCAACATGGCTTTGTGTGTGGGAAATCACGTCTCACAAACTTGGTTGAGTTTTTTGAAGAAGTAACAAAGAGGATTGATGAGGGCAGAGTGGTAGATGTGACCTATATGGACTTCAGTAAGGCGTTCGACAAGGTTCCCCATGGGAGAGGTTAAAAAGGCTGGGGCTGTTTTCCCTTGAGCTTTGGAGGCATAGAGGTGACCTTATAGAGGTTTACAAAATTATGAGGGGCATGGATACAATAAATACACAAATTATTTTCCCTGGGGTTGGGGCGTCCAGAACTAGAGGGCATAGGTTTAGGGTGAGATGGGAAAGATATAAAAGGGACCTAAGGGGCAACATTTTCACTCAGAGGGTGGTACGTGTATGGAATGAGCTGCCAGAGGAAGTGGAGAGGCTAGTACAATTGCAACATTTAAAAGGCAGTTGGATGGGTACATGAATAGGGAAAAGTGAGGACTGCAGATGCTGGAGATCAGAGCTGAAAATGTGTTGCTGGAAAAGCGCAGCAGGTCAGGTAGCATCCAGGGAACAGGAGAATCGACGTTTCGGGCATAAGCCCTTCTTCAGGATTCCTGAAGAAGGGCTTATGCCCGAAACGTCGATTCTCCTGTTCCCTGGATGCTGCCTGACCTGCTGCGCTTTTCCAGCAACACATTTTCAGCTGGGTATATGAATAGGAAGGGTTTGGAGGGATATGGGCCGGGTGGTGGCAGGTGGGACTAGATCGGGTTGGGATATCTGTTTGGCATGGACGGGTTGGACCGAAGGGTCTGTTTCCATGCTGTACACCTCTATGATTCTATGATTTAGCTACAGTAAAAGGCAGCATATGCAGTTGTTGTAAAAGCATTGCTTCCACACTCTGCCAATCCTTTTCCGGCTACAAGGAGATCAAGTGGAAAAATAATTCAGTTTTAGTTTGGATTTCCCCAAACCATGCAAGTTCACACTTTCAGTCTCAAAACACATGTCCTACAATTTCACAGCACAAAACACTGGATAGCTTTTCTCCTGTTTCTTTGAGGTTTATCACCAAGCATCTGTGCTGTCTTCAGAAGTAGCTTTACTGTTCTGGAAACCAATTATACTGCAGTTGAGTGAAAGGCTTTTTCTCTAACATCAATGCAGTCATCTCTGCAGATCTTATTTTGACACAACCAATCTCATAATTGTTCTTTAGTTGTTACTATCTGCATAGAGAGGTATAACCTTAGAAAAGTGTATGCAAATTCCAGTTGATAATTCATAGAATGACATGACAAGATTATACATTATAAAACTTTTATTGCAACAAATGGCTAAAAGTACAATTAATTATTTTCTTTTTGAGGACAACTTATACTTTAATCAAAATGCAATACTTCTCCTTATTCCCAGCCCAACCAAAAAAAACACACTTCACAGGTATTCATTACTTAGTCCATTGTGTAAACATTCAATTTTCCCAGAATCAACCCAGAGTGTTTCTTGATTCCCAAGCAGTTATTCCTGTTCTTATCTCGGTCTGGCAACTTGAAATATTGGAACTGACTTTCACAGTAAGGTATTCTTTTCCTGGAGTCTCTCCCTATAATCCAAGCAAGTCAACTTTTCCAGCCTTATTTCTAAATCCCAACAAATTTGGTCTCTTCAATCTGAGCATGAGCTTCCGTCCATATTCCTGTGTGGCTTCCTAAGAGACTTTTTTTTTGGCCCATTAGCTGCTCCCTCTCTCCTGGATCTAGACAAAACGTTGCGATATTCATTGATTTCCTAAGAAAACTTGCAATCTGATCTTTACAATTACTTCCTCTACATCCTTCTCATGAACTTCCTGAGGAAGTGGTAGATGTCAGAATTACAATGTTGAAAAGTCATTTGGATAAGTACATGAATAGGAAAAATTTGGAGGATATATGGGCCATGAGCAGGCAGGTGCGACTAGTTTAGATTGGGATTATGTTCGACATGGACAGGTTGGATCAAAGGGTCTGTTTCCAAGCCGTATGACTCTATGAATCACTTGGGTCTTGCATCCAGGTATAAATGTTAACTGGCTTTCCTTGAGAGCCCAAACCTTTTTCATCTTGTAATTAAATGGAGAACTTAATGCATAACTGTTTATATCCCAACATTCTCAACATTTTTCTGGGACTTTGGAAAATTTCAGTCTCCACTGTTAACATATCTTGCATCTTTTTCCCAGTAAGCGACTTAAGCCCTGCTTTGATCTCTAACAACCAATCCATACAGGCTCACTGGTTGGTAGACTTCAGAATGAGTCACATGACACCTTCATTTTTTCCTTTAAATTTATGGGCACAGTACCAAAACCATAACAATCTTCTCAACTAATAAATTCAACAAGTATTGCGCAAGATCCACTAATACTATAATCACTCCTTCCACTGTTGTTTATATTTCATTTATTGGTCAAGGTGTTATGACTTTTTTTGAAAGGACATGAATCAACTTCAGCAACCATTGTTGAAATGAGCTCATGTAACATCTTCGGCAGTGAATCACAGAAATCTCAGAGCATTGCTCACTGACAGCAGGCTTCCATCTGTATGTTATTACAATTGAATTCTCTCTGTCAAGTGAAAAGTTTATTTTGGCACTTCAATAGATTTTATTCTTTGAGAAATGAATAATAAAAGTTTAAAGGATGGAAGCTGGCAGAAGTAAAATTTCCATGCCAGTAACTTCTGGTAAACAAATTCTTACTTTTTTTGCCCTTACTCAGTAAATTGCTGCCAATCTTAATGCATTAACAGAGTGGGATTTTATGATCATAAGCAATGAGACAGACATGATCAGAAAACTGAGCTCTTCAAAGAACTTCATTGCAAAGATCATTGATAGAGAACATTGTGGAAATAATTCAGAAAGGTAATCACAACATGAGACATGCAAATGACACAGTATGCTGAAAATTATGTGCCAGACGCTTTGCTTTCATTCTTACTTGAAAAGCATTTTTGTCACTGCAGTGTTTGGATTTTTCTTCTACCTGCAAAAAAAGTCAGAGAATCTGGGAGACATTTTGGTGTAAAGGTGAAAGCAAGCACTAAATGGATGCTGTGTTAATAAGGCACACCTGTTTGAAAGTCTGGTTTTAGCATACTATTTTATCCCTAATTGTTGATGCTGATTACCATAAATTGAACTTGCCCGGAGGTGCTAATACAGAGACGTCTGCAGATTTTGCGCTCAAATGCTGATTAGACACTATTTTCATGGAGCAATATATTTTGGCTTCACTCACCACACTTTGAAGGTGTGGAATGGTTTGGCTGACTTATGACAGAAGGTTTCAGGATGACTCGAGTGAGACAGCACATGCCTGTTCCTGTGGACCCAAAAAGCTATGTGCTGTATCCACAGCATGGAACAAAGGCCATCTCACCTTTCTGTCCCACATTAATACAGTAGCTACTGCAGCCCTGCCTGTTTTAATGCTTTCTTCCCATTCCTCCCACTTGAAGGGAGCTTCAAACAAAACATCTATGATCAAGTTTTCTCCTGGTGATTTCTATAAAGTGTTAATTTAGGTACATTAGCAAATAACTTACTCTTGATAATTTGCAAAATAAGCACTGGTTGTTGAATTCTTGGTAAACTGTAGCAGAAAATTATCCAATATGTTTTCAAACATCTACACACACTTCCAACAGTATGTGAACAATAAATGGCGATGTATAATTAAGAAACATTTGAAATCTCTCAGAAGATAAATTTACTGCCAATTAATGGGTCACTGTTATGAGGGGCTGATAAGCAAAAGTTAAAATGCCAAACAGACCTCTTAATGAGCACTGGCAGCCAAATTAAATGGCATTCAACTTAATGATCCTTCAGTCATTGAATGCAATCTTCAATTTCTTTACCAAGATGGAAACTTGCACCAAGTGTGGTAAACAGAATCTCGGTTAAGATCCTACCTTGGCCGCTGGAGAGGTTCTTTAGTGCCTGAAATATCCTGCTATAAAGGAAACACATTGGAATAGCACTTGGATTTGAATCATTACAGAACCTGTCATAGGGTCCTGTGGCAGAATGGTCGTGCCCCTACTTTTGAGCCAAGTCTGGGGTCATGTCTCACCTCTCCCAGATTTGTCCTAACTTGTCCAAACAGGTTGATTAAAATTGACTAAAACTAGTCACCATTCCTCATTAGTGGTATGCTCTCTCTCTTCATTCTATCTCACAAGGACTGAGATTCTTTGTTTATGTGACTCATGTCCTTTCACTGGAATGTTAAAATGTAAAGTCAAAGCATGTTGTATCACATACTCAACATGCACCAATCTAGTGCATTGTGAATTTGAGAAAATTCTCATCAGGGTCCTAGTCATCATTGATGTTAATAGCTCGCCACTACCCAATCCCCAACATCAATCCATAACTTCACACTCTAGCTTTGATCCCTCCTTTGCTATGACCAGTGGCAATTGTCTAAGGACCATGTTCTTCCTTTCTAAACCCCTCCATCCCCACTTCTCTAATCCACTCGTTAAATTGCACTCTTTGACCAAGCTTTGAGTCACCTCTACTATTATCACCTTTCCTTTTAGCATGTATTGTTTGTCTGTTTGTAAAAATAAGCTATGAAGTACCTTGTAATCTTTTTCTATTTTAACAGTGCCATATAAATGCAAAATGTTCTTGTCATGCATTCTGGCAATCCAACGAAATGTTGAGGAAATATTGCATGGCTGGACATTTGAAATTCATCTGCTTATTCCAGTGGACATCAAAAATTGTTTGCATGACCAAGATTATTCACTGAATCAATACCATTAAAATAAAGATCAACTAGTCACTGTTCTCATTATTGCTTGAACCATATGTAAAATAGCTACCATGATTATCAATCCGACAGACATTTTACTTTGAATATTTCCAACTGCTGAAGATTCACATGGAAATAAAAATACAATTCTTTGATCTGCTAATCAAGGTCTTATTCACCAAATTTATTGTGTTTGGGTTCTGAGAAAAAAGTGTATAAATGAGGGTATTTTTTAGTGCAGACCACCCTCTGCCTTAGAATGATCTAAATTTTGATTACAATTAATTCATCCTTAGTGCAATGTCCTAAATAGATACCCCATTTGAAACAATGAAGAATTGAATTTCATCTGGAAATATTTGACATTCTAGTATAATTCCACAATGTCTCAAAAGGTTCTGAAGACGGGTCACTGGACTTGAAATGTAAGCTGTTTCCACTCCATAGATGTTGCTAGGCTTGCTGAGTTTCTCTAGCAATTTATGTTTTTCTGTCTCAGATCTTCAACCATTATGGTTCTTTGTTTGTCTCAATATGTCCCTTCACTTAGGAAGAGAGGGTGCAAAAACTGGACAACACATTGTATATAAATTGGAATCAAACTACAGGGCAAAATCTTCTCAGGCCTTCATTGACGTGCTGTGGTGAGATATTTTCTCATCAACCTGTTCAGAGATGTCATAATGCATCTCTGGAGCAGGTGGGACTTGAATGCAGAACTCTTGGCTCAGAGGTTAGCCCACTATAACCATGCCACAACAGCCAATGGTGAGAAATTTGTGAAAATCAGGCGAGATATTAAAGAACACACTTCAAAATGCTGAGACGAATAAAGTTACACTTTCCAATTTTGTGCTGAACACTTAGTCAATTAACATGGATTATAGCTCATTATCATCCTCATTATTACCTAATCCCACTTTACTAATACACAGGTTCCCATTCTCCCAATCAAATAGAATATAGACACCGAAACTTCACTATGTGAAAGCCTGAGTGGGTATCTGACAAATTCAGTGCATTACTTGCTGCTCTGGATCTCCATTTTGGACGCCAGTCACTATTACCAGCAAGCTCCAAGGGCAGCAGCTGTTCACACCCCTGAGCCATGAACACTGGCATCCAAAATGTGCCAGTCTCAACACATCATCATGGCACAGCTTGGATCCACTTGTAGTACAGTTCTGCACTTCATTGTCACACTTAGGAGTGCATAGCAACATAGAAAATATCTGTTGTAGGCCATTTGGCCCTTCGAGTATGCTCCACCATTCAATTTAATCATAGCTGATTACCCAACCCATTCCCTGTGCCCGCTCTGGCTAGCATTTCTGGCTATAGTGAATGGAACAATTGGGCAGGAATGGTGTCATTGGGGCATGGTTGATAGTTAATCAGGCAAGTTTGGGACAACCATGGGAGAAGAACTGTTAGGACTCATGGAGAAAGACCTTCCATCAAACTTGCCAAAAATGAAGTTTAGCCTAAAGATTCAGCCATAGGTCTGTGGCGTCTAATGGGTCTGGATTCAAATCCAGATTCCCACTGAGACAAAGCTTTTATTTGGATCACCAAATGTTTCAAGAGGATAATGTTACTTCAAACCATTGACAAGTTTCATATATTTTACATTTGGAAATACATTTATTTACACAGGTTCATGCAAAAGGAAAAGTCATGCACTGTTTCTAAACTAAAAATACCCTCAGTACATGATTAAAAATCATACACCAGGCTATAGTCCAACAGGTTTATTTGGAGGCATTAGGCTTTCGAAATGTTGCTCCTTCATCAGGCTGCTTCTTCATCACACAACCACCAGTGCTCTGAAAGCTAGTGCCTCCAAATAAACCTGTTGGATTATAAGCTGGTGTTGTGTGATTTTTAACTTTGTCCACCCCAGTCCAACACCAGAACCTCCAAATCCTCATTATATGATCATGCATTACATTGAACACTTACAGATGTTGCTACAAATTAATTGAAATGGTCACATATTACTGACATACACAGCTGGGAGGATGGGCCTCCTACTGCTATTCAGCTTGAGGGACAGAGGAATGTTTTTGAGACATTTTATAAGTGTAAGAAAAGAGAAATTATGAGCACATGAAAACAGAGTTCACAAATATGAAATGGCACATAAGATTAAAGGACAAGTCAATGAAGATGCAATTGCAGACATTTAAGGGATTATTTTAGAACACACAGAATAGATTCATTCCAATGAGCAGGACAATTCCAAGGAATGGATCTGCCATCAATGGTTGACTAGAAATGTTAAAAAGCTGGAAAGGGCTAAGAAGAGATTTACCAGGATGCTACTGGGTATGGAAGGTTGGAATTATAAAGAAAGGCTGACTAGGCTGTGACTTTTCTCACTGGAGTGTAGGAGGTTGAGAGGCAAGCTGAAAAAGTTTATAAAATAACAACACGTATAGACAGAGTTAACGGTAGTTATCTTTTCCCTAGGATGGGGGATTTCAAGAGTAAGGGGCACATTTTAAAGGTGAGAAGAGGATGGTTCATGTGTGGAATGAACTTCCCGAGGTGAATGTGGGTACAATTACGATGTTTAAAAGACATTTGGATAAGTACATGAATAGGAAAGGTTTGGAGGGATATGGGCCAGGAACAGACGGGTTGGACTAGTTTAATTTGGATTATGTTTGGTATGCACTGGTTGGACCAAAGAGTCTATGACTCAATGACTATGACAGTATCAAAATCAAAGTACGTACAAATATGCAAAGAAAGGTGGAAGGTCTGAAGATTGAATGGAATATTGAAAATAGCAAAGAATTGCCAAAAATATTAATAAGAAGGGAAACCTTAGAGTATAGGAAAGCTGGATAGAAATATTAAAACTTAAGCATTACAAATATTTAAAGAGAAAAAGCTGTAAAAATCCTGTAGAAAAAGTGAATGCAAAATCAATAATGGAAAATAAAGAAATGGCAGGTGAATTGAACAGGCATTTTTCATTGGTCTTCACAATAGGGAACGCAAGTAACATCCCTGAAGCAGTGATAGATCAAAAATGAAAATCTGGACCGAATGTGGTAAGTCCCAATCACCAGATAAGGGTACTGAATAAATTGTCAGAGCTGTGGGCAGCCAAATACCTGGGTTCTGATTGACTTCATCCAAGAGCCCTAAAATAAGTGGTTAGTGAAATACTTATATATATTAGTTTTAATTTTCCAAAACTACCTTGATTCAGGATGGTTCCACTAAATCAGAAGATAGCAAACATAACTCTTGATTTCAAAAAGGGAGATAGAAAGCAGGAAACGACAGGCAGGTTAGCTTGTCATAGGGAAATGTTAGAAGCTATTATTAAAGAAGTTATAATAGGGCACCCAGATGAGTTCAAGAAAATTAAGCAGAGTCAACATGTTTTTCTGAAATTGAAATTATATTTGACCAATGTATTGAAGTTCTTTGAGGAGTTAATACATGCTGTGGATAAAGAGGATAAATGTTCTTTTATTTGCAGAAGGCTTTTGAAAAAGTGCCACATCAAAGGTTATTGCGGTAAATTAAAGTTCATGGTGCAGGGAGTAACATATTGGCATGGATGCAAGATTGGCTGGCAGGAAGCAGAGAGTAGACATAATTGGGTCATTAATTGGGTGGCAAGGCATTACAAGTGGTGCTGGGACCTGACCTATTTACAATTTGTAAGAATGACAGACAATTTTGTAAAGTTGCTAAATTTCATGATAACATAAAGACAGGTGGGAAAATAAATTGTGAAGAGGACACAAGAAAGCAACAGAAAGATAGTTTAAATGAGCAGGCAAACATCTTGCAAATGGAGTATAATGTGAGAAAATATTAAATGGTACATTTTGTCAGAAAGAATAAAAATTATCTAAATTGTGAGAGATTAAGACGCACAGGGATTTGGATATTCTTATGCATGAATCACAATGTTAGTATGTTAGTACAGCAAGTGACTAGGAAAGCTAATAGAATGTTATCACTCATTGTGAGGGGAATTGAACACAAAAGTAGGGAGGTTAAGCTTCAGTTATACAGGGAACTGGTGAGATAGAATCTGGTAAGCATGTACAATATCTCGCTGAAGGATGCAAACACATCAGAAGCAGTTCAGAGAAGATTTATTAGACTTGTATCTGAAATGGGTGGATTGTTAATGAGGAATTTTTAAAAAATTTGTTTGTGGAATGTGGGTGTCACTGACTAGGCTGCATTTATTGCCCAACTCTAATTGCCTGGAGGGCAGATACAAGTTAACCATGTTGCTGTGGGCCTGGACTAACATATAGGCAAACTAGGTAAGGATGGCAGAATTCTTTTCCTAATAAGACATTACTGAACCAGATGAATTTTTATAACAATCGGTATTGGTTAGTTACGTACTCGCTGTAAGTTCAGCACGCTATTCCAGATTTTTATTGAATTCAATTTCTGCCATGGTGGGATTCAAGCCCATGCCTTCAGAACAATGGTCTGGAGTTCTGGATTGTTAGTCCAGGACAATGTTACAATACCATTGCCTCACAGTTGGACACTGAGGACTGCCAATGCTGGAGATTAAGAGTCAAGAGTGTGGTGCTGGAAAAGCGCAGCAGGTCAGGCAGCATCTGAGGAGCAGGAGACTCGACATTTCAGGCAAAGGACCTTCATCAGGATGAAGGGCTTTTGCCCAAACTGTCGATTTTCCTGATCCTCAGATGCTGCCTGACTTGCTGGGTTTTTCCAGAACCACACTCTAGACTTGTATCTACTGGAGCTTGGAAAAGTAAGAGGCAACATGATTGAATTTTTTAAAATTCATTCATCGGATGAAGGTTTCACTGGCTTGGCCAATATTTACTGCAATCCCTGATTGCTCAGAGGGCTGCTAAGCGTCAACCACATTAGTGTGGGTCTGGAGTCACATGTACATCAGGCTGGATAAGAACAAAGAAAGTTACAGCACAGGAATAGGCTCTTCGACCCTCCAAGCCTGTGCCAATCAAGATCCTCTATCTAAACCTGTCGCCTATTTCCTAAGGATCTGTATCCCTTTGCTCCCTGCCCATTCATGTATCTGTCCAGATACATCTTAAATGACGCTATTGTGCTTGCCTCTACCACCTCTGCTGGCAAAGAATTCCAAGCACCCACCACCCTCTGCGTAAAGAACTTTCCACGCATATCTCCCTTAAACTTTGCCCCTCTCACTTTGAACTCGTGACCCCCAGTAATTGGACGGTAGTTTCCGAGCCTAAAGGAAATTAATGAACCAGTTCCGTTTTTCCTGAGAATTGACAATGGTTTCGATCCTGAGGGGTCTGGGCAGGGCAAATGTGGAGGATGTTTCTTCTTCTTGAGAAGTAAGGGTGATTGTTTAAAAATCAGGGGTTGCCCATTAAACAGTTTATTTCTCTTTGAGGATTGAGTCTTTGAAACTCTCTTCCTGAAAATGAGGGTGGAATTAAAGTCCTTTACAGTTTTAAGACACAGCTGGGTGTATTCTTGTTAAACAAAGAGATGAAAGACTCTCAGGGGTAGGCAGGAATGCAGATTTCACCAAAATTAAATACTGTCGATGCTTGAAATCTGAAATAAAAACAATGTGCAGGAGAAACTCTGCCAGTCTGGCAGGATCTGTCAAGAGAGAAACAGAATTAGCATTTTAAGTCCAATATAACTTCAGTAATGCAAGGTGGAAGAACAGCACCTCATTTTCCATTTACAAACCTCTAAGACATAGATACTGAATTCCACAACTTCAGAATATGATACCAGTACTTCATTTTCCTCACATCCTCCACCCTCCTCAACCATGTCTTGTTTACGTCTTGTTGACTCTTCAGCTGAGAAGACCACTTTTCTTCCTTCCATAAAAGCCCTAATTTTCCAGTTCCTTTCAGTTTTGAAAAAGGGTCATACTGGGCGACAACCATTACTGTTTCTCTCTATTTCACCACAGTTGGTGCCAGACCTGCTAAGTTTCTCCAGCACTCTCTGCTTTTATGCGAATTTGAGGTTACAATCAGATCAGCTATGATCATATTGAAAGGCTAGGCAGGTTTGAGGCGTGAATTGCAAACTCCTAATTTGGCAACTAATATATATGTTAGTATCCATTTCCATTTGTCAACTTTTATTAGAAAATTGAACAATAGCCTCTCTGGATTATAAATCTGAACCCTTTCCTTCATATTATTTTATGTTGAGGGCATAATCCCATTTAACTTGAATGAGCGCATCAAACCATTGTATGTATCCAAGTGGGGATGGCTGCAGTATATACATGTGTACTTAGCAAGACATGTCTTGAAGTATCAGATCTGTTTTGTACAAATTCTTCCCCATTCTAAATTAACAAAAGAATTAGACTCCACCACAAAGCTGATGTTTCTAGGTAGTGTGATTTGTTTTGTCTTAAAGATATTAGACGATAGGAGAAATTTGCGTTCCTACTGCTGCACCAATCTTAACTGGTTTCTAATTATTTACTTTGAACTCTCAATACTTTTGCAAGATGCTAAGAAACAATAAGCAAGGAAATTGAGTTTTCAAAAGGTATATGTTGTGGTTTGTGATAGAATATTCTCAGCAATATATTCAGTAACCATCAAGCTTTAATAGCGTTAAGTGATTTCAAGAGCTATTCAATGCTTTGACTTCATGCACTGGTTAGTAGATTATTTGGCATCCAACAATATTGCACAGCAGCAGTAGACATCTGACCCAAGTCTACTTAGGGCCTGCTCTAGTGCTCCATCTTATTAACAATGCATGTGTAAGCAATACAGCTGTCTGCTTTTGCTTCACCTCTGTAAACCCAGTATTGTAATGAAAACAATAATTCGAGCCATCAAAAACAGTAAACTTTCCAGTTTTAAAACACTTTCATCGACCATATAAAATATGTAGAGAAACCATAAAACGATCACTTGGAAACATTTTCTGCATTTCATGGCCCTTGCCAGATTTGCTTTACTAGACTATTAGTTAAATGTCACTAGCTGTTCATGTAAACATTAACATATTTGAAAGCTCAATTATTCTGTATTATCTTATTTTTTCCTGTTTAAATAAAACAAAGATTTTAATTGAAATATCTCTGCATGTGCCAGATTTTCCCCAAATCTCATTAAATTTGGGAACATAAAAGTCTTTAAATCAAAAGTACGTCAAAGTTGCAACTTTGCTATATGCTGGTGGAACCCACTAAAGCAATCAGAAGAAATCACTGCTGATGTCAGCAAGTCAAAAGCAGCAACACAAGTACATGTTACCAGGGGCTAAAAGCGTGCAAAATCAAGTTGGTACAACAATTTCCAGATACATCAAAATCAAGAATATAAGCACAAAGTAAATTCCTCAACTCAATTATTGCACACTGTTGGCTTCTTAAGTTGAAATGGCACATACCAATGAAAAAATTAAAGTAAAATCTCAGTTTGAAACTCATACAATTTCAAGTAATATTCAACGCATGTCTAAAAGAAAGTAAAAGATTTTTGTTGAAAATCTTCGGACTGTGGAAAAATTATTTAGGCAAAATGGCATATATTTTGTCAACGCATGAAAGTAGCATTATTATCAAAGGTGCATTTACATACGAACATAAATTACCCAGTGAAAGACTTGCTTTATTCACCCTATACCACTCGCTACCAACAATGCAGAATCCTGTACCTGCAACGCATCCCCCAAAATTTGATATAAAAAGAAATTGCTGGAAATATTTGGTAGGTCAGACCATTTCTTGGAAATGGAAAATTAGTTGATATTTCAGGTTGATGATCTTTAAGAAAAACTAGAGGATGCTTGAGTACAAGACCAGGAAAAGACAGGTCAGAGAGAAAATTATAATCGTGGTTATGGTCTAAAGTTGTTAAACTCCGGTATACAATATGGGAACATACCAAGTATAAAGATTTGATATTTCTCTTTGAGTTGCACTAAATTTAGGTAAAATATAATCTTTTATAGAGTCATAGAGATGTACAGCATGGAAACAGACCTTTCGGTCCAACCCATCCATGCCGACCAGATATACCAACTCAATCTAGTCCCACCTGCCAGCACCCAGCCCATATCCCTCCAAATTGTTCCTATTCATATACCCATCCAAATGCCTCTTAAATGTTGCAATTGTACCAGCGTCTACCACTTCCTCTGGCAGCATTTCCAATACTCTCCTGGTATCTACAATTTACTGTGGTGAAATATCAAAATTATGATAATGAACAAAATCCAGCAAGATTTCCATTTTAATAGCTAAGTGATGGTCTTCATAAAGACTATCACTTAATTTGAACAAATTTAAAAAGTGACAATTATTTTCTTTCTAAGACATAGACTTTAAATTGTTTCTCAAAATAACGCTACATGTACCAAAAATATCCATAAGCTGATTCTTTTCAACTTTTTTTTGTGTAATTACAAAGAACCATAAACGTTGAGTGATGTACAATTTAAATGTTTAAATTCAAGCATCTGCTTAGTTGATGGGAGTTGCAATGCATTGCTCTGCTACAATGCAAAGAAGCTCTATGGTTCAGCTACCATATCTGCCATACTGTGCATGTACTCCTTTATTCCAACTGACCATGAAAATGTGCTTTGGCAGTACATTCCACTGCAATTTATTTCTTGCCCAATTATATAAAGCTAGGAAAAAATATAGGAGCACTATTACTCTACCACAGTCACAGTTAGCAGAGTCTAACGTGGAACATATGCTCATTACTCCTACAACGCTAGTACAAGTTTAATGCTGATCTATGTAACAATACATTTATATTGGTGAAGGTCTGCAGTCGATAACTGTTTTAACAGAGTTCTATATCCTGCTTTATTAGCATTAGAAATTAGCAGTTGAATTGACACAATTGTGATATTGGCTCTGAAAATCTTTAGAGTTGGGGATCACGAAGGTTCTGAGGGCTGGGATTAAGAATTTTTACTAACAGTTTAGTCCCTCACTAATTGTGTTTTATCCTTACATTGTATGTTTACAGCTGGTTATAGCACAGGAGGGTTCTGTGAAATCGCCTGAATGAGCATTATGTTGATATTCAATGGGTCAGGTTATGAAGTTATTTTAACCATACTTGCAGCTTCAGTTTGCATTTTGTTTTGAAATTCAAACCAGTTTTTGTCTTTTCCCACACAAATTATTCTTCCTCAGCACAAGAAACAAGTTCTCATATGGACAATGGCTTGGATCTTCTGAAGAATGGTAATCATTGGTTTGCTGATCCTTTCAAACACTATGGCCAGGCACTGCCCCATGCATCATTAAAGACTTGCCAGCCAAAAATGCAGAGTGCAGATCTCCATGGAGAGCTCCCTTACAACAGAGTGGGGATGGACAGTAGGGTTGATAGGACAGAACAAGTCCCCTTTTTATAGCACCAGATGCCATATCCTGCTTACAGGTCCCAGTTGCATGTTGGTGAATGGATCAATGGATATATGAGTAGGTTGGTGAGCTAAATGGAAAGGATGGGCAAGGTGACAGGTGGCAAGGATTGCAGATGGGTGCTGTGGCAGTTGGAGGTGGTATTAAGAGCAGTCAGCATGGGTATGGGGGTGGGGGCAGTTCTGTTAGGTATCCTGTAGTTAGGCAAGATTGTAATCAATCTACCATTTCCATGATAACTGTCCAGTTAAGTACCTCAGACCGTTTGACGTCTTCAGGCATTTCCAGAGGGTCCCAAGGAACAGAGGAATTTCCCCATTGGAAGATGCACCTTCTCAGGCAATCCCCTTACAGGTCAGTGAGTTAGGACTACCATATGGCCCTGATGGTCTGAGGACCATAGGATTTAGGTCATTATCATTTCACTGCCATCTGTAGAAGGCTGCATTATTGCAAGTTACAATATATGTATAGTTAATGAATTCATTGTTCTTTGTAGTTTTGCGAGGAACAATTTGCTTGATGCAATGCAAATTTTACATAAAATCTGACACAATAGATGTATTCATAAACATTTTCACGTGATGAAGAATGCATTGGTCTAATCATTGGTAAGGTCTTTGCAAAACAGACTATAGTCTTGATTCCTGTTAGGCAATCTAATGACTGAAATGTTTCTTTTAATAAGGTGCTTCACAAAAAACATTTAGGTAAGTGCATCTAGGCACATTCTATCCCTCTATTTTGCTTCGTCACCTTTCATGAATTGCCTTAAAAAGGACTTCTCATCACATATCTTTAAAAATATAAGCTTCCCTGATGTCTCAGTGGGTGTTGCTTGGTGCTGTGCCATAAAAACAATTGCATGCAAAACTGAAAAGAGGTGTGTTTGAGGGACACTTTGAAGTTTGAAGTGCATTCGGACCTGTTCTAGAACAAAAGGATGTGTGTAGAAAAGATTAGCTCCACCTAAAGTGACTGGCACCAAAGTGACTGGCACCAAAGTCCTGGGATCAAGAATAGACCAGTGGGTAATTATTTAAATCAATGAACTTGGGGGTGGGGGGTGGAATGCAGAGTGGACAAAAGAATCCAAGTACAGTTGAGCAAATAAGGAAAGGTGAAAAAGTTGTCAAAGGAATAACAACATTCTAAGATTGAAGTGGCTAGTATAAATGTATGAAGCATTAGGGATAGAAATCAGGAAACTAGAAGCACTAATTACTACATAATTACTATGATGTTTTAGGTTTGGCTGAAACTTGGCTTTCAAATGTGGCAATACAAGGAGCTAAATATTGCCGGCTATAAAATGTGCAGACGAGATAGAGAAAGCATAAAGGGCGGAGGACTGTATGACTCAGTGGACAATTAAAGCTTTAAGAAGAGTATCAAAGATGCCGTTCAAACTGAGTCGCTCTGGATTGAATTGAGAAATCATCAGGGCTCTGCAAAAGTATTTTACATCAATCATGGACTACCAAATAGCTGGAAAGAAATAGAAAGAGAAATATCTGCAACACCAAGAGATTTTCAAAAGTAACAGGGCAATAATATCAGTAGACTTCAACAATCGGCATATAGCCTGCTGAGAATACCATTCAGGACGAATGTAGGTTTGTGTCATGGTATAAAAGGTTTGGAGGTGGTGGGGGAAGGAGAGAGAGAAGGGGGTGTGGAGGGAGAGAGAGGGGGGTGTGGGGGGAGAGAGAGAGAGAGAGAGAGAAGAGAAAGGCATGGAGGGAGGAGAGAGAAGGGAGAGAAAGACATGAGAGAGAGGAGGAGGTGTGGAGGGAGGAGGGGCTGGGAGGGGGGGTGGAGAGAAGGGGGTGGAGAGGGGGGTGGAGGGGTGGGGGGAGGAGAGGGGGGGTGGAGAGGGGGGTGGAGGGGTGGGGGGAGGAGGGGGGGTGGAGGGGTGGGGGGAGGAGGGGGGGGTGGAGGGGGGGTGAAGAGGGGACGGGTGGGGGGATGGGTGGTGGAGAGAGGGGTGGGTGGGTGGTGGAGAGAGGGGTGGGTGGGGGGTGGAGGGAGAGGGGGAGGTGGAGAGAGAAGGGGGTGTGGAGGGAAGAGGGGCTGGGAGGGAGGTGGAGAGAGGCGGAGGAGGGGGGGTGGAGAGAGGCGGAGGAGGGGGGTGGAGAGAGGCGGAGGAGGGGGGTGGAGAGGCGGAGGAGGGGGGTGGAGAGAGGCGGAGGAGGGGGGTGGAGAGAGGCGGAGGAGGGGGGTGGAGAGAGGCGGAGGAGGGGGGTGGAGAGAGGCGGAGGAGGGGGGTGGAGAGAGGCGGAGGATGGGGGTGGAGAGTGGCGGAGGAGGGGGGTGGAGAGTGGCGGAGGAGGGGGGTGGAGAGAGGCGGAGGAGGGGGGTGGAGAGAGGCGGAGGAGGGGGGTGGAGAGAGGCGGAGGAGGGGGTGGAGGGGGTGGGAGGGGGTGGAGGGAGGGCGTGGAGAGAGGGCGGGTGGAGAGAGGGCGGGTGGAGAGAGGGCGGGTGGAGAGAGGGCGGGTGGAGAGAGAAGGGGGTGTGAAGGGGGAGTGGCTAGGAGGGGGTGGAGAGAGGTGGAGGAGGGGGGTGGAGAGAGGTGGAGGAGGGGGGTGGAGAGAGGTGGAGGAGGGGGGTGGAGAGAGGTGGAGGAGGGGGGTGGAGAGAGGCGGAGGAGGTGGGTGGAGAGAGGCGGTGGAGGGGGTGGGAGGGGGTGGAGGGGCTGGGAGGGGGTGGAGAGAGGGCGGGTGGAGAGAGGGCGGGTGGAGAGAGAAGGGGGTGTGAAGGGGGAGTGGCTAGGAGGGGGTGGAGAGAGGTGGAGGAGAGGGGTGGAGGGGCGAGGAGGGGGGGGTGGAGGGGCTGGGAGAGGGGTGGAGGGGGTTGGAGGGGGGGAGAGGGGGGAGTGGAGGGGGGGAGAGAGGGGGGAGGGGGGTGGAGGGAGGGGTGTGGAGGGGGGAGAGAGGGGGGTGGAGAGAGGGGGGTGGAGAGAGGGGGGTGGAGAGAGGGGGGTGGAGAGAGGGGGGTGGAGAGAGGGGGGTGGAGAGAGGGGGGTGGAGAGAGGGGGGTGGAGAGAGGGGGGTGGAGAGAGGGGGGTGGAGAGAGGGGGGTGGAGAGAGGGGGGTGGAGAGAGGGGGGTGGAGAGAGGGGGGTGGAGAGAGGGGGGTGGAGAGAGGGGGGTGGAGAGAGGGGGGTGGAGAGAGGGGGGTGGAGAGAGGGGGGGGTGGAGAGAGGGGGGGGTGGAGAGGGGGGGGGTGGAGAGAGGTGGGGCGGAGAGAGGTGGGGCGGAGAGAGGTGGGGCGGAGAGAGGTGGGGCGGAGAGAGGGGGGGCGGAGAGAGGGGGGGCAGAGAGAGGGGGGGCAGAGAGGGGGGGTGGAGAGAGGGGGGGTGGAGAGAGGGGGGGTGGAGAGAGGGGGGGTGGAGAGAGGGGGGGTGGAGAGAGGGGGGGTGGAGAGAGGGGGGGTGGAGAGAGGGGGGGTGGAGATGGGGGGGGTGGAGAGAGGGGGGGTGGAGAGAGGGGGGGTGGAGAGAGGAGGGGGTGGAGAGAGGGAGGGTGGAGAGACGGGGGGTGGAGAGAGGGGGGTGGAGAGAGGGGGGTGGAGAGAGGAGGGGGTGGAGAAAGGAGGGGGTGGAGAGAGGAGGGGGTGGAGAGAGGAGGGGGTGGAGAGAGGAGGGGGTGGAGAGAGGAGGGGGTGGAGAGAGGAGGGGGTGGAGAGAGGAGGGGGTGGAGAGAGGAGGGGTGGAGAGAGGAGGGGTGGAGAGAGGAGGGGGCGGAGAGAGGAGGGGGCGGAGAGAGGAGGGGGCGGAGAGAGGAGGGGGCGGAGAGAGGAGGGGGCGGAGAGAGGAGGGGGCGGAGAGAGGAGGGGGTGGAGAGAGGAGGGGGTGGAGAGAGGAGGGGTGGAGAGAGGGGGGTGGAGAGAGGAGAGTGGAGAGGGGGAGGTGGAGGGGGGGGTGGAGAGGGGGGGTGGAGAGGGGGGGTGGGGGGGCGTGGAGGGGGGGTGGTGAGGGGGGGTGGAGAGGGGGGGTGGAGGGGGGGGTGGAGAGGGGGGGTGGCGAGTGGGGGTGGAGGGGGGGGTGGAGAGGGGGGGTGGAGAGGGGGGTGGAGAGGGGGGGTGGAGAGGGGGGGTGGAGAGGGGGGTGGAGAGGGGGGTGGAGAGGGGGGTGGAGAGGGGGGTGGAGAGTGGGGTGGAGAGTGGGGTGGAGAGTGGGGTGGAGAGGGGGGGTGGAGAGGGGGATGGAGAGGGGTGGAGAGAGGGGTGGAGAGAGGGGTGGAGAGAGGGGTGGAGAGAGGGGTGGAGAGAGGGGTGGAGAGAGGGGTGGAGAGAGGGGGTGGAGAGAGGGGGTGGAGTGGGGGTGTGGAGGGGGGTGGAGGGGGGAGGGTGGAGGGTGGAGGGTGGAGGGTGGAGGGTGGAGGGTGGAGAGGGGAGGATGGAGGGGGAGAGGGGGGGAGAGGGGAGGGTGGAGGGGGAGAGGGGAGGGGGGTGGAGAGAGGGCGGGCTGGGAGGGGTGGAGAGAGGGTGGGGAGAGGGGGGGCTGGGAGGGGTGGAGAGAGGGTGGAGAGAGGGCGGAGGAGGGGCTGGGAGGGGTGGAGAGAGGGCGGAGGGGCCTGGGAATGGTGGAGAGAGGATGGATGGGGGTTGGAGGGGAATTGGAGAGAGGGGGTAGGAGGCGGGGTAGGAGGCGGGGTGGAGTGGGGGCGGTAGAGAAATGGGGGGTGGAGAGAAGAGGGGCTGGGAGGGTGGTGGAGAGAGGATGGGGTGGAGAGAGGATGGGGTGGAGAGAGGATGGGATGGAGAGGTGGGGGGTGGAGAGAGGAGGAGTGGGGGGGCGGAGAGAGGAGGGAGGTGGAGAGAGGAGGAAGGTGGAGAGAGGAGGAAGGTGGAGAGAGGAGGAGTGGGGGGGTGGAGAGAGGGGGTATGGAGGGAGAGAGGTGTGGAGGGAAAGGGGGATGGAGGGAAAGGGGGGGTGGAGGGAGGGGGACGTGGAGGGGGAGGGGGACGTGGAGGGGGAGGGGGGCGTGGAGGGGGAGGGGGAGGTGGAGGGAGAGAGGGAGGCGGAGGGGAAGGGGAGGCGGAGGGGAAGCGGGAGTCGGACGGGAAGGGGGAGGCGGACGGGGAGGGGGAGGGAGAAGGGGGTGGAGAGAGAGGAGGGGGGAGAGAGGGGCGTGGAGAGGGGGGCTTGGAGAGAGGGGGGCGTGGAGAGAGGGGGGTGTGGAGAGAGGGGGGGGTGTTGACAGAGTGGGGGTGTGGCGAGAGAGGGGGCGTGGTGAGAGGGGGTCGTGGAGAGGGGGTCGTGGAGAGGGGCGCGTGGAGAGGGGGTCGTGGAGAGGGGGTCGTGGAGAGGGGGTCGTGGAGAGGGGCGCGTGGAGAGGGGGGCGTGGAGAGGGGGGCGTGGAGAGGGGGGCGTGGAGAGGGGGGCGTGGACAGAGGGGGGCATAGACAGAGGAGGGGGCGTGAAGAGAGGGGGGCGTGAAGAGAGGGGGGCGTGGATAGAGGGGGGGCGTGGAGAGAGGGGGGCGTGGAGAGAGGGGGGCGTGGAGAGAGGGGGGCGTGGAAAGAGGGGGGCGTGGAAAGAGGGGGGCGTGGAGAGAGGGGGGCGTGGAGAGAGGGGGGCGTGGAGAGAGGGGGGCGTGGAGAGAGGGGGGCGTGGAGAGAGGGGGGCGTGGAGAGAGGGGGGCGTGGAGAGAAGGGGCGTGCAGAGAGGGGGGCGTGCAGAGAGGGGGGAGTGGAGAGAAGGGGCATGGAGAGAGAGGAGGGGTGGAGAGAGGGGGGGCGTGGAGAGAGGGGGCGCCTGGAGAGAGGGGGCGCCTGGATAGAGGCGGCGCCTGGAGAGAGGGGGCGCCTGGAGAGAGGGAGCGCCTGGAGAGAGGGGGCGCCTGGAGAGAGGGGGCGCCTGGAGAGAGGGGGCGCCTGGAGAGAGGGGGCGCGTGGAGAGATGGGGCGCGTGGGGGGGGGGGGGGAGGCTTGGAGGGGGGGGGAGGTTTGGAGGGGGGGGAGGCGTGGAGAGGGGGGGCGTGGAGAGGGGGGGAGGCGTGGGGGGGGGGAGGCATGGACAGGGGGGTGTGGAGGGTGGGCCGCAGGGGAGTGGAGGGGGGCGCGGAGAGGGGAGGCATGGAGAGAGGGGGGGCACGGAGAGAGGGGGGCGCGGAGAGCGGGGGCCGCGGAGAGGGGGGGCACGGAGAGGGGGGGGGGGCGCGGAGAGGGGGGGGCGCGGAGAGGGAGGGGGGCGCGGAGAGAGCGGGGGGCGCGGAGAGACGGGGGGCGCGGAGAGAGGGGGGCGCGGAGAGAGGGGGGGCGTGGAGAGAGGGGGGTGCGCGGACAGATGGGGGCGCGGAGAGAGGGAGGGCGCGGAGAGAGGGGGGGCGCGGAGAGAGGGGGGGCGCGGAGAGAGGGAGGGCGCGGAGAGAGGGAGGGCGCGGAGAGAGGGAGGGCGCGGAGAGAGGGAGGGCGCGGAGAGAGGGAGGGCGCGGGGAGAGGGGGGTGCGCGGAGAGGGGGGTGCGCGGAGAGGGGGGTGCGCGGAGAGGGGGGTGCGCGGAGAGGGGGGTGCGCGGAGAGGGCGGGGTGCGGAGAGGGCGGGCATGGGGAGGTGGTGGAGAGGGGGCATGGAGAGTGGGGGCGTGGAAGGGGGGCATGGACGGGGGCGTGGAGAGGGGCGCGACGTGGAGAGGGGCGCGACGTGGAGAGGGGCGCGACGTGGAGAGGGGCGCGACGTGGAGAGGGGCGCGACGTGGAGAGGGGCGCGGCGTGGAGGGAGGGCGGCGTGGAGAGGGGCGCGGCGTGGAGAGGGGCGCGGCGTGGAGAGGGGCGCGGCGTGGAGAGGGGCGCGGCGTGGAGAGGGGCGCGGCGTGGAGAGGGGCGCGGCGTGGAGAGGGGCGCGGCGTGGAGAGGGGCGCGGCGTGGAGAGGGGCGTGGCGTGGAGAGGGGCGCGGCGTGGAGGGAGGGCGGCGTGGAGAGGGGCGCGGTGTTGAGGGAGGGCGGCGTGGAGAGGGGGGCGGCGTGGTGTGGGGACGGTGACGTGGAGAGAGGGTGGTGTGGAGGGGAGGTGGTGTGGAGGGGGGGTGGTGTGGGGGGGGTATGGCATGGAGGGAAGGGCGACGTGGAGTGGGGGGGGCGGGGAGAGAGGGTGGCGTGGAGTAGGGGGTGGCGTGGAGTGGGGGGCTGGCGTGGAGTGGGGGGCTGGCGTGGAGTGGGGGGGGCGGCATGGAGTGTGGGGGGCCAGCGTGGAGTGGGGGGCCAGCGTGGAGTGGGGGGGCGTGGCGTGGTGTGGGGGCGGTGACGTGGAGAGAGGGTGGTGTGGAGGGGGGGTGGTGTGGGGGGGGTATGGCATGGAGGGGGGGCAGCGTGGAGGGGCGGCGGCGTGGAGAGAGGGTGGCGTGGAGTAGGGGGTGGCGTGGAGTGGGGGGACGGCGTGGAGTGGGGGGGCAGCGTGGAGTGGGGGGGGCGGCATGGAGTGGGGGGGGCGGCGTGGAGTGGGGGGGCCAGCGTGGAGTGGGGGGGCGTGGCGTGGAGTGGGGGGGTGGTGTGGCGTGGAGTGGGGGGGGCGGCATGGAGTGGGGGGGGCGGCGTGGAGTGGGGGGTGGCGTGGAGTGGGGGGACGGCGTGGAGTGGGGGGGCAGCGTGGAGTGGGGGGGGCGGCATGGAGTGGGGGGGGCGGCGTGGAGTGGGGGGGCCAGCGTGGAGTGGGGGGGGCGTGGCGTGGAGTGGGGGGGTGGTGTGGCGTGGAGTGGGGGGGGGCAGCATGGAGTGGGGGGGGCGGCGTGGAGTGGGGGGGCCGGCGTGGAGTGGGAGGGTGGCGTGGCGGGAGGGCGGCGTGGAGTGGGGGGCGGAGTGGAGGGGCGGTGGCGTGGAGAGAGGGTGCCATGGGGAGGGGGGGGCAGTTGGGGGGGGGGTGGAGAGAGGGGGGGGCGGAGAGAGGGGGGGGCGGAGTGAGGGGGGGCGGAGTGAGGGGGGGCGGAGTGAGGGGGGGCGGAGTGAGGGGGGGCGGAGTGAGGGGACGGAGAGGGGGGACGGAGAGGGGGGACGGAGAGGGTGGACGGAGAGGGTGGACGGAGAGGGGGGGCGGAGAGGGGGCGCGGGAGGGTGGAGAGAGGGGGGCGCGGGGGGGGCACGGAGAGGGGGCGTGGAGAGGGGGCGCGGAGAGTGGGGGTGGAGGGAGGGTGGAGAGGTGGGGGTGGAGGGGGGGCGGAATGGGGGGTGGAGGGGGGGCGGAATGGGGGGCGGGGAGGGGGGACGGGGAGAGGGGTACTGGAATGGGGGGGAGGGGGAGGGGGAGGAGGAGGGGGAGGGAGAGGGTCGTGGGGGAGGGAGCAGGTCGTGGGGGAGGGAGTGGGTTGTGGGGGGGGCGGGGGTCGTGGGGGAGGTGGTCGTGGGGGAGGGGGTCGTGGGGAGAGGGGGTCGTGGGGAGAGGGGGTCGTGGGGGGAGGGGGTTCGTGGGGGAGGGGGGTCGTGGGGGAGGGGGGTCGTGGGGGAGGGGGGTCGTGGGGGTGGGGGTCGTGGGAGAGGGGGGTTGGGGGTGTGGAGAGAGGGGTGCGGGGGGTGTGGAGAGATGGGTGCGGTAGGTGTGGAGAGAGGGGTGCGGGGAGTGTGGAGAGAGGGATGGGGGGGTGTGGAGAGAGGGGTGCGGGGGGTGTGGAGAGAGAGGGGGGGTGTGGAAAGAGAGGGGGGGTGTGGAAAGAGGTGGGGGTGTGGAGAGAGGTGGGTGTGGAGAGAGGGGGGTGTGGAGAGAGGGGGGTGTGGAGTGAGGGGGGTGTGGAGAGAGGGGGGTGTGGAGAGAGGGGGGTGTGGAGAGAGGGGGGTGTGGAGAGGGGGGGTGTGGAGAGAGGGGGGTGTGGAGAGAGGGGGGGAGGGTTGGAGAGAAGGGGGGGAGAGAAGGGGGGAAGAGAAGGGGGGAGAGAAGGGGGTAGAGAAGGGGGGGAGAGAAGGGGGGAGAGAAGGGGGGGAGAGAAGGGGGGGAGAGAAGGGGGGAGAGAGAGGGAGAGAAAAGAGAAAGGCGTGGAGGGGGAGAGAGAAGAGGGGTGAAAAAGAGGGGAGAGAGAGAAGGGGGTGAGAGAGAAGAGGGTGAGAGAGAAGAGGGTGAGAGAGAAGAGGGTGAGAGAGAAGGGGGTGAGAGAGAATGGGGTGAGAGAGAAGGGGCTGAGAGAGAAGGGGGTGAGAGAGAAGGGGGTGAGAGAGAAGGGGGTGAGAGAGAAGGGAGTAGGGAGAGAAGGGTGTGGGGAGAGAAGGGTGTGGGGAGAGAAGGGTGTGGGGAGAGAAGGGTGTGGGGAGAGAAGGGTGTGGGGAGAGAAGGGGGTGGGGAGAGAAAGGGTGGGGAGAGAAGGGGGTGGGGAGAGAAAGGGGTGGGGGAGGGAGGGAGGAGGGGCTGGGAGGAGGGGCTGGGAGGGGGGTGGAGAGGGGGGTGGACAGAGGGTGGGGTGGACAGAGGGTGGGGTGGAGAGAGGGTGTGTGGAGAAGTTTAAGTCTATGGGGTGAATTTATATTTGCAGAATTATATTTGCAGATACATTCAATTTTGTTCAAAAAATGCACAATCTGCAGGCAGTCAATCCATGTAGTATTTTGTAAATTCCACCTTGGAAATAGAACCAGTCTAACTCAAGATTAGGATACACACAGACTCTGACCTCACATATTTAATGCATTGTCTGCGTTGAGATGTCACCTTTTGTTATAAAACCTTAAGTTATCTCCAGAAGGTGACTTAAAATTAGTTCTGGGATTTACATATTAATTAAACGAAATCTGCAATCCATTCCAAAAGATGAAAGACTTAACAATTCAGATTTGTTCAATGTATCACTGTATGACACTGTAATCTTTTGCTATAAAATCTGTGTCTTATGATCTTATACGCCACAACCATCTGATGAAAGAACTGTGCTCTGAAACCTAGTACTTCCAAATAAAACTGTTGGATTATAACCTGGTGTTGTGTGATTTTTAACTGTGTCACCCCAGTCCAACACCAGCTCCTCTACATCACAATCTCCAACAAAGGATCTAACCAACATTCCTTGACATTCGATAGCTTCAGCATCACTGAAACCTCCAAGATCAAATTTTACAGGGGATCACTCATGATTGACCTGAAAATTAACTAAAGCAGTCACAAATAATATTGTTATGAGAGCAGGTCATGATCTGTGACAAGCAACTTACCTGCCAACTCCTCAAAGCTTTACATAAGTCAGGTTGACCAGTGTTCCAGAAACACCCAAGGAGCTTGACACCATCCAGGCCAAATAACACAATTTGTTAGGCATTTCATTCAACTTCTTGCCCATTCATTCCTCCACTATCAGTGCACATGGCTGCAGTATATACCAGTACAAAGCTGTATTCCAGCAAGTCACCAAGGCTTTTTTTTTGACAGCACTTTACAAATCTAAAAGCCTAGAAGGACAAGGGCAGTAAGCATAACGTGATCTCAAAGTCATACACCATCCCAGTCTGGAATGTTATTTCCTTCACTGTCACTGAGTTGAAATACAAACCATCCTTTCTAACAGCAATGCTGTCATACCTACACCAAACTGATAGGAATGGTTTCATTACCTTGTGAAAGACATGCAGAGAAAGGAAACAAATATTGGTTTTAATACCCACACCCTTCAACAATTTAGAAAACAGGAGTCCCACCTTGTTGAGGTTAAAATAAATTGTACTAAGAGCTTTTGCATGCTTAATAGTCCCCTGCCTAATTTTAGCAAGTGCTTTATCGAGGGTCCGAACTTCCAATATTAATAATAGATATTATGATGATTGGAAACTGAGTTTGGCTGCACAATTTAAATATGCTTCCTGACTTTCTGTTATCAATCAGAAGAGGGAGGAGAGTCAAAGTTGAGGCCAATGTGTCCTTGTCAGTGAACAGGTATCAAGGGAACATCAACTTCAATTAGCATTAAAAGCATGAAGATGAAAGATTGAGTTTTACTGTTATGTATTGTCTAACAACTGATTCATAATACCATTGACAAAAAACTGTTGTTTATTGATGTCATGAGGGGAAGACTGTGGACCTTTGCAGTGGAGACTGTAAGGAAAAGAACAATTGTGTACATTGTGAAGACCACACATTTGATTCAGAGGCACTCCCATTCAATTAATCTTGTTTTGATTGACATTTAATGAAAATGCAGCACATCCACACATGGGAAATGCTACTAGAACCCAAACTGAGAATTGTGAACAAGCAATTGCTGCATCAGTGCTGCTAGGTTACACCGTAAACAGCTCCTTCCATCACTTTGCTGAAGATTGAAAGAAAACTAATGAGTGTTAGTTTAGACAAGATTGCTTCTTGAGAACAATTTTCCACATTGTCAGGTAGATGCCAGTATTGTAACTGTAATCCAATAGCTTGGCTACAGGCCTGGCTAGTTCTGGAGCATAAAGTCTTCAATACTATTGCCAGGACATTGTCAAGGTCAACAGCCTTGCTGGAAATGTTTTACTTGTCTATGAGGAGAAATGTATCAGAATGCATTTTTTTGTAAATGGCCTCAAAATAATTCATTTTGCTTCTATTTTCTTTCCTACCACACTGCTGAAGTCATTTCTAAGGTGGGAAAATGATCTGCATAGGCTTTGTGTCACACTGTAAACATCCGCTTCAACATGTGCAACACAAACTTGAATTGACACTCTGCAATTGCCCCTCACTGCCTGTGTGGAAATATGTGTGGGACAGACCATAGGCATTTTCAAGAATCAGAACATCAAAATGTAGGAAACTGCACAAATTGTGTGCCCTGCTACTTCAATGTGGAAATGTTGAAGCATAAAACACAACACTTCCAATACAGCACTCATCAGTAGACTACTCTGACTTAGTTAAAAATCACACAACACTAGGTCATAGTCCAACAGGTTTATGTGGAAGCAGTAGCTTTCAGAGTGCTGCTCCTTCATCAGGTGGACAACTTTGTACACCCCAGTCCAACACCGGCTCCTCCAAATCATGACTTTGACTTAGCACCATGTGAACTGCAAAGCTGCAGAAAGAAAAACATAGCTTTCCATCCTCTTTCCACACCTGCAAATGACAACAAATACGTAGACTACTCACTTCAAAAGGGAATTGTATATACATTTGGTAAGAAAAAAAATGTCATGTTATGAGGAAAGGGAGGAGCAGTATGCAACTAATATGATGGTTGTTTCCACAGCCAGCATAGGTATGCCCTTCTTCAATATTGCATCATTTTATGATTCGAGCATCAAATTTGAATAGTCAAATATTATCCAAAACAATGCATAAATAATTATATGGCTGAAATATAATTGAAGATATATAAATGACACCATAATTCTTGACAAAATAAATCTCTGCCACCCTTGCATCATTCCCTTCAAACTATTCTTTCTAATAGCTATCAGACCATTTTCTGTTTTGTCAGTACTTTTGGTTTTATTGTTTATGGCTGTGGTCCCGTGTCTGGAAACTGTGGACATGTTTCCTGTCAGCAGTTAACAGGAATTTTTTTTAAAACAGTGTGTTAAGGCCCTGTGTTGTTGGATAGAAATGACTCTCCGCTCATCAGCAAAGAGAGGGTTGACAGATCCTGAGCATTTTACGTTCTGACGGTTTCTGAGATGCTGCTGTTTTCATTCTGTGTGACTCTCTGTAGTAAACTGACAGCTGAGAGGAGTGGTGTGATGTTCAGAGAATGATATTGGAAGGGTTCTGCCAGCATTACTGCTGGTTTACAGAAAAATAAGCTGCACAAATATTGTATGTATGCGATACTATTCGAAGGAACTAATGACAATTGAGCTTCTAAATCAGACACACGAGCTCCCGTTAGGGAACTATAGTCATTTTGTGGCCTTTGAATGGCACATTTAATGGGGAAAAATGGAATAATTTTAAAAGCCTGGAAGTAGGACATTGAGTCTTCAAACTACCTTTGATGTGACCATAAAATATTAATAAGTTATTAAACAGTATCTGGTATGTGGTAGAGAGTACTTTTTAATAACCTCTCTTAACACTTATGCTTTTCATATTCAGAACCCTTGACACCATACTCTCTTCACACAATAGTTAGGACTGTTTATGCATATGGAATTGGGAAAAACAGATATTTTGGATTGAAGACCAAACAAAAAATAAAAGGTGTGCTATTTTCTCTCACCTGTAAAGGTCTTTAATTGCTATAAAGGTCTTTTTTCCACATATGAGAGATTCCATACACACCTCATTTTTCAACTGAGAACTCCAGAATGCAGTTGCATTGTCCACCAACATAAACAGGACTTAGCTATCAAATAGACATATGCATGTTTAAACATTCAAGCCACATTAGAGTCAAAGAGTCATAGAGATGTACAGATCTTTCGGTCCAACCCGTCCATGCCGACCAGATATCCCAACCCAATCTACTCCCACCTGCCAGCACCCGGCTCATATCCCTCCAAACCCTTCCTATTCATATACCCATTCAAATCCCTCTTAAATGTTGCAATTGTACCAGCCTCCACCACATCCTCTAGCAGCTCATTCCATACACGTACCATCCTCTGCGTGAAAAAGTTGCCTCTTAGGTCTCTTTTATATCTTTCCCCTCTCACCCTAAACCTATGCCCTCTAGTTCTGGACTCCCTGACCCCAAGGAAAAGAATTTGTCTATTTATCCTATCCAGCCCCTCATAATTTTGTAAATCCCTATAAGGTCACCCCTCAGCCTCCGACGCTGCAGGGAAAACAGCCCCAGCCTGTTCAGCCTCTCCCTGTAGCTCAGATCCTCCAACACTGGCAACATCCTTGTAAATCTTTTCTGAACCCTTTCAAGTTTCACAACATCTTTCCGATAGGAAGGAGACCAGAATTGCACACAATATTCCAACAGTGGCCTAACCAATGTCCTGTACAGCCGCAACATGACCTCCCGACTCCTGTACTCAATACCCTGACCAATAAAGAAAAGCATACCAAATGCCTTCTTCACTAGCCTATCTACCTGCGACTCCACTTTCAAGGAGCTATGAACCTGCACTCCAAGGTCTCTTTGTTCAGCAACACTCCCTACGACCTTACCATGAAGTATATAAGTCCTGCTAAGATTTGCTTTCCCAAAATGCAGCACCTCGCATTTATCTGAATTAAACTCCATCTGCCACTTCTCAGCCCATTGGCCTATCTGGTCCAGATCCTGTTGTAATCTGAGGTAACCCTCTTCACTGTACACTACACCTCCAATTTTGGTGCCATCTGCAAACTTACTAGCTGTACCTCTTATGCTCACATCCAAATCATTTATGTAAATGACAAAAAGTAGAGGACCCAGCACCGATCCTTGTGGCACTCCACTGGTCACAGGCCTCCAGTCTGAAAAACAACCCTCCACCACCACCCTCTGTCTTCTACCTTTGAGCCAGTTCTGTATCCAAATGGCTAGTTCTCCCTGTATTCCATGAGATCTAACCTTGCTAATCAGTCTCCCATGGGGAACCTTGTCGAAGAATTGAGATAACAAGAATCCAGAGAAAGTATATTCCTGTCAGGGTGAAAGGGAAGGCTGGTAGGTATAGGGAATGCTGGATGACTAAAGAAATTGAGGGTTTGGTTAAGAAAAAGAAGGAAGCAAATGGCAAGGTATAGACAGGATAGATTGAGTGAATCCTTAGAAGAGTATAAAGAAAGTAGGACTGTACTTAAGAGGGAAATCAGAAGGGCAAAACGGGGACATGAGATAGCTTTGGCAAATAGAATTAAGGAGAATCCAAAGGGTTTTTACAAATATATTAAGGACGAAAGGGTAACTAGGGAGAGATTGAGCCCCCCAAAAATCAGCAAGGCGGCCTTTGTGCGGAGCCACAGAAAATGGGGGAGATACTAAATGAATATTTTGCATCAGTATTTACTGTGGAAAAGGATATGGAAGATATAGATGGTGACATCTTGCAAAATGTCCAGATTACAGAGGAGGAAGTGCTGAATGTCTCGAAACGGTTAAAGGTGGATAAATCCCCAGGACCTGATCAGGTATACCCGAGAACTCTGTGGGAAGATAGAGAATTGATTGCTGGGCCTCTTGCTGAGATACTTGTATGATCGATAGTCACAGGTGAGGTGCCGGAAGCTTGGAGATTGGCAAATGTGGTGCCACTGTATAAGAAAGCCAGGGAAATATAGACCAATGAGCCTGACCTCAGTGGTGGGCAAGTTGTTGGAAGGAATCCTGAGGGACAGGATGTACATGTATTTGGAAAGGCAAGGACTGATTCGGGATAGTCAACATGGCTTTGTGCGTGGGAAATCATGTCTCACAAACTTGATTGAGTTTGTTGAAGAAGTAACAAAGAAGATTGATGAGGGCACAGTGGTAGATGTAAATAACACACCTTTCTGCTTTTTCTCTGCTGGCCACAGAAACCTCTGTCTAGACCTCTGACTCCCCTAACACAATTGATCTCTTGGAAGCCAACATACCCCTCGTTGCATTAGAGCCAGTCTCAATACCAGAAACTTGGCTGTTCGTGCTACATTCCCCTGAGAATCCATCACCCCCTACATTTTCCAAAACAGCATACCTGTTTGAAATGGTATATCCACAAAAGATTCCTGCACTAGCTGCTTACCTCTCTTACCCTTCCTGGAGTTAACCCATCTATGTGACTGTATCTGAGACTTTCCCCCCTTCCTATAACTGCCATCCATAACATACTGTTGCGAATTCCTCAACGCTTCTTATCTGTCTCTCCAACCGATCCACTCGATCTGATAAGATTCGCATCCAACAGCATTTATGGCAGATATAATCCGCAGTAACCCTTAAACTCTCTTTAAACTCCCATATCTGACAAGAAGTACATATCACTGCAAAGGCCATTTTTGCTCCTTCACAATATACAGACCCAGAAAATCACACCGTCTTATTCCTCTACAAACACTTGCCCCAGGTTAAATGAATAGCTATGGCTTATATTTTAAGTTTAATCAAGAGACTTATCTCCAAAAACATATAATCAAGAAAGAATCCACTATACTCACTACTGCAGCCTTTCTCTCGGACACTCTTAAAACAACAATTAACTTATCTGATTCTGTGCTGTGAACTTCGCCCAAGAGTTCCTCCAAGATTAGTTGTGATTACAGCACATAAAAGTGCAAAACTTCCTTTCATCAGTGCTGGAGGCACTGCACTCTAACTCTGAAATTCACTATAATCGACCTAAATGCTTAACTATGGCTAACACGTGCTGTAAATCAGTCAGTATGTTTCTAATATAAATTATAGACCTGATTGCCCCTCCTCCCCACACAAATAAATAATAAGTTGGGAAATGATAGAGAAGTCATGTCATTCTACTTGAGATTTTGAAGGCAGCTTGGAACAGCTGAGGCCATTCTGATCATGAAGGCATCTTCATTGCTTCATCTTCATGACATCATCTACTGAACCAGCTGAATACACTTTGGCCAGTTTAACGTGCAAATGGATGATACAATGACGCTGACATTCAGAAAGGATCCTATCCTATTGAGAAGTTGACACTGCTTTGTCTTAAACATAGATAATACAGGGGGTCACTTACATAAATGGGCATGGGGAGGAGATGGCCCCACACTGTTAATCCAGAAACCATCTTAATGGGGCAGCATGGTGGTTCAGTGGTTAGCACTGCTGCCTCACATCGCTAGGGTCCTGGGTATGATTCCACTCTTGAGCAACTGTCTGTGTGGAGTTTGCACATTCTCCCAGTGTCTGCATGGGTTTCCTCTGAGTGCTCTGGTATCCTCCCACAATCCAGGTTAGGTGGATTGGCTTTGCTAAAATGTCCATCATGTCCAGGGACAAGGAGAATAAATGGGATATGTGGGGGTATAGTGATAAATAGGGGGTGAGTCTGGATGAGAGACTCTTCGAAGGGTTTGTGTGGACTGGGGCCAAATGGCCTGCTTCCACATTGTAGGGGTTCTATGATCTATGCCCTAGGGACCCAGGTTCAAATCCTGCCACAGCAGATGATGGAATTTGAATTCAATAAACATCTGGAATAGTTGGGGAAAACCCATCTGGTTTATTGACACTCTTTAGGGAAGGAAACTCGTCTGGCCTATATGTGACTCCAAATCCACAGCAATGTGGTTGATTCTTAACTGGCCTCTGGGCAACTAAGGATGGGAAATAAATACTGGGCTTTTATGCAACATTTCGATGGTTCCACGTGATCGGAACCAGTTGCATGTCATTACTTTCAGTGAGGAAGACAATTATGAAAAAAAATTTGATTTTACTCTTTTATCTACCTGGCTCAAGATGGCCTTGTCAATGTAACATTTCATCCTCCTTTATGATAATTCTAAGAAAGTATGTTCTCAATCGTGGAGAGATGTGAGAAGCAGCCTGTCATGCTTATAAATATGAACAGTATGCAGACAGATTAGAAACACTGAAATTGTAATATTCCCATTAATGGAATTAAGACCTAGTGTAAAATCTATTGAAAAAATTCAATGTAAATTAACTTGGCATAAACAACTACTAGACATCAGAAGTAGATTACACTATGAAAGGAAGTGACAATATAGTTTTGCCTTCAGAAGATAACTTACTTTGGAGTTACACATTACAAGAAATATAATTTTATTATACCCATATTGAATAACTTGTATGTACTACTGGCCTGGGGCTTGAGGAGTACTGATTTTAGCATCTTACCGATAGCCTTGTAAGCTACAGTGTTACTAAAACAGACTACATGTGCAGTAATTTAGTGTTGGAAAATCTTAAGAATAACAAAATTGGGATTATGCATGTTAGACATAAGGACCAGCAACAGTAGTGGAACCACCCATGCGATAATTCTGGCATCATTACATAATCATTATTTGTCTCTTATGTTTTCAGATGAATCCTGTGAGATTTTGGAAAAGATATGTATTTATCCTGTTACTGAGAGAAGATTAGGAAATTATGGTTCTAGACTTATGTCCCCAGAAGATTTCAGCTGAAACGTTAAACGTAATCATAGCCCACAAACAAACAGTCCATGTTCATATTGTAAATGGATTATCAAATACATCGTACAGGATAACTATATCTGGGTTGGTAGAATAAAAGAAGAATTATTTTCATAAATTGCATCATCACTCAAAAAAAGAAAGAACTGTATTTGTATTGAAGAACTAAGCACATTTTTTAAATTACAATTTAGATCGCAAAATTATGTTTTAAATTGAAATGTTAGTTTTCATGTGGTTATGTTGAAAATGGCTGGTTGTTCACTATTGTGCAGAATATCAGAAATTGATTCTCACCTCTCTTCGGGAGATATTTGTCTACAATCCTGATAAATTTCATCAGCAAACATATTACAGTTTCATCATTCTTCTACCATCTGCACACTGTTCCTATTTAGCAGTGAAATTACGATAAGGCCGATCTTTAAGATACAGACTACTGGCAGTTACAAAGTGCTCGTCTTCATCAGTTTTATACGTTCTTTTAACATAGGCAGAACAGTAATGCAGTGTATAAACAGAAACTAAATTGGAAACCAATTCACATACCACCATTTGTATAAGGCTTTAAATTGAAAAGCACTTCCATAAAAATATCAATACAATGTAGACAATCAGAAAGGATGTAAAGCAGCAAAAAGAAAAATTCCTTGATCATATGCATATTTACAAAGTTAATTTTACATTAATTAGAAAATAATTAATGTGCAAGTGGAGATAAATGTTGAATACTTAAAGAAAATCATTAACAAAGGTGATGAACTGTCACTATCAGCTTATCCAGCCCACCAGAAATTGCTGTGGTTCTGTTTGCCGAGCTGGAAGTTTTTGTTGCAAACGTTTCGTCCCCTGTCTAGGTGACATCCTCAGTGTTTGGGAGCCTCCTGTGAAGCGCTTCTGTGGTGTTTCCTCCGGCATTTATAGTGGCCTGTCCGTGCCGCTTCCGGTTGTCAGTTTCAGCTGTCCGCTGTAGTGGCCGGTATATTGGGTCCAGGTCTATGTGTTTGTTGATGGAGTTTGTGGATGAGTGCCAAGCTTCTAGGAATTCCCTGGCTGTTCTTTGTTTCGCTTGCCCTATAATGGTAGTGTTGTCCCAGTCAAATTCATGTTGCTTGTCATCTGCGTGTGTGGCTACTACGACAAGCAACATGAATTTGACTGGGACAACACTACCATTATAGGGCAAGCGAAACAAAGAACAGCCAGGGAATTCCTAGAAGCTTGGCACTCATCCACAAACTCCATCAACAAACACATAGACCTGGACCCAATATACCGGCCACTACAGCGGACAGCTGAAACTGACAACCGGAAGCGGCAGGGACAGGCCACTATAAATGCCGGAGGAAACACCACAGAAGCGCTTCACAGGAGGCTCCCAAACACTGAGGATGTCACCTAGACAGGGGACAAAACGTTTGCAACAAAAACTTCCAGCTCGGCGAACAGAACCACAGCAACAAGCACCCGAGCTACAAATCTTCTCACAAACTTTGACCACCAGAAATTAATTGGCATTTCAAATTTAGACAGTGCAGAGGGTGGAAAGTCCCCAACTTGGGTTATAACTAGTATGCAGTTAGTGCAGCATTACTGCACCCTATGTACAATCACTTTTAAAATTCAGAATATAGGAAATGTTTGTTTCTCTCTTTTATCACCTACTTACGTTACTACACTTGAAAGTACTTCATGACCAGTAAAGTGATTTGAGCCACCCAGTGTCATGGAAAGTGCTATATAAATGCAAGTCTTTTTGTTTCTTTCCCTAAAGACATTCATAGTGTGCTGAAGTTTGTATATGCAGGTACCACTCACGTTCCACCACCTCTCCCAAGTGGTCATTCTGTATTGGTAACTTTGACTGCCGGCTAGCAGGTTATTCAGCCTGCTGTGTGCACATAAGTTAAGGTTGCCAAACATCCTAGATTACCTAGGACTCTGAAGGATGCGTCCCAGACATGCTGTTGACCAAGTTTTACATTTCATGTCACAGTAGCGTCCAACCCACACCCACTATTTGATACCCCTGGCTATGAACACAAAGAGCCAGAATTCCAGAATAAAGTGTCATTGATGCAGGAACTCAGGATACAGGTTTCAAAAGTCAACAGGGCTCAGGTCAGGATGGCTTGAGAATTGACTTGGGTTTCTGTCGGGTGCTCCGGTTTCTTCTCTCAGTCCAATGAACTGCAGATTAGATGGACTGACCATGCAAAATTGTCCCTTAGTGTCCAGGGATGTGCAGGCTAGGTGGATGAGCTGTGATTAATGTGGGCTTAGGGGAATAGATTGGGAGAGTGGTTCTGGTTGGATTCTCTTTGGAGGGTCAATGGCTGAATGGCCTCTATTTACACAGTAGAGACCTAATGAATTGATCTGAGAGGCAAGAGGATTGAATGATGGGAGAGATGTTGGGTATGGGATGGGGGACAATCACTATGCCTGAGCATGGGGAGTACTTCAGCAAAATTGCTGCTAAACTGAACTTATGACTTTGTGCTTTGCGAGGAGTATCAAAAACACTGAGCTCATTCCCCTTTGTACAATATCTGTTTTGTTCTAGAGGGTCTGTACTGAAAATATTAAGTACAGAATGACTGAGACTTCCAATTCAAAGTCAAAACATTTGCACTAATATTAAATCCATGAAGGTAGGTAGACAAACATTTGAGAAATAACATGATCAGACATGATATAATCATTTCTTACAGTTTGAACATTAGATGATCTAATCTTAAGTAATGCCTCAAGCCACAGATGCCAACTCTTTTCTAGGTTCAGGTCAGGATAGAAAATCTCTTTACCCTAGGAAGGTTTAGCCTAATTATAGCATCTCTACTGTCAGAAGAATGCAATTAGATAGCTCAGGACAGATTGAGAATGAAGTATCTTTCTGGATTATCTAACTCATGACATATGGAAATAATGTTAAATTATTCTTAGCTCATTGAAAAGATGAAACATGAAAAACTACCTTTGCAGCATGTAAGTGTATTTTCGTTTAACTCTTCAAATGCTTTTGCCTCCTCTGATCCACCTGCATATCATCCGTGCATCAATCTGTATGAACTCGGATTGCCTTATCCAACTCTCAGTTTACATTTGAGTAATTTTCTGGTTTACCTTTACCAAGGTGTTATGAACATCAATTACAAGTTCATTAGATAAATGCACCAATCCACAAAAGTAGCCAAGCGATTGTAACGTATTGAATCAAAATGTCAAAGTGATGCTGTAAAGTTATTTTAGCTATAATATTAAAATTTAAATAAAAACCAAAAGAACTGCGGATACTGTAAATCAGAAACACAAACAGAAGTTGCTGGAAAACTTCAGCAGGTCTGGCAACATCTGTGAAGAGAAATCAAAGTTAATGTTTTGGGTCCGGTGACCCTTACTCAGAACTGATGGTAACTAGGAAAATGTTGGTTTATAATCCTTCCTCCCGCAACAGTGATAGGGTTCCTTTTGTTCATACCTACCATCCCACCAGCATTCACATCCAAAAGATCATCAGACGCATATTCCCCTCCCCTCCCCTGCCTTGTCTGCCATCCACAGTGACCATTCCCTTTGGGACACCCTGGTCCAGTTTTCCTTCACTCCCAACAGCTCCGACCCCCAACAGCCTCACAACACCTTTCCCTGCAACCGTCAAAGGGTAACACCTGCCCATTTACTCCTCCCTCCTCAGTATCCAAGAGTCCAAACATACCTTCCAGATGAAGCAGCACTTTACCTGCACTTCTCACAATCTAGTCTGTTGTATTCGCTCTCACAACGTGGTTTCTTCTACATTGGGGAAATGAATCAAAGACTGGGTGATCGCTTCACAGAACATCTATGTTCCTGTTGCTTGCCACTTTAACACACCATCCTGTTGTCTGGCCAACATCTCTACCTCAGACTTGCTGCAGTACTCCAGTGAAGCTCGGCACAAGCTGGAAGAACAACATCTCATTTTCAGCTTAGAGACTCAATATTGAGTTCAATAAATTTCAGGGCCTGAACTCTCTCATGTCCTAGTCCTTCGCATACACAGCAGGCCTTGTTATCACATAGTCTGCTATTACACACCACCTATTGTTAGCCATTAACAGTTATTCACCCTCCCAGCCAGATCATTATCAATTTCTTTGTCCATAGCAATCTTCGCTCTCTCTTTGGGCTCTATTCCTACCTATTGTTTATTCCTTATCCTCTATTGTCATCCTATCTTCTGCAAAAAAACAATCTCCTAGCTACCATCAGTTCTGAGGAAGGGTCACTGGACCTGAAATGTTAACTTTGATTTCTATTCACAGATTCTGAGCCTTTCCAGCAGCTTCTGTTTTCATTAAAATTTAAATGCTGCACTCATTTAGAGCCCATAGGGTTAAATTATGAGTTTAGATACATTTTTCTTTTATTGTTTGAGCTTAGAAGGTAGATTCATTATCTAATTAAGGTATGAAAATGATAAAATGACCTAACAGAATAAAGAGAAACTATTTTATCTCAAGACAAAATCCAGAATAAAGGTGACCATATTAAAGTTAGATCTTCGAGGAGAAAGTGAGGGCTGCAGATGCTGGAGATCAGAGCTGAAAATGTGTTGCTGGAAAAGCGCAGCAGGTCAGGCAGCATCCAAGGAACAGCAGAATCGACGTTTCGGGCATAAGCCCTTCTAAAATTAGATCTTGGCAATTTGGAGTGAAATCAGGGTTTCTTTTTCACAGAAGAAATCTAGAACTCTATTCTTAAAATACTGCGGGAACTGTGCCATTTCAAATTTAAGAGAGATTTATAAAGATTTTATTTTGCTTTGCCAAGGTGGGTTAATGAAGGCAAATTACAAATCAGCCATGACTTCTCTGAATGAGGAAAATCAGCCTGGATGGGTTAAATTGCTTAATCATTCGTATGTCCCTCCATTTGCTAGCGTAGTACGTAGAGATACATTATCCTGTTCCAAACATTTAATATATAATCTGATGATAGGCCTGGAACGTTCAATGAGCAGAAGTTTGCTCCCTTTCTGTTTTTCATAACATTGCTGACAATTGGTGGTATGTAACGATGGCTTACAATAGATCAGACATTTAAAGCTGTGATACAGACGTACAGAAGATGACAGTAAATAAACTATGTTTTGCTTCGTTGGAAGAAAAATAAGACAAGGACTACCTTCCCCAAAACACACAACACAGTCGCCACCATCTGAACTCACTGAAGGAGCAAGTCAACGCTCTACACTTGGAAACCGCGCCTGCGCCCCAAACCGCGCGATGCCCTGTGGGTGTTGTAGGCCTAGCTTTGACGTGCACGGGAAAAACCGTGAGGGCCTGGACTACATCCCCCGACATACCTTTGCACCGGCTCGACCAATCAATATCCTGACCTGGCGCGGGGGAGGAGGAAGGAGGTGGAGGAAGAGGGGGGGGAAGCAATTGAGGGAGGGAGGGAGTCGATGAGGTAATGGATCGCCGAGCAAAGCAAACGCTGAGGCTTTTTTTTCTCTCTTTCCCCTCTCAGTCCGGAGAAGCTTTGATGAGGTCCTACCTGATGAATAGATGAAAGGGAGAGGGAAGGTGGAAAGAAACTTCGATCCCTTTGCTGGGTTTTTTCCTCCCCAACCCATTCGACGGGAATGTAAGGGTTTTTGTGCGTGTGTGTGTGTGTGGGAGGGAGAGGGCGCCCCTCTGAAGGGAGTTAAAAGTGTGCGAGATGTGGAGAGTTGGTGCGTGGAGCTGCGAGGACCTGCTGCTGGCGGCGGCGGCTGCGCTTTGATGTCGGGGCTGGCGGTGCAGGGGCTCGGAGTTCATCGTTAGAGGCGGTTAGTCGCGAGCGACAACGAGAGAGCGAGCAACGGCTGAGCGGCAGGGAAAAGGGGGGGAGGAATTAAAAAAGGGCGTCGTGATCCCTCTACAGTTGTAGGAAACCTCTTTTTTTTTAAAAAAAATCTTTTTAAAAGATTTTTTGTTCCCGGAAAAAAAACTCGTCGCTTTCCCTGGAGTATTTTTATTTCACCCCCCCCCCCCCTCCATGTTCACCTACAGAGATTTTCTTTTAAATTCAGATTTGCTCTTTGTTGAAATGTGATTATATTTATTTTCCCCTTTCTTTAAAGAAAGGAAAAGATTTTTTTTTGGGGGGGGGGGAAGAAAAAGAGCACAGTCAACCGATCAAAGCTGGTTGTTGTGTGAGGGTGGAAGTGGAGGTGGTGGTGTTAGTGGTTGGAGAGGTGGTGTTGTTCTTACGGGTGGGTGCTTTTTTTTTCCCTCAAATTTTTTTTTTCTCCCTCCTTTTCTGAAAAGAAAGGATTATACTGAGATTGTAAAACCATGCAAGAGCCGGGGCGGAGGTGGCCGTCGCCGCCGTTTCTACCCGGCCGTGACCACGGATCCTCCTCATGGAAGAAACTTTCTCACAGATTCGCCTGGGGAAAGGAGTTACCCGCCACGGTGCATGTTGTGTAGGACGTGGGGGAAGGAAGTTTGTGTGCCCAGGTAACAAACAAAAAATGACGGGATCAGTTTCTGTGAATTTTTTTTTTCTTTTTTAGGAGTGTGCGTGTTGTTTGCAAAAGACGAAACGAAATTAAATGCAAGTGGTCGGTCCCAGTAGCCACTGCAACAAAAGCGTGGGGTTTGTTTTTTTTTGGTGGGGGGAAGGTGAGATTGATTTCAAAGAAACTAACTTAAACAAAAAGGGGGAAACGTTGCTGTTCCAGATTCTCAGGCTCTCCTCTTCAACTGGCACGTTGTAACACTCTCTTTTCTTTGGAAACGGGGGTATGGGGAACTTGCACGAATCTGCAGGTCTGGTTTGAAATGCATTTCCCCACATTTTTTTGCACAATTGCGATTGATCGCCTGCGGGACCCCGGTTAAATGTTTATTCACTCATACCTGTTCCCGCTTCTCCTCAACGCCTCTTTGGGTTGCTGGTGTCAACCCTGCAACTGTTGTGTTCTGCCAGCTCTCTTACATTTACCACGGTGAACGGAGGGAAGCTGCAATTCCTCCGCAGAGGAAACATCGCCTTTTGGAAGGCGAGTTCCAAAGAATCTAGTCATTAAGTAGCTGGAAACTTTGTCCAACTTCACAGTTGTTGGTACAAATAGCAGTGGCATCTGTTCGCGTTCCTGAGCGAAATTAGCTGTTGCTCTGTATTTCAAAAAAAAACTGGACACCAAAGTTGTGTTTTAGCATTTGTTTATTGGCCATCAAAGTGATTCTTGTCAAATAAACGTACAAATGTGGATCTGTATCCCTTTACCGTTCAGCAACACTTGACATGTGGTCTGCTTTACATTCTATTTCTTTATGCACTGATCACATACACACAATATGTGATAGTGTATTTTAACAGAGCTGCCTTTATAATGCTTCACTCCGGTTTGGCAGAACTAATTTTAAACCGCACTCTTGATCAGCTTTGAAAGTGCGCGACGTTCACTTTGTGTATATTGCTGCAAAGGTATGTTTAGTTCAGGCCATATGGTGGTTGACAATATTGTTCATGCTTTTTTAACTTAATTACATAAGTTGCGAAATGGAAATCACTCACGATACAGTAGTTTAATACAGTAATCTAGCTTGACTTTCTTGCGGGTACTGAAAATTACTGTGGATTGGGTCTTTTGAGAAAAGTAGAATTAAGGTTTGAATTGTTTTAATGATGAAAGTGTTGGTGAGAAGTTGACCTTGGCTGACCTCTGAACTTCGAATATAGCTTAGTCCTTTACCTAGCACTGATCGAACGAGAAACCAAACTAAAAAGAGACCAGCTAATATGATGTTTCCGGGTTTCCATAAGTTTCCGTTTTTTAAAAAACATCTAATTATCTCTCAGTTCGTATTTGCAGGTGCGGTTGGGCTGGTTGGTCTTAGGAGATTGAAAAAAGCAAAATATCAAGAACAGTTTGTCATGTTCATTGGGTTTTAAATGCATAATTATAACCGAGGGAGCACGCACATGATTTAAGGGATTGTGGTCGCATTGAATTCTAAGTTTGGATACTTATGAATGTCCGTATCGCGTTTAATGAATAAAAATGCGAAATAGTTGTATTGCAGGAATACTGTTTACTTCAATTTTGTGTTGTATTACATTTCAGTTGACCAGTTTTCAAGGACAATGGACAGGTACTCGGATTGTTTTTTCTGGTGGTTTTTAACTAGTGCAACGTCTAAAGCACGGCTCATGGTGTGTGGAATAACTGTATTCCATTGTTAGTGTCATACATTTTGTAGCTAAACAAAGATTAGGCCTTTCTGATCGGATGTAATTAATGCAGAGTACTTTTTTTCTGTATCTTGTTTATTTTCCACTCCAGGGTATTAGTGACCTGTTTGTTCTTGCGAGCCCATTATGTAAGTTATATTTTGTGACCCGCGCCAGAATAAATAATTGCAATATTGTGAATAAATGCCGTTTCCTTGCATTTTTCCAGGTTCCTTCTGTTAAAAATGCTATTGCCCTGCAAGTTAAAGTAATGTTTGAAGTTTGTCTTGACATGTAAACGTAGTTAATACAAAACAATTTTTAAATGGTCCATAAAGTAGAAATAATTTATGAAGATTTACAGCAGTGTAAACATGATTTACAATTGTCAAGTTTTGTTGACTAGTATTCTGTTAATTAGGCGTTTGATTATTGTGAAGTACATCTTACGCTATGTCAAAAGGCGTATTCTAATAATTCTAATAAATACATACTTAGAGAATATCCTAAGACTCCATTTGCGCTAAATTCAAACACCGTTAGCAAAACAAAAACAAGATTAATGAATTTTGTAGATTTACAAGTCATTTTATTATGGACCTAAATGAAGAGTTTAGGCCAAAGGATTTTCGGTTTCTGTGATGAGTAGATGAACTCTTTTTGCAAGTACTAAAACAGGGGGCGCTATTTCCTCCTTTCAAGAAGGATCAGGGAATGTGTGTCTGAGTGCGAGAGATTGAAAATAACAAAGAAAGTGTTTAAGTATTTTCCTGTTGTTAATTTCCTAATGGTGTTTGAGATTCAAAGATCTTAGATGCACTCGGAAGCAAAACATAGATTTTTACAGGTAGGCCGTGAAGCTAGGAGCGTGTTTTATTGGGGGGGAAGAGGTTCCTGAAAATGTGCATTGGGGTTTGAATCGTGCTGAGGTTTTATGCCAGTCATTTCTAGATCAAGTTTAGATTAGATTTGTTTCCACCGAAATCTTTAATTAATTTGATGTACTGTTGCGACATTTGACGTTAGAAAGTTATGCAAGCCGCAGTGTTTTTTTTAAAAGCGGCCTGGGCCGTTTTATTAGAAACAAAACGAGAACTGCAAGTAGCTAAAAGGGGTCTCGTTTGCTCTTTCCCATCCCCCACTGTGCCGGAGAGGCCAAGAAATGAATGCGATGCGGGCTGCAGATGTATCAGTCAGATCAAGGGGATTGATGCGCAAACATCTCGCAAGTGTAAGATACAGCTTTTCACCACCAACTCGATCTGCCGTTCTCTGTAACTAGCCTGTCAAGTGTAAGGTATTTCTATTTAGACATAGATTGAAGGTGGATGGTGTTTTAAAAAAAAAACCTTTAGCAGAAGATTCCATAGGAAAAAAAGTATTTGGTGAATGATTAGGGCGGCATGGTGGCAAATTACTGCCTCTCGGCGCTAAAGACCCGGGTTCGATTCCAGCCTCGGGTGTGTGGACTTCGCACGTTCTGTGTTTGCGTGGGTTTCCTCCGGGTGCTCCGCTTTCCTCCCGTAGGGAGGATGTGCAGGCTAGGTGGATTAGCCATGGTTACTGCGGGTTATGGGGACGTAGTGGGGAGGGGGGAGCGTAGGATCTGGGTAAGATCTCTTCGGAGTATCGGTGTTCACTCGATGGGCCGAATGGCCTCCCACACTAGGGATTCTATGAATAATAGTTTATGCACTGCAGCAGATTAAATAGCGATTGTAGGTGGTTTAAAAACATCAAACGAGCAGACTTTTTTTTAAATGGAAGTCGATGCTTGACAATATCAGTTGTACCGTTTGATTATTTCCATATTCAGTATATGCTATTGGAATGGATTTGCAAAAAGGTGTCTAATTGATATAGTTGCTCTTAGATTTAATTTTAAATGTTATTTGCTAAGTATACTTAATGCAATCGACAGCTTTTCAAGCTTTTATACTGCAGGGCTAGATACATTTTCAAGCGGGTTTTTTAACATAATAGATATTTCAGCGGGTGGTTCCCCAGTGGAGTGGATTGTTGGAAACTAGGCCACTCTAGCACTAACAAGTACTGTGGACTGTTTTATATAATTTTTTGCTCTGTCCTTCCTAGTTACTATAAAGTCATAGACTCATACAAAAGGAAACAGACCCTTTGGTTCAACCAATCAATAACTACCATGTTCCCAAACCAAACTATTCCCACCAACCTGTTTTGGCACATCCCTCCAAATCTTTCCTATTCACGAATGTATCCAAATGTCTTTTAAACATTGTAACTATATCTGCATCTATCACTTTCTCTGGCAGTTCATTCCACACATGAACCACACTTTCTTTTTATAATGTTGCTCCTCGTGTCATAGAGATGTACAGCATGGAAACAGACCCTTCGGTCCAACTCGTCCATGCTAACCAGATATCCCAACCCAATCTATTCCCACCCGGCCCATATCCCTCCAAACCCTTCCTATTCATATACCCATCCAAATGCCTTTTAAATGTTGCAATTGTACCAGCCTCCACCACATCCTCTGGCAGCTCATTCCATACATGTACCACCCTCTGCATGAAAAAGTTGCCTCTTAGGTCTCTTATATTATCTTTCCCCTCTCACCCTAAACCTAAGCCCTCTAGTTCTGGACTCCCCCACCCCAGGGAAAAGACTTTGTCTATTTATCCTATTCATGCGCCTCATGATTTTATAAACCTCAATAAAGTCACCCCTCAGCCTCCGATGCTCCAGGGGAAAACAGCCCCAGCCTAATCAACCTCTCCTTTATAGCTCAGATCCTCCAACCCTGGCAACGTCCTTGTAAATCTTTTCTGAACCCTTTCAAGTTTCACAACGTCTTTCTGATAGGAAGGAGACCAGAATTGCACACAATATTCCAACAGTGCCCTGTACAGCCGCAACAGGACTTCCCAACTCCTGTACTCAGTACTTTGACCAATAAAGGAAAGCATACCAAATGCCGTGTTCACTATCCTATCTACCTGCGACTCCACTTTCAAGGAGCTATGATCCTGTTCGTTTTTAAATATTTCTCCTCTCACCTTTGTTTTAAAAAAAATCCCCTCAAGTTTTGAAATCCCCCACCCTAAGGAAAACAGACTTGTCATTCATTTTATCTATGTCCCTCATGATTTTATAAAGCTCAAGGTCTCCTCAGCCTCCTACGCTCCATTGAAAAATGTCCCAGTCTTTTCCAGTCTACTCTTATATCTCAAACCCTCCAATCCTGTAATATCCTGGTAAATCTTTTCTGAATCGTCTCCTGCTTAATATCCTTCCTATGACTGGGCAACCAGAACTGAACACAGTCATTCAGAAGAGGCCCCACCAACATCCTGTGCAACTTCAACATGACATCCCAACTCTTATACTCAAAGGTCTGAGAATGAAGGCAAGTGTGCTAAAAGCCACCTTAACCACCCTACTTGTGATGCAGGTTTCAACATATTATGTACCTGAATTCATAAGTCTCTCTACAAAAACTACCCAGGTTCCTACCATCACTTGCATAAATCCTGTCTTTATAATACCAAAATGCAAAATCTCACGTATCCAAATTAAACTCCATCTGACATTCCTCAGTCCATTGATCCAACTGATCAAGATCTCGTTATAATATTAGGTAACCCTCACTGTCCAATATACTACCAGTTGTGATGTCATCTGCAAACTTAATAACTATGAATGACAAAAAAAGTGGATCCAGCACTGTGGCCTGTGGAACACAGCTGGCCATGGGCCTGCAGTCCAAAAAACTGTCTTCCACCCCAGCCCTCTGTCTCCAATCATAAAGCCAATTTTGTAACCAATTGTCAAGCTCACCCTGAGTCCCATGTGATCGAATGTTACTAATTAGCCTACCATACAGAATCTTGTCAAAGGCTTTACTAAAGTCTAAGTAAATAATGTCTACCACTCTGCTCTCATCAATGTTTTTGGTTACTTCATTAAAAAAACTCAATCAAGTTTGAGAGACAAGATTTTCCTTGCAAAAAACCATTCTGACTATCCCTAATCAATCCTTGCCTGTCCAAATGCATGTAATTCCTATCCTTTTTAGAATCATCTCCAACAACTTACCACCATCTGTGTCAAACTGTCAGGTCAATAGTGTTAAATATCTTTCAAAATATTTAAAATCGGAGAAATGGTTTTTATTCAAAATGCAAATTAAAATTATATGTTTACATATACAAGGTGACAATAAACTTGCTTGAAGTCTATGCTAACATATGTTTATGCACATGATTGTAACTTGAAAATTTGACACTGCATTTCAAGCATTTCTGGATATTTTGAGTGTTAGTTTTCATTGCTTGCCACTGAATAATTACTTTTAATAGTTCTACCGTCTAGACTGCTTATGTTGATGCTTATGATGGGTCCATCAATTGGTCATTGGCATTTAAACAGAAAAGCAGGTGGTACTTCAGTTTTCTCTGTGTGTAATGAAGGTTTTTCTGAATTCCTTGTTGGGTTCATGATGACTCTCCTCTAGAATTACAAGTGATAATTCTAGAATCCTCAACAATTGGAAGTAATCCTACCTTTTTTATTTTTTCTGCTCCATTATCTTCAAGACTGTTTGTTTGTTTCTTGACAAAAGCATTTAAAATGCCAGGGCATAGTAGGCTGTGGACCAAGTGCAGGTCAATGTAATTAGTATAGTTTGATGTGTATTGGCTGATATAGATATGGTGGGCTGAAGGACCTGTTTCTAAGCTTTATAATTCTATGACTCTCAATTGTTGGGTTTTTTATCCGTGTTGCAATTAAACAATTTGGAAAGAGATATGACAACAGTAGATATAGAATCATTTTTTTTGGAATGATCTATGCTTTTTTTTCTGCATGGCCCAGATAATTGAAGTGTTGCATATTTGTGGGCTTACATTAACGTTATACATTCTTTGCATGCTACATGATTGTCTGAGGCTTTGCATAAATTGTGCAATATTATTTAACTTTAAACCTTTTTATGACTTCACCCCAAAAATAGTAAGTAGATTTCTGCCAAAAGTCAGATTTAATTTGAGACATGGCAATCTTCTACTCTGAAAACACAAGATGTGACCGTAGTTTAGTTAAGTTGAAAAGTTGTTGGCTGACAACCTCATCAGAAACTGTGTACAAAAGTTTTTTTTTAATTTGTTAGATTATTTAAAATTTCTAATTTTAAAGAAAACTAAAGAACTGCGGATGCTGGAAATCACAAATGAAAATAGAAATTGCTTGAAAATGTCAGCAGGTCTAGCAGCACCTGTCGAGAGAAAGCAGAAATAACAACATTTCTGAACTGAAAAAGGGTCACTGGACATGGACATTAATTCTGCTTGCTGTGTACAAATGCTGCCAGACCGGAGTTTTTTTTCCCGCAATTTGATTTTTGTTTATAACAATCAAGTCTTGGAGTGAAATGCCATTCTTAAAATGTAGCATGATGATGGTATAACCAGAACATGCTGTTGAATTTATACAAAATGTATTGCGTATTTTCAAAAGTAACACAATTATGCATACTGACAAAAACCTGAATTAGTGTTCAGAGATTATATCAGTTGGATGGTTTGGATTTACATTTTCATCTTGGATGTAATACTACAAAGTGTTTATTGATTTATTGACTTAACAACATTTGGAGATCTTCAATTTTCTACTGAAAATTAAATATCCTGCAAATCTAGTTCACAAAAAAGCAATAGTAGACATTTTGCATAACTTATCAGAAGTTTGATTTTTGTTTTAGCTAATGAAACTGTAGCTATCAGAGATCAGTCTAGTACCAGTCTTTGCCATACTTTGCATAAAATGTTAAAAGATGCATTCAGTGTAAAATATTCAATGCTATTTGGTTATAGATGATTATGATTTTAAGTGAGAAGATACTTAGAAAAAGTTAAACAAAATGGGGGTTGGGAGGAAGAAATCATTAAAAACAATTGAAGATCAACCCTGCACTTCGAATGATTCTTTTCAATATAATGATTACAAAATACTTGAGCCAATTAATTACTTTTGATGTCACGTCATCATGATTCACTAGATTCACCAACACAATTGAAGCTCATTATGATAATGTATGGAAATACCAGACCATTTGCAATAAGCAAAATCATATGATCAGAAATGAAGTAAATGATCATACAATCTATTGTACACATCTTGGTTGAGTGGTAAATGCTGCCAGGTCATCAAGAACTCTCATAAACCTATTGCTGTAGAATCTTGGGTAACTATGAGAGAGCAAATGTAATAATACTTTAATGACGCCTTTGATAGTGCAATGCTTCCTCTGTATGCCACTGAAAAGTTAGTCCAGATTATGTGCTCAAATTCTGCAGTGGCTTGAACCTGCAATTTTTGTCTTGTGTGACAAAGCCACCATTGCAAAGGAATGAACACTGCATGGTATTGCTGGTATTTTTAAAATTTTTGTTAACTGCATTAGTTATTCAGTTTGTAAACACAAATCATCACTTTTTTAATGAGCAATTTTTGGATCTGTAAATATAGAATGGAGTTATTACTGGAAACTTCAAACATGACGACACTTTCTCCTATCCTTTCTTTTCTCCCTTTTGTCCCCCTGGGCGTTGTATGTCAACATTCAACTACTGTTTAATTCGGTGTGCAGTTTGTTGACCGTAGTCTTACTATAATCCTTAGAATTTCAATGCAAAAATAATATTTTTAAATAAAAGATGGACAAGGCATTTAGTCCCTTTTACTAATATTAGTGCGAGAACTATGGCAGTCTACGGGTGGCTTTTGTTGGAAGCATTTGAAGAGCTTAATGCACTTCCTTTGGGAGAATAGCTTAAGCGAAAGTCATACAATACCTTAATAGAATTGACTCTGAGCCTATTTATTTCATTGATAAAGTGGAAAGTTTGTTTCATATTTTCAAATTTTGTAGATGTCCTGGTTTGTGTTAAGACAATAGTTAATGTTTTAAAAAAAAATGAAGTGACATGGCATGAGCTAGACTTGGGTACTTTGTTTTCTATGTAATGTTTTGGATTTAAGAGAACCACTGGAAAGAATGTTTGTCATTTCTTCTTTCCTGCAATTTGTAAATTTTAAGTGATATTTGGTCTACATTAGCTAAGCTCACAGGAGCTGCAAAGTAAAGTTATTGTGGATGTTTGGTGTTAATATTGCTGGAATTATAACTTTTCTTTTAATTACAGGAAGAACACCATACCAGCAACATTTAGTCTCTGCTTGAATATTTGACTATAAGAGGAATTAGGACTGAACCGGATTTGGTGCTGTACATGTGGTTGCTACAAAAATGAGTGCCAGAGGAAAGGCATATTTGATGGACCTAGGGGGTAGCTTTACTGAAGATGCACCAAGGCCACCAGTTCCTGGAGAGGAAGGTGAGCTGGCGACTACGGATAGTAGGCAATTGAATCACAGTTTCTACCCCATAAAAACCGAAGGGCTTAAAAATGAGGCATCCACAGCAACCCCACGGAGGCCAGATTTGGATTTGGGTTATGAACCTGAGGGTAGTGCTTCACCAACACCGCCATACCTGAGATGGGCAGAGTCCTTACACTCTTTACTGGATGATCAGGATGGAATAAATTTATTCAGAACTTTCTTGAAACAAGAAGACTGTGCTGACCTGTTGGATTTTTGGTTTGCATGCACTGGATTTAGAAAACTGGAACCAAACGATTCTAATGAAGAAAAAAGGCTAAAATTGGCAAAAGCCATATATAAAAAGTACATTTTGGACAATAATGGTATTGTCTCCAGGCAGATCAAGCCAGCTACTAAAAGCTTCATAAAGGATTGTGTTATGAAGCAACAGATAGATCCTGTCATGTTTGACCAGGCCCAAACTGAAATTCAGACAATGATGGAGGAGAACACCTACCCTGTATTCCTGAAGTCTGATATTTATTTGGAATATACCAGGACAGGTGGAGAAAGTCCAAAGTTGTACAGTGATCAGAGCTCAGAGTCTGGGACAGGAAAGACATTATTGGGATATTTACCTACTTTGAATGAAGATGAGGAATGGAAATGTGACCAAGACACAGATGAACAAAAAGGGAGAGATTTGGCCACTGTAAATAGGCTTACACAGAAACTGCTTATGGAAACAGCCCCACAACGTGCTGGTCCAAACAGGAGATTTGATGAAGGTCGGGAGTGCAGGTAAATGGCGTAATAGTGTTAAGGATCAGAAGCCTAAAATGTTCATAACGTATTTGTAACAAGTTTTGTGGGAAGGTTCCAATTATGCTATAGTATTAAGGTAAATTTAATTTAATGACTCAATTGATCCAAATCACCACATCTTAAAATAGATACAACCCAAGTTGCAAAGAACAAAGCTAGCAGTCTAATATTCTTAGACAGCTCAAGTTCAACATGGTGTGGAAACTGCTGTTAGGAAGGGAGTTGCAGGATTTTCATTCAGTAACAGTGAAGGAACAGCAATACAGTTCCAAATCAATTTCGATCAGGTCTAGAGGAAACCTCCGTATGGTGGTGCTTCTACGCATCTGCTTTTGAATTGATGAGTCTTCGCTTTTTTTTTGAAGGCACATCTTTGCTTCATTTTCTGAAATTGTAAGCAATTTCTAAACAAATTTGCAGAATTATGAATGTTCCTAATAATGGGCTTAGAATGAAAAGGCATGATTTCCTTGATCACTTGTCAAGGCTTGCCTGCCTCTCAACATTTTCAACTTTCAACATCTCTGATTTTCCAAAAACAGTACTGCCTTAAAAGAAAGGGAAATCCCACTGTTTTAACATAGTCAGAGTCAAAGCACTGCATAATTGATATGTTAAACAACATAACTGAAATACAAGTACATTGAGATATGAAAGTTTCTGATATTTCAAAATTACTTTGTTTAATAAGTAGATATTAAATTGATGCCGCAAATAGATAGTGTTTTGAAGCAGTCATGATCTAAACGAAATGGCAACCAAGATTAGATACACTTAAGATGAATTTGAAATGAAAGGATTTCTGTTGACACAAAGTTTCCAACATCTTGAAGGGCATTCGAGAAACAAGTGGAGGGGAAAGTATAAATAAGTCTGTAGTATCTCTCCAAATAGGATATATTTTAAAGCTCTTTCATCTACCCTCCTGCTGGGTATTGGATGCCTGGATGATATATAATCTTCTCCTTCTTATCTTGAGCCATTGGCAAAAGTAATTGAGGCGAGATAAATAGCAGAAACGTGTGAAGTCTCGCATTCTTTCATCAACATTATGTTATAGTGATGCAGCTAGAATTAGATTTTTATTTTCTGAACAATGAATAATAAATTACATAGAATATGATCATTCAGAAGAAAAAGCTGCAAAAACATTGAAGTATATAGGCATTGGCCCAAGCCAATTAACCTTCAGAACGAGAAAGTAACTATAGTAGTTGTATCCTTACACAAATGAACAAAACAATGAGAAATGAAAATCAAATCCATTTCACCCTTCTACATACTTAGTGACAAATGGTGCTCTTTCCTGATGCATAGTAACAGTTGTTTATACAACATGCTATTTAGATTCCGTATGGAGCTGAGGCACTAAATTGAAATGTTAACCACTGCGTGCGCCCCAAGCTGGGCTGATATCCAGTAATGTCCTAGGCAATATACTGCCTACATCAAAAAAAAACTATCTCTCCACTTGAGACGATATGTTATGCCATTTACTGCTAAAGGCTTTTAAAAATTGGAAAATGCACAAAAGCATAACAGTATCTTGTACGTTTGTCTCAATTTATCTAATCATGCTCAAAGGCATCTTCCTTCTATCTGTTTTCTGCAAATTGTGTCCAGATTACTGATTCCAAATATATTTTTTTTAGTTCTACTAATATATCTGCTATTTGTACTTGTTGACTTAAGTGGTCTCATTTTTGCATTGCAGAATTACTGAGTTATAATCTTGTGTAATCATGGAAACATACCATAAATTTTCATTGAAAAATTGAAGTTTTCATAATGTGATTGTGTTTCATGTCCACTTTGCTTTCTAAAACAAAGGGCATCTGATTCCTGTAGTTATTGTGGAATGTTTTCTATTGCACTGCTTGGAAGATTGATGGTGTATTTGAATTTCAATGGAGCCTGTACCAATTTCAGCTGTAATAGATATCACTTTGGATATCTTTGCCTCCAGACTGGATGAAATTCTGTGCATTAGGTGACACCAGAGATATGGTAGCTGTAGCCTGTTAAATGTTTGTTGGAGAAGCTACCAGCCTGCCTGTGCATGCATGGTCTACAATGGCTTTGTGGAAGCAAAGGAGACATCTAGAAACTACAGAGATGGGTGGAAAAATGTGGATAAGCAGAAAATAATGAAATTTAATGCACATAAATTAGTGAGTTTTGAGAAGATTTGTAGCTCAGGTTGAGGTTCTGGATGTATATTTGCTTGCTGAGCTGTAAGGTTTGTTTTCAGACGTTTCGTCACCATACTAAATAACATCTTCAGTGAGCCTCCAAATGAAGCACTGGTGGTGTGGCCTGCTTTCTATTTATGCTCAAGTTTCCTTGGGTTGATATTATTTCCCATGGTGACATCATTTCGGGTTCTTTGTCTCAGGGAATGGTAAATGGGTTCCAAGTCGGTGTGTCTTTGATGTAGGGGAGAGTGGCTAGGGTTTCTGGGCATGTTTTGTTTGCTTGTTTGGGTTTGTTGCTCAGAAAATCGTCTGTCTGTGTTCATTGGGTATCTTTTTTTTTAATACACTAGTGTATTTTCCTCTGCTCTGCATAGTTCCTCTGTGCTGCAGTGTGTGGTCTCTCCTGTAGATGCTGGTTTGAAGTTTCCCATTGGTTGTTCGTTCTATTGCGACATCTAGGAATGGCAGTTTGTTATTGTTTTCTTCCTCTTTTTAGTGAATTTTATGCCAGTAAGGGTATTATTGATGGCCTTGAAGGTTTCCTCGAATTTGTTTCATTTAGTGGACGCAAAGTTTGGGTTGGATGGTTGGCAGAGCTGTTTGTTCGAGCCAAGTAAACATTATAGAGGTTTATGAAATCATGAGGGGTATGGATGGGATAAATAGACATGGTCCTTTCCTTGGAGTGGTAGGGTCCAGAACTAGAGGGCATAGGTTTAGGGTGAGAAGGGAAAGGTATAAAAGAGACCTAAGGGACAACTTTTTGAAGCAGAGGATGATGAGTGTGTAGAATGAGCTGTGTGAGGAAATGGTGGAGGCTGGTACAATTGCCACATTTAAAAGACACCTGGATGGGGGTTTGGAGGGATATGGGACAATTGCTGGCAAATGGGACTAGATTAGGTTGGGATATCTGGTTGGCAACAGGAGTGGATATATGGCAGAAATATGTATGTATGTATATGTAGAAATTCATATGCCCATACAGATGTGCACGAATGCATACACAACCACACATATGCACATGTGCTTGTGAGCACCCATGCTCACGTGCACCACATGAGCACATATTTACCAATTCCATAACTATATGTACTTGAATTAAATTTACCAGAATAAGAGAAGGGATCTTGAATTTTTAACTTTTAAAAGCTAAATTAAATTTCCATTATAAGGGATGGACTTGTGGATAGAAACCAAATCTGAAATTGTTAAATAATTGAATGTAACAGTGGGGGAAATTGGATTATTGAATGTTTTCAACCTGTTTTGCTTTTGAATATTAACTTTATTTAATAACTTGTAAATCTGAGCCAAATGTACGTTCCCATCTTCAGCCTTACATAGATCTTTTGGAAAAGTGGATTGGACTTTTTTTTAGCTTTCAATGAGGAGTTGTCTGTATTGCACTGAGCATGAGAAATCAATATCTAGTCAATATAAAAAGCATCACAGACTTGCTTTGTTCACTTTAACAGTTTTGTGTTGAATATGTTTGGATATGAAGGTGAGCTGCTTTAGTACTTGAAAAGGTAAGTTGTTCAATGGATTGTGAAATTATTTTCGACTGAGACAAGAATTTTCTTTTCTCCCAGAGTTGTGAAACTTAAATTCTATCTCAGAAGACCGTGGATGTTTGGTTATTGAATATTTCTAAGACCGCGGAAGATAGATCCTTGTTAGGAAAAGGAATCCAATGTTGTTGAGGGTAGATAGGAATGTGGAATTCGAAATGCAAATGGATAAGCTATGATCCTGTTGAATGATGAAGCAGACTTTGAGGGGCCAAGGGGCTGAATGGCCTACATATGCTCCTAGTTTGCATTCTGTGCCTATATCTGATGCTTTATTTGGGCCCAGAGCAGTCACAAATTATTGGAGTACAGAACAGTGTAAATTCTTGCAACTATAATGTTACATTTCTTGAATTAGTGAACCAATCCTTATGTTTTGCTCAGGGTTGTTAGATTTAACAGTGCTGCTTTGTCATTCAATAAGATCATGTCTACTCTAAAGATAAGCTGCAGGTAGTGTAATCAGAGAGAACATTTTACTCCTTTGTTTATCAAGAATCTATCTATTTACCCTTTAAAAGTATTCAAAAACTCTTTTGTTGAGGAGTTTTCTGAAGATTTGTGACCCTCTGTGTGGGGGGAAAAAGCTTCTAATTTCTGTCTTACGAGTGAGCATTTAATTTCAAAGTGTTCAAGATTCTCCAAAGGAATCATCCTTTCCATATCACGCTTCAAGCCCCCTGAAGATCTTGTATATTTTAATCAAGTTGCATCTTGGTTTTCTAAACTTCAGCTGATATAAGCATAGCCTGTCCAGTGTTTGCTCATAAGACAACTCCACTCCTCACTTCCAGGTATCAGTTAAGTAAACCTTTTCTGAACTGTTTCTGATACATTCATATCCTTCCATAGAGAGAGCAATACTGTCGGAGTCCCCTTCAGATGCAATCTCGCCAGTGCTCTGTCTAACTAAAGCATAACCTTGATACTTTTGTGTTCATCTCTTCTCACAGTAGCATACCATTTGATTAGCTCTCCTAATTACTTGCTGGACTTGCATTCTAATCTTGAGTATTTCATACAACAGGACACCTAAATCCCTCTGCAATTTGAATGTTTATATTTCAATTTGTTATTCTTGCCAAAATGGTCAATTTCACATTTTGCTACATTATACTCATATATTTGGTAATACTTTATGGTGTAGCTGATAATATATTTTCTAATAAATTTGTTCAGATTTGCTATTGCATAGTTCTGGAGTTGGGAATTGAACATGAGGTTCTTGACCCCAGAGGTATGGACACTGCCCACTGCACCATCTACACCATGAACTTTATTTTCTGCAATAATCTTTGAGGCACATTATCAAACATGCCTGGAAATCAAGGTCCTCAATTGTCTTCTATCCAAAGCATATGTTACTCCCCCTCAAAGGATTTTAATTGGTTAAACAGGATTTAACGTTTGCAAAACCATGTTGACTCTGTCTGACTTATCTTGACCATCTCTAAATGTCCTGCTATAATGTCTTCAATAGTTTCTAACATCTACCCTATGACAGATGTTAAGCTAAATGGCCTGTAGTTTTCTGCTTTCTGCCTCTTATCTTTTTGATCAAAAACATTACATTCACCCTTTTTCAGTCTAATGAAACTGTTTCTGAATCAAGGTAACTCTGGAAATTTAAAACCAATGCATCAACTATCTTACCTGCTTTTAAATCCAGAGGACAAAACCTACAAGGAACTAAGGAGTTGTCAACTCTTAAGTGCAAACAGTTTGCTCAGTAGTACTATCCTGGTGATTGTAATTTTCTTGCAATGCTCCCTTCCTTCCACTTGGATTTCCATCAGTTTTTGGAATGTTGTTGATATCCTTTTAGTGAAAAACAATTTAAAATACCTGCTAAATTCATCTTCCATCTACTTACTTACTTTCCAATATTAATTTTTTACTTATTTAAATATCATTCACTCTTGCTGTGCTTTTCTTACTAATTCTTTTGTCTTTTTTGTCTAATATTCTGACTTGTTGCCCATCTTTGTACAATTATGTTTCTTTTTAAGTTTGATTCTACGTATAACTTTTTCAGTTGCACTCCAGTAGGAGGACTCACCATGTGAGGCTATCTAGAGGCATTTTTGCAATGACATCAGAAATGAATCCTATCTTTTGTTTTCCCAAAACTAGATCTGGTATAGCCTGCCCTCTGAACCAGAACATGCTCTTCCAAGAATCTATGTCACAACAATCTATAAACGCGTTGTCTGGGCTACCTTTGTCTAACTGATCTTTCCAGTTAATGCAACTGAAAAAGTTATACGTAGAATCAAACTTAAAAAGAAACATAATTGTACAAAGATGGGCAACAAGTCAGAATATTAGACAAAAAAGACAAAAGAATTAGTAAGAAAAGCACAGCAAGAGTGAATGATATTTAAATAAGTAAAAAATTAATATTGGAAAGTAAGTAGATGGAAGATGAATTTAGCAGGTATTTTAAATTGTTTTTCACTAAAAGGATATCAACAACATTCCAAAAACTGATGGAAATCCAAGTGGAAGGAAGGGAGCATTGCAAGAAAATTACAATCACCAGGATAGTACTACTGAGCAAACTGTTTGCACTTAAGAGTTGACAACTCCTCAGTTCCTTGTAGGTTTTGTCCTCTGGATTATAATTGCCCAAGATAATCACTGTCCCTTTCTGACAAGTTCCCAATATTTATTCTTTTATACTCCATCTTCTCATGTGGTTAGTGATGGAGCACTATTACACCGCTCTCGTCCAACAACCTGATGCATCCTAAAGTTTATTCGACAATTGCCAAGGCTGAGGCTCCTGCCCTCTGACTACCTTTACCTACTACTGCCTCATGGGCACCCATTCTCCCTAACCTAGATCACTGATCAAATTGGAAAACTCTATCTGAAGGGATGTAAGCTGCCACTTGCTACAAAATTTTCCTCTCCCTAATGTGCTTCTGTGTCACTCCTTGAACCACAACATTTAGTGCAGATGCATTTGCCCTGGATCATAATGGCATCTAGTCATTCCTGCATGTTGCAACTATGAACCGTCACTTGTCTTGAATGAGTTTTAATTAACTACTTCATTACTCAGTTATTTGCTTTCTATGTATTTTATCTTAACACCATATAAACATATAATGTGGGAGTAGGCCAGTCAGCTAATTATCTAACTTATATACATTCTCAGGGAGAGAATACTAAGGTATAAGCAGGTAGGGAAAGAATTTAAGTTCTGAGTTCAGCTGAGTGAAACGAGGTTCAGCTGAGCATGATTCAGATCAGATAAGAACTTAGTTAACAATGGGGTACTGGAGACAGGGGTAATGGATTAACAAGGTGGAAAAGCATTCATTATGTAGAGCCATTTAAAAATATTGGAAGCATTCAATATGTAAGGTCAGTTTAACAAGGTCAAAAGTATTCATTATATGAAGCCAGTTAAGGTTAAGAACATTCATTGTGTGACAGCAGATGGCTTAATCTTTACTGTTGATGGTCACCTAATCAATATGTATGTTGCCTTATCTAGGTGCTCCCCTCTGTAAAATGACTATATAAATTCATTTAAGAAATTGCTATTTTAGAGAAGACAGTGTACTCGTGTCTCTGTGCACATGGGCGATCGTTCTCTCTCCCTCCAGGGCCCGGAATAAAGATGGAGGTAAAATTATACTGTGTCTCTGAGCGTTTTGCTTCGACTGAGGAGAGAAACGAGATGACATTCCTGCTTTCTTCGTATATCTTTAGTTTTAAGAACTATGCCTGACTCCTTGTTGGATCTAGGATCCTGCCCTGACGAACATCTGTCGTGATGTACTTGGACTGAAATGATTAATTTTCCAACACCCACCATCATTTTCCTTTGTGCTAGGTATAACTTCAATGTCTTTCCCCTGATTCCCATAAACTCCAGTTTTGCTGGGGTTCCTTGACGATTTGTCAAGTGCTAGAAAGTCACTCTCCCCTTGTGTCTCAACTCTTTATCCATGTTTGAATTGAAATAAAGAGTCGAGTGGCACTTGAGAAATCTAAGCTCCATATTGCTAAGCAACTACTGCTTAATTACTTTCAGCTATATGCTGATGTGATGGTAACTGACTAAGTTCAATTTGACCTCTTTGTGAAAAGGACATCTGGATAATTTCCCACATTTGTCTGGTATATACCAGTGTTATGATTGTACTAGTACAACCTGGATGTGGGCAGGGGTCATTCTGCAGCACATCTTTAGTGCCCATACCGGAGCGTTTTCAGTATCTTGTGCCTACAGAAGTTCCTTGATAGCATGTGGGGTGGAACCAAATTGGCTGCAGAACAGCATCGGTGATGCTTGAGTATTTTGGAGGCCAAAATGTTTCCTCCTATCAACACGTCTGGCTGACAATTGATGCAGATGCTTTCACCTTCTCTCTTGCACTGATGTATTGGCTTTTTTATTGTTGAAGGTGGGGCTATCTGTGGAGTTTTCCTCATGTTGTCTACCATCATTCATTCAGAGCTTCTGCATGAGCTGCTGATATTGAGATTACTTGGCCCTACCACCTGTTGCTTCAGCCATTTGACATGTAAGTAGTCCGTGTTGTTGATTCTTCAGTTTTAGGTATGTCTGGTGCTGCTTCCAGCATGCTCTCATGCACACTGTTCAGTGAACCAAGGTTGACCCTGGCTTGAACATGATGGGTAGAGTGATAGAAATGCAGGCCATGACGGTACAGATTATGGTACAATTCAATTCTGATGCTGCTGACAGCATGTAGCACTTCAATAATGTTCAGTTTTGAGTTGCTAGATCTGCTCAGAAACCCACTTACCACAATAGGTAGTGCCATATATGATTGAGAATACTTTCTATGTCAGGATGAACTTTGTTTCCACAAAGATTACACAAGGTCTGTTCTACCAGTACTGTCATAGACTGATGTATCTGTAAATTAGTGTGATCAAGATCAAAAATGTTTTTCCCTTGGTTCCCTTACCACCTTCTGCAAGCTCAGTCTAGCAGCTGTGTTCTTTAGATCTTAGCCAGCTCCATCGATAATGGTGTTACTGAACCACTTTTGGTGATGGAAATTGAAAGTTCCCCATTCTGAATAAATTCTATGCCATTTTAACCCTACATGTGACTTCCAAGTGTTAATCATCCACCAAGGAGTTGGTGGTTGCTGTAAGCAGCAGGAAGTTTGTTGATCTGATTTTTGACCTGATGCTTTAAGACATCATGGGATCTGTAGTTAATGTTGAGGAGTTGCAAGTAATTCCTTTCTTGCTGCATATCACTGTGCCACAACCTGCTGGTGGGACAGAACGTAGAGGGATGATTGTAATGGTCTCTGGCACATTGCCATATCATACCTTACAGATTATATTAGGTTGTTGCTTAGTTTGTCTGTAGGACAGCTCTCCCAGTTTTTGCCCAAGCTCTCCAATGTTATTAAGGAGGACTTTGTTGACAGGACCATGTCTGCTTGTTGTCAATACCTGGTGATCCATCTGACTTCATTCATTCCTTTTGGGTTTGTAGTGATTAAGTACAACTGAGGTGGCTTTCTAGGCCATTACAAAAGGCAGTTGGGAGTGGACCACCTTACTGTGTATCTGTAGTCATAATGTAAACTAAACAACATTAGGGTGGTGGATTTTCCATCCCTAAAGGCCGAGCAAATGAGAAGTTTTTCTGACATTGACACCATTAAGTTCACTCACTCTTAAATCTAAATTTTGTTTTTAACATAAATTTTCCACCTGCTGTGGTGGAATTCAAACCCACATTCTTGAAGCATTATTAATAAAAACCAGAATGCCTGATAAAGGAACAAAAGATCAAAACGTTAACTGTTTCGCTTTCCACAAATGCTGCCAGTCCTGCTGAGTTTCACCAGAATTTTGCTTTGATTTCAGATTTCCAGCACCAACAGTATTCGCTTTTTTCTTCCTGGCTATCCATTAACCTGGGATTCTGGATTACTGGTCCAGTGACCAGTGACACACTTTTTATTTGGTGATGAGCTTTGCTTCTCAAGTGAACCATTCCGGCTTCACGAGATGGACAGTCCATCACAGAGGGCACATGTAATTAACATACTGCCTATGATCTGCCTTTATAACAGTTGGAAAGTGTTTAATGATGCATAATCCTGTCAAAAAGGATGAATGATATTGTAGTTTGTGATCTCAATTAAATCTTCAGCTTAATGTTGAAAATCATTCACTATTTTCAAGTTGGAGTGCAAATAATGCAGTTTGACAGATATATCCAAAATTCAAAAGCATAATTTCTGTTAAAAATGTAGCGCACAATTTTTGGTGATTGATGTGCTATCCATATATGTGCCAGATTGGCTAAGGAAAAATGTAGGAGGAGAAAGTGAGGTCTGCAGATGCTGGAGATCAGAGCTGAAAATGTGTTGCAGGAAAAGCGCAGCAAGTCAGGCAGCATCCAGGGAACAGGAGAATCGACGTTTCGGGCATAAGCCCTTCTTCAGGAATGAGGAAAGTGTGTCCAGCAGGCTAAGATAAAAGGTAGGGAGGAGGGACTTGGGGGAGGGGCGTCAGAAATGCGATAGGTGGAAAGAGGTCAAGGTGAGGGTGATAAGTCAGACTGGGGTGGGGGCGGAGAGGTCAGGAAGAAGATTGCAGGTTAGGAAGGCGGTGCTGAGTTCGATGGATTTGACTGAGACAAGGTGGGGGAAGGGGAAATGAGGAAACTGGTGAAATCCGAGTTCATCCCTTGTGGTTGGAGGGTTCCTAGGCGGAAGATGATGCGCTCTTCCTCCAACCGTCGTGTTGTTGTGGTCTGGCGATGGAGGAGTCCAAAGACCTGCATATCCTTGGTGGAGTGGGAGGGGGAGTTGAAGTGTTGAGCCACAGGGTTTCCTTTGGGGCCTTGGAGGCAGGTGAGGGGGGAGGTGTGGGCGCAAGTCTTGCACCTCCTGCGGTTGCAGGGGAAGGTGCTGGGAGTGGAGGTTGGGTTTGTGGGGGGTGTGGATCTGACGAGGGAGTCACTGAGGGAGTGGTCTTTACGGAATGCTGATAGGGGAGGGGAGGGGAGGGAAATATATCCTTGGTGGTGGGGTCCGTTTGGAGGTGGCGGAAATGACGGCGGATGATGCGCTGTACATGGAGATTGGTGGGGTGGTAGGTGAGGACCAGTGGAGTTCTGTCCTGGTGGCGGTTGGAGGGGCGGGGCTCAAGGGTGGAGGAGCGGGAAGTGGAAGAGATGCGGTGGAGGGCATTGTCAACCACGTTGGGGGGGGGGGGGGGTGGAATTGCGGTCCTTGAAGGAGGAGGCCATCTGGATTGTACGTTTTTGGAACTGGTCCTCCTACCTTTTATCTTAGCCTGCTGGACCTCTCCACCCCCACCCCAGTCTGACCTATCACCCTTTGGACTCCTCCATCGCCAGACCACAACAACACGACGGTTGGAGGAAGAGCGCCTCATCTTCTGCCTAGGAACCCTCCAACCACAAGGGATGAACTTGGATTTCACCAGTCTCCTCATTTCCCCTTCCCCCACCTTGTCTCAGTCAAATCCATCGAACTCAGCACCGCCTTCCTAACCTGCAATCTTCTTCCTGACCTCTCCGCCCCCACCCCAGTCTGACCTATCACCCTCACCTTGACCTCTTTCCACCTATCGCATTTCTGACGCCCCTCCCCCAAGTCCCTCCTCCCTACCTTTTATCTTAACCTGCTGGACACACTTTCCTCATTCCTGAAGAAGGGCTTATGCCCGAAACGTCGATTCTCCTGTTCCCTGGATGCTGCCTGACTTGCTGCGCTTTTCCTGCAACACATTTTCAGCTAAGGAAATATGTATGTTTTTAAACCCAGTTCCATACTTAAACACAACAACAATGATAGCATAAACATAAGTACTGAAAGATCACTAAGTTGTTAGTTTTGAGTCATTCAGTGGTCTGGATGGACTTTATAAAGATCCTTTCTCACTATGCAAAGATTAGAGAGCGCTCCTTGGCGACAGTTTTCCTTCAATCAACATAAAGCAAAACCGAATAGCCTGTTCATGTCTTGGGATCTTATTGAGAGTAAAATGCATGCTATGTTTGTCCATGTTATTCAGTAATAATTCTGTGAGGTTTAGGCATCTTCTAGTGATACAAGATGCTGTATAAATGCAACTTAGTAATTCACTGTTGCAGTACATTTGTTTTGCATTTTAATTGAATGAGACCAATGTATTGAATTTCGTTCATGGGCTCTTATTTTATTGGGCAACTCATTGAAAATAACTTTATTCCTGTAGGACTGATGGACAACTTCATTGTTTATAATGTAATATTGCATGATATAAAATAGCCACTATTTCATAATGATAGTCACTAGGTTTCTATAAAGCAGTCAATACTTTGAGGTTTTCATCTTTTTTATGTCTTGTGACTAAAATTTCTCATTCAACAGTATTTCGATGTTACATACTTCATAGCATGATCAAAGTTCAAAGTTTGGGTGAAGATTTGTAGCTCGGGTGCTCGTTGTTGTGGTTCTGTTCGCCGAGCTGGAAAGTTTTGTTGCAAACGTTTCGTCCCCTGTCTAGGTGACATCCTCAGTGCTTGGGAGCCTCCTGTGAAGCGCTGAAGCGGCAGGGACAGGCCACTATAAATGCCGGAGGAAACACCACAGAAGCGCTTCACAGGAGGCTCCCAAGCACTGAGGATGTCACCTAAACAGGGGATGAAATGTTTGCAACAAAAATTTCCAGCTCGGCGAACAGAACCACAACAATGATCAAAGTTATCCAATGAATTTTATCTAAATGCTTTCATTTCAAGTTCTGACTTGAATATACCCATCTCCCAAATATCTGGGCTTTGACTACTATTTTAGCTTAAAACTATTGCTGTGTGAGCTGGATCAGATAAGTTTACTTTTTGTAAACTCTGGGTTATTTTCCTTCAGCCTCTATTACACTCTGCTCAGTTTTATCAGATGATAAAGTTGAGTTTATCTCTGCCTATTTCTTGTGATGAGTTTTTAGTAATGTTGCAGGTAATGCCTAAAATGCTTTTGTTATTTGCTAAGCAATACTAACCAACACAAATGTGTTCTCTTGCCACTAGTGGTCTGATTATTCAGCTATTTTGTTACTTTCACTTACTGGCTGTTTTCACAGTGCCAGTTTTTAAAATTCTTTGGAATGTTCACCAGCATCCATTTCTTAACACATTCTTTTTGACTTCTACTCGTGCATCTTTTCTGTGGCTTTGTCTAGGTTGGCTATTGGCTTTTCATAAGAAACCGACATTCTTGCTCTTGTCGTTTCTTCCATTGTCTAAGAAGTTTTGCTACAGTCAATTTTTTGTTTTCCAACTTGGCTGTTTTATATTTTTTCCTTTTTGTATGAGTTGTGCTGCTGAATGTGCACTCCACCATGCTCTTGCTGAAGTTGCATAAACTTTTTTTTTATATAATGTGACAGTTTTTAGTCTTTTTCTTTTAGCTGCCTCTGTTGCTTTCACTTCCTTTTCTGTGGTGATTCTTGCTCTTTCAAGTGAACCACCCAGACTCTCTAGATGGAGAGTTCATCACCACAGATCCCTTTCTTCAGCATCCAGCCCACATTGCATCAAAACAGAAACAGCTGTCACCCAGCATTACAGATGCATTGCAGAATTGAGGGTAAAGTGGAGTCTGGTTTTGTAGTGATCCAGAGATGCGTATCCAGAAGAATTGAAGGATGTGCTATCCTCTCAGAACTATGGTTTTGAACAGCTGGGTGTCTACACCTGTCCAAGTAGTAAAGTTTACTGGGGAAGACATGAATAGTGATGAGCAATACATTTAAAGTGGAATCGTGACTTCAATTCTTTGGGTAGGTCTGCAGTCAGAATGAATGGATTATTAGTAGGAATTTTAGAAAACTATTGCGCAAATTTTCTTCTGCCTTGAGAGGCATGAGAGTGGTGTGAAAATCAGGAAAAGATCACGAGGAACAAAAAACCCTCAGATTCCCAACAGAGATAAAAGCTTCCGATTTTCTCCTTTTGGAATTTAAATGAAGAGTTCTGAATCTCGCTAACAAGATTTGCCTTATTTCCATCTATTTGTCTCCCTTCATTTCTATGCAGCTCCTAATTCTTCCCTCCTTCCCAGAGAAACTAAATAATAGCTGTTCCTAACATGGAAGTCAGAGCAGCCATCTGGTGGCAGCATCTCACTGGCAATATTGGATATAGAAGAAAACTTTAAAGTCTTGTATAAATGGCAAGACAGACTAAATGTTCACATCAATTGAATAGAATGTTGGAAAAAAAATTACTTAGGAGAAAAAGGTATGGATGTGCTGTCTTACTGTTTGAACACATGCCGCAGTTTCTTTTTGTGCTCTGAGAGATTGAGGAACTTTTAGTCAGTGAGTGTTGTGTGAATAGTATATGTTCAATATTAGGGACCAAGCCAGGAGAAAAGAGTCCATTATCAATATGTAACATGATTATCTCGTGTTGCTGAAACTGTGATTAACTAATTTAAGATAAGATCATTTTGGGGACAAGAAACCCGATCATGAGAGCATGACTGCTAAGAGAAGAGAATCTGACTTGCATGTTATAAATGTGCATAGAAGCTCTGAGCTTTTAAATCAACAACTACAATACATAACTAGGTGAACAAGTTTGTCCACAATGTAGCTCAGACCTGTCCAATATTTTTAAGGAAAGAAATAGCCTATGTCATAAGCATGTAACAGAGGAAAGAAACAAGAGCCAACAGGAAAGTTATATTGTAAATATTATGGAATTGATTGCATAATAGAAAAGATAGAATGTCCAGTGTGGAAGAAAGTTTTCTTTTAACTGCAAGAAGCTAAACCATTTTGCACAGAAGTGATTAGATAGTGTTAGCTAAATGTTCTGGGGACCCAGGTTCAAATCCTGCCATGGCATATTGAATTTGAATTCAATAAAAAATCTGGAATTAAGGATTTAATGATGACCATGAAGCTATTGTCAATATTTGGCAAAACCCATCTGGTTCATTGATCTTTTTAGCGAAGGAAATCTGTTCTTACCTCGTCTGGCCTACATGTGACTCTAGACCCACAGCAATGTGGTTGACTCTTTACTGCCGTCTGGACAATTAGGATTGGCAATAAATGTTGGTTTAGCCAGAGATACCTGCATCCTTGAGTAAATAGTTAAAAATTTGGATGGATCAGATAGATGTGGCCTGAGATGTCATCTGAAAGTTCAGAGGATTCACTCTCCATCTTTGAGTAGCTTGAGTGCTTCAGATCTAAAGGAGAAAAATGATGTGTACTTTCACAATAAAGACAGCAAAATTAGAGTATCAAGTGAACATAAAGTGCCAGACATACAATTAGTTACAAAGCTAAATCCACTCAGCAGAGACAATTGCAGCATTGAAAAGGCATCTGGATGGGTTTATGAATAGGAAGGAGTTTAGATGGATCTGGGCAAAGTGCTGGCAAATGGGACTATGTTAATTTAGGATATCTGGTCAGCATAGACGAGTTGGACCAAAGGCTATGTTTCCGTGCTGGACATCTGACTCTAAGTCAAAAGCTTGGACTAATGACTTGAAATGCCAGGAGAAATTTAGTGTTTTGCGGGCCACGCCGACTGACTAGCACGCACAAAGTTCAAGACAGAATGCTGCTCCAGGAACACCAGAATCCTGATGCTGAAATCACAGAATAAAATGATTGCATTGTCAGACACTGATTATTGCAATTCAAATGCAGCCAGCTGAGAAAATCTTGAAAAACAAACCAGAGTGTACCTCATTCCAACTAGTGGATTTGGAGGCAAAGCTTATAACCCGCATGTGTATCATTACAAGTATGATCACTTAAGGTCCAGTGTGCCATACGTGGATAGAACAGACAAAAGCGTGACTAACTGAAATAACAAATAATTGCTAAAATACAAGAACAGTAATTTGTAAATGTTTGAAGACTAGGATAACCAAAAATGTGTGTGATATGCATATTTTCTTTGCATTAAAAGGGACTATTTGGATTGAAAGGTGATCGTGGACAAGTCCTGTTCTAATCTGTCATGGTCATGTGACCTCTACTGTGAGATGTGTGACACTTTAGGCAGACAGCTTGGGTTCACTTGAATTAAAAACATGGTGTTAACACACTTCTGTGTTGTAACTCAACACTCAGCTTCCAAAAAAAACCTGAGGAAATGGAAACCAGCAAATTGTGTATCTTCTGTCTACTGTATCCTTCTGTAGGAAGCCTGAGTCGCATCAGCCGATGCTTCCTGCAAAGTTGATTATCATGACACAAACAGCACTTGAGTTGAAAGGCTGCTGTAATATATGTAAAGTGTTACAGCACTTTGCTTTATAGTATATATTCATTCGCATCATAAATTTCAACAATCTTAGTGGCAAGTTGCTGAAAGTGAGTGCTGCTAATTGCAGTTAATGAATTTGCACAGCTAGTATCTGAGTGCATAGCTCAAACAACTATATGTACTTCATGTGTCAAACAGCAATAAATGGGGCAACTTAGATTGGGTAAATTCTAATGCCAGTTCGGGTACAGAAAGAAACTACATGACTGACAGTAAGATTAGAGTAAGAGTTTTCTGGTTCAGTGGTCATGTCCCTATCTCTAGGCCAGAAGGCTTGGTTCACATCCCACCCCAGGTGTGTCAGAACATATCTGAACAGGTCAATCAAGGCTATCTGAAATCGGATAGAAAAGGGGACAGAGTAATTTTTTTTTTAAACCTCTCCCAACAAAAATTACAATCCAATGTCAAATGTTGATTAGCATTAATTACCATCTAATTTAGGGTGATCCAGTGGTTAGCACTGCTGCCTCGGTGCCACGGACCCGAGTTCAACTCTACCCTCTGGTGACTGTGTGGAGTTTGCACATTCTCCCCATGTCTGTGTGGGTTTCCTCCAGGTACTCTGGTTTACTCCCACAGTCTGAAGATGTGCAGGTCAGGTGGATTGGCCATGCTAAATTGCCCATAGTGTCCGGGATATGCAGGCTACTTGGATTAACCATGATAAATGTAGGGTCCCGTGGGTAGGGTCGGGGGAATGGGTCTGGGTGGGATGCTCCAAGTCAGTGCAGACTCGATGGGCCAAATGGCCTGCTTCCACACTGTAGGGATTTATGAATAGTTAAACGGATGCTGGGCCTATAATCATGACTGAACTTGTGATAATTTGTCAGTACGGCAACTTCACACTTTTTGAGTGCATTTCATTGATGAGGTAGACAATGAAGTTTTTTTCCAGACTTGAAACATCGACTTCTGCATTTCTTAATGCTGCTGGCTTGCTATGTTCTTCCAGCCTCCTGCCTGTCTACAGCACATCCTGAACAGCAATCTTTGTATATCTGTATTTGAACTTGTGTTTCCTCTTGCCTGAAGTTGTAGTAGCATCTGTGTATGAGTAGCCAAGATACTATTAGATTTAAGTGGTTTTTAGACCAAATTCTGATGCAAAGTTGTGGAATACTCTCACTGAATTGGCTATCTGGCCTGGATGTGACTTTGATGTGATTTTTTTTAAGTGGTAGAAGATCTTACATAAAAGGCCTTAAGTTGTGAAGAAGAGATTAAATTTAAATTTATAAAATATACAGTTGTAGGTAACTTTGAAATTGCAAAATACCAAAAAATCTAAAATTATCAGTATATGTTCAGGCCCCATCAAAATGTAAATTTTAAACTTTCATTCATAGATGCTGCATTTCTTTAAATTTGCCCCATTGAGATTTTGAGATGGACAGTTATGGATGTTTTCAAACAACCTATTCAGAAGTGTTATGTTGCTTTTTTGCCTGTGTTTTCTCAATGCCTACACTGACATTATTTATAGTTAATTGTAATAATATATAACGTGGCAGCTTGTTAGTGCAAAATTGATTTTAAGCCTCAAAAGCTTTCTTCAATTTTTATTTTAGCTGGTGCAGTACACCTTTTTCCAATTGCTAGCTAAGTTTTTGACAATAGCAACTCTCATAGTATATTTAATGTAATATAGTGCCTTGACGTATTTCACAGGAGCATTTCTAAAAACAAAATTTGGAACTGTGCTACCTGATGTGATTTGAGAAGATGACCAAAAGCTGTGTCAGAGGTAGTTTTTAAGATACTTCATCAGAGGAATGAGCAATGGCATGATTTATGGAAAGAATTTCAGTGCTTGAGGAATTAAATATGTTCTTTGATAAGGTGATATTTTTTCTTATACTGCTTTTGCTAGTTTATTATTGCTGGTTCCTGTAGTATAACAGAAAATAATCCAGAGGCCATCGGAATGCTAGTCTTTATATCTAGAGGACTGGAGTGCAAGGGTGGAGAAGTTAGGGTACTGTTGTACAAAACCATGGTTGGAGTACAATGAGCAGACCTGGGCATTGCACCTTTTTAAGAAGAATATATTGGACTTGAGTTAGTATAATGTAGGTTTACAAGATCGATACTTGGACTTTAGGGATTAAATTTATGAAGAGAGGTAAGGCCTGTTTTCAGACATTAGAAGGTTAAAGGTTAATCTGATCGCTGTCTTAAAGATATTACCAGCAAAAGGAGTAGGTCATAAAGATGTGCAGTATGGAAACAGACCCTTTGGTCGAACCCGTCCATGCCGACCAGATATCCCAACTCAATCTAGTCCCACCTGCCAGCACCCGGCCCATATCCGTCCAAACCCTTCCTAGTCATATACCCATCCAAATGCCTCAAATGTTGCAATTGTACCAGCCTCCCACATCTTCTGGCAGCTCATTCATACCCGTTCCACCCTCTGTGTGAAAACGTTGCCCTTTAGGTCTCTCTTATATATCTTTCCCCTCTCACCCTCAACCTCTGCCCTCTAGTTCTGGACTCCCCGACCCTAGGGAAAAGACTTTGTCTATTTATCCTATCCATGCTTCTCATAATTTTGTAAACCTCCAGGGGAAAACAGCCCCAGCCTGTTCAGCCTCTCCCTGTAGCTCAGATCCTCCAACACTGGCAACATCCTTGTAAATCTTTTCTGAACCCTTTCAAGTTTCACAACATCTTTCCGATAGGACGGAGACCAGAATTGCATGTAATATTCCAACAATGGCCTAACCAATGTCTTGTACAGCCGCAACATGACCTCCCAACTCCTGTACTCAATAGTCTGGCCAATAAAGGAAAGCATACCAAATGCCGCCTTCACTATCCTATCTACCTGCGACTCCACTTTCAAGGAGCTATGAACCTGCACTCCAAGGTCTCTTTGTTCAGCAACACTCCCGAGGACCTTACCATTAAATGGATAAATCCTGCTAAGATTTGCTTTCCCGAACTGCAGCACCTCACATTTATCTTAATTAAATTCCATTTGCTTCTTCTCAGCCCATTGGCCCATTTGATCAAGATCCTGTTGTAATCTGAGGTAACCCTCTTCGCTGTCCACTCCACCTCCAATTTTGGTGTCATTTGCAAACTTACTAACTGTACCTCTTATGCTCGCATCCAAATCATTTATGTAAATGTCAAAAAGTAGGGGGCCCAGCAATTGAGCCATCAGGTCTGCATTTGGCATGGGTTATTTTTCAGTTGAAAGTTCAATTTCAGTGACTGATAATACACTAAATAAGTAGAATATTACAGCAAGGTGAGAATTTAAAGCTACTCAGTTCAAATATTGGATAATGCAAATCTTTCACTGTTAGCATGATTCAGAAGAAAGAGAGGCAAAACAACAATATATTAGCAAAATTGAAGTGAAGTGATCACCACAGGGCTTACAATTTTAGCAAGGCAAAATCTGCCCAACCCTTTGACACATACTCATACTCAAGTTGACATTTGGATGTTTTATGCTGTGATATGGGTGCATCTGGATGTTCAGCGGAATTACAATAAAATTCCACATAAAATTCTGCTGCAAAATGTTGAGTGGATATCAATGGTAACAATGATTTGTCTGAAGAGATAAAATACATGTATAGAGTTGTGTCACATGAATCAATGATGAGGTTCTTATCATTTTCAAACTACATGGACTCTGCAATCAGAAATTCAATGAGCTCATAGCTGATGCTAAACCTAAGGGAAGAGAGTCTGATGAAACCCGTGTGGGATTACTGAAGATGTATTGTTGGGTGACAGCATTATACACCAGGAAACAAAAGAGAGGGTACTGAATTGGAACTAACTATACCTTCTAGTCCTAGACCACACACACACACACACACACCCCCCCCCCCCCCCACCCCCCAACAGTTTTACCTAAGAAAAAGAAGGAAGCATATGTCAGGTATAGACAGGATAGATCGAGTGAATCCTTAGAGTATAAAGAAAGTAGGAGTATATTTAAGAGGGAAATCAGGAGGGAAGAACGGGGACATGAGGTAGCTTTGGCAAATAGAAGTAAGGAGAATCCAAAGGGTTTTTACAAATATATTAAAGTCAAAAGGGTAACTAGGGAGAGAATAGGGCCCCTCGAAGATCAGCAAGGCGGCCTTTGTGTGGAGCCACAGAAAATGGGGGAGATACTAAATGAATATTTTGCATCAGTATTTACTGTGGAAAAGAATATGGAAGATATAGACTGTAGGGAAATAGATGGTGACATCTTGCAAAATGTCCAGATTACAGAAGAGGAAGTGCTGGATGTCTTGAAATGGTTAAAAGTGGATAAATCCCCAGGACCTGATCAGGTGTACACGGAAACTCTGTGGGAAGCTAGAGAAGTGATTGCTGGGCCTCTTGCTGAGATATTTGTCTCATCGATAGTCACAGGTGAGGTGCCAGAAGACTGGAGGTTGGCAAACGTGGTGTCACTGTTTTAAGAAGGGCGGTAAAGACAAGCCAGGGAACTACAAACCAGTGAGCCTGACCTCAGTGGTGGGCAAGTTGTTGGAGGGAATCCTGAGGGACAGGATGTACATGTATTTGGAAAGGCAAGGACTGATTCAGGATAGTCAACATGGCTTTGTGCGTGGGAAATATGTCTTGCAAACTTGATTGAGTTTTTTGAAGAAGTAACAAAGAAGATTGATGAGGGCAGAGCAGTAGATGTGATCTAATTGACTTCAGTAAAGCATTCGATAAGGTTCCCCATGGGAGACTGATTAGCAAGGTTAGATCTCATCGAATACAGGGAGAACTACCCACTTGGATACAGAACTGGCTCAAAGGTAGAAGACCTTTGACCAGAAAGCTCAATGGTGGTGGTGGTGGAGGGTTGTTTTTCAGACTGGAAGCCTGTGACCAGTGGAGCGCCACAAGGAGTGGTGCAACCCAAGCAAACTCCAATATATAAATAGAAAGCAGGCTATACCACCAGTGCTTCATTCAGAGGCTCACTGATGTTACCTAGTATGTTGACGAAATGTCTGAAATCGGGCCTCCAGCTCAGTGAGCAAACCTACATACAAAGGATGTAAAGGAGGTTCTTCATGATACCAAGGATGAGGGTCTTCGTTTATGCGCAGAGATTGGAGGAGTTGAGTTGTTTCCCTTTAGCGGAGAGACTACTGAGGGCAATCTAATGGTGGGTTGCAAAATTGAGGGATTTTTGATTTAAAGGTATAGAGCAACCTGTCTTGAGTATGAACTAGTGAGAAAATGAGAAACTTCTCCAAAAAGATATCTGGCACTGTCAGAAAATGCACTTTTAAATAAAAGCTTTCTATATTTTCCATGAGGAAGTGCCTGAAAAATCCTTTATTGCACAATTAAGTGGTACTCCATAATCCACCTCCTTCAGTGTTTTATTGCTTCCTTTTTAGAAATGATGCGATAGCAAACATTGCATCCAAGCCACTTTCTTGTTTGCATTCAAGAAATAATCTCTTTTCAAGAAGACTGAATGGGGAACATATTCCAGTGGAATCATTTGAAGATAGGAGTCCACTGTGCCTTTGTCAGCTCTTAGACCGAGCTGTCCAATTGGGTTCACACCCAAGGCCTTTCCCTATAACCCTGCAGAGTACTCTTCAAATACATTTATTTGTCTTTTGAATGTTCCTATAAAATCTAATGCAATTGACTTTCAGAAGAAATATCTCACATTTTACATGTATTTGAAAATGTCTCATTTGACAGTTCAGAATTAAATGAGCTGGGTCAAAGAATTAAGGTTTGGAGTGGTGCAGAAGTAGTACACATGTGAGAGGGATTTATGAAGCCACTGAGTGATATAGCACAAGCAAATGGTTTGAATTAACATGTTTGCTCGCACTTGGAATTAACTCATTTCACTCACCCCTTTCCTGAAAATCTTGCAATTTGAAGTATCCTTTCAATTCCCTTTGAAAGTTATTACAGTATTGAATCTGCTCCACTATCTTTTCAGTAAACTCATTACCTATTATAGCTTGTTGCATGAATTTTCCTCCTGTTGTCTCTTATTCTCTCCGTTTACGGTTAATCTATGTTGAGCTTTTCTTGTTGACCTTTTCTATCAAAATCTTTATTTAGAAATCCCAGTGTGTTTGTCCACATCACTGTACCATTTTACTCATTCTCCTGAGCATCCTGTTTAAGACTTTGACATCTTTTCTGGAGTATGGTGTTTTTAGTTAATTCATGGAATGTGAGCTTCTTGGCTAGACCAGCATTTGGCAGAAGTGGGTACTCCAGATGCTGGAGATCAGAGTCCAGATTAGAGTGGTGATGGAAAAGCATAGCAGGTCAAGCAGCATCTGAGGAGCAGGTAAATCAAAGTTTTGGGCAAAAGCTCTTCATCAGGAATTTGTGTGCCAGCATTTGTTGTGCATCCCTAGGTGCTCTGAAAAACTTGGCAGTCCTTAGCATAGAGACACCCACAGTCCTGTTAGGATGGCAGTTGCACAATTTTGAACAGCAATGTAGTTCCAAGATTAGATTGTGAATGACCTGGAGGGAACTTGCAGGTGGTGGTATTCCCATGTATCTGCCTTTTCAATGGTACACTTAGACAACCCTTAATCCAAAATCTCAAGTCTGAAGGTTTTTTGTGATTTTTTTTTTTCTCATTAACAAGGCATGCAAACATTTAACCTAAGTCGGCAGCAACTCGCGCGTCACTCATGCGACGTATGGAGGTGTGGCCCAGCACCAGCAGGCCTCCATTTTCTCTCGAGGCCTGTTTTACTTAATGAGTCATGCTCCTCTGGTAAAATTGTTTAAAATTTCACCATGAAACTGTCATTTATTCTGAAATTCAAATAATTCTGAATTGTCAAAACCAGCTGGTCCCAAGCATTTTGGGTAAAGGATTGAGCACCTGTAATGGCAATGGATTTCAGAGATGCAGTCTAAAGAGCTTTGAATTTCTTGTGCTTCTTGTGGCTGGTATACAGTACTGCCACTAAGCATTGACAGTGAAAGAAATTTTGACAGTAGTGGAAGGAGCAATCAAGCAACTTGCTTTTTCACAGATAATGTCAAGATTTTTGTGTTTTTTGGAGCTGCACCCAGGCAAATGGAAAGTATTTTTACATACCTTTTTTTTTTCTTGTACATGGTGGACAGACATTATAGCAAAGGGAAGAGAGTTGCTCGGTAAAGATTTCATTGCCCCTTACAGCCACAGTTCAGTTTCTTGTTAACGTTAATCTCCATGATGCTGATTAGTGTAGAATTCAGCAATAGTAGTCATAGAATTTAACCATTGCTCCATAATATTCAATCTATTTTGAGATAGGCATTGTCTTGCATTTAGGTAAGTAACATTCATTTTACCTTGTGTCAACCCAAACCTGGATATTGTCCGATCTTGCTGTAAATGGTCACAGACAGCAACAATATCTGAGGAGTCATGAATGGTGCAGAACACTGTGCACTCATCAGCAGTAGACAACTCCACCTCTGATCTTATCCTGGAATGCAGGTCACCTGATCAAGCAACTGAAGATGGTTGGGCCTGGAACACTGCCCTGAGGAAAGCTGGCTGAACTGAGTATCAATAAGTAGGTTATTCTTTTTTGCAATTGCTGCTTGAGAGCACTGCAAACTGTTATGATTTAGGACTATAGTTATCTAATATCAATCAGTCTGAGTAATTTCCAAGACATTTTCTGAACCCTAAGAAGCAGCCATTTAGGATACAAGACCTTTTTTTTTGTCTAAAATGTATGTGACCCAGGACAGTTGATATCATTTGAACCAGATAATTGAGCAAGCAGTCTGTGTAGTCTTTTGATCTCAAAATTGTGAAGCCAGCAGCTTGCTCTCCAGCATGTTAAGGAACATTTTCCTTTGCACTTCCTCTTCTTTCAGTTCATCTTCCACCTGAAGGGGAGCACTGCCTTGAAAACACTGTCACCTGATCCTGAACACTTATTGATGTACCCTATTTTTGAGGACTGATAGTTTACACTATTATTTGAATCTTTTTAGATAATAGGGGACAGCATGCCAAGATAGTTGTCACCCCGTTTCCTGCTTTCATCTTTAATATTAGTCTTTGTTCTTTTTAGGAACAAAGCTCTTATTTTCCAAAACACTGCATATGGTGCCAGATTGTTCCATGGAACAGACATCAAAGAACCCAATGGCCTTCATATTCCACATGTTAAAAATTCTCACCTTTTTTGTTCTTGTTTGTTAGAGATTATCTTTGGGGACGGAATTTAACTATTGTAGTAGCAGTTATATCATGATACACGGAAAAGACTAGAAAAATTCAATTTTTAAGAATCTCAACTTCCGGCAACTGTCGTCGCCCCTTTCTACCACTTTCTTGATGATCAAGAGTAAACTGGGTGGTATCTGGCTTTGTTGGATTTGACATTTTTTTTTTGTTCACTGGACATACCTAGATAATTTTTCACATTCCGATAGATGCCAAAATTGTACTTGTACCAGAATAGTTTGGCTGGGAACACAGCAATTTCTGGAACGCACGTTGCCAATGGTACTGCCAGTCCCATAGCCTTTGCAGTATCCAGTATCTTCAGCTCTTCCACTTATATGAAGTGAATCAAATTGGTCAAAAACTACTATCTGTGATACTGTGGACTTCAGGAGGAGGCCATAATAGATGATCCAGTCAGCGTTTCTGACTGAAGATCGAAGAAAATGCTTCGGTACTGTCGATTTGCACTGATGAAATGAGAATGGGATGTTTATGGATCTGCATTGTGCTTGGATTTTAATTGTTTACCACTGTTCACAATTCTGTATGGCAAGACTACAGAGCCTGACTGATATGTTGGTTGTGGGATCACTTGCATGTTATTTCTGCTGTTTAAGCGCACACGTTGTCCAGTATTGTAGTTCTTGCAGGTTGACACCTCCATTTTTAGGTATGCCAAGGCTGCCACTGATCCATCCCCCTGCATTCTTAGCTTGATGGTAATGGTCGATTTGGGATAAGTTAGACCATGAAGATAAACTGTTATTGCATACAATTCTGCTGATGGCCTATAATGCCTCATGGATCCCCTGTTGTGTGCTACTTCAACTGTCCAATTTAGAATGTTTGTAGTGCCACACATGATGTTTTATGGAACTTTCTTTCCACAAGGACTCTGTAGTAGTCACTCCTACTGATTCTATTATGGACAGAAGCATCCTCCACAACTAGCTTGGGGGGGATAAAGTCAAGTAGGTCTTAGTTGATTGTGGGGGTTTTAATGATGACAAAGCCGTTGAATGTTAAGAGGTCACGGTTCAAGTTTTCAACATTTGAAGATCACAATCAAGCAGTTGGATTTCCTAAAACAACATCACAAATGTCATTCAAACAGGAAAACCTCCTGTCATTAATTGATCCTGTATATCTAATAGCACATTTCACTGTGTGTGGAGTTGAAGGCTCAAGACAGGAGTGTTGGGGCTTCATTTATCAAATTTCAATATGGTTCAATCCTGACAAGTACAGAAATAGTTTGTCATAGTGCTGTTCTGAAACTAAAGTTTTCCACATGTACAAAAGTTGGCTGTATACTAGTTATAGAGTCACAGATGTACGGCATGGAAACAGACCCTTCGGTCCAACCCGTCCATGCCGACCAGATATCCCAACCCAATCTAGTCCCACCTGCCAGCACCCTGGCCCATATCCCTCCAAACACTTCCTAGTCATATACTCATCCAAATGCCTCTTAAATGTTGCAATTGTACCAGCCTCTACCACTTCTTCTGGTAGCTCATTCCATACACATACCACTCTCTGTGAAAACGTTGCCCCTTCGGTCTCTTCTATATCTTTCCCCTCTCACCCTAAACCTATGCCCTCTAGTTCTGGACTCCCTGACCCCAGAGAAAAGACTTTGCCTATTTACCCTATCCATGCGCCTCATAATTTTGTAAACCTCCATAAGGTCACCCCTCAGCCTGCGACCCTCCAGGGAAAACTGCCCCAGCCTATTCAGCCTCTCCCTATAGCTCAAATCCTCCAACCCTGGCAACATCCTTGTAAATCTTTTCTGAACCCCTATTTTGGAAAATGTAAGGAATGATGGATTCTCAGGGAAATGTAGCATGAACAGTCAAGTTTCTGGTATTGAGACTGGCTCTAATGCAACGAGGGGTAAGTCGGGTTCCAAGAGATCAATTGTGTTAGGGGATTCTGTAGTCTGAGGTACAGACAGAGGTTTCTGTGGCCAGCAGCGAAAAATCAGAATAGTGTGTTGCTTCCCTGGTGCCAGGATCAAGGATGTCTCAGAGGATGCAGAATGTTCTCGGGAGAGGGTTGGCCAGTAAGAGGTCATTGTCCACATTGGAACCAACGACAAAGGAAGAGAAAAGGTTGAGACTCTGAAGGGAGATTTCAGAGAGTTAGGCAGAAATTTAAAAAGGAGGTCCTCGAGAATAGTAATATCTGGATTGCTCCCAGTGCTACGAGCTGATGAGGGCAGAATAGGAGGATAGAGCAGATGAATGCATGGCTGAGGAGTTGGTGTATGGGAGAAGAATTCACATTTTTAGATCATTGGAATCGCTTTTGGGGTAGAAGTGACCTGTACAAGAAGGATGGATTGCACCTAAACTGGAAGGGGGCCAATACACTGGCAGGGAAACTTGCTGGAGCTGCTTGGGGGATTTAGGTGGGGGCGGTGAGGAAAGAGATTGATCCGAAATGGGTACAGCTGAGAACAGAAGTGAGTCAAACAGTCAGGGCAGGCAGGGACAAGGTAGGACTAATAAATTAAACTGCATTTATTTCAAAGCAAGGGGCCTAACAGGGAAGGCAGATGAACTCGGGGCATGGTTAAGAACATGGGACTGGGATTTCATAGCAATTACAGAAACATGGCTCAGGGATGGGCAGGACAGGCAGTTAATGTTCCAGGATACAAATGCTGCAGGAAGGACAGAAAGGGAGGCAAGAGAGGAGGGGTGTGTGGCCTTTTTGATAAAGGGATAGCATTACAGCTGTACTGAGTGGGGATATTCCTGGAAGTACATCCAAGGAAGTTATTTGGGTGGAACTGAGAAATAAGAAAGGGATGATCACCTTATTGGGATGTATTATCGACCCCCCCAATAGTCAGAGGGAAATTGAGAAACAAACTTGTAAGGAGATCTCCGCTATCTGTAAGAATAAGGTGGTTATGGTAGGGGATTTTAACTTGCCAAACATAGACTGGGACTGTCATAGTGTTAAGCATTTAGATGAAGAGGAATTTAAGTGTGTACAAAACAATTTTCTGATTCAGTATGTAGATGCACCTACTAGTGAAGGTGCAAATCTTGACCTATTCTTGGGAAATAAGGCAGGGCAAGTGACTGAGGTGTCAGTGGGGGAGCACTTTGGGGCCTGCGACCATTATTCTATTAGATTTAAAATAATGATGGAAAAGGATGGACCAGATCTAAAAGTGCAAGTTCTAAATTGGAGAAGGACCAATTTTGACGGTATTAGGCAAGAACGTTCGAAAGCTGATTGGAGACAGATGTTCACAGGTAAAGGGACGGCTGGAAAATGGGAAGCCTTCAGGAATTAGATAACAAGAATCCAGAGAAAGTATATTCCTGTCAGGGTGAAAGGAAAGGCTGGTAGGTATAGGGAATGCTGGATGACTAAAGAAATTGAGGGTTTGGTTCAGAAAAAGAAGGAAGCATGTGTCTGGTAAAGATAGGATAGATTGAGTGAATCCTTAGAGTATAAAGGCAATAGGAGTATACTTGAGAGGGAAATCAGGAGGGCAAAAAGGGGACATGAAATAGCTTTGGCAAATAGAATTAAGGAGAATCCAAAGGGTTTTTACAAATATATTGAGGGCAAAAGGGTAACTAGGAAGAGAATAGGGCCCCTCAAAGATCAGCAAGGCGGCCTTTGTGTGGAGCCACAGAAAATATGGGAGATACTAAATGAGTATTTTGCATCAGTATTCACTGTGGAAAAGGATATGGAAGATATAGACTGTAGGGAAATGGTGACATCTTGCAAAATGTCCAGATTACAGAGGAGGAAGTGCTAGATGTCTTAACGGTTAAAGGTGGATAAATCCCCAGGACCTGATCAGGTGTACCCGAGCACTCTGGGAAGCTAGAGAAGTGATTGCTGGGCCTCTTGCTGAGATATTTGTATCGCCGAGGTGAGGTGCCGGAAGACTGGAGGTTGGCAAATGTGGTGCCACTGTTTAAGAAGGGTGATGAGGATAAGCTAGGGAACTATAGAACAATGAGCCTGAGATTGGTGGTGGGCAAGTTGTTGCAGGGAATCCTGAGGGACAGGTTGTGTGTGTATTTGGAAAGGCAAGGACTGGGAATAGTCAACGTGGCTGTGCGCGGGGAAATCATGTCTCACAAACTTGATTGAGTTTTTTGAAGAAGTAACAAAGAAGATTGATGAGGGCAGAGCGTTAGATGTGATCTATATGGAGTTCAATAAGGCATTCGACAAGGTTCCCCATGAGAGACTGATTAACAAGGTTAGATCTCACTGAGTACAGGGAGAACTAGCCATTTGGATACAGAACTGGCTCAAAGGTAGAAGACAGAGGGAGGTGGTGGTGGAGGGTTGTTTTTCAGACTGGAGGCCTGTGACCAGTGGAGTGCCACGAGGATTGGTGCTGAGTCTTCAACTTTTTGTCATTTACATAAATGGTTTGGATGTAAGCATAAGAGGTACAGTCAGTAAGTTTGCAGATGGCACCAAAATTGGAGGTGTAGTGTACAGCTAAGAGGGTTACCTTAGATTACAACAGGATCTTGACCAGATGGGCCAATGGGCTGAAGTGGCAGATGGAGTTTAATTTAGATAAATGCGAGGTGCTGCATTTTGGGAAAGCAAATCTTAGCAGGACTCATACACTTAATGTTTAGTTTAGAATGGTGCTGGAAAAGCACAGCAGTTCAGGCAGCATCCAAGGTGCAGTAAAATCGACGTTTCGGGCAAAAGCCCTTCATCAGGAATACAGGCAGAGTGCCTGAAAGGTGGAGAGATAAAAACACTTAATGGTAAGGTCCTCTGGAGTGTTGCGGAACAAAGAGATAGTTATACTTCATTTTGAGTTAATCTTGCACATTGAATTGATATTTTTTTGAAGTGATTGCTAGCAGAAGAATGAAAGCTGAATGTTAGTTTTTTTTAAGATTTGATATTCTAAATGAGTGCTATTGATGTGAATAATGTTTTCCCAGTTAAAAATCATTTTTAACATGCAGTGCATCTCTTTGAAAAATTCATGATGTTGAAATAAACTTCAGAACTGTTGCATGCATATAATATTTCATCAGCAGTTGTTTTTAACCAAGTGTTGAACATAGTTGGTGATCTTAAATAGGGCTGACCACTTTCTTAGTCACCTAACTAATTTTGTAGACTAATGCATCCCAAAAATCTATGCCTCAATAGAGGACAAGAGGAAGAATGATTCTCTACTGTCTCTGCTTAAGGTTGATTGTTACTGTGAATATAGTCTGGATTTCTTTATTGAGAAAACTGAACATAATGTATTGACTGTACCAAATGAGGAAATGGTAGGCTGGCAGTCACTATGGGGAAATATGATACAATACATTCTAAAATGAAGAAAAGTGCATTTTAAATCGTGTGCTTTTGATGTACATTCATTCATGGAGCGATGAAATGTGAAAATAAACTAGTCTGTCAAGTTAGCATTTCATGGGAGACCAATTGAATCTGTAGATGTAGAATGTAAAAGCAAGGAATAATTGCTGAAGTTTTGCAAATTCTCTGACTGCAGTTGGAACAGTTTAAGGCATTGTGCTTTAGAGTGTCAAGCAGTAAAAACAAGCAGCATAGGTTCTCTGAGATGCTACCTGAAGTGAGTGGCTTGAGGAATTGGGGTGTTTTTCCTCATGGTTATCATGGAAAGATGGCTTGTTAATTACCCTGTAATGTGAAGGACTGTGATTTAGTTTAGATTAGATTAGATTCGCTACAATGTGGAAACAGGCCCTTCGGCCCAACCAGTCCACACCGACCCTCTGAAGAGAAATCCATCCAGACCCATTTCCCTCTGACCAATGCACCTAACACTATGGGCAATTTAGCATGGCCAATTCACCTGACCTACACATCTTTGGACTGTGGGAGGACCGGAGCACCCGGAGGAAACTCACGCAGACATTTGAGAGAATGTGCAAACTCCATACAGACAGTCACCCGAGGCTGGAATCGAACCTGGGACGCTGGTGCTGTGAGGCAGCAGTGCTAACCAATGAGCTATCGGGCGAGTAATAAATTCGTTGTAAGAGCAAGCAAGATGCTAATGCAAGAATGCAAATTTAAATGTAAGCACACAGAACTGTGAAGTTTGGAAAATTGATTGTTTTATTGATTTTGTGTTCAATTAAAATTTGTAATAATGAATCCATTGCTGATTTGTCAGAAGAACCCTGGGCCATAAATGTCTTGAGGGAAAGCAACTCCCATCTTTACCTGGTCTGACCTACATGTGACCCCAGACCCACAGTAGTGTGGTTTACTCTTAATAACCCCTGACCTAGCCAGTGATGCTTTCATCCCCTGAAAGAGACTCTGGGTAAGGGGCCATCTTGTGGTGCAGTGGTAGCATTCCTATCCCTGGATTAGAAGGACCACCTACTCCAGAGACATAATACCATCTCTGAACAGATAGATTGATTAGAAAAATTGTTTCTTAAAATATATTCTGGCAAGGGATACTTGCGGCTGATAACAATCTACAGCATGGTGGGTGATGGAACTTGGTGTTTGCAGGGCGATGATTACTGAGCAAAGGAATAGGACTGACTGGGTTTCATCGCAGACAACCTGCATAAATACAATGGGGCAAATGACTGTCTTTTGTGCCATAAATAATTTACTTGACATGCACACGCAGTACTGATTTATCATTTCAGAGGAAACTGGTACTACCTGATTAATTTGAGAGGGGACTTTGTACTTTTTAAAAAAAAAAATCATTTGTGGGATTTGGCTGTCACTGGCTGGCCAGCATTGATAGCCTATCCCTATTTACCCTTGAAGGTTGTGGTAAGCTGCCGCCTTGAATCACTGCAGTCCACTTGCTGTGGGTTGACCTACAGGGAGGGAATTCCAGGATTTTGACCCAATGACTCTGAAGGAACAGCGGTATATTTCCAAGTCATGGTGGTGAGTGGCTTGGACAGGAACTTGCAGGTGGTGGTGTTCCCAAGTATCTGCTGATCTTGTCCTTCTAGGCGGAAGTGGTCGTGGATTTGGAAAGTGCTATCTAAGGATCTTTGAATTTCTGCAGTGCATCTTGTTGATAGTACACACTGCTGCTACTGAGCTCCAGTGGTGGAGGGATTGAAGGTTTGTGGATGCAGTGCCAGTCAAGTGGGTTGCTTTGACCTGTATGGTGTCAAGCTGCTTGAGTGTTACTGAAGCTGTACCTATCCAGGCAAGTGGGGAGTATTCCATGACCTGTGACTTGTAGATAGTGGATAGACTTTGGGGTGGCAGGAGGTGAGTTACTCGCCGCAGTATCCCTAATCTCTGACCTGTTGTTGTAGCCACTGCATTTGTGGTGAGTCCAGTTGAGTTTCTGGTTTATGGTAACCCCAAGGATGTTGATAGTGGGGGATTCAGTGATAGTAATACAATTGAATGGCGGTGGTCATTGTCTGGCATTTGTGTGGTGCAAATGTTACTTGCCACTTGTCAGCCCAAGCTTGGATATTGTCCAGATCTTGTTGCATTTGAGCATGGACTGCTTCAGTATCTGAGGAGTCACGAATGATGCCGAACACTATGCAATCATTGGCGCACATCCTCTCTTCTGACCTTATGACAGAGGGAAGGTCATTGATGAAGCAGCTGAAGATTGTTGGACCTCAGACACTACTCTGAGGGCCTCCTGCAGGGATGTCCTGGAGCTGAGATGACTGACCCTCCACAACCATCTTCCTTTTGTGCCAGGTATGGCTCTAACCAGAGTGTTTGCCCCTTGATACCCATTGATTCCAGTTTTGCCAAGGCTCTTTGATGCCATATTTGGTCAAATGTGGCCTTGATGTCAAGGACTGTCACTCTTGCCACACGTCTAGAAATCAGCCCTTGCCCATGTTTGAACCAAGGCTGTAATGGGATCAGGAGCTGAGTGACTCAGGGGAAACCCAAACTGGACATCACTGAGTGGGTTGTTGCTGAGCTGGTGCTGCTTGATAGTACTGATGACACCTTGCATCACTTTACTGATGATGGAGAGTGGACTGATTTGATTGATTGTTTGAGCAGTAATTGGTTGGGTTGGATTTATCCTGCGTCTTATGTACAGGACATACCTGGCCAATTTTCCACACGGTTGGGTAGCTGCCAGTGTTGTAACTGTACTGGAAGAGCTTGGATAAGGGAGCAACATGTTCTGGAGTATACGTCTTCAGTACTATTGCCAGAATGTTAGCAGGGCCCATTGCCGTTGCAGTATCCAGTGCCTCTAGCCATTTCTTGACATTACGTGGAGTGAATCAATTTGGCTGGAGACTGGTATCTGTGATGCTGGGGGACACTGGAGGAGCCCGAGATGGGTCATCCACTCGGCACTTTTGACTGAAGATTGTTGTGAATGCATCAGCCTTATCTTTTGCACTGATGTGCTGAGGTCCTCCATCATTTGAGGATAGAGGTATTTGTGGAGGCTCCCTCCTCCGCCTCTAGTGAATTGTTTAATTGTCCACCGCCATTCACGACTGGATGTGATAGGACTGCAGAGCTTAGACCTGGTCTGTTGGCTGTGGGATTGCTTAGTTCTGTCTATCACTTGCTGTTATTGCCATTTACCATGCAAGTAGTCCTGTTATTGGCATCCTAAGGTCCTAATAGCATAACAGTTGGAATAAAGAATTATTGTATGCAATGCAGTGCTAAAGTTTACAATTATATGCAGTGCAGTTTGCTGACTCAAAGAATGTGTTGATTATAAATTCAGGACAAAGGTGCTCCAAAATCACCATCTAAAATATAGTTCCAAAATATGGTGCCTCTTTTAAGGTAGGAATGTTCATGTAATGTAGAAAAGGGCTATCTAAAAAATGAATTCTAGATTGTACTGTTTACATTAGTTGGACCTTATGTGCCATGGATCACAAAGACAATAGGACCAGGAGTAAACAATATGATCTTTCAACCGTGCTTCACCATTCAATACAATCATAGCTGATCTTGGGCTTCAACTCCACTTTCTTGTTTATTGCTTATATTCCTTAATTCCTGGAAAATCAAATACCTGTTTTTCAAGCCTTAAATATATTGAACAATTGCAAAGCTACAGCCCTCTTAGAATTGCAAAGATTGATAAGCCTTTGAGTGAAGCAATTTCTTAACTCAATCCTAAATGATTAACCTCTTATCTTGAAACTTTGTCACCTCATCTCAGATTTCCCAAACGGTAGAAAAAAGCTGTAAACATTTACTTATGAAGCTCCTTCCAAATCTTTAGTGCTTCAAAAAGATTGCCTCTCATTCTTCCACAGAGATTTAAAGTCCAATTTACACAGTCTCTCAACAATCCCATCGGCCAATCTAATAAGCTTTAGTTGAACTCCTCCCATGTAAGCACACCATTTTAAAGTTGCCCCATTTTAAGTCATTCCACTTGGCCTTTCATTTCATAAGTTCTCTGCTGGCCTTTCCCTAGCACCACCGGTCCTGGTCTTGTCCTCTTCAGTCCTCTTGCTGACTCTCTCTGTCACCACCATGATAACTTGAGACTTGCTTCTGCAACCTGTTACTCAAAGCTGTTGTTGTCTCTTGATGCTTATCTCATAACCGCGGTGTGGACTTGGGGGTGGAGACTGCAAATCATAATTGATAGTGACCTGGAAGCTTGGCAACTTTGTCTAACAGAATTTTCCTTTTGTCACAGTGCCAGGGATCCGGATTCGATCCCAGTCTCCGCCGACTGTCTATTGTGTGGAGTTAGCACGTTCTCCCCGTGTTTGCGTGGGCTTCTTCCCACAATCCAAAAGATGTGCAAGTTAGAATTTGCCGTGCTAAATTGCTCATAGTGTTCAGAGGTGTGTAGTCAAGTGTAAATGTAGAGAAATGAGGAATGGATTTGGGTGGGATACTCTTCGGAGGGTCAATGGAGACTTGTTGGGCCAAAGGGCCTGTTTCCACACTGCAGGATTTCTAATAGTTACAACAAATCATGCCTGTTGTAATAATTATTTGCTTTCTAAGTACGTTAAGACTTGATCAATAGTAAATTCTGATTTTCTGAATGGTAGATGTGAGGCTAACTGGCCTGTGGTTTTCTGTTTTTGCTGTTGGTTTCTTGATCAAGTTTCATTTGTCAACTTAGACTTAAATGGGACCTTTTCTAAATCTAAGGAATTTAAGAAATGCATACTATTCTATAACCATCTCTACAGCTGTCATCTTTAGCCATTGAGTCCCAGAGATGATCATTTCCAATTTTTTATTACTAAGTACCTTAATTTCCTCATTGTTTTTAAGTCCTGGGTTTCCCCTCTTTCTGACATACAACTTGTGTCTTCTACTCTGAAGCCAGACCTTATATTAATTCAATACCTTAAATGATTCCTTATTCCTCCTGTTAATTCTCCTGTCACTACTTCGAAAGGGAAACATTTACTTTGGTCACACTCTCTTCCTTTTTTTATATATTTGTCAAAATTCATCAGTCTTTGTCATTCCTAGCTAGTTTACTGTCATTCTGTTGTATCCTTTTTATCAATATTTTGGTAACCTTTGGTTTCTAAAACATTTGGAGTTTTATTAATTTCTTCATTCATGCTCTGTAGATGGTATTACTGCTGTTTGGTGATGCACAAACAACTCCCACCAGCATTTACTGCTCCTAGCTATTCTTAGTTTCCATGCATGCAGCTTCTACTTCATTCTTTTTTTCAAATCCAAATCCAGATATGACTCTTCAGAATAGTTCTTTGTTCAAAACAATATTTACTTTGCCCCACTTAGTTCTTCCCATTGTACCTCATGAAATTTGCTTCCTTTCTATTTTCCTCTCAGCCCATATCCTTTCTCACTAATGTCTTTATCACTTTTAATATCATGAATTCTGCTACTCCTTTGCTATTCTATCTGTCTTTCTAAAATATTTATTTCCTGATGCTGGTCACTTTGTCACCATATTGCTGTATTGACTACTAAATCTAAAACATTTATTTACTCTTTTTATTTGTGGCAGAGTACATCCAACGTATTGTGGATGACTCTCCCATCCATTTACTAACCTTTTTTAATTTGAACCTTTTTACCCTACATGGGCATTATTCAACGATACATTTACTGATGAATGCTGACCCATCATTACTTTTCTATTTGGAGTTGCCAAATAGCTTTCTATTTGTTAACCAGTCATTTAATTCACTAATTTGCATGATCCTTTTGCTAGTCAATGTGTGGTTCAGGTAACAACCCAGATATGTTTGCCTTAGAGTTCAAATTAAAATAAAGAGCATCACATTGCTCAGCGTCTCCCTGAGCATCATTCCCGGTTTATGTCATTGGTTTTTAATATGGGCAAAGACAAGTGGATCCGATTCCTGAACTCCTGGTTTATGTTAAGCCCCAAGAAAATGTCCTTAATTCCAAGACTGCGCAAATTTGAATTCCCAGTTTTTAAGGTACACACATTTGTCCCCTGTAACGACCATATTCCTCTTCACTCTCCCCATTTGACTGACATTCTGTATCATCATCATTTGCTCACCACGCAGGTAGCAAGCACCTTTCATCTGTTGGCCCAAGCCAGGAGCTGAAGCTCCCCAACACTATGCTGGTTCCCCCATAGCTGCCTGACTCACTGTCACAACCAGCTGTCCCTGACTATTGACCAACTCCAGAGTTCTACTACCTAAAGCTTGTGACTACTTCCTGGAACAAATGTCCAAGTAATTCTTTTGCCTTCCCTGATGCTCCAGTGTCTGCAATTCTGACTCTAGCTCAGCAACTCTGAACTGAAATTGCTGAAACCACAGGTACTTATTGCACACATGGTTATCTGAGACGGTAATGCTTTCCACAGGTGCTGAAATGTGCAGTCGTACTTACCATCATCTTTGCCTAACTTTATTTAATTGCGTATTTGTTTACGCAACAATGCAAGAGGACGTTACATCTGCTAAGTTGGAGACAAAAGCAGATAACCCACTGGATGCTGGAGACTTGTAGGGATGATGTGTGCAGACAGAGACCCACACTATCACTCACTCCCTCTCTGTCTTTTTATGCCATACTTAGTTGTTGCTTCCACCCTCATGAGTACCCTTTGGTGGTTTGCTTGTATAGAATGCTGATCACCACCTACGTCTAAATTGCACCCTAACTTAGCATCCTCCATAGTATTTCATAATACTGAGGAATTAAAGTCTTCACCATATCTGTAGCCACCATATTTTCTGTCTCGTGGACATCTGGACAGAGAAGGGTTTGGGGAAAATGGCAAAGAAACACTGTTCCACAGTTGTGCTCACCATCACTTCACTTCTCCCCTTAAATTCAAAAATTCAAGATAAATTCTTAAATGTACTTTTTTTTTGATGGCTGAAATGCTTTTCAATGCCAGTAATCAAAATGCTGCTTAATACATTTCTGATCTTCTGGTTGAGGTAAGGTAATGAGGATGTTCACTTCTGATAACTGCACAATGTTCAGCACCATATGTGACTTCCCAGGAACTGAAATAGTCCATGTCTGAATGCAGCTTGACTTGACCAGGTTTGGGCTGACCAGTTGCAAGAAATATTTGTGCCCTGCAAGTTCAGGGAATTACCATTTCCAACAAGAGAAAATGTAGCCATTACCTCTTAACATTCAATGGCTTTGTCATTACTGAAATCCCCCAATATTATTTTCCTGGGAGTTACTATTGATCAGAAACTGATCTAGACTAGCCATGTAAATACTGTGGCTACGGGAGGAGTTCAGAGGCTAAGAATCCTGCAACCAGGACTCCTCCATATCTGTCCACGCATCTGCAAGGTATAAGTCAGGAGTGTGATGGAATGCACCCCACTTGCCTGGATGAGTTCAGCTCCAACCTGAGCTTAACATCATTGAGGACAAGGCAGCCTGTTTAATTGGTATCACATAGACAAGCATTCAGTCCCTCCAGCACCATTACTCAGTGGATGTTATCTAGAACATGCACTATAGAAATTTGCTGAGGGTCTTTACACAGAACCTTGGAAATCTATCATCACCATCTCATCCAGAAAGACTAGCAGCTAAACACAGGATCACCAGTATCTGCAAGTTCCCCTCCAAACCCCTCACCGTCCTGACTTGGAAATATTTCACTTTTAGATCAGTCAGTCAGTCAAAATTCTGAAACGCTCCTTAATAGCGTCATAGATATACCTATAGATTGTGGGAAGAAGCCCACGCAAACACGCGTCATAGATATACCTATAGAACGTGGACTGCAGCAGTTCAAAAAGGCAACTCGCTACCATCTTCAAGGGCAACTATGAATGGGCAATAAATACTGTCCCATATAGTGACTCCTATATCCCATGAAAGAATAAAATAAAATACTGTGTTGGTGATCATGTTCCATCCTTAAGATGATAAAATGCTTTGATAATTGTCAAAGTAACAACTCCTTCAGTGCTTTCACTGTACCAAGTTTTATTAATGTTTAGACTTTTATGGTTTTTGTGTGCATTGTGAGTGAGCTTTTATTATTTGATATTTGGAGAAAGTCTGTTTGCAGAGCCTTGTCCTTTGCATTTTGTTTCTTATCAGTGACACCGTCCAGTCATTATTCAGGCCTTTTTTCTTCACTGCTACTGCTTCCACTGTATATTTAAAAATTGTATGCAATTATACTCATTCTCTAGTTCTCTCTCAATCCAGTAGTTGAATTACTGCTTTTTCCTTCATTGTACTGATGTTTTAAAAAAAAACCTTGATTTTCCATTCTTCATAGAACATACTTTTATCTTTCGCAAATCACCAGCTGCTACCATTTATCCTTAAGCTTCCTTCATTATTGACATGCTTTGCCTTGCAATCTTCTCTGATTTCAATGGAATTTCATTGTTAAAGCTACCTTCAAGAAGCTTGATTTCGTCTTGCATATCAGACATTTTTGTACTGAACAACCTTCAACTGTACAATGCTAAAGATTTTCCAAAACTTGAATACTATTCCCATAAATGGGGAGTGTTCTCTTGCACCTGGATTGCATTCCTATGCAAGTTAAAAAATGAAAAAAAGTTTGTTTGAAAGCTGCTGTGTTTGTATCCCTCTTTCCATCTTTCTAATTTATTGCTTAACCAATGAGCAAGGCTGCTTTTGAACTTTATTATCTTTTTATCCTTATAAACTTCAAAAGCATATTTTCCACTTTCCACCTTCGTGTCACTATGCGCATTGAAATAGATTCCTACTCTAAATTGTTTTGTTCCAGGACCACAAAGCTATCAGTCTCCTTGCACGCCATTCCCCAAATGTACCTTCCTTCTCTGAAATTCTATAAGCCTCGAAATTCCTATTGACTACTACTTAATTTATCTACTCATTTATTTTTGTCATCTTCAGCCTTAGTTGTGTTTTCCAGGTCTTGGCACTTCACTTTATGATTTATCAAGGAAACAGTTAATTTTTATTGTTTAAATGTGAGTCCTAATGAAGAGTTATGCCCAAAGCATAGACTCTCCTGCTTCTCGATGCTACCTGACCTGCAGTGCTTTTTCCAGCACCATGCTTTATGGACTCTGACTTCTCCAGCATCTGCAGTCCTCACTATCTCCAAATTTTATCCTTTCACACCACCAAGTCACTAAGATTAAACTTGACAGGTGAATGCAAACTTATTTACTTTTGTGTGCTTTTTGGTGAAAGTAAATCTGAAGCGGATGCTCTGAGAAGTCAGTGAAAAATCTTTGAAGTGTTTATCAAATTAAAATACCATATCATGAATATTGAAATCCTGTACATTGTTATTCTTGGGATAGCTACAGGTTAAAATGGTTCTCAGACAGTTAAATTGGGAATAGCTGAACTACTTTTCCCTATTTGTAGTACCTCCAACCCAAAGACTACCATCACACTCTCGCTGTCTTCCCCAGCTCCCCCACACTCCCAAAAAAAACTTGAAGCTAAAGAAAGAAACAGTATATATGCCTCTGTGTTTGTAAAACTTGTGTTTGAGGTTTCCTGAGGGTGGTGCTTGTATCCTTCAACAAACTTTAGTTTGGCATTTGTTTTTTGTAACACTGGTTAATAAACACAGGCTGCTGGGAGGAACATAAATGACAACTGAAGAAACCTCTGTACTGACGTGTAATAGTCCATCCTGTTCATATGTTGTCACATCTTGGCCTCCTTAACTTTACTCTTAATGACACAAAATATACTTAGCACACCATTAGCTATTGCATGCAAAACAACAAGCTGGTATAAGAGAACTGCATAAAAATTTAAGAAATATTCAGTTCAGAAGTTGAAACATGTTCCCTATCAAAATTTTGAGGCAAAGCAACTTTAACAACAGCCATTTTTATTAAGCTTTAGTATAAAGTAGCCCTACTCTAAGCACCTGGACACAATGAGCGATATATGAAAGCATATTGAAACTTGAGTTAAAATTAACGATGTTGAAGCAGCAACACTATTTCTGTGGAGATGAGCAAGTACTGAAACATTGATCCAAGAGTGTTTATTCTTGAGGAAATACTGGCAAAGAAGCCCGCAACAGAAGCTGATTTCAGAGAATCTGTCTGTTCACTTAGCTCCTGTGTTAATATTTACTTTGGTAGTGAAGGCAACTCTTTCACTTTTTAATAATGCACTAAGCTGCAAAGAACACGAACTTAATTTAAAATACTTATGATAGAATGAGACATTAAAGGCCAAATAGGTAAACATTACTTCATCATGATATATTGTCATAAATTGAAGCTGTAAAAATACCTTGTCAGTAGGATCCAATATCTACAATAATTCCAAAATTCTAAATTATTAGTCATTTCTTATTCTCTTTGGTTCTCCACACGTCTCCCAAAAACCCTGCTTATGGACTGTCTAAAAACAGGCATAAATTAAATAAATAATCTGTATATAATTATTTTAAAAACCTGACTTTCAGTCTTATACAGTATTTGCATTATATCACAAATACTATATTTGCTTAACAATGAATACAGTAAAAATTGCCTGTGTTTGAACAAGTTTGTGAAAGTGAAATATATAAATTCTTTATGCATTCTGGTTCAGATTGTTTGTTTGTTTTTGCTTGGCATTTCACATGCAGTGTTAAACATCAACTGTAAAAATCAGTATTGGCTTATGAATTTGCTATCGGAATACTCCAGGTTTTTTAATTAGTGCCTTTAACATGTTTGATCTCTTGAGGGATTTTGGGGTGCCTTAGATCCCTTGGGAGATTTCCTGTGGTTTCCAAAATCAGTCAGAAGTTTTAAAGATCCTGTTTTTAATATAGTTGTGGTCATAGGTTTCGTAATATGTCGTGCTTTTCCTTTTGAGTTTGAAATTGATAAGCAGCACTAATGTTAAACTTACAGTATAAATTTGGAGTCTAGGTCTAATCTGTCTGCAAAGTGAAATGTAGTGTCTGTTTGGGAGAGCTAGTGTCACAGCATATAGAGTGTAAATCCACTATACTGTCTATCTTGGTTTAAAAAGTGTTCATTAAATCCTTTGGACCACTGGATGTTTTTATTAGTATTCCTGCTTCATTGAATATTTAGAGAGGAAAGATTTTCCCTCGACCCCCCTTTTAAGTATTCAAATTGTGAACTGTTGGATGAGCGTTTCTTTTATTGTTGTATCCAACCTTGCACCAAGCACTGTGCAAATCAGGGCCTCTCCAGAGATCAAGCTGGGAAACATTGAGTTCTGCAGAAATTCATGCAGAACTTGAAACCTAGCCAGAGGACTCAGATCAGTAGCTACAATCTAAATGTATCATAAAATACACATGACCGTCTAAGAATAGCAGATCCTGCTAGTCTCGGTCTTAAATACGTCGATACCTTTTTATTTTTAAGCAGTGTCCCTTAATTCTAGATTCTGCCACAAGGGGAAACTTCTAGCACCTACCCTGTGAAGTTGTTTAGAATCTTGCGTTTGAATGAAATCACCTCATTCTTGTAAACACAAGTTGACATAGGGCTAATCTCCTCCACCTTTGTCCACAAGTCACCCTCTTCTTTCCAGGAATTAGCCGAGTGAACTTTTTCTGTATTGCTTCAAATATAATTATATCCCTCTGTAACTAGACACTATACTCTAGATGCAGATTATTTATGGACCTGCAAATCCATAGCAACACTTCTCTACATTTATACTCCATTTCCCTTGCAATATGGACAACATTCCTTCCTAGTTGCTTGCTAGCTTTGTGATTTGTGTACTAGGACTCCCAGATTCCTCTGTGAAATAATTTCATTTTAATCTGATTATGATTCAATATTGTAAAAGCAGTATTGCAATCTCTTAACTTCATGTAACAAAAGGATTAGTACCAGACCATTATTTTAACATCAGTATCTTATAATTTGCATTGATTGTTAATTTGCTGAGATGAAGTTTTAAAAAAACTTGCTAACTATTTCCTGCTGGTTGATAATCAATAAATCTACACTGATTCTATTCTAATTAATCAGTTATTACAAGGCATTGTCAAGGATTGCACTGTTAACTGTAAATACTTTTTCATATTTAGTGACATAATTAGTCGTGTAGAAGGGATACAAAATATGAAAAACATCTCATTGCGTGTCCATTTATTTTCTGTAGCATTTTTCACAATGCACTTTTGTAGATATGTAACTTCATAATTTGTTTTAGAAGCAAGATTTTTAGATTGGACTTGAAGTATTGAATGTGAAATAAATGGAAATGGAATCAAACCCTGAATTTAAGAGGTTAATAAACTAACCTAAAGTGAAAATCAAATGATTTCATTGGTATATTATATAGGTCTGAGTTAGAATTAAGATAACACTGGACAATGGGTGAGCTACTTCTGAGTTTTCATAGAGACAAAATGTCATTAGTTGCCTTTGTGAAGGGACTAAGTTATTCATCCAAATTGTCATATTAGAAAGATGTTGGAAAGCAAATGGTAAACCAAAGGAGAATTTAAAGGACCCATACACTTTTCAGTCCATTAGGTCACAATCTTTGTTCTCCTTCCCTAATGACATTCTGCATCTATCAATACCAAATAGACTGCAACCATTCAAGATAGCAACTTGTTGCCCTTAAGAAGATGACAAAAAGGATGCATAGTAAATGCTAGTCCAACCAGCAATTCCCACATAATCTCACAACATGGAAACAGACCTTTCAGTCCAATTCGTCCACGCCGATAAAGTTTCCCAAACTAAACTAGTTCCATTTACCTGAATTGGCCCATATCCCTCTAAACTGCTCCTTGGATGCTGCCTGACCTGCTATGGTTTTCCAGCACTACTCTAATCTTGACTCTTAATCTCCAGCATCTGCAGTACTCACTTTCACCTTTTAAAAAAAATATGCCCCCTAGTTTTGAATTCTTCCTCCCACCACCACTCTAAATTTTTAAGAATGAAAGCACAACCTGAGAATGGCACAAAATTACTATGGCTCACTCTTCAGAACTCAGTTGAGCCACAATGAAGTGGGGATTGTTTGCACAAAAGCAGTTTGTTTTAGTTTTGTGTGTAATTTTCTCACAAGGCACTTAGTCAGCTGTAAGATTGAGAGGGTGATAATGTATCTGCCAACAGCCTGAACTAAGCACATAGAGATCATTAGGAACCAGAATGTTTCTGATTGAGTTACTGAACATGAATTGCAAGTGGGCCTTAATTTGGAATGAAACATCCAAATTAAAGAAGTAAATTTGTTATATCTGCTGATAAAGCTAACAGAAGAGGATAGCAGTAGAATCCTGCAAAGAGTGCAATTCTGCAAGTCAAGTACCAGATTGAGGATTGTCAGTGAATTTTAGGACTGATGGGGTGCCTACGTTTGGACTCCGAAATGAAGAAACGCTTGCGATTCTGTATTGTATAAGAGAACTCTTGAGCCTACTTAAAAACGAAATGGTCTGTTGAGAATTTTGGACTTTACATTAGTACTTGTGATTCTCTTGAGTTTTTAAAAAAAAACTAGAACTTTGAAGTTCCAAAATGTTAATGATCCCTTGAGATCATAGCACTGTTATGACTGCTGATTCTTCTGTGTTAAGGGATGGTTTGAGTTGATAGAGATGCGTCTGTTTGACAATAATAGAATTGATGTATTGGATCCATTAGCCCTTCAGAGTATTTTAATATCTGAACACACTAGGATGACTATCTTTCAGTTTTGATTCTAGGCTGGAGCAAAGGGTTCTGGAGTTTTGAAGGGTAATTCATGTGCATTGAGAAGGATGTGGCTTGTGGATTTGTGGATTGCTGAGGTCTGCTGCTGTTGGGGGCCAGTCTAATGGTCTTGAATGAGAAGAAGGTCCAGGAGAGCAGAGCCCAAATTGACTTGAATTCTTTGGAGCACGAGTGATACAGCATGGGCACAGACCCTTCAGTGCAACTCATCCATGCTGGCCACACATTCCAATCTGACCTGGTCTCATTTGGCCCATATCCCTCCAAACCCTTCCTATTCATATGCCCATCCAGATGCCTTTTGAATGTTTTAATTGTGGCAGCCTATTCCATAAACACATTTCCCTTGGCGTGAAAAGATTACCCTCAGGTACTTTTTAAAATCTTTTCCCCTCTCGCCTTTAACCTATGCCATTTTGTTTTGGACTCTCTCACTGATGCCACATTTTATACTTTGTACCCTTGGGATTATTTATCAACAACTACTTCATACTTAAAAACATTGTTGGTAAGTTGCTTTTAAACATAATCTTTACAAAGTTTGAAGCAAAGTACTTTAAAGCCATCGAGGTTATTTCTTTTATTTCTCTGAAATGAGTCTGCTACCAAAAAGGACAGTTCAGTTCTGGCATGCATTACACTGGCTGCCAATCAAAATGAACCAAATAATACAAATTTCAGGTGGTTGTTCACATACATAAACTGAAATCTTTTTAACTTTTCCAGCAAGGGGACAATAAATCTAATTTTTTTAGATGTTGTTTTGTATTTAAGTATTCACCAGTGTTTTACTTGTCAGACAAAGGTTTTGTATTACATCTGTCAGTATCTCTTAAGAGACCTGCTCATCACTGATCACAGGAGTGACCTGAGCGTCTAAAGCAGAAGTGGGGAACCTTTTCATGTTGGAAGGCCGCATTATGTTAGTTGTAATCTATTAAGGCCCCATCCGAGAAACTTCAATTATATATTATTCAAAATTCACATTATTTTGTAAAAATCTAACTACTATGCACTAACCAACTGAAAAAAAGAAAAAAAATGTTAATTCTAAAATTACTTAACCTTTTAATGACTTTGTTGTGACTGCTTTTTGAAGGAAAGTATTTGAATATTTGGTTGCAGCATGGAGGTCTACAGTTTTAGCTGATCTTCTAGATGGGTATCCATCATTTGTGATCTTAAGGGTGTCTTGATTTTGGCTAAGTAGGAGAATGTAGATTTGTAGCAATAAGTGGTTGAAAAACAAGAAAGCATTTTTCATGCATGTCGCAAAATTTGGATTAATTCAAACGGTGACACACAATGGCCTAGAAGGCCACAGGTTCCCCACCCTTCGTCTAAAGGTTTCATTCTCCTATCTTCCCTCCAATTTCTTCAAGACACTCCACTAGAAGCATGCTCTTCTGTTGTGACATTGTATCTTGTTATTAGACCGGACCCTTATGTGCCTGAGGAGTATTTGTATATAAGACCTGCAATAAGTCTGTTTTACTCTTAAGTACCCACAGTATCCATGCTCAGTTTTTTATGTTAAGGGAGGTAACCTAAGCATTGCTGTATTAGGTAAAATGTCTTTTATGAAAACAAACTCATGCCAAGATATATTCTGCTTGATGAATTTTGAGTAGTTTATTATAGAAGAATTATTTATGCAAAACTTAAATTAGCGGAGGCAAAGTTTTGAAGAATTAATCTCTGTTTATGTGGTTGTCCTTTGGTGAAGACAAACATATGTTGCATTCAGTAGGATATTCAACTTGGAGAACCTAATGTATTCTGGGTATATCTACAGATTTCACATGCTCAGAATGCGGTGGGTAAACTCTTTCAACTGTTGTAGTGCAGATAATCTCAAATTTGGAATATTTGATTGAAGAGTAAGTGTTAAGACTTAGATATCTCAGATAATTTATTAGCAAAGCTACTCCTGTTTAGAACAAGATTTTTTTTTGTGTGTGTTGCCTTACTTGAAACCTAAGTTTAGACATTGAGAGAATAGATTCCCTACAGTATGGAAACAGGCACTTTGGTCCAACTAGTCCACACCGACCCTTCAAAGACTAACCCACGCAGACACATCTCCCTCTGACTAATGCCCCTAACACAATTGGCAATTTAGCATGGCCAATTCTTTGGACTGTGGGAGGAAACCGGAGGAAACTCACGCAGACACTGAGAACGTGCTGTGCAAACTCCACACAGTCGTCCGAGGCTGGAATTGAACCTGGGACCCTGGTGTTGAGAGGCACAGTACTAACCACTGAGCCACTGTGTGGCATCCATGAGTAACAGGAAGCGGGTAACTTTAGATTAGCATTGAGATGGAAAACACTGTTAGGTGATTCTGGGGCAATTGATCGCATAAAACATAGACCATTGAGGTTTTTTTTAACGAAAGGATGTGAAGAACGAGGGTTGAAAGATGGCAAATTAATGGTTAACACTGATATTAATGCTAAATGTATTTTTGATGTGCTTAAATCTCTGAAGGTTATGTTCTAATATCTTTCATATTTGACTAGATAAATATAATATCAGCATGATAAGGTGCTACTGTTGTGACTACTATGAATGTTTTAATTTTGGAACAGATTAGCTCTAATTGATATCAAACCACCTATCTACTGGCTTTACATGTGCATTTGCCTGCATTAACAATTCTGATCGCTGTTGGAAAATGCCATGTTGACTTTGAAATATGTTGGGATCTTAGGTCATAAAAAGTGCTTTATAAATGCAGTATTCATTTGTATTTGCCCTAATACTTAACTGGGTGAATTGAGTGATTTATAAAACAACAGAACAGTCCCAAAGAACAGTAATATTTTGGGTTTTTTTCCTTGCAAATTTCCACTGATTTGGTTGCATGGGCTCAATCAATGACAAATTGGCAGCTTTTTAAAAATATATCAGCCATAAATAGCCTGTCACAGTTCTTCTACAATCCCGTGATCCACTCTTGAAAAGTTATGCTAGTTAGAGAAAGATCAGAGTTGAGGTGGAATGGAATTGCAGAAAGCTTGTACTGCTTACTGAAACTACTGTTGTAAAGGAGTTTTTCTAACCTTTAAAATTTAAAGAATGAATTATTGTACTGCTTACAGTAATTATCATAGTGCAAAAGTGAATTCATTGCAGACTGGAATCTTGTAGTCAAAGCAGAGCATTAAGCAATGGAAAAGGACAGTAAGGTTTTGTAAATGTCTGATTATACTCAGAGAAGCTACACAATGCAGTTGAAGAATTTCTGTATCTCTATTTCAAAAGAATTAATATTGGACAACTATATGGATCAATCATCTCATTATAACCCATTCTTAATCGGGGATTTTTGGAAATGACAGGATGTCATGTATCTTAATTTCATTCATACCATTTCCTCTTATTGCTATAAATATTCAGCAAGTGCATTGAAATAATTGTTTTGAATAAGCCATTTTAATAGCTAACTTGTTTCTAATAACTTGTGTAATGTTTAATCATACATTTTGATGCTTGACTAGTCATGAAGTCAAGTATTCAGATATCTGTGCACTCATGACTTTTTATTATGATAACGAAACAGAAGTTACAGAGACCAACTTTCTCTTTGTGTAAACATTTATGCACAGTCAAATAATACAATAGACACTTTATGCTCAACTTGGTGTACGTTATCGATTGAATGAAAAATGAGATGTGATATATAACTGACAGATTTCCATGACAACTAATTAGTATTTGCACCAAAATTTATTATTATTTATTTTGGTTTTTCTCTCCTATCTGCTTTGGTCATGCATCAATATGGACATTGATGCTGCCACTGCAGTGATTTTCAAGATGTGGCCAGAAGACCATCTGCAGCCAACAAGCTTCTTTGCAGTTAGCAAATCTCCTGTCAGGTCCCTTTTACTATGTGCTCAAAGTCCCTGGAAGTTCAGAATTGCAATAGGTTGTTCTCTAGTCACCCATCAGGGATCAGGTTTTTTTTTTGTTTATCAAGACTGGCAATCTTTAAGAAGCTGAAGCATTCTCTCTCTTGTCCCATACTGCTTTATTGGGCCCAACCAGATCTTTCCTACGGTTATGTTGACATCCTTTTTTCTTGAAGCAAGGATTGAATCCTTAATAGTAATCGATTCTTTAAAGTTACATTGTAATGTAAAATGAGGGAAGAGAGGTGGTAGGAACAGAGAAAAGGCTAACCAAGGAGTTCAGCTTCAAAGGAATGGAGAGTTGGAAACCAAGAACTGTAGGAACGGCTCTCCCGTGTGTTTTGTGTATAGAGTGTTTCATGACTGTACAATCATTTGCTGGTCATTTGATTTTAATGCATGCAACTAGTCCTAGCTCTAAAGTATTGGGCATGCTGACTTCTTAAATGTTTCCATGCAGTTAAGAAGTGCTTAACTTTGGTTTCGCAATATTGCCTTGAAGAGCTACTATTACCAGGGATATTATAGAATGGGGGAGGAAATGAATCTCAATCCTACTATCCTTTCTGGGACACTCTGCCACCCATTAAAAATAGTTGTTTAATTGATGATATTGCTAACATTACTAAAATTGATTTAGAGTCCTAATCTTGTGACTTCCTGTACTCAGTAGTATCCTTTGGAGCAAAGATAAGATATGTTTTAAGGTTCAGAATAATTTAGCTTAACTGAAGCTTTTTCAGTACTGTTCATATCTGTAGGAGCCAGTTTTTGCAATTTTACAGGATGTCCAAATCTGCAAAAATATTCCTAATTGCACATGTTTTGGTTTTAGAATATACTTGGAAAGTATTTCTGAAATTCTATGAATATGTTGTGTTGCCCCTCAGCACCACTCTGCTTTTTACCCCAAACCACCCATAACCTGCAAATGCTAATGTCTGGACTAAATCTGTAAGCCAAGTGCATAAAAATACTTGTACTTCAACTATACCTCTAAATGGATGATTCATGTCAATATAAGGCAAATGAACCCGGAGTTAATTGCACGAGTGCATACTTTTCCATTTGCACAAGCCAAATCTGCTGCACTGTTCTGTAGACAGGAACCTTTGCCGATATCATATTGAAGATTTCAGGCAATGCCAAATTGTTGGACAAAGCCCAGCAAGTCCTCCCCATTCTGCTTTAGCATGTCTCTTGTACTTTGACCTGTCAAGCAGACAGATCTAGAGCACAGAGGCAGAATTGGAATTAACGTCTTGACTTAAAACTAAGCAGTTATGCCATTGCACACTTCTTACATACGCTCTCACTGTAATTTTCCAGTGTTTGGCTTGATCGTAATGAAAAGAAATCAGTCAGCTGATGCACAAATTTACTCCGCCTCCAATAACTTTCTTCCAATTGATTGGGTTATATCCTTTGAGACTTATTGGTGTGTATGATCTAGAATACGATCAAGCTAAACAATTTGCAATTTCTTTTTCAGCTAAAATGTCAAATAAGGGTTTATGGCATAGTCAAAGATAAACATTTAATGGCACAAAAGGAGGGCACTCAAACCATGGGTTCCACACCAGCTCCTCAAAAAACAATCCAGTCAGTTCCACTCCTCCTGCCCAATCCCATTACCTTGTGAGTTTATTTCCTTTGAGTTTATGCCATTTCCTTTAGGCATGAATGATTTTTTTTAACTTCAATTGCCATCATGGTAAGTGAACTTCAAACTATAGCATTCACTGCATAAACCTGTTGTTCCAGTCTTGTCACTCCTGCATCACTTGTCCAGAATCTTAAATCTGTGACCTGTCCTCCTGTACCATCAGATAAGTTTCTTTCTTGTCTACCTTCCCCCAAGTCTGACTTAATCTTGTACATCTCCACCAAGTCTCCTTTCAATCTCCTTCTCTCTAAGGATGGCAAGCCAACCTTTCTAGCCTGATCTTGTAGCTAGCCCTCCACTCATACCCACTACTGCTTGGAGCCATTCTGGTTAAAAACCCTGTCAACACCCCTCGAGGACCATCACATCTTTTCTAAAGTGTGATGAGAATGTTAAACACAGAAAATATATAGCTCGTAACTTCCAACTCAGGATGTTTTTAACTTCGACTCAGCATTCTCTGTTAAAGTTTTGGTTTTTCAGCTCTCAGCTTTTTCCAGGGTGATTGCAGGTTTACTAGTCCCATTGATGTAATCTAAGCAAGGTTCCTTAAGGCATGGGGTAATTTTCTTAATTCTTTAAGATGAATTATTTCAAAAATTTAACTTCCTACTACTCAGGTCACTCAGGTCTCATAGAATCTGCTAACATTGATTATGCAGTAACACTTTCTGGTTTTTGATTGGCAAGAACAAATGCTACAGCATCTATGCCAGCACAGTTTGAAAGGGTATACATGTCTTGATATCTCTGTCAAGAAATATACTGGAAACATACTTGAACTAGATAGTCAAAAGCTGGATTATGGTAGATGTCGGGTATTCACAATATCCAATATATGTGCAGTGCATTAGTTTAGTTCAATGATTTGTAAATCTGAAGTCATGATTGGACCTCAATCACAGCAAGTGATTTAAGTTTGTTAACTTTGTCTGCTATGTTTTAGAACTTGTGAATGTTGTGATTTTTTTATTTAACTATTGTAAAAATAATCAAATATTTCAATGATGCTGTGTACACTCATGGCATTGAATTCTGAGATAAGGTTAAACTAGTGATATTTAATTTTCTAAGATGAATAAGTCATAATTTATGTTAGCATGATTTGCATAACTTTTTTTTCTTTTATCCAGACATGGGTCATGGCGGGAACCTGTCAATCCTTACTATGTCAACACAGGGTATGCTTTGGCACCAGCGACAAGCGCTAATGACAGTGAGCAGCAGAGTATGTCAAGTGATGCAGATACCATGTCACTGACGGATAGTAGTGTGTAAGTATCTGCATGTGGTAGAATTTTTATAGCAATTGTTTTTATATTTTGAAACAGTGGAAAATAACCAAAGTACTTGCTTTGTAAAATGTAACATGGTGAAACATATTTTTAATCTTTGGAGATTAGCAATGTTTTGAATATTGGCTAAATTATTTTTCTCCCTTTTTTCCAGTTAATAATTAGGGAGAAAATATATATTAAAGTTTAAAAACTGAGGTTGCTTTGCAAAGTGAATTATGAGGGCTTTTGAGTTGCTGAGGGTAATCATTAGAACTGATCCCATTATTTCAAGTTGAATATTGTCACTCCTGCATCACTTGTCCAGAATCCCAGTCATCTATACTCCCCCTTTTGCTTCAGCAGCTCATTCTGCAGACAACAATGCAAGGTTGACTTGGTTAATTAAATTGTAATTTATTCAATTTATTTTAAATTATTTGCTTTATGGGGTTTATGTTCCAACTAAGCATGTATATGCTAGTAAAAGTTGATCTTTTCATTCACTTTCATTTACAGATAGTAATTCTACAAGGCAACTGACAGGGAATAAAATATAACAGTGCAGTGCTTGTTTTTGGATTGTGCATAAATGTTAATTGTCAGTTCTCAGTTTCTTGCCAATCTGTTTTTAGTCAAATCATTGGCAGCAGTTTTGTTTCTTGTCTCCACACACTAAAATAAATAATTTTATTAATTGTTTTCTCCACTGTAAGTCAGCATCATTTATAGTGAGCTGTTATCTGTGTTGCTATATATGCTGTAGTGTTCTGTTTTGGACCAAAGTGTTCCATTGTTTAGATTGTCTGCCCACCCCTGGTGGCACTAGCTAGTTGAGGTTTGGATTGAACATGATGGTTCCTATCAAATATCAATAAAACGGAGTTTAAGTTATATTCTGTAGTGTTTCAACCTGGTGGAATGTCCATCCAGTTAGAAAAAGCTTGTTTGGACTTAGCAAGATGGGTATAAACTTAATTCCAGTTTTACTTCAAAGTAGTTGGCATTGAGTACGTACAGCAAGTTTTATCTTTTTTACATGGAATAAAGATGAAAGATTTAAGGAGCCGGATACCTAAGATACCAGAGTTTCCCAACCCTCTTAAACTTTATCTCAATAAGAAATTCAGGTTCATATTTAACGTTGGACATTTTGTTAGACATTCACATGTAGTGGAATGAACTGTTTTATATATGGAACATCAAGTTGTCCAATATGGAATCTCTTAGGAGATTGTTGGCTCTTGAGCAGTATGGATCAACTGAGTCAGAGGTCAAACAGCTATTTTACCGTACAAGAAGAATCTTTCAGAAGTGACTTAATTGCAGTCAAAGTGGTTATGAGCTGCTGGTTTTGTTCAAGACGACATGAAAAGAGATGATCATATTTCACCTTGGGTTGATCAGAAACTAGTATCAAGTTTGCAGTTTAATTTAGGCTTGTTGCACTGAAAAAAATATAAAATTTATTGTTCGTATATCTTGAATTTTAAAGCATCGAAGGATGTAATTTGACTCAGTGGCCTGTATTAGCTCTTTTTGAAAGAACTATTCAATCAGTCCCAATCCTCTGGTCTTTCCATGGTCAATCATTTCATTAAATCCAAGCAAGGAAGCATAGTCACTCTTCCTGTTATTCACAAATTGTGATTTAAGATTGTTAGTGGAATCTGAGTGTAGTCGTTATTCTGTACATTCATCAACTGAAAGAAAATTAGATTATAGAGATTTTAGAGATCTCTGTTATGGTTGTTGGTTAATGAATCATATATGACATGAAGCCATTTAGATTAGATTCCCTACAGTGTGGAAACAAGCCCTTCGGCCCAACAAGTCCACACCAACCCTCCGAAGAGTAACCCACCCCCCCCCTTTGACTAATGCTCCTAACAACTATGGACAATCTAGCATGGCCAATTTACCTGACCTGCACATCTTTGGAATGTGGGGGGGAAACTGGAGTACCCGAAGGAAACCCATGCAGACATTGGGAGAACGTGCAAACTCCTCAGACACTCGCCCAAGACTGGAATCAAACCTGGGTCCCTGGCGCTATGAGGCAGCAGTGCTAACCACTGTGCCACCCCAAAAGTAGTTGCAGGTGCTCAAATTGAAACATTTGTACCAAAAAGATGTACTGTTAGCAGGCAAAGCACATTCCTACCAAGACAACAACAACACTTTTAAATTTGGCAAATTAATTTAAACCTGGCAGTTGGAGATTAAGGACCAATTAAATTTAAATTTGATGGTTTTGACAACAGAGAACCAATCCAACTGTAAAGAAGTTAATAGTTCATCAAGGATATAAAGTAAGAGGGCATTTGAAATTTGGCAGAAAGCAAACTGCCCTCTGAAGAGATTAGCTCTCTGAGTACCCATCATCTGACTAAAGATACAGCGGAACTTTTATCTAATATTCCTGACACCAGAATTCAATGCAGAGGCATTCCTGATGCAAGAATTTGAAGGAGGAGGCATTCCTGAAAGAAGACCAGTGGAGAAGGTGTGGAGCATTCCTGGCCATACTTTCGAGAGACTAAGTTTAATGTTTTTATAGTATTTATTGGAAGTATACCATTAGAATTTTCTTTTATTCGGGAATTGTTAGTTGTTAGAGGGGATTGTATGGTTTGTTAATGGTTCTGTTGATTCATTCACTGTTGGAGTTGGATAAATAAATTGTTTAAAACAAGTTTATTATAAAATAAAAACCGAAAGAACTGCGGATGCTGAAAGTTGGAAACAAAAACAGGAATTTCTGGAAAAACTCAGCAGGTCTGGCAGTATCTGAGAAGAGAAGTTAACATTTCGGATCCAGTGACCCTTCCTCAGAACTGTTGGTTATAACCTGGTGTCATGTGACATCCAACTGATCGATTAATGTGAACATTTCATATGTTCATTTTAGTTTTAATTGAGCTAGAAATAAATCAAATGTTTAATTATGATCTAATTATTACATTGCATATCGTGGTCATTTTAATGTAATCTATGCTAGCTGGTGTTAAGAGTCTGTAATTTAATTGAAGCATTTTAGTGTTGAATTTTTAATGTGGGATGCTTACCCTAGTTTTGGATGATTTTCAAAATTCATTTGAGATGTGAGTGTTATTTGCTTGAGAAGTATTTTATTGTTCAGGGAAATGATGAGCTGTCGTCTTGAACCCCAGATGTGTTAAGGGAGGGAGTTCCAGGACTTTGACCAGCAACACTGAAGGAAAGCAACATAGTTCCAGGACAGGGTGATAGGTGAGTTGGAAAGGAAGAGTCAGGTGGTGGTAGTCTAATTTATCTACTTCCTTGACCTTCAATGTAATAGTGGTAGTGGTTGCAGACTTGGAATATACTGTTTAAGGAATATTGGTGAAATTCTGCAGTGCATCTTGTAGGTGGTACATATTGTTGCTACTGAGCATATGTGATGGACTGAATGTTTTGCATGTGGTCTCAATTAAGCAGGTTGTTTCTATGATGATGAGCTTCATACTTGTCCAGGCAAGTGGGGCGTATTCTGTCACACTCCTGACATGTGCCTTTTCAATAGTAGCCAAGCTTTGGAGAGTTTGGTGAATTCCACTGCAGGATTTCTAGCCCAGTACAGTTTCTGGTCCCTGATAACCATCAGCCTGTTGCACATGCTGACAAGTAGGGGATTCAGCAATGATAATGCTATTTCCCCTCACTTGCTACTTCTCAGCCTGGGCCTGAATATTGTCTATCTCAGTACTTGAGCAGTCCAAATGGTGCTGCACATCTGCAATTGTCAGCAAACATCCACGCTTGTAACTTTCTGATGGAGAGAATGTCATGAAAGCAACTAAAGGTGGTTGGGGTTAGGACACTCTACTGTGATATCCCAGAGTGGGTTTGATTGAAGTCCAGCAACCACAACCACATTCGTTTGTGCTAGGTTTGACTGCAATCATGGCCTGTATTCAGCCTCATTCCTGTTGACTTCAGTTTTGCGAAGACTCCTTAATGCCATGTCATACACACTCACTCACTGTTAACAACCCTTCCATCACTTTGTTCGGGAGAGTCTGAAGGAGCCACAATTAGCCAAGTTGAATTTGTCCTGCTTTTTATATATTGTACATTGTCACAGAATCATACAGCACTGAAACAGACCCTTTGGACTAGTCAGATCATGTTGACCATAATTCTTCCTGTGCTTGGTCCATATCCCTGCAAACATTTCCTATTCATGTACTTATCCAAATGTCTTTTAGACGTTGTAACTGAATCTGCATTCACCACTTCCTCTGGACGTTCATTCCACACACCCACCATCCTCTGTACAAAAGAGAAAAGATCCCCCATGTCTTTTTTAAAAATCTTTCTCTTCTCACCTTAGACATATGCCCTTAGTCATGAAATTCCCCCACCACAGGGAAAAGGGACCTACTATTCATTTGTCTGTACCCCTCATGGTTTTATAAAACTCTGAGGTCACCCCTCAACCTCCTACATTCAGGTGAAAAATGTCGCAGCCTATTCACCCTCTTTTTATAACTCAAACCCTCCATTCCTAGCTACTTCTGTAAATCTTTTCTGAACTCTCTCCAGCTTAGTAAGATCCTGCCTATAATAGGGTGACCAGAACTGGACACATTCCTCCAGAAGAGGTCACCAACATCCTGTATAACCTCGACATTACATCCCAACTCCTATAATCAAATGGTCTGAGCAATGAAGGCTAATTACTGCCTTAGCCACCCGTCTAAATGTGACGTAAACTTCAAAGAATTATGTACCTGAACCCCTAAGCATCTCTGTTCAAAAACACTACCCGAGGTCCTCCTTTTTCATTGTATGAGTCTTGCCCTTGTTTGTTTTACCAGAATGCTATACCTTGCATTTATGGATGTTAAACTCCCATCTGCTAATCCTCAGCCCATTGACCCAATTGATCAAGATACCTTTGCAATCTTAGATAAGATCTTCTACTATATCACCAATTTTGGTGTCAATTGCAAACTTATTAACCATATATATTCTTCTGTATTCTCATTAAATAATGACAAATATCTGGACAATTGTCCACATTGCAGGGTGGAGGCAAATGTTGTCACCTCTAGATGGGTAAAAGATACTATAGTATTGAAAGGCCTTGGAGAGAATTAAAGTGATCATCACGCAGCATGAAAATAGGCACGGTAAACCTAAAATAAAATGAGAAGTCTGTGAGGATTGAAAAAATAGTACTAAAATACTTGAGTTGCAGTGGAATGAATTAGCATGAAAATTGAATTGCATTGCAAACTGTTCTGCCTCGGTTAACTTCGAGCACGTTATTGACTCTGAAAATGAAGTCCTAAATAAAGTCTGGGGTCTTGCTTATTTGAGTAGATCTTCTGATAGGCAGCCACATCTTGGGGGAAATCAGTTCAATGTTCTAAATTTACCAAAGAATGTTGCAGAGATGAGCAACCATATCAGAAGAACTACACAGACACAGGTGCCCTTACAGCCAAAGACATTCCTTAATATTATTTCCCTGTTTAGCCATCCAAAACCTAATTGCACTTTATCAAAACAGCTTTGTGAAGTAATTCATTCTCCCAGTCTTCCAAAGTATGATTGCTGTCTTATTTATTTTGTTTCAGTAGGCAGTATTAAACTTTAATGGAATATTTTGGCTTCATAACATTGCATGTTCTTGATTTTGAGTACATGATTCTGATTTTTTTTTTTATAGATCGGGTCCTGATGTGAGTTTAGCCCAATCAAGTTTGAGAGATTTTCTTAAAAAGGGCTACACCTTACAGTGATGAAATGCAGATAGTTCCTGAGTGTACTTTCATTTATTCAGAGAATTTTCAAATTTGTCTGTTGGAGTATAGAAGAAGCAGGAAATGTATAAATGGATATGAGTTCTCTCTCAGGTCAGGGTGCAATTTATGGTTGTGTGTGGAAAAATGTTCCTCTGCAGACTATTTCACATTTTCCAATTAAAAGCAGAAATGTGGTTGGAGTGAAAACCAAAAATAATGGTTTGAATATGAATCTTCTTGCGCAGATGCATCATTAACTTTGAATATATGGTACATTTTCAGCTTCTGTAGATATTAATCGCCACAGTACTGTAGAATATGTTTACACAGTCAGCCATCAAAATTGTCACATTGAGAGAGCTGCAGATTGCACCCCATCTGCTAAGTACTTTGGGACTGTAATGCACTGGCAAATTTGGTTAGTAGGGCCCTGTTCTTGCAATTTAATCATTTCAGCATCCCACTTAGCTTGAAGGCATTGTGGCTTTCTTTTGAAGTAGTGCACAAAGCTTCTAATAGCAGGGGGTGGTTTAAGAGACCATCTGCTGAATACTTGCAGAAGATGATTATAGAGGATAACAGACTTAGACTGAAAATATATGGTAAGTTCATGAAAAATATTGAAATAATAACCCAAATGCCATGAGTGCGAGAGGGGTAGATTGTTGGTAGCTCTGGTCATAAAAGCAGAGTTGCATTATATCGTAATTGATGAATGCTACTGCAAATCTGTTTTCAGGAATGCCTCAGCTACCCTGTGATTCAAGTTTTTTTTTCCTGTTGACTCTTCTAGAGACTTTCTCAAGTGTCACTTTGATTTTTGAGGGCTAAATTTTGATTCACAAACACTACTTTTTTATTCTTACTAATAGTTAATTATGTGATGCAGTCACATAGTAACAACGCAGCTTGTATTTGTGTTGATGTATGGGAAATTTGGTCTTGCGCAGAAGCAGAATTAGGAGAATTAATCACCCTCAATTATGTCTGGGACACCTGCACTAACCAACCCACTACCCTGCGGCTGAGCACTTCAACTCCCCCTCCCACTCCGCTAAGGACACGCAGGACCTGGGCCGCCTCCATCACCAAACCCTAACCATCCAACACCTGGCAGAAGAACGCTTCATCTTCTGCCTTGGGACCCTCCAATCACATGGGATCAATGTGGATTTCACCAGTGCAACGCCCCTCTTCTCCAGTCCATCTTCCCTCCCAGCTATCTACTCCACCTTCCTCTCCAACCTATCACCCCCACCTTTGACTATCTGTCGCATTCCCATTTATCTTTCAAACCCCTTGGTCCTCAAGCATGTGCAGTTCTTGTTTTCTCTTCCTCAATTATCAGCCCTCCATTAAACTTTAAGCCACAATGTGAAGGAAGATATGAATTTCCTAGACATATGAATTGTTAAAAGATAATGAATAAATTAGAAATGAAATATTTTAATGTGCGTGCATATATAGTAAAAGCACCTGCTGCATGTTGAGATCGCAGCTAGTCTACCTCATTGCATTTACACAAGGCTGAAAGATATATTTTGTTAACCAGGCATTTACTGCACTTTTCATTGAATAGAATCCCTGCAGTGTGGAAGCAGGTCCACTGCGACTCTTCGAAGAGCATCCCATCCAGACCCCACCCCAATCTCCTATCCCTGTAATCTCCCATTTCCCATGGAAACCCATGCAGACACGTGGAGAATGTATGTGTGGAGTTTGCACAGTCACCTAAGGTTAGAATCGAACCTGGGCCCATGGCACTGAGGCAGTAGTGCTAACCACTGAGCCACCATGCCACCCCAGACTTAAATCCCAGTGACTGGAGGAGCCAGGGATATCAATACCTGACTTAAGTTTAGCAATTGACGAAGTTCATTACAATAGATCCTACTATATTGCCTCCCCTGAACTTAAGCTAGAGGCTCTAAATTAATTTAAAATTAAATAATTATCTTTGTGATTTCAAACCCAGGTTCCCAAAACATTTATTGGATGACTGGGTTATTTGGTGGTAATGCCACCAGACCATAATCTCCCAAACTCAGTTAGCTGTGTATTCTTTTATTTGAAACTATTCTTGTTCCTTCAGAGGCTCCTTCTGTCTCTCCATCCTCCTCCCCCAGCCCCTGCAGTCTCCTTCATCTCTCCTCCTCATCCCCCCCGAGCCCCTTTGCCTCCACCTTCCCGCCCCAGCTTGAAGTCATCTTTTTACCCTGGAATCTCTTCTTTCTTCCCACCATCAGCCTTGCAGCCTTTCTTCCCCTCCCTAATGTGTAGTGTCCCTCTTTCCCTACCTCAGCCCTGTAATGCGAGTAGAGTACTTAACCTTCCAGCTGTTCCTCCAGTCCCAGGTTAGTTCTTTTTTGCTAGTAGATTCACTATCTGCAGCAAATGTGGGTGAGAAATAGACATAAGCACCTGAGATCAAATGTGTGGACGATTAGCTCCCTTACAGATTCCATCTTGTGTTGGGTAGAATCGAAGGGGGGTGGTGCAAGGATCTTGGTCATTTTCCTTTCTTCCTTGGTCCTTTTTAGAAGTTTTCATGATTGAATTTACCCCAGCCCCATGCATGTTGAGCACTGGATTACCCAACAGAAAATGCAATATATAAATCACATCTTAAAATGATTCTGACTGCTAGTTTCAGGTTGTAACTTGTGCATCAGTTCTGTATTGTTTAGCATAAAAAGAATGAGTGGTTATCAACCTTTAGTTAAGAAACCCAATTAGTTTGTGTTTCATTGTTTATCAGTTGAGATTTCATAGATTTGTTTTCATTGTGTTTTGGGGGTGGGGAGGTGGTTTCTACAGTAGATATCAGTATGGATAGATATGTGCTTGTAATTTTTTAGCCATGAAAATAAAGTTAAATTACTGTTGGTAAGAAGCACATTAGGATTATTGAGTTTGAAGGCCAAGGAAATCATAAGGGTTTCAGTGACAGGTAGTTGACCTGCATGCTGTTACAAAGCTAGATATAAGTAGTATTTGTGATAGAGTCAGAAAGGTGACTGTAAAATAATTTTTTTTAAATTGTCAGATAATAATCTGAAGCAGTGGCCAAACAAAGTAATGCAATCCATAGCAGCAGCATGACACCCAGTTGGGGAACTGGCAATGACTTCTTCAATCTATCTTGTATATAAGTTGGCAGAAATCATGTCTCATTCAAGACTAAACATCAGCCAGTCTAATACCTGAGCCCATGGAGATTTGAAAAATATAGTTGACAGGTAGGGCTTCTGAAATCAGTATAGCTGATTTGCTGTCTTTAGATGCTTTGCTAAGTGACAGTAGCTAGATGAGCACGAGCCCATGAATACATCCTTGGGGGAATCCAGAAGTAAAACTGGAGGGAAGAGAAGAGAACCCCTCGCTGTTGGTGGTGCTGCAGTTACGATTTGATTGACAAGCATTTGAGACAAAGCTAGGAAAGTGTCTCAAAATTATTTGAGCGGCTACCACAAATTAAGAATATTTCACTTGGTGCAAAATTACAGAAAATATTATTGCAAGATATTTTACTTCAAAAAGCAATTAATAACGATTGCACGTGAACTTGCATTTGTCTCTTTCTATTCTCAATTCTTGACCAATCTTTTATTTTGAATGACTTGCACATAAACACTTGACCGAAATGATTGCAGATTTGGCTTCCAAATAAAAGGTAATAAACTCGAGGGTCTGTATCATTTAAAGTTTGCTTATCTCGGTGGAAGTTCATTTTGTGGATTTTTGTTTTGAACTGTTGGAGGTATTGTTTGAAGACATGGGGAAATCATCAATGCACTTCGCCTCCAGACACTGGAACACCACCTAGTGATCCGATAATGTAAAAAGATCAACAGATTTTGAGCCTGCTTCTTGCTTTTAGATGCAAAACTGCCAGGATCACTCCTTTTTAAAAGAGTAAAGAAATAGAATTCTATAATTAATCAACAATCAAGAATAAATGTTTTGAGATTAAATTCTGTGGTTTTACTTATTTTTCTGTGAAATTTGCAGGCCAGTTACTTTGGAGAGAGTATGCTAAAGGGACTACTGCTGGAGGAAAACTATTAATATAAGCGTATACCCTGTTTATAAACTATCAAACTAGGTCCTTTTGGCTGTGAGCTAAGTAAACAACACAAACGGTACAGGCTGGTTGGAGGTGGTGAGGGGTGGAGAAAGAAGAATGAAAGAAAAATGGAAATCAAATGTCATGAGGTCATGCTTTGAAGTTGTGAAATTCATAATTGAGCCCCAGAATCTAAGTGCCTAAGTAGAAAATGGGGTGCTGTTCCTCAAACTTGCACTGTGATTTGTTGGTACATTGCAGCAAGCCTAGGACAGAAATGTTATCATGACAGCAAAGTGGGATTTATTGAAATGGCAAGCAACTGGAAGGTCGGGGTCATTCCTATAAACAGCAGAGGTGTTCCACAATGCAGTCACCCTCTCTGAGCTTGGACTTGCCAACGTGAAGGAGCTCATGTTCTGAACAGTAAAAACAGTAGACTAGATCAAACAAAGTACAAGTGAACTGCTTCACCTGGAAGATATGTTTTGGAGCCTTACATAGTGAGGAGAGGAGTACTGAGCATTCACCGTGCACATTCTCCTTCCTGGGGCTGGCTGTCTGTCTGTCTTTTTCTCCCCCTCTCGCTCACCCCGATTAGCAATTCTTTTGTAATGGACCTTCCCTTGTCCCATCTCTGCCTATTTCAAAATGAGAAACACAATTTTCCTGTTCTAAAATGGAGCCTTATCAGACTCAAAACATTAGAGCCGCTATCCCTCCAAACCCTTCCTATTCATATATCCATCCAAATGCCTCTTAAATGTTGCTATTGTACCAGCCTCCACCACTTCCTCTGGCAGCTCATTCCATATACGTACCACCTTCTGCGTGAAAAAGTTGCCCCTGATGTCCCTTTTTATATCTTTCCACTCTCTCCCTAAGCCTATGCCCCCTCTAGTTCTGGACTCCCCCACCCCAGGGAAAAGAGTTTGCATATTTACCCTATCCATGTCCCTCAAACTCTATAAGGTCACCCCTCAGCCTCCGACGCTCCAGGGAAAACAGCCTCTCCCTATAGCTCAAATCCTCCAACCCTGACAACATCCTTATAAATCTTTTCTGAACGCATTCAAGTTTCACAACATCTTTCCGATAGGAAGGAGACCAGAATTGCACGCAATATTCCAACAGTGGCCTAACCAATTTCCTGTACAGCCGCAACATGACCTCCCAAGTCCTGTACTCAATACTCTGACCAATAAAGGAAAGCATACCAAACGCCGCCTTCACTATCCTATCTACCTGCAACTCCACTTTCAAGGAGCTATGAACCTGCACTCCAAGGTCTCTTTGTTCAGCAATACTCCATAGGACCTTACCATTAAGTGTATAAGTGCTAAGATTTGCTTTCCCAAAGTGCAGCACCTTGCATTTATCTGAATTAAACTCCATCTGCCATTTCTCAGCCCATTGGCCCATCTGGTCAAGACTCTGTTGTAATCTGAGGTAACCCTCTTCGCTGTCCACTACACCTCCAATTTTGGTGTCATCTGCAAACTTTCTAACTGTACCTCCTTTTGCTCGCATCCAAATCATTCTGCCTTTGAGCCAGTTCTGTATCCAAATGGCTAGTTCTTTCTGTATTCCGTGAGATCTAACCTTTTCTAATCAGTCTCCCAGGGGGAACCTTGTGAAACGCCTTACTGAAGTCCATGTAGATCATGTCTACCGCTCTGCCCTCATCAATCCTCCTTGTTACTTCCTCAAAAAACTCAATCAAGTTTGTGAGACATGATTTCCCACGCACAAATCCATGTTGACTATCCTGAATCAGTCCTTGCCTTTCCAAATACATGTACATCCTGTCCCTCAGGATTCCCTCCAACAACTTGACCACCACTGATGTCAGGCTCACTGGTCTATAGTTCCCTGGCTTGTCCTTACCACCCTTCTTAAACAGTGGCACCACATTAGCCAACCTCCAATCTTCCGGCACCTCACCTGTGACTATCGATGATACAAATATCTCAGCAAGAGGCCCAGCAATCACTTCTCTAGCTTCCCACAGAGTTCTCGGGTACACCTGATCAGGTCCTGGAAATTTATTCACCTTTACCCGTTTCAAGACATCCAGCACTTCCTCCTCTGTAATCTGGACATTTTGCAAGATGCCGCCATTTATTTCCCTACTGTCTATATCTTCCATATCCTTTTCAACTCTCTCTTTCTTTTTCCATAGGTGCTGCAAGACTTGCTAAGTTTCTCCGGCATTTTGTTTCTTTCAGATTTCCAGCATCTGTAATGTTTTATTTTTACGTTCATTGGAAAGCACTTCATTGTTTCATGCACCACACAAGGAAAAGTTATTTTAATCTGCAATTTTTTTTCATCTTTTCATGGGGCCCATTATTAGTATCCATCCACAAGCTTTTATTAAAGTTCAAAATGGTTAAAATCGGTACAAAAAAATTACACCATTGGAACAGTCCCTTCGGCCTTCCAACCCTGAGGCAAACCAGATCCTCTATCTAAACCTGTTGCCTATTACCTAAGGATCTGCATCCCCTTCGCTCCTGACCCATTCATGTAAAAGTGTAGATACATCCTAATGATGCTATCGTGCCTGCCTCTTCCACTTCTGGCAATGTGTTCCAGGCACCCACCACCCTCTGCATAAAGAACTTTCCACCCGTATCTTCCTTAAACTTTTCCCCTCTCACTTTGAACTCGTGACCCTTAGTAATTGAGTCCCCCACTCTGGGTTGGGGGTGGGGGAAGAAAAGAAGCAAGGGGGAAGCTTCTTGCTAACCACCCTGTCTATACCTCTCATGATTTTGTAGACCTTGATCAGGTCATGCCACCACTCCCAACTTCTGTCTTTCCAGTGCAAATAATCCTAATCTACTCAACCTCTCTTCATAGCTAGCGCCCTCCATACCAGGCAATATCCTGGTGAGGCACCTCTGCGCACTCTCCAAAGCATCCACATCCTTTTGGTCATGTGGCAACCAGAACTGTACGCTGTATTCTAAATGTGGCTAAACCAAAGTGTTGTGCAACTGTAACATCACCTGACAACTTTTGTGTTCCATACCCTGTCGGATGAAGGAAAGCATGCCATATGTCATCTTGACCACTCTATTGACCTGTTTTGCCACCTTCAGGGTACAATGGATCTGATCACCCAGATCTCTCTGTACATCCATTTTACCCAAGGCTTATCATTTACTGTATAGTTCGCTTTTGAATTGGATCTTTCAAAATGCATCACCTCGCATTTGCTCGGATTGAGCTCCATCTACCATTTTTTCCGCCCATCTCTCAAATCTACCTATATTCTGCCATATTCTTCATGGTCTGCTACTCCACCAATTTTAGTGTCATCTACAAACTTGCTAATCAGACCACCTATACCTTCTAGATCATTTATGTATATCACAAACAATAGTGGTCCCAGCATGGATCCCTGTGGAATACCACTGGTCACAGTTCTCCATTTTGAGCAACTCTCTTCCACTGCTACTGTCTCCAGTTGCCCAGCCAGTTCTTTGTCCATCTAGCTAGTACACCCTGGACCCCAAGCGACTTCACTTTCTCCATCGGCCTACCATGGGGAACCTTAACAAATGCCTTGCTGAAGTCCTCATCAATCAACTTGTCTCTTCCTCAAAGAATTTTATTAAGTTGGTAAGACATGACCTTTCCTGCACAAAACCATGTTGCCTATCATTGATAAGCGAGTTTTCTTCCAAATGGGAATAGATCCTATTCCTCAGTATCTTCTCCAGCAGCTTTCCTACCACTGATGTCTATAATTACCGAGATTATCCCTTCTACCCTCCTTTAAACAAGGGGATAATGTTAGCAATTCTCCAGTTCTCTGGGACCTTACCCATGTTCAAGGATGTTCCAAAGATATCTGTTAAGACCCCAGTTATTTTCTCTCTCACTTCCCTCAGTAACCTGGGTTAGATCCCATCCGGACCTGGGGGCTTGTCCACCTTAATGCCTTTTCAAATACCCAACACTACCTCTCTCCTTGTGCTGATTAGACCTAGAGAAATTAAACATCTATCCCCAACCTCGACATCCTATTATGTCCCTCTCCTCTGTGAATACTGATGCAAAGTAGAGTCATAGAGATGTACGCCATGGAAACAGACCCTTCGGTCCAAACTGTCCATGCCGACCAGATATCCCAACCCAATCTAGTCCCACCTGCCAGCACCCGGCCTGTATCTCTCCAAACCCTTCCTATTCCTATACCCATTCAAGTGCCTCTTAAATGTTGCAATTGTACCAGCCTCCACCACATCCTCTGGCAGCTCATTCCATACACGTACCACCCTCTGCGTGAACAGCCCTAGCCTGTTCAGCCTCTCCCTGTAGCTCCGATCCTCCAACCCTGGCAACATCCTTGTAAATCTTTTCTGAACCCATTCAAATTTCACAACATCTTTCCGATAGGAAGGAGACCAGAATGGCACGCAATATTCCAACAATGGCCTAACCAATTTCCTGTACAGCCGCATCATGACCTCCCAACTGCTGTACTCCATACTATGACCAATAAAGGAAAGCATACCAAACGCCTTCTTCATTATCCTATCTACCTGCGACTCCACCTTCAAGGAACTATGAACCTGCACTCCAAGGTCTCTTTGTTCAGCAATACTCCCTAGGACCTTACCATTAAGTGTATAAGTCCTGCTAAGATTTGCTTTCTCAAAATGCAGCACCTCGCATTTACCTGAATTAAACTCCATCTGCCACTTCTCACCCCATTAGCCCATCTGGTCGAGATCCTGTTGTAATCTGAGGTAACCCTCTTCGCTGTCCACTTCACTTCTAATTTTGGTGTCATCTGCAAACTTACTAGCTGTACCTCTTATGCTCGCATCCAAATCATTTATGTAAATGACAAAAAGTGGAGGACCCAGCACTGATCCTTGTGACACTCCACTGGTCACAGGCCTCCAGTCTGAAAAACAACCGTCCACCACACCCTCTGTCTTCTACTTTTGAGCCAGTTCTGTATCTAAATGGCTAGTTCTCCCTGTATTCCATGAGATCTAGCCTTGCTAATCAGTCTCCCATGGGGAACCTTGTCGCAAGCCTTACTGAAATCCATATAGATCACACCTACCGCTCTGCCCTCATCAACCTTCTTTGTTACTTCTTCAACAAACAATCAAGTTTGTGAGACATGATTTCCCATGCACAAAGCCATTTTGACTATCCCTAATCAGTCTTTGCCTTTCCAAATACATGTACATTCTGTCCCTCAGGATTCCCTCCAACAACATGCCCACCACGGAGGTCAGGCTCACCGGTCTATAGTTCCCTGACTTGGCTTTACTGCCCTCCTTAAACAGTGGCACCATATTAGCCAACCTCCAGTCTTATGGCACCTCACATGTAACTATCGATGATACAAATATCTCAGCAAGAGGCCCAGCAACAATTCTCTAGCTTTCCACAGAGTTCTTGGGTGCACCTGATCAGGTCCTGGGGATTTATCTACCTTTAACCGTTTCAAGACATCCAGCACTTCCTCCTCTGTAATCTAGACATTTTGCAAGATGTCACCATCTATTTCCATACAGCCTATACGTTAGGAATCTCATCCATTTTCTCTGACTCCACGCATAACTTTCCTCCTTTGTCCTTGAGTGGGCCAACCCTTTCTCTAGTTACCCTCTTACTCCCTATATATGAATAAAAGGCTTTGGGATTTTAGTTTCAGCTTCACAGGCAATGACAGATTTCCACTTGTCATGTGTTTTGTTTCTGCATTCTAAATTGGCCTGTTGAAACTGTCATTTTTCTGTTGCCCATGCCTACTTTTGAAATCTGTGAATCTTATCTCAAACTCTGTGATCAACACTTTTTTTTAAAATTCCCCATATCATAGCTTAATTTTCTGTGTGCACCACTTGTATTTCAAGCTTGTGTTGCAATTTGGAATACTGCAGTTGCTGAAAATCTGAAATAAAAACAAAATATTGGAAGTACTCAACATATCAAGCAGACGTGTGGAGACAAAAGCTTCAAAATTGTTGACTGTTTTCATTATTTTCTCATTCATAGTGTTCTAAACTTTTCATCCATAATTCATTGCTGACCAAATACAGCATGTTTGAAAACAGTTAAAGATTCAAGCTGACCTTTCTTAGAATGTAGCTTAATTTTGTAAAAATACTTTTAATTCCAGTAATGTATTTGACATCTGATGTTACTGTTTCTGAGATGAATTGATTTATGTGTGCCACCTCACTTCCACTTACTTTTGTTAAATACTGCATGTCTTTTATGATCAAGGTGTACATTTTTTAGGTATTTGAATATAAGCCCGTATCTACTACATTTTCTTTTCGGACTGTATTGATTGAGTTTTACCAGTTGTCATCTTTTGATGTAAGTGCCAGCTTAGTAGATGTTGATGGTTCTTCCCTTCTGCCTTTAGAACACTTATCTCTTCAAATTCCAATGAGATGCAGTCGCTGTATAGGGCGAAACAGTTGGAGAACAGATTTATCGAACCTCTATTTTGGTTGCTTTTTAACTACTGTGTTCAGACTTGCATGTGATTGCTATCTAATTTCAGTAAATATCCCCGATGACTGACAGAAAAATCCCTTGCTTCAGTGTTGAAATCTTCTGGTATTTTCATGAGATGGATTGTATCAAATGCTTTCATATAATCAATAAAATGGAGAGATATTCTTGCACCTTATTGGCTCTTTCTGCTAAGATGTTTTCATGCTCTTTCACCTTGTACAAGGCTTAAAGGGACCAGAGACTTGACCAGAGAAGTCCTAACATTTATATGGTAAATGTAGTAATAATTGTAAACCAATAAGTGATGATCGAACATTCATAGACTAATCATGGACCAGAATAACAACAAAATTCTGAATCCTGTCAACATTAACAACTTCCTATAGGACACTGGCATTGCCATTGATGGTCTGTGGGTTATACAGTGAGACAATTAGATCAAATTATGATTGAGGTCATGCAAAATGTTTTAAATTGTCTGGGACAGTAAATTCTCAATCTAGTCTTAGTTTAATCTTGTAGGAGAAAATTAGGACTGCAGATACTTGAGCTCAGAGTTGAGAGTGTAGTGCTGGAAAAGCACAGCAGGTCAGGCAGCATCAGAGAAGCAGGAGAATTGATGTTTCGGGCATAAGCCCTTCATTAGGAATGACGCTTGTGGGTTGGGTCTGAGAGATAAATGGGAGAGGGGTAGTGTTGGGGGGCGGGGGAGGTCGGTAGATGGTGAGGCCGATGGTGATAGGTCAGAGGAGGGAGTGATGGACAGGTCCTGAGGGCGGTGCCAAGTTGGAGGCTTGGGAATGGGTCAATGCAGGGGGAGGGGAAATGAAGAAGCTGTTGAAATCCACATTTGTCCCATGAGTTTGCAGGGTGCCAAGGCAGAATATGATGCATTCCTCCTCCAGGCGTTGGGTGGTAATGGTTTGTCAGTGGAGGAGCCCCAGGGCCTACATGTCCTTGACAGAGTGGGAGGGGGAGTTGAAGTGTTCAACCACAGGGTGGTAGGGTTGGTGGGTGCAGGTGTCCAAGAGATGTTCTCTGAAACAATCTGCAAGAATGTGTCCCCTCTCCCTGATGTAGAGGAGACCACACCGGGTGCAACAGATGCAGTAAATGACATTGGTAGAGGTAAAGGTGAATTTCTGACTGATATGGAAGAATCCCTTGGGCGGAGGTGAGGGGTGTGTTGTGGGCGCAAGTTTTGCATTTCCTGCGATGACAGGGAAAGGTGCCAGGAGTGGGGTGTGGACTAGTGGGGTGTGTGGATCTGGCGAGGGAATCGTGGAGGGAATGGTCTTTTCAGTACGCTGATAAGGGTGGGAAGAGAAATATATCTCCGGTGGCGAACGATGATGTGTTGCATGTGGAGGTTGGTGGGGTGGGATGGTGTCCAGGGGGATTCTGTCCTCCTTGTGTTGGGAGGGGTGGGGTTCAAAGGCGTTGGTGCATGAAGTGGAGGAGGTGCACTGGAGGGCATCATCGACCATGCTGGAAGGGAAATTGTGATTGTGGAAGAAGGAGGCCATCTGGGACTTTGAGGTGGAATATTGTCCATCCTGGGAACAGTTGCAGTGGAGGAATTGGGAATAAGGGATGGCATTTATACAGGAGGTAGGGTGGGAGGAGGTGGCCTAGGTAGCTGTGGGAATCAGTGGTTAGTTGGTCGCCAGAGACTGTGATGGAGAGGTCCAGGAAGGGGTGGGAGGTTTCCACGATGGGCCAAATGAATCTGAGGTCAGGATGGAAGGTGTTTTTGAAGTTGATGAACTGTTCAACCTCGTGGGAGCATGAGGCGGCGCTGATACAGTCATCGATGTAGCGGAGGGACAGGTTGCCAGGTGGTGCCGGTGTAAAAATGGAAGACTGACTTCCACACATCTGACAAACAGGCATAGCTGGGTCCCATTCAGGTGCCCATGGCTACCCCTTTGGTTTAGAGGAAGTGGGAGGATTGGAAGGAGAAGTTGTTGAGGGTGTCGGTGGAAGGGTACTGGTTATTTAATGTGGCTCTCTTTAATGGCAAAGATCTGATAGCATGCAATTTTGAGTCCAGCCATCAAAAGCTTAGAGCTTTGTGGAATCTAAGCTATTGTTTCTCAAAATTTTGCAACATCACCTCCACCTGCTTCCAGTAAAGTTTTTCTCTGAAAATACTTAGGGGAATTTCTGAAAGTGCATTTAACTCATACTCGGTTACTGCTAAATGTCAAGTTGTTGCAACATGTTAAATGACCAGTTGAGAAATGTTTTAGCAGGTTACTCAGTTTGATTTTAAAGTCTTTCCAGATTTAGAATGACTAATTTCTTTACTGTCGTAGAAGCATCAAAATGTTGTAAAATCAGAAATTCACAATTATTTTCCTTTTTAATTGTCTCTGAGCATTAAGTGAGTTGTGATCCATTCTAGACCAAGGTTTTGTGTATCTGTATCCTACCCTGTGAAGTACTAGTTGAAGATTTTATGGCTAACTCAGTATAAGGTTTCCAGTTTAAAAAAGCAGAAAATGTTTGTAAAAAAAAAAGCGTCTAAATGTTTTTAGTCTTTATTTCAGATTTATAAAATCTGCATTTTTTTGTAATCACCTGTAAGTTTGGTTTGCAATGTTTTGTGTCCAGAACTAATACGACATTTGACCTTCATGTGTCAACACCCTCAGGGTTTTAATTCCCATCTGCCTGCCCAGGTAGGTAATGATCGTGTTTCAAGATGTACATAGGCTAGTGACTGAGATGACAGCTTCTGCCCATCTGGGGAGTGAATGGATGGTTTAAGACACTAAATTTAAATAAGGTATAAGATTGTGATTGAGAGATTTCAGAGCACTCAATTTGAAAACCTTGAATTTTTGTCCCTTTTAAATTTGACAATATGGCGTAGAAATGTATAGATGAAGAGATCAACACCTTAATATCCATACCTTTGGCTTATAGCACATATATGCGCAAATGTTTTGACATTTGTGCATACATGAAGGAAGAAGTGGTTCTAACATCAATGAAGAGCACAAAGCATAACAACATGAAAAACAGAAAACCACTATACCTTATTGTTACTTGTGGATAGCAAATCCACACTTTTATTTTCCCCAAAATAGATACAGCTAGTCCCATAAAATAACACATTAAATGACTTCATTCTTGCATTGACATGAAAGATCATGTGGAGCGGAAACCTCACTAGCACAAGCAAACAGCAATTATGCTCAATGATCTGAGTTTGCGTTCCAATTTGCATATTTTCCTAGCTTGGCAATGGTTAAACTTTATAATCACGGTTTTCTTAATTATTAAGGTTTCAAACAATTAATGTTGCTGTTTTAAAAATACAGATAAGTTTATGCACTGTCAGACAGTACTAACAGAATGATACCTGCACATGAAGTAGTATAATGGCTGGAATTTTGTGGTCAGTATCAGAAGAATACTACTCACTGCTGATTATGCTTACACCTGTCCACAGACATCTTGTGGTTGAGCAGTAACTTGCAGTCACTGGGTGTCTGATACAGTATGAAATACTGTCCTCTACAGGAAATACAGGCCTTGTGTGAAAAGGAGAGAAAGCTGATGTCTCTTTGAACCAAACAGATTTAAGGATCGAAGATGAGGCAAGCAGTGTCAAATTCTGGATCAGTGGTGCTGGAAGAGCACAGCAATTCAGGCAGCATCCGAAAAGCTTCGAAATCGACGTTTCGGGCAAAGGGCTTTTGCCCGAAACGTCGATTTCGAAGCTTTTCGGATGCTGCCTGAATTGCTGTGCTGTTCCAGCTCCACTGATCCAGAATCTGGTTTCCAGCATCTGCAGTCATTGTTTTTACCTAATGCCTGGGTTAGCGGCAAATGTTTATTCCAGGTTGGGAACCCAGTGCCTGGGTTCTGACCTATCACCCCGTTGGAAGCCATAAAGCTGCAATCAGTCAGGGCCTAGAGGCATATTTGGTGCTAATTAGAGGTGTTGGCTGAAGCAGGAGTTGGGATCTAGACATGGATGGATAATTGAAAAGGCAAATGGCAGCCATGACTGGGGGATTACTGTTGTCTTTGGTTTCCCTTTTGTCTGTTTAAATATATTACACTTATTTGGACTGCTACTCTGGGTGGTCCTGACCATTTTTCTGAACCCTCCCTTAAGGCTTTGATGAAGACTGCAGCATAAAGGAAAGCTGTATCCTACTGACTTTCTGGAAGAAGGGCAACAGCAAAACTGACCAAACAGGCATGGCTAGAGATTGCCATGGATGCCAGCAGCTTTATTCTTCCCGAGTGCAGTTGATGCTGTCCTTTCAAAATCAAACCTTTCAGCTTTATCGCCAACAGCCTAGCACCACTGCATGACAGCTCTGTTTCACACACTCCTTTTAATACAAAGTTGTTATGCTGCATTATGAGAACTATTGTCTCTGTTGTGTTCTCAACAGCTAAGCTCAACTGTGCCTCCGATCCTCTGTTCTCCATGCTGGCTGTTTTGAAAATTGCTATCTATTACTTATGCTGTTTAAGGAGCTCTATAATGAACTCAACAAGCTATTACTTAGAAGTGTGTGGACAGGCAGCACTCTCACACTTTTTTTTTGAAAATCTAAGCCTATCAATAAGATGTAGTCAGCCATTGACACCTACAATTTTCGGAACCCCCTTCTGTCCAAACTCATCATTGGAAGTACCAGATTCTGAAAGTATTCAATGTGAAATGAAGTACAGTAAGTGAAATAGAGATGGGAAGAATTTTGTTAGGATTGACAGGTATAGAGTTTTTTTTTAAAAATCATTAAAGCTGAAGAAATGAGACTCCACACGATAAAAGTTAATTTTTATTGCCAAAAAAAGTGTGGCAATAATTAAGACTTTGCTAACAGTTCACTTTTGAATGAGTAAGCCCCAACAGACGTTTTTTTTCCTGGCATGTTTGATGTATAATTACATGCAAGACTATGAATTTGTGGTACAATATTTGAATTCTGAAGCTCTTGGCATGGTATTGTTAGAGCAAAGCTGTGGAGGAGCGACTAACTTGACAGCAGCTTTCGGTTTTCTATGTTTTACTGTATGTGTGCATTTCTGGAACTTTTTGTCAGCTTTGTACCATCATAATGGTGACAGCTAATAAACTCATACTTATTCTTACGATAATATCCCAGACCCTTATTAAGAATACTGATTTCACATTGGCTAGGCCAGAGAAAATCTACAGCTTTGTGCAAAACAAAATTTGGAATTGATTATAAAGGCAACTATAAGCATTCTAACTAGTATTGGGGGGAAAAAACTTTTTAAATTCTAATCTATTTTTGAATTCACGTTGTTTAGCTTTTTTTAAGATAGAATCAGTTTTGTTGTAAACAGGCTAGGGTTAACATTATAAGCAGAATTCAGCATAAAATTAGATTTGGATTCTTCACAGACCAAGGCTCAGCATGTCTAGATCTGCGGGGAGCATTGGTTCTTTTTTATATGGAGATTAAGAGGAACAGGGCCTATGTAATGAGCAGATAAAAGCAAGAGATGGAAAGAGATTCATTACACATAGCTCTTAGCATTCTGGGTAGAGGTTTACACCCAAAAAAAAGGAAGTTTGATGTCCCTTCGTTGTGCTCATTCAGTGAACTGTGAAACACTTTGAAGAAGCTTATCTGTAGTTTGAGGGTTTCCTGGGAGAGTTGCTGGCTAGCTGGCAAGAGAAGGCATTGAGCAATATGAAAGCGATTCAAATGCCAGGGTATTAGACTTGGGCAAACCTATTGGTGTGACTGTTTCAGCAGAAGTGCATGCAATCTAATGTTTGGAATCTGATACTGCTCCCGGTAAAGAAATTGTTTCATAACATCGTATCGAAGGAAATTAAAAATTGATATACAGCTTGTGTTTAAAGCTGAATGCCCTTAGGATTCTTAACCTTGATTTATATTATCCAAAGAGATCTGTAGAACCAGTTTTATGGAAATAAATCTTTTGATAATTTAGAAGGGCAGGAGGTATGAATCAGAATGCTAGCATTCTGATATTTCCTCAATGGCCAGTACTTCGCCTATCTTATGGTCTCTATTCTCTAATGAAAACAACAATTTAAATTTGAATGTTGTGTAATCCACACAGTTCCTGTTACTTGTAAGAGAATTGTTTCTTTACAAAGGTTTTCCTGTGGTCATTTAAACCTTGAATAGGAAGATGTTTTTAAAAAATATTTAAGAATAGATAGATAAAACATGTAAATTTGCTATGCTAAAATAAAACAAAGAACTGCAGTACTAAAAGTCTGAAACAAAAACAAAATGAGAAACTCAACAGTTGTGGTAACTTCTGGAGAGAAAGCAGAGGTAACATTTCAAGCCTAGTGACCTTTGTGAAGTTCTGAACTCTGCTTTCTTGCATACCTGCTGAGTTTCTACAGCAATTTCTGAATTTGGAATGCACTTACATGAGATGGTATGGACTTCTGGGCAATGGGGTTGAAAATTATGCAAACTGCACAAATAAATAAATAGTGGGAATACTGATCATATGACTTTGATTCCCTCATGAAATTCCCTGGATAGTATATTCCCCTTTTCTCCCCATCTACCTGAAGGGGGAAGAAAAAAAGGCAATGCTTCAAATTGGAAATTAAAACAAAAGATTTTGGAAATGTTTCATTTTGAATAACTTATTTTTCGAAGTACAATCATTGTCATGTGGCAGCTGATGACATCATTGGCCAATTTAATTGTCTTTGGTCTTAATTAAAAGAGGACTGTTGCCTGGGAAAATAGGAGAACGCCCTGCTCTTCAGTTAATGCCAGTAAATGTTCTACCCGTAGCATTTCATCCAAAAATGAGTCTTTGACAATGAAATATTTTGCAGGTTATGGTTAGTTGTATGATATTTAAAGATTCAGGTATATGTTCTCCCTGAAGCATGTTATAAAATAAAAATGTTTGTATAAGACAATTAATTAATTCTGAATTCCTGCAAGTTTTCTAGCATGTGGCAGCACATATCAGAGTAAATGGAGGTACATTTAGATGAATGAAATAAATCTATCTAGTTAGTCTGCCACTGTAGTTGTCTGACCTTGAATGTACTGTAATATAAAAAAAGTTTTTGAATCATCTCTGATCAAATGTTATTTTCAAATCTTGTCAGCAACCATATAATAATCTTATGCTATTATATAATGCCACAACTATAAGTTAAAAGTATAACATTTAAAAAGAAAATTTTACAAATTGCTGCATCTACTCATACCATTTTTAAAATTCATCTAATTTTCCCTTAATTGTCTTCTCTCTAAAGGGTCTTGGCTTTATGATAACATTGGTGTTACATTGCTAATGCTGATGACTTCCATGATTTTTATTCCTTCATTTTCCACGTTTTCTATATTATGCAAGGTTTTACCACTCTAAATGGAGCCCCCTTGATAATTTTTTATCAATGTACAAATTTCACATTTCTGCTGGTTATTCTTCTGCTGACCCCTTTCAGCTTCTTCTCCTTAAACTAAAGTGGTTTAGACAAATTTCCCAGCATGCCATAACATTCTATTTTCCACGCCATGTGTGGTGACCATATACTGGTGCTTAGTATTTATAAGGTTTTGAAATGCTTTTTCCCCAAGTGTTAATAGTTCAGTCCTCGTCATAAATAAGCATGCAATTTGCATACACCTTGAGCAGCAGAAATAAAAATGTCAGCTACGTCTGGCATCTTGAGCACATCTTTGCGCCCCCCCCCCCCCCCCCCACCAAAAACTATCAATTTACTTGTTTCATGGGGATTTTATTGGTATTTAATTTGCATTTTCTTTAGTCTGTGCCAGGACAATGACCAAGATAAATGCATGTAGTGGAGGACTTTTATCATAAATATGTGGCATCGCTATCTTGCTGCACTATGCTTGAAGTTGAAATAAAATGTGACTTATGGTGCCCCATTGGTAGTTTTGTTTTTATAATTTAGATATTGTGGTATTAAGCCAATCAATAAGGATCAATTTTTAATGTAACTTTTTTAAAAAATCAAATTTAATATGCAGACAATGTTTGCAGTCTAGTGCAACAAGACTGTAATAGTGTAGTAATGTAAGTGCAGCAATTCTAGAAGGGCGGTATCCTGTAAAGGAACTACCTTAAATGAGTTAATTATGCTCTGTTTTCAGAATACACTGTATTTTGGATTTGACTTTCTGCTTCAAAAAGTTTTGTTGATTATTGACAATTGTGTAAAAATACACATCTCTTCAGTTCAAAATATGCATAATTTATGTATTCTGGATCTGTTTTGATACATTTTTTAATTTGTCAAATGTTTTATTTTTGCCTGGAGCAATTTTACAAAATTGAATAGGAAGCAAATAACTGTCACTCAAATAGAATTGAATACATGTTGTTTAGAAAATAACAAATTTGGTGATTTTTAAACCTCAACTCTGCAACTACATAAAAATGTTTGATCGTACATCTTTTTTAAAAGGTCTGCACATATGACACTGTTTTCATTAATCATAAGTGCAACCTTGGAGTCTTCAAGATTAAATGTTAGCATCCATTGTGCTGTACTTCATTAAAGAGGAGTAGGAGGGGCATGTGAAATTAATGAATCAGAATGTGGCTTTGTTTGAACTTGCTGCTAATGGATGAGTTGGCAAATAATGTTAAAATAGTCAAACCTTTCAAGTTCAAAGGTGGCACTAGGGAATCAATCCAGGAAACATCAAAGCCAGCACAGCAGGACAGAACATGTGTTTGAAACCGGATAGATTAGAGGCCATTATCAGTGGTTTGCCATGATTATGTGAACAAAGACATGTTCTTCTCTTTAGGATGGCGTTGAAGTGTAAAACAAAATGTCCCAGCACCACTATGTGGGAATCTGAACTCTATATATTCATATGCTGGGTAACATGGATCATCATCCTGCTTCGACAGACTTACCTTATAACTAAAGTTGCCCATATAATTAAATTTTTAATTGCTCTTTCCAACAGCAATCCTGAGGAAGTATAAAATAATTCAGGGTAACTCAAGTGAAATGTCTTTTTTCTTATTCACTTTGGTTTTTCTTGAAAATATAAGTAAGTTGCCAGTGACTTAAAACTGTTTTAGTTGGATCCAGTGTTAGAAGTTCATAGCTATTTGCTATTTCAATATACTATGGGAATGTAAAATTCAGGAGCAGGAGTATGTCATTTATCCGTTGCAGCTTGCTCTCCATTCATTCGGGTGACTGATCAGATTCTGATTTCCCCTCCATTTTCCTGTAATGTGTCATAACTTATCTGTCAAAATTTGTAATTTTGCATTGAATAATGCAAAATCCTAGCCCCTGCTACTTTTCTGGGGAAGAAAATCCTATAAAAATTGAGAGAAGTTCTCATCTCTGGCTTAAAAGAGAGACTGCTTATTCTTAAACTGTTCCCTAGTTCTAGTTTTGCCTACAAGAGGAAACATTCAGCCTATCAAAAGTCCTCAAGATTTTGCATGTTTCATTAAGTACATACCTTATTCTTCTTAACTCCAATGAGTACAGGCCCAACTTGTTCAATCATTTTACAGAGAATGAAACTTCATTCCAGGAATGAGTCAACTGAATGTTTCCTGTACTGCTTCTAAAGCTTTAGTATCTTTTTGCAAATAAAGAAAGCAAAGCTATACCAGTTGTGGTTTCATCCACGCCCTGTGCATTTCCTTTTTATATGCAATTTCCCTGACAATAAATACCAAATTTTGGTTTCCTAATTATTTGCTGTTGCTGCACACTTAATATTTGTGATTGTGCCAGTGCACCCAAATCACCGTACACCACTAAGTTGTGCAGTCTCTCCATTTAAATGAGATACTGCTTTTCAGTGAAGTCGTACAGTCATAGACATGTACAGTACAGAAACAAACCTTTTGGTCCAACTCATCTTTGCCCACCAGATATCCTAACCTAATCTAGACCCGTTTGCCAGCACTTGACCCGTATCCCTCTAAACCCTTCCTACTCACATATCCATCCAGGTGCCTTTTTAAAAGTTGTAATTGTACCAGCCTCCTCCACTTCCTCTGCATGAAAAAGTTGCTCCTTAGGCCCCTTTTAAATCTTTCCCCTTTCACCCTTGACCAATGTCCTCTTGCTCTGGACTCCCCAACCCCACCCTAGGGAAAAGACCTTGTCTGTTTACCCTATCCATGCCCTGCATGATGTTGTAAGCCTCTATGGTTGACACTCATCCCTCCTCCGCTCCAGGGAAAACAGCCCCAACCTATTCAGCCTCTCCCTGTAGCTCAAACCCTCCAACCCTGACAACATCCTTGTAAATCTTTTCTGAACCCTTTCAAGTTTCACAACATCCATCCTGCAGGAGGGAGATCAGAATTGCACATATTCCAAATGTGGCCTCACCAATGTCGTGTACAGCCACAACATGACTTCCCAACTCCTATACTCAATGCTCTGACCAATAAAGGAAAGCATACCAAGTGCTGCCTTCACTATCCTATCTACCTGTGATTCCTCTTTTAGGAACTGTGAATTGCACTCCAAGGCCTCTGTTCAGCAACACTCCCAATGTTTCCTGTTAGTGGGTGCATTCATATTTCCCCCATGGTACTTAATGATATTAAATCATTGATGTTGTTTGTAAATAGTTGAGGTCCTAACCGTGAAGAAGAGTTACTGGACTCAAAACATTAACTCTGTTTCTCTATCCACATCTGCAGCATGGCATGCTGATTTTCTCCAGCAATTTGTATGCTCATTTATTTCAGTCTCCAGCATTCTCCGTTCTGTTTTTTTCCCCACAACACTGATCTCTATGATCCATTGCTAGTTACAGCTTGCCAACCTGAAAAGACCCACTTATTCCTGCTCTGTTTCCTGTTAGGATTAATAAGGATTTGTTAACTAACTTATTTATCCATGCTTGTTATCCTTATGCCATATGTTGTGTAGTAACCTTTGGCACCATATTGAATGCCTTTACGAAATCCAAGTGCACCATGTTTACAAGTCTACCTTTTTATCTAACTTATTGTTACTCGTTAAAGGCCTTAATTTAATTAAACTCAAATTTCCCTTTCACAAAACCATGTTGGTTCTGCCTGGGGCTTTTCTAAGTATCCTGTTATCGCTTCCTTAATAATGGATTTCAGCAATTTACCTATGAGAGACGTTAGTCTAAGTGACCTCAATTCTTCCTGCTTTGTCTCCCTCAATTCTTGAGGGATGTTGTTACATTAGCTTGCAATATGAATGCATTTTCTAAGCTATCTTTGCCATCCTGAATTGCATGTGGATTAAAACCAGCCATGATTTATTATGGTACTGTACATGTCCGATTTATTTCTTTATGTATGCTGTCATAGTGTTCTGTTAAGTTGCCTGTACTTCCACAAGCAACCTCCCATCTTTCATATTTTTTAATATGAAACCAACTGTATGTCTTGTTCTCGTGAGCTAATTTGGTTTCTCACCACTGTACCAATTGCATTATTTGTTAATAGAGATACTTCATCTATTACCAAATATCAAATACCTAACAATATTCAGGTCCAAGATTTGGGCAAAATGAATATAGGATAATTATCCGTCTATACATATTTCTATTCATGCTAACAATTCATCTGTTTTGTTACAAATGCTGCACACTTTCAGAGAACGCGTTTAAGTCTGTCTTACAATTACTATTCTTTTCTGCTCATACACTCCCAAATGTATATTCTCCCTTCTTTACACATCCTAGTTATTATTATCCAAATCACTCTTGCTTTATAATCTCACAATTTCCCATTTAAATTGACTCCTCTCTTTCACATGAGCCTCAATATAAAATAATATAACTAATATACAAACACATCATTGTTAAGAATAGAATATATTCTGTGGAAATGTATTTGTATGTATAGAATTGTGGCATATTTGGTACTGTAATTTACAAGATGAAATTGCAAAATATCTCTCACTAGATTTGCTTTCTCATCTTTTGTGTGTTGTCAAAGTCGGTTTTTGCAGTCCTTTGCTGGGCAGTTTTTAAAAAAAAAACTGGGTTTGCTTTACACAATATAAGCATTAATAAAGGCCAGATTTAACAAATACAGGATGCATGCAGTGATCACCTTCTGGACTTGGAGAGAGAAAACGTGAATGACCAATAGTTTCTGTGCCTTATTAAATTTGAATGAAATGAAGTTGCCATTGTTTCCAGAAAAATAATGCTAATAGGTCGTGCTCAATATAGGAAATTTAAATACCATATATACTCGTGTAAAGTCGATCTCACGAAAAGGTCGACCCCTTATTTTTGACCAAATATTCTACGATTTTCCATATATCTCGTGTAAAAGTCAACCCTTATAAGGGAAACTGCATGTTCCTATTTACCCACTTAAACAAAATCGCATTCATTCATTCATAATTCTACTTAGCCCACTTTGTTTACTACAGTATGTTTTGATTCATTCATTCAGACCAGTAATAAGTCTATCGATACTTATCACACTATGTTCACTTTACATCCAAAAGTTAATATCGTTAAAAAGTTAATCATTTTAATTATGCCATTATATCTGAATAAAAGTGATTATATATTAGCTACGTATATCTTTAATTCTTTGACAAATTTGTTAATGTTGCTGAGGTTCATCACATACAAGTGTAAGTAGGAGGGAAACGGAAGAATTTGGCGGGAAAGTTCAGGATGTTTACATGTTCAGAATTTAATAAATGTTTCATTTTAAGTGTGCCATTATACCAGTCCCTGACATTGAACATGTGATTTTGCAGGATTTCAATGAATCTTTAACATGTTACATTTTCGTACTGGTACGTATAAACAAAATTACTACCAGCAATTCATTGTGTTTTTCTTCTTCACCCGGGATTAGTTGAATAATCAAATTGACCTCTGCTAATAATACAGTATTTTGAACTGCAGCATGAATTTCAGCCCCTCAAAACTTGTGTAATAGTCGACCCTATAAATTGAATCTTTAAAAATAGTCTAAAAATTTGACTTTTACATGTGTATATACAGTATAGATATAGAAATGTGTGGATAATGTCAGGTAGAGAACATGATTCAGGTTAGTGATGTATTGAAAATGGTTATTGAATAGTGCCAATTGCTTAACTTATGGATTCTTCAAGCAGGTGAATCTGTTAACTGTTGTTTTGCTTCTTCGCACTAGTATTTTCAAGGGTTGTATACCTTAAACTCCTGTAAATATTGTTTTTTGAGCAGTTGTTTCTGGCTCTCTTGTTACTGTTGAGGCCCTGTGATTTAAATGATCAAGTTGAAAGCGCGAGTTTTCTCATTGTTATGCAGATAAGTGTTTACAACAGAGGATTGGAAAATTAACTTTCTTCAAACTATTTCTGGAAGCGAGTCATTGTTTTTCCTACAGTTGACATCTCTTTGTACTAGAGGAAAAACGTCCAGTGAACACTTCTTGACTGAAACTATTTGTTGTAGAGGCCTCAATATTTTCTAGTTTTCCTCCTCTTGCTACCTTGTTTTCAGTCGAATATTCATGAGAAGTGCAATAATGATGCAGATTATTGTTTGGCTCAGATGTAGTTTCCAAAGTGGCATGAACAATTTCATCTTATAATTCTGTACTCTGCCATGTTTAATGAAATTGCCTCCTTTTTTTGGGCAGAGATGGAATTCCACCATACAGAATCCGAAAGCAACATCGACGGGAGATGCATGAAAGTGCCAAAGCAAATGGGCGAGTGCCTCTACCTCACATTCCTGTAAGTATTGCACCCTCAAATATACCTTCTACAGGTGAGCAAAAGACGTTTTTAAAACTGTTGCTTTTTAAACTCTTCAACAGAAATGTAGATTTTAACTCCGCTTCATTCATCTCATTGTTCTTAGCCATTTCTCCTTTTGTTGTCCTATTTACCAAAATCTTAAAATTGCGCAGATAATGGCTGACTTGGAGTAACAACTAATATTGTGAAATGCATTCTTATTTTCGATTGGAGTTTGTTCTGCCTGTGTTCTGCAAAAAGATTTAAATAGTGAAAGAAAGCCTTCAAGTGTTAAATCTGAAACACAAAAAAAATCAAAGCGCACTCATGAGGTTAGATATCTTCAGGTAAGAAAGCAAAAGCTTTGTCATTTTGGATGGAATCCTTTCTCAAACCAATTTTGCTTCAATAAAGTGATGCATTTCTGTAAACTTCCTTGCATAATAACCTTAACCAAAGATTCTTGAAAATTGCTGCGAACAGTTTCCACAGGATATTTTTCTGTAATGACACAAATATTTATCAAAGACTGATTCTTGCATTGCAATAAATTGACAGATGACCACTTGCTTCATTATTTATGGTCAGTTAGTCACCTATATAAAGCAAAAAGAAAATCAGTGGCTGATTCTCCTCTTTTTGCCATTTAAGAGTTATCTTTGAAGTATTATTACAAGAGCCTTGAACCTTTTATCGGTATTAGTATAGTAGTAGGTGTAGAACCCTACTGCCAGATGTTGCTTGGTAAGTGTACTGGACTTAACTTTCAAGACTAATTAAATACAGGGAAATACACTTCAGTATAAATCTTCAAGGCCCTTTTTAGTCAGGACTTTTACCAGAACAATATATTAAGATATTTTGCCAACTTGATTTTAGTTCAGTTCTTACATCACAACACTACTTTAGGATGTTTATTTCTTCAAATACTTAAGTCCTTTAATTGGGATGTAAACCAATTTGAGTGCCAGGAAGGGTGGGATAATACTCCCTCCATTTTTTTTTATTTCTGGTACAGGAGGCACAAACTATTGGGAATGTGGAAAGAGAAAAGAAGTCAATTGGGGGAAAGGAAATATTGATTGTATTGGTGTTTCCCAGTTGACTACAGGGGTTCAAATCCTAAATTTTATTATAGACCTCCTGGAGATAGGTATGTATGACAGCTTTGTGGAGTAATACTATTTAAGAGCTATGTTTTAAACATGCAAATTTAATTTGATAAAGGTCCAAAATAGGCAGTGATGCCTTATTGTAACTGATGTTTGTACTTATGTATATATGCCATAAAAATATTCAACTTGTGTTATTGTAGCTAATTAATGATGAGTCATATTAATGCGAAAAGATAACATCTCATGTATTTGTGCATGAGATAACATTAGCTGTATGTCAGCTTCAAAAACAAGATCATAAATACTCCAACTTGTACTTCATGTTGTGATATTTATTTGAAACTTAAAATGGTCCACTTGAGCAATAAAGATCAAGTTTGTGCAAGATCTTGGGAAAGACCATTAACCAGAAAATAACTTTTTATTAAATCATTTGATCTCAAAGCCAGCAGAATTCAAAAGGATGCTTTTGATCAGTGAACCTGAACTAATTCTAGAATGTGTTGTTTACCAGTTAATGAAATTTGTCCCATTTGGTTGCTTTGTGCTTGATTATCAATATAATCACATTGAGATCATCTCTTTCAGTTCAAAATAGCTGTTTGTATCTTAAGACCAAACTAGGACATGTAGTTTTTTGTGAAAAAATAAAAAAAAACAAAACAAGTACAGCTGCACAATCCTTTATCCGAAATCTGAAAAGCTTCAAAGATTTTTTTCTCCATATCAAGGTTGTTTGGCGTGCAAACAGTTAACCCAACTCCACACTTACTTGACTCATGTCACTTAGATGTGACGGGGGATTTGAGGGGGGGTGGGGAGGTGGCAGACATCAATTCTGTCTCAGGGCCCACAGTATCTACAGGTGCATCTGCTGTTCGGACAGATTTTTAAAATTTCATCACTAAACTCACTTATTCTGAATTTTTCAGATTTCGGAATATCAGCTGGACCCAAGGGTTTCTGATAAAGGACTGTGTACCTGTAATTTTATTTCTGCACCTAGTTCATTGTTGAAAATTGGTGTATTACAAAGTGGTTTCGGATCTCACATTTCCATGCTATCTACTGCATACTTGAATCATGCTGAAATTAAAAACAGGGACACTAATGGACATAACAGTCCTAGATTCATTGTCAGTTCTCATTTCCTCTACAACTTTCAATTACCAAAAATTATTAAAGAACAATTTGTATGGTATACTGGCAAGTTCTCTTGATATCTACAGCATGCCTGTAAAAGGTTTACATTGAAAATTTAGATTTGTTCCTTCTCTGATTTTGGCTAATGCTGAATGGTTCCACATTACTATCCCACTGAGCCTTTGTTTTGCAGAACTTGCAAAACAAAATTGTATTAGCCATTTACATTATAATGTGAAGTTGCAGTTCTGGATCCAAGTTCCGAGCAGATTCCAAGGAATGAAGATTGCTGCTGTTTGTATACAATTATGAATTTGTAAACAAAGTGAAAAAAATTAAGCAAATTTGAGATTGTAGTCCAATATGTACAATATGCGCTCCAATCTGGTTTACTAATGTCCTTCAGGGAAGGTAACTGCCATCCTTGCGTAGTCTGGCCTGCATTTGATTCCAGACCCATAGCAATGTGGTTGACTGTTAACTGCCTGGGCAACTATGGTTGGGCAATGAATGCTGGCCTAGCCAGTGATGCCCTCATCCCATGAATTAATTTTTTAAAAAAAGTTGAGTTCAGTATTTGAATGTTTATGGCTTAATTGATTAGGAAAACTAGAGTAGCATGTGACATTTTAGTGACGCTATTAGCCACAATTTTATTTATCATGACCCTAAACTTGTTGAATATCAGTGCACTGTTCTTTGCTGAAGTAAGAAATCTCAGCCAATGACATAGTAGAGAGTTAATTTCTAGCTGTTCTGACTGGAGATAGCTTTGCATCAGGATAATCAGATTGGGTTTAATTCCATCAGTACAGTCATAAATTCTTCACCAGAAACGGCCTGGATTCTCACAATCTCTACTCCATTCACATTCAATACGGCAAAAGCAAATCCACCATCAAACTAATCTTATTAAGGGAGTTCAGTTAGCTTTGGCTTTAAATTAGATTATATTCATCCTTAAGCTGCAGAAGACCTAGTCTTCAGCTTTGATCATTTGGTTGTGAATAGCTGCAACGATTGGGCACTGGCTATTCCCAGCTGCGCAGCCCTCTGTTCATTCACATTGCTGCTCTTACTGCATGGTTGCTGTAGAGAAGCCTTGACTGATCAGCCTTATCCGGATGTGATTCTGTTTTATTCATCACTTCTCAAAAGATGAAACTGAATAGGGGAAATTGGTTGGCTTTGCACAAGTTAGATCTGAAATAAAAGATATATCCAAGTAGGTTATCTTAGCTTGTCTTTATAGCTTAACAATAAATGTTACAGTTTACACAAAATCTGTGATGCCCTTCATCTGACTTCAAAGCACTCAATCATTTGAGATGTAAATCTACTGGTATTTCAAGTACAGCAATGAGGTATTTTGAAACATTGGCATAAAAGCTAAACTTGAAGTAAGGGAAAAATAAATGTCAGTTTTGAAAGGAAGGGCATAACACGCTATTAAATTCCTGGCTTTTATCCTCACAATTAAGGTCTCTCTTTCAAATAGCACTGTAGCTCAATAAAAGTGAAGAATGGACACTGAGTAACAAAAAGGTTTTAGCATCAAAGTAAGTTGTAACTGTGGGGGTGTAAGGGAGCTGCAAAGAAGATTTCCTGTGTTCACTGTGCATAAAGAATAAACTTAATTAAAAGCCACATTTTATAAGTGTTACATAATCCTCAAAATTGTCCTCAGTGGTTATTAATGTAATATTCTTACTTATGTTATTGCCTAGATGACATATGCATACATATGTGTAAGTTTAGACCATTAGACAACTGAGTGGATTGGATCAGATACCCATTTTAAGCTCCTGTCTAATGATTGATTTGCATTGATTTCAGACGGTGCACTTTTGAGTTCTGGGTTCAGCCATTCTAGTTCCTGCAGGTGGGTTAGGTTAAAACTAACCCGATGTTTTGAAAGAGGATTCTGGTGTTCTTTTTGACCCAGATGTAGCTGTTAACTAGTGCATAGATTTTGCAGGATAATTTCACAAAGTGTAATTATTTCCTGAAGCTGCTACAATAACCTTGGCTATTTTTGTGCAAGTAACATTTCAGGTAAATATATAACTCTCTCTCCAACATTTTTAATCAATCTAACTGGGTAAATTGACATTTTTCCTTAAAATTAACTTCAACACTTGTAATTCAACTGAAGTTACCATCCAACTGTAGGCAGTGTTTTCTTAAATTTTTGAAGTTACAATTCATGCAAATTGATGACAGTACTGTGATGATCCTTACTTGTAAAACAGTACAGCTATAAAACAATGAAGGAAAAATCATGTTTAACATATTCATAGTCAAACAACACAGAAACAGACTCTTCAATCCAACTCATCTGCGCCAACCAGACATCCCAATCTGATCTAGTCCCATTTAACAACATTTGGGCCATATCCCTCTAAATTCTGCCTATTCATATACCCATCAGATGCAATTTAAATGTTACAATTGTGCCTCCCTCCCTCCATTTCCTCTGGCAGCTCATTCCACACACACCACCATGAAATGTTACCCCTCAGGTCCTGTTTAAATTTTTCTCCTCTCACCTTAAACAAATGCCCTCTAGCTTTGAACTTCGCCATTCTAGGAAAAAGACTTTGGCTATTCACCCTATCCATTCCCCTCATGACCGTTTAAACTTGTATAAGGTCATGCCTCATCTCCAGTGCTCCGGGGGAGAAACCTCAGCCTATTTAGCTGCTCTATAACTCAAATCCTCCAATCTTGGTAACGTCTTTGTAAATGTTTTCTGAACCCTCTCTAGCTTAATAACATCCTTCCTAAAGCAGGGTGACTGGAAGTGAATATAGTATTCTAAAAGTGGCCTCACCAGTGTCCTGTCCAGCTGCAACATGATGTCCCAACTCCTGTACGCAAATATTCTGAACAACGAAGTCAAGCGTGCCAAATACCGCTATCACCATCCTGTCGACCTGCAACTCCATCTTAAAGGACCTATGCACCTACACCCCTAGGTCGCTTTGTTCGGCAACACTGTCCAGGGCCTTACTATTGTACTGTACAAGTCCTGCCCTGATTTGCCTTATTAAAATGCAACACCTCACATTTATCTAAATTAAACTCTATCTGCCACTTCTGCCCATTGCACCAGCTGTTCAAGGTCCCATTTTACTCTGAGATAATCTCACTGTCCACCATTTAGTGTCATCAGTAAAGTTATTAACCATGCCTCCTACACTCACCTCCAAATCATTTATATAAATGATGAAAAGCAGGGAATCCAGCATCAATCATGTTCTTTGAGAGGTAGCAAACTGAATAGATTAAAGGGAACCAGTAGATGTAATATATTTGGATTTCCTTCAGGCATTAGAGGTACTGCTTATAAGGCAAATTTTTTAGTGAGAGGAGAGCCCAGTGTATTAGAGGTAGTAAATTAGCATGGATGGGGTATTGGCTAACTAATAGAAGATACAATAAGCATAACCGAGGTATTTTCGGGATGGCAACCTGTGGGTTAACAACTTGGATTAAGGATGTGAATGCATTGTCAGAATTGAAAAGTTGAATGTTATTTAAATTTTGAAAGATGGTAGAAGGCTCCAACATAGTGATTTGAGGGTTGTTGTTTGTAAATCGCAAAAATCTAGCATCCAAGTTCCAGTAGGTAATGCAGAAGGAAAATGACCTTTTAGTTCAAAGGAACTGGAGTTTAAAAATCAGCAAGTCTTATTAAAATTATACAAGGCACTAGTCAGCCCATACCTGAATTACTGTGAACCGTTTGTGATTTTTGAGAAGGTTTGTAGCTCACATTGAGGTTCAGGTTGTAGGTTTGCTCGCTGAGCTGGTAGGTTTTTTCTCAGACGTTTTGTCACCATGCTAGGTGATATCATCAGTGAGCCTCTATTGAAGCACTGGTGTTCTGTCCCACTTTCTATTTGTGTCTTGTTAAGGTGGATGATGTCATTTCCGGTTCTTTTTCTGAGAGTTGGTAAATGGGGTCCAAATCGATGAGTTTATTGGAGTTCCAGTTTGAATGACAAACCTCTAGGAATTCCTGTGCATGTCTCTGTTTAGCCTGTCCTAGGATGGATGCGTTGTCTTAGTCGAAGTGGTGTCCTCCTTCGTCTGTATGTAAAGATACTAGTGGGTCATGTCTTTTGATGGCTAGTTGGTGTTTGTGTATTTTGGTGGCTAGTTTTCTGCCTGTCTGTCTGATATAGTGTTTGGTACAGTCCTTGCATAGTATTTTGTAAATTACATTTGTTTTGCTGGTTGTTGGTATAGGGTCTTTTAGGTTCATCAGTAGCCGTTTGTGTGTTCGTAGGCATCATTGTAGCCCACAAACCTACCAACAGCTACAATCTTGCTGCCTGTTCATAGGGAGTTTGCATTGGACTGTGCCCCTGCAACACTCATGGAGTTTCATGAAGTAGTTTTTCATTAAGTAGTTAGGTTGCCCAGTGAAATCAACAGAAAACAAGTTGAGCTAGATCGGACTCGAGCCATGCTAAAATAGACAAGAAGGATGCTTTAAGGTCCAAAAGGAAAGTAACTCAGAACTGCCTTAAAAATAATCCAATTCCAGCACTGCAGCATGAAATACCATATATGTATTTTAACGATGTGCATTTTCATAACTTTGCTAACAATGCAATTTAAGTGTTAACAGTCTAGTATGTAAATACTATTTCTGCACAAACCTGATACCAAGGTGACTACGCATGGTAATGTAGTCACAATTTTCAAAGATACATCCTCTCCTCCAGAATCTGATTCATAAGATGTAAGTGCAGAAGTAGGCCATTCATTCATTAAGTCTGATCTGCCATTCCATAATGGGTGATTCTATGTGTTTCGAAAAGGTAACCGTTGATCTAGCTTTAATAAAGCATCTGATCCATTATTCCCTTCCAATTGCCAATTCCGTAAATTACCTTTTATCTGGATCCCAAGCATCTGGGATTCCACTTGTGAATCTTGGATGTTATTTGCATGAGAATTCTGGATGCTTAGCATCCGTATCATGGGGATTTTACTGTAATAACCTGGATCATGGTATTTAGGGCACATTTTCAATGTTGTGAATGTCATAAAATTTGGATACATTGAAAAGAGTGAGAAAAAATGGTGTAGAACTTCAAAGATTTATGGAATGGATGGACAAATAGCAGATTTGTGAAACAATTCAAATTGCAAGGAACAATATAAAAATAGACCACAGATCTGTAGGGGATATGAGATCAGAGGTATCAGCAAGTATGTGCCACTAAATCAATGAAGATGACAGGACAAGTTGAGAGAGTAGTTAATACACATATAGATTTCCAGGTTTTAATAATGGAGGCATCAGGTATAAAACTAAAGAAGCAAAGAGAAATTACTTCTCATTGCTTTTGCTGCTTTTATCAATTACCTAATATTGCAATTGGTTAGAATATTGAATGTGCTGGCTGAGTGTGTGGTGGTGGCAGGATTAATCAGTGTATTGAATAGTCATGATTTGGAGATGCTGCTGTTGGACTGGGGTGTACCCAAAGTTAAAAATCACACAACACCAGGTTATAGTCCAACGCACAGCAATCAATAGACAAGAGTGTTCCCTCTCCATCTGAGAACATTTCAGCAGTCCAGGACATTCGACCATTGACCTTCGGATGACTGTTCTCCAAGTCAACTTCAGGAAAGCAATAACACAAAATGGCCTAGCAGAGGCTGATAGCCAAGTTTTGATACCCATGGAGATGGCCTCAACTGGGACCTTGGGTTCATGTCATGCTATAGGTGACCCTGTTACACTGTGCTCACACAGACGCATTCCTACAGGCCCATACACTCACGCAGACCCTCTCTCATACGCTCACGCATACACTCCTACACTCATGCATGCACCCTCTCACAGACTTACCCCTTTACACTCTCACTCATACACTCACTCTCTCACAGACACTCAACCTCCGTTCTCTTCCCCCCCATATGCATACACCCACATGCAGACATACGTATAAGTTTGTGGGGTGAATTTGTGCTTGCAGAATTACATTTTACTTTACTCAAAAACTGCATGAATCCATGTCAGATTCTGTAAATCCATTTTTTTCGATTAGTATCGGTCTGATCATTGGGGCACAGACAGCCTCACACAGGGTAGCTCACACCTTTAATGCGTTATCTGGGCCGACATGACACCAATTGTTTACGTTCACTTGAGAATGTAGCTTTTAAATGTTCTGTGCTTTACATATGAAAGAACTGAAACCAACATGCTCATTCTAAAAGAGGAGAGACTTAACAAACAATCCAGGGCTTTTTCAATATATAATTTCAGTTACATCACACTGTAAACTTTTGCTATAAATTCTGTAACTTATGATCTTTTACTCCACAACGACCTGAAGGAGCAGCGCTCCGAAAGCTAGTACTTCCAAATAAACCTATTGGACTATAATCTGGTGTTACGTAATTTTTAACTTTGTTTTGAATAGGGGTTTGGATCTCTACCTGAAAAGGAGGGATGCGACAGGGAGAAGGCAGGGGAGTATCACAGGTAGATTGCTGCAGTGGCGAGCTAGTGTAGAAGTGAGTGTCTGAGTAGTCTCCTGTACAGTTAGGTAAAAACAATGACTGCAGATGCTGGAAACCAGATTCTGGATTATTGGTGCTGGAAAAGCACAGCAGTTCGGGCAGCATCCGAGGGGCAGGAAAATCAACGTTTTGGGCAAAAGTCCTTCATCAGGAATACAGGCAGTACAGGCAGAGTGCCTGAAGGGTGGAGAGATAAATGAGAGGAGGGTGGGGGTGGGAGACGCCTCCTAGCAGAGCGCTTTAGGGAACATCTCTGGGACACCCGCACCAATCAACCACACCGCCCTGTGGCCCAACATTTTGACTCCCCCTTCCACTCTGCCGAGGACATGGAGATCCTGGGCCTCCTTCACCGCTGCTCCCTCACCACCCAACGCCTGGAGGAGGAACGCCTCATCTTCTGCCTCGGAACACTTCAACCCCAGAGCATCAATGTGGACTTAAACAGTTTCCTTATTTCCCCTTCCCCCACCTCACCCCAGTTCCAAACTTCCAGCTCAACATTGTCCCCGTGACTTGCCTACCTGTCTATCTTCTTTTCCACCTATCCACTCCACCCTCCCCTCTGACCTATCACCTTCATCCCACCCCCATCCACCCATTGTACTCTTTGCTACCTTCCCTACCCTCCTTCCTGACCTATCACCTTCGTCCCAACCCCCATTCACCTATTGTACTCTATGCTACTTTCTCCCCACCCCCACCCTCCTCTCATTTATCTCTCCACCCTTTGGGCACTCTGCCTGTATTCCTGATGAAGGACTTTTGCCCGAAACATCGATTTTCCTGCTCCTCTGATGCTGCCTGAACTGCTGTGCTTTTCCAGCACCACTATTCCAGAATTCTGTACAGTTAGATTTGTGATTTTGTGAAGTTTTTCTATGCTGTCTTCTTAACTCTGATAACAGGGATCAGACTAACACCTCTACCCTTGCATTGCCTCCAGCAGTTGATTGTCTCTTGCTAACTAAAGTTTGATGCAACACCCAAGGTGTGGACTGACCAGTCAACAGTTTCATTACAATTTTCTGTGCTACACCATTAGCATACAAATCAATGTTGGTTTGAAATCTTGTTTGGTTTTGTTTTATTGTTGCAGGCTAACTTTATTATCCATGTTAACACTAGCTGTGAAGCTCTTTTCACGTCTTGCCCTTTATTCCACTGTGCTATATGTTAGTTCCTATAAATCTGTCCCTTTTCTGTGCAACTTACTCTAATTTCCAATTTGTATTTTCCAGATCCACTAACCATCCTCATTTGGTACCACTTTGCTCTAAGATAATTGTATAATGTTGAAACTCCAAGTGGTTTGTTTTTGTTAAGGGAAATTATCACTTTAATAATTCTTGTAAAGCTGGATCCTGTTTCTTGTGCTTATTCAAAATGAATTTAAAATGCTGTTAGCTCATTTCAATATTTTACTGACTTGGTGAGAGAGCAGTTCCTTCAAAAATTTGTATTAATGTCAGCCCTTTATTGACATGTAATAATTTGATCTAACTAGCGCACGTATCGGATGCCAAAGGATATCCATGTTGAACCAGAAAAGTTTGCTGCAGAACTCATCAGTCGGCTGGAAAGTGTGCTGCGAGAGCGAGAGGCAGAGGAAAAGCTGGAAGAACGGCTTAAACGCGTAAGAGCGGTAGGTTTTGTGATGAGAGTTTAAACCATAACATACATGCATCTTAACTCATCAGATGAAAATGAAGTCTTTAACTGCAAATCTAAGGCACTGTTGTCTGGCTTTCTCAATTGTTACAATGTATATTATTTTTGGTTTTGTAATTGCTATGTGGCAACAGACACAGCTGATCACCAAAAATAAGCCGATGTGGTACATAGGTACCCAATCCTTTTTCCGAAATCCTTGGGGCCAGTTGTTTTTCAGATTTCAGAATAAATGACATTGTCACAGTGAAATAAAAAAAAGTCTTAGCAAATAGCAGACCCACGTGTGACTAGTACGAGCGCTGAAACACAAGTGATGCCTGCTAGTGCTGGGCCACGCCGCCACATCACATCTGAGTGACGTGGGTTCGAGTAGGTGTGGAGTTGGGTCACCTGTTCACATGCCAAACAACCTTGTTATACAGAAAAAACTTCACGAAAATAACTTTGGATTTCAAAGCTTTTTGGATTTCAGAATTTCCGATAAAGGATTGTGTACCGATAAAGGATTTTGTGCAATGATATTGCACAAAATCATTTGAGATATTGTAAACACATCTTTCAGTACATTGCATCATTTAATCCATGCATTTATTTTTAAGTCTATGCATTCAGGCTTAATTTTCACTTTTAAAGTGGCAATATTTTATTAACACCAATTTTAAAAAAGATGCTATCAATACACAAGCTCCACCAACTGCTTTCGATTTTCTCTTCAGCTTTCCAGCTGAAGAACTTTGCCTTGACAACAACTGGTTGTTTAGGCAGCCCACCTTTGCCTAAAACTTCATAGTAACAGGATGTAGACCATCAATAATAGGTGATGGTCCCTCAGGTTCCTTCACACAGTTTAAGCGGGTCTGTTCACTGGTCAACATCCAGATTGATTGTCAGACAGAACAACTGATTTGAAATGATGTTTCATGCCAGCTTTTCCAAAGAACCCGAATGATGTTTATCAAAGTTGATTCTATGGTGCATGCCACCAGCCTTCTCACACCATCAAGATGTTTCCTTTGTTTACCAATTTGACCATGACTGTGGTTAATAAGTCCACTCAGCTTTTTGGTTTTTTCCAATCTGGATGGCATCTTGGCAGATAGAATTCTGAAAATTTGGCTATATTTGCATTACGCACTGATGCTTCTAATTGCATTGTAAACCATAGGTTGTTTCAATCATTTGTCTATTTTTCAACTTCATTAAGTTTATTCCTTTTTCATAACTGGCCTCTTTTGGTGAATGTGGTAGAATTGATAAATAATCTGTCAACTCTTCCACACTCCACATAGCACTGCATTGTTTTAATTGGTCAAATGTGTTTGTACTTCAGGGGGAAAAAAAGTGATTCCTGCCTGTTTTCTTTTTCTCAAGGTGTTGTTTGAATGGCTAATTGGTCTGAAATTACGGCTGTGGGTTTCGATGTTTCCTGGCAGCCATATTATGGTTATCTGTGCAACTGTTTTAGTTTCTGTTTTAGTAATCTGCAGGTATTTTATCCCCCACGTGAATAATATTCCCTAATTTTAGGAACTGAAATATCTTTCCTTAAAGTTTTTGAATGAAATGTTGATGTTTATAACAAAATTCATTGGTGGTAACAATCTGTATTGCGAAGAAGGTAACATTTAATTTACGGTCATCAATAAGATAGGAGAAAGGTAGAAGGAAAATATCTTGTGGTAATTTATGATTAGGGTTTTTAAAACAATTTGTGAAGCTTACATGTCTCGTTCAGTTTTTTGAAGTGCACAGTACATTTTAGTAACATGAATATTTAGCCAGACATATCCTGTGATGTAATTAGTATTCAATTTAACTTCTTTTTTGATCAGGAAAGTACTTAAGAATATTCATGTGCATTTTGCTTCAAATAACAATGTACTTATAAAATATTAACACCTGTAGTTAGTGACATAAGATGCTAGCGTTCATCATCGATGAACTGATCCAATAGTGCCATCTGCAGGCCTATAACATAATTTAATATGGTTTTCTCAATCACATTGCTGTCACAATTCACCACACTTGATCCACACATGACTTTTTGTTTATTATCCAATTATGTGGATGTCTTTTATGTGGCACCTAAGAATTCCGATATGACATTTCTGTTGCTGTAATTAGATATTTATAGATGACAGAAATTTTAAATTAGATTATAAACATGTAACTAACATGGCAAGAACTTTAAGACAAACTCAAAGGTATTTTAGTTCGTAGCCCATGATTTATTTGAATAGTCTTTTGTTTCAGTTTATTTTGGACTTTTAAAATAGACTATAATCATATTACCCCTTTTAAAAAGGAAAAGAGAGGTCAAAGTGAACATAGGTCCCTGTGGGGAGATACTTATGGGAAACTAGAAAATGGCAGAGAAATTAAATATTTGGCATCAGTCTTTACAATGAAAGATGCTTTGAACATCCACAATGCTAAATAGTATAATTCCATCACCATCACTAGAGAAATAGTATTAGACAAACAAATGGGGTGACAGGCTTGCAGTTTAGGATCCTAAAAGAAGTATCCACAGAGATAGTGGAGGCATTGGTTCTAATTTTTCAAAAATCAGAAGGGATACAAGAAGATTGAAAAACTGCCAACATGACACCCCTATTCATAAGGGATGGAAATAAGCAGGTAACTATAGGCCAATTAGCCCAGCATCTATCATTGAAAAATTGTTGGTATCAATTATTAAGGAAGTAGTAGCAGCATGTTTGGAAAATCATAACCTAATCAAGCTGAGTCAGAACAACTGCACAATAGGGAAATAGTGTCTTACTAATATTAGAGTTTTTCGAGGAAATCTCAACCAGATTAGATAGAGGGCTACTGGTAGATGTTTTGTGTTTGGATTTCCAGAACATATTTGACAAGGTAAAGTTTTGTGAGGTACGTCACAAGAACCAGTGATATTGGGGGTATTATATTGGCATGGACAGGAAACAGCAAGTGAAGATAAGGTGTTCTTTTTCAGGTTGGCAATGTATAACAAGTGGGGTTTCACAAGGATCAGTGCTGGGACTGCAGCTGTTTACAATATATGTTAATGACTTGGTGGAAGGAAGCGAATGTACTGTAGCAAAATTTGCAAACAACATAAAACTAAGTGGACTGACAAATTGCGAGACAGATACAAACAGTTTATATATATTTGATAGGTAAGCAAGTGGGCAAAATGTTGGCAATACTTCTAAAATGGACTATAATCATATTGCCATGTTAATTTTTAGTAATGTAGTTAGTTAGGATGGTTAGGGGTTCTCAAAAGTTGAAAATATGACAGCAAATGAGATTAAGACCAAAAGAAATCAAAACCAGTTCTATAGTATTATATTATTGGAAAATACTAAGCTTTTAGTCGGAGGCCACTGTAAAAGATGGATCTAAATGTTGAAGCAACCATTTGACAATGAATATGGACTAAAAGTTACATTATTTCTTTGATTTCTCTTGTAGGAGGAAGAAGGTGAGGATGCAGATGTTTCATCAGGCCCGTCTGTGGTTAGTCACAAACTACCACCTGCCCAGGCTATGCACCACTTTAACTCACGTTATTCTGAGATGGGCTGTGGCGGATTACAAGTGCGTGATGCTCATGAAGAGAATCCAGAATCCATTCTTGATGAACACGTCCAGCGTGTGATGAAGACCCCAGGTTGCCAATCTCCAGGACCTGGAAGGCATTCTCCAAAGTCCCGCTCTCCTGATGGCTTATCTAATGGGAAGGCTACAAGTTTAATAGGAACGGTGCTACCTTCAGGGCATAAACATGTGTCCAAGACTGGTGGGAAAGTAGAGGCTCCAAACATGTACCATCACAAACATGTTTACCACCACATTCACCATCACAATGGGATGAAACCAAAAGAACAAATTGAGGCAGAAGCCACACAGAGAGTCCAGAGTAACTTCTGGAATGCTGATTCACACCACTATGCAACAAAATCAAGGAACTATTCTGAAAGCATGGGTTTGGCACCTAATTCGGTGGAGTCTTCGAATTATGGGTAGGTGAAACCATTGTCCTGTTGTTTTTCTGTTAGTAATGCTATACTGACTGCTTTTGAAAGCTTACCTAATGCTTCAGTAAGGAATTGCATTACAGAATCTTGCTTTGAGGCCTTGTTGATGACCCAGTTATGGCACCTGGTCTGCACTGAGTTCAGTTACCTTAATTGTGATTCTAGTGGGAGTGCTAGAGTTCATCTCAAACTGATTAGAAGAGACTTTGGAATTAAAGCTAAGAATTAAAGCTCAGTATTGATTATTATGACAAGCTTCCATACCTTCTGACCTGACCTGAGTGATGTCTTAGAAATCTGAAGACATGGCTAACCTGGATACTCAAATGCTTAAAACTGTACTTGTGGTCTTGCTAGCTTTAAGTTGGAAGAAATAATGGCTCATCAGAGTCTTTGTTAGTTGGGAAGCTAGAAAATGTGCCAACAGATTTCCAGTTAATCAAAAATACTAATACAGAACTTGATATTCCTTACTGTTGTAAAAGATGCTTACAAAATTCTTGCACGTCGATGACGAATGGGACAGAAACCAAAAGTGGACTGGACATTTAAACTGTGGATCTAGGAGAGAGGCATGTTAATGGAGAAGTTTGAAGATGATTGAATGATCAGTGTCAGCGAAGTGAACCGGATGGATCAGAGCTCTGTTAGGTGAAGACTTGGCAGGTGATGGACAGCCAGAAGAGAGAATGCTTGGGGGTTGCGTTTTGTACAAAGGGTTAATATACTTATCACAGTGTTGTTCCTGGTGAGTATATAGGTTATTGGAGGAGTTCAGTTAGCTCAATTAGCTAAACAACTGTTTTGCAATACAGAATGATGCAACAGTATGGTTTCATCACCTGCACTGGCTGTCGTTACCATGAAGGACCCTCCTTAATCTTTTCAACCATGGTGACCCTCAGGTTAAGCAACCACCAGTCATCCTTCTGAAAGAACGGTCCTGTGGAACTATAGCACCTTTACCTTTGAGAGGTTATTGGTGCACAAGGAATTTCTATTTAAGGGGAGAAATTTTGGAGTTCTTTTTATGATTTATAGAGTGACCAGCAATTTTGCACAAAGAATGGATGGAGCAATTGAACTAGTGACTGTTGTGCTTGGTGTCAGGGAGAAAATGTGGTAGGGAACAATTATGATATTTTTGGATTCACAATAACTCCAAGATGACGCATTTTCGAGATCTGGAAATAAATCAAGGCTTTGCCTGAAATTTGGGTGCATCCATAGTGACTTCAGGTTAGAGTGAAATGCTGGGTGCTGTATGGTGCCCTTGCATTACCGTTTCTACTTTTACATTATTGACTTGGATTCTGCAGCATAGTACGTACTTGTTAAATTTTGTAAACTATACCAAACTAAGGAGACAGTTAAATTTTGCGGCACACTTAGGAAGAACAATTAGACAACATCAACTTCATCTGTGAAATTTTGGCCCATTTATTATATCCATATCCATTTTTAATTTCATATTTTCTCATTGCAGCTTACTTTCCCACCTAGTTTAGTGTCATCTGAAAACCTGATTATGGTAGAGTCTATGCCTACATCCAAGACATGATTATAGATTTATTAAAATATTTGAAGGTTCAGATTGTATGAGATCATAAAATATTTTGTAATCTTGTTTTAATGTATAGGGGAACCTCGATTATCCGAACATGATAGGTGGGCACAATTTGGTTAATCGATTAAATGCCTTTCCTCTGGAGCTCAGAGGTTTTAATATCTGCTCCCCGTTCAGGAGATGGCTGCAGCAGCAGCACAGTGAGTGGGAGCCCGTCCCTGTGCAATACCGCTCCTGTCCCCCGACCCCGTGCACACTCTCCCCCTCTCTGGGCGGCTGGACTGGACACCAACAACAAAATTGCTGTAGTTGCCTTTGTGGGGTAAATCTCCAAATAGCACATACTCACGCATGCAGCCACAGCCCCCCCCACACAGCCCCGTTTTACTGCAACGTTTTGACAGGTTCCACCTTTGCCCTGTACAGGACAATGTTGGAGAGATTATCTGGGGAAGCTGAGTTTAGGGTACACCCCTGTGTAGAACTTCAGGGAAAGCATAGGGGGAGAGAGAGAGAGAGAGAGAGAGAGAGGGCGGGCAGACAGACATTCATTTGGAGATGGTGCCTGTTTGATCGCTGTTGGAAACATGTCTTTGTAATGTGTCCATTGGGACCTCGAGATCTCCTTTGGATAATCCGATTGTCGGATAATTGGAATTCGGATAACCGAGGCTCCTCTGTATATGGTCACTAAGGCAACAATGCCAAGTTACTGTGTATATTAAAAGTAATTGAAAATCAGCACAGTTTGTTACATTGAGGTACAACGGCCATATTTGGATAGTGAATACTGTCTCAATCAGATTACCAAAATACAACGGAACAGTGAATCTGGAGAATTGTTTCAGGAATCACTAAACCAATCCAATATACTGCTAAGGAGAAAGTGAGTTCTGCAGATGCTGGAGATCAGAGTCAAAAAGTGTGATGCTGGCAAAGCACAGCCAGTCAGACAGCATCTGAGGAGCAGGAGAGTTGACGTTTCGAGGATAAGCTCTTCATTACGTTCCTGATGAAGAGAATGGCTGTGCTTTTCCAGCACCTCAATAAACCACTAATCCCTAATATTTAGGTTGAATTAATATATTTGAATTTATTTGCCCTTATTAGATTTTCTGCTCAATCATCCTTTAAGTATTGCAAAATAGTGCAAAGATTAAACAAAACGTTACTTCAAATTAAACCTAAAGCAATGAGATCCAGTAACCCAATTTAGAGCTAGAAAAAAGTTCAAAATTAACATTGAAGCATTCTCTTTCTGTCTTTGTGTGGCAATCTCTGACCATGTCTTAAGCATTAACAGTTGCTACAGCTTCAGAATTGAACATACATACACTTCCAGAAAAACAAATATCTCTTGAATTTTTTAAAAGCTCCAAAGCTGAATTTTGGGACTTGGGTAGGAAATTCCATATCCAGCATTCGGGGCTACTATTAACTTAGGAATTGCAGAGGAAAATGGTCATATCTGTGAGAGCTGCAGAATAAGTAAACTGTAAACAGAATGAAATTTTATGACAAACTTAAAGTAGCTAATGTGAATGTTGGTCCCTTGGAAGATGAGATTGAAGAGTTAATAGTGGGGAACACAGAAATAGCAGTCACTAAATCAATATTTTTCTTCAGTTTTCACTATGGAGGACACCAGTACCATCACAATAGTAATAGGTAATGCAGAGGTTGTAGAAAGGGAGCAATATGCAACAAATATCATCACAAGAGAAAAGGTACTGAGCAAATTGTTGGAATTGACAGCAGACAAAAGTTCCCAGGGTCTGATGGCCTACGTTATAGGGTCTTGAAATAAGTGGCAGCAGAGATAGTGTATCACTTGGTTATAATATTCTGAAATTCCCTGGATATGGAAATGTTCCAGTGGATTGGAAAAATGCTAGCATAATACCTTTATTCAAGAGCACGATGCAGAAAGTAGAAAACTACAGACCAGTTTGTTTAATATATATTGTTTGGAAGTTGTTAGAATCCATTTTTAAGGCAGTAATAACAGGACATTTGATAAGTCAAGAACACAATCCATCAGAGTCAGCGTGATTTTATGAGGACTAAATAATGTTTGACCAATTTACTAGAGATGTATAAAGCCATATAGATAATGGTGATCCTGCAGATGGACTCCAGAAAGCATTTGATAAGGTGTCACACACAAGGTTTGTGCGCAAGGTAAGATCACATAGGGTTAGGTGTAATTTATTAACTTGGACAGAGGATTTACTAGCCAACAGAAAGTGGGTATTTTTCTGATTGGAAAAAATCAACTACTGGGATGACACAGGGTTTGGTCCTTGGGGCCCCAACTATTTATAATTTGCCTTGGATGCTTAGATAAAATGTACTGTAGCCAGGTTTACTGATGACCCTAAAATAGGTGGGGAAGTAGCTGCAGTAAGAAACTTAAAATGGATTGGTTAAGTAAATGGGCCAAGTTTTGCAGATGAAGTTTATAGTGGATAAGTGTGAGGTTATTCATTTTCGAGGAATAGAAAGGCAATTTATTGAAATGGGGTGAAACTTCAGAGTGCAAAGGGATATGGGTGTCTTCATGCATTAATCGTAGAGAACTAGTATGCAGGTACAGCAGGTAATAAGGAAAGTTAATTAAATTTTGGGTTTTTTTTGCTAAAAAGAGTAGAGAATGTAAGTAGAGAAGTGTTGCTGCAACTGTACAAGGCAGCCTGTACCTGGAGTATTGCATTACAACTTGGTCCCTTTACTTGAGGAGGGATGTAATTATATTGGAGGCAGTTCATTTAGATTGATTTCTGAGATGAGGGATTTGTTTTATGAGTAGCTTAGGCTTAATACTCTCCCTGGGGTTTAAACGAATGATACAAAATCTAATTGGAGGTATACGAAAGCTAAAAGGGGATTGAGACAGTAGACGAGTAAAGGACATTTCCTCATGTAGAGTGATCTAGAACAAGAAGTCATTGTTTTAGGATAAGGGGTAGCAGATTTAAAACTGAGATGAGAAACTACTTCTGTCAAAGGGCCATAAATCTGTGGAATTCATGAACCCAGAGTGTAAATTTGAGGAGGAGATGGGGCGATTTTTAATTAATGGGTTGAAGGGTTATGGAGAACTAGCAGGAAAGTGGAGTTGAGGCTGTGATAAAATCAGCCATATCAAATGGGTGACGCAGACTCAAGTGGTTGAGTTGTCTAGTTCTGCTCCCAGTTCTTGTATTTTAAAATAGAATTCTACTATTTTTATTAGAATATGGTAGTGATAAACTTTATTACCACAGTAACTTTCAAATGAAGTCCTGTCTGCCTGCTTGCTTGGACGTAATAGATCTTGTGCTGTTTGAGGAAGTGTTGTGATTTCTCTGTGATCTGGCAAATAATGTTTCCTCGGCCAATGCTGTTTCCTCAGCCAGTGTCACCAGAAAGTGATTACCTGATCATTCATTCATTCATTTGTTGATTAAATGTTTGTTGCCATGTTCCCCATAATGTGACTGAACTTCAAAAGTAATCTCCTGATTGTGAAGTGCTTTGGAATGTCCCAAGGATATGAAAGACTTTGAATATTTTTCATAGCTGGGGGGAAGGATGATCGTGGGGGTGAGGAAGACAACACAGGTTCTGGTTGTAAATGATTTTGGTAAATCGAAGCTTGAAATTTGAGCATTCTCTGGTAGAATTTAATTCGTCGTGTCTTTTCAATATTTAACCTTGTTTTCTCCATTCGTCACATGCATTTCATGGTGATTACTAGTTTTGGCATCACATTTTCATACATCTGTTAATACTTTCTTACTAAAATGCTGTCAAGAAAATTTCATGTAGGAGTGCAGATTGAGGACTGCAGATTCTGGAGATCAGAGCTTAAAAGTGTGTAGCTGGAAAAGCGCAGCAGATCAGGCAGCATCAGGAGCAGGAGAATCGACGTTTCTGGCATAAGCCCTTCAGGAATGAGGAAGGTGTGCCACACGGGCTAAAATAAACGGTAGGGAGGAGGGACTTGGGGCAGGGGCGTTGGGAATGCGATAGGTGGAAGGAGGTTAAGGTAAGGGTGATAGGCCGGAGAGGGGGTGGGGGCGGAGAGGTCGGGAAGAAGATTGCAGGTCAAAAAGGCGGTGGTGAGTCAGAGGGTTGGGACTGAGATAAGGTGGGTGAAGGGGAAATGAGGAAGCTGGAGAAATCTACATTCATCCCTTGTGGTTGGAGGGTTCCTTGGCAGAAGGTGAGGCGCTCTTCCTCCAGGCGTCGTGTTGCCATGGTCTGGTGATGGAGGAGGCCAAGGACCTGCATGTCCTTGGCGGAGTGGGAGGGGGGAGTTAAAGTGTTCCGCCACGGGCCGGTTGGGTTGGTTGGTGCGGGTGTCCCAAAGGTGTTCGCTGAAACGTTCCGCAGGTAGGCGACCTGTTCCCCAATGTAGAGGAGGCCACATCGGGTGCAGCGGATGCAGTAAATGATGTGTGTGGAGGTACAGGTGAATTTGTGACGGATATGGAAGGATCCCTTGGGGCCTTGGAGGGGAAGTGAGGGGGGAGGTGTGGGCGCAAGCTTTGCATTTCCTGCGGTTGCAGGGGAAGGTGCCGGGAGTGGAGCTTGGGTTGGTGGGGGGTGTGGACCTCACGAGGGAATCATGGAAGGAGTAGTCTTTCCGGAATGCTGATAGGGGAGGGGAGGGAAATATATCCTTGGTGGTGGGGTCTGTTTGGAGGTGGCGGAAATGATGAAGGATGATACAGTGTATCTGGAGGTTGGTGGGGTGGTGGGTGAGGACCAGGTGGGGTTCTGTCCTGGTGGCGATTGGAGGGGCGGGATTCAAGGGCGGAGGAACAGGAGGTGGAAGAGATGCGGTGGAGAGCATAGTCAACCATGTCTGAGGGGAAATTGCAGTCTTTGAAGAAGGAGGCCATCTGGCTTGTTCGGTATTGGAATTGGTCCTCCTGGGAGCAGATGCAGCGGAGGCGAAGGAATTGGGAATATCGGATGGAGTTTTTCAGGGGTCAGGTGGGAGGAGGTGTAATCTAAGTAGCTGTGGGAGTCGGTCGGTTTATAGTAAATGTCCATGTTGAGTCAGTCGCCCGAGATAGAAATGGAGAGGTCTAGGAAGGGGAGGGAGGAGTCTGAGACGGTCCAGGTAAATTTGAGATCGGGGTGGAAGGTGTTATCGCATTCCCAACGCCCCTCCCCCAAGTCCCTCCTCCCTACTTAGAGCCATAGTCATGCAACACGGAAACAGGCCCCTTTGGCCCAACTTGTCCATGTTGACCAGGTTTCCAAAAACTGAACAGTTGTCCTTTGCCTGAATTTGGCCCATATCTCTCTAAACCTTTTCTGTCCCTGTACCTGTCCAAATGTCTTTGAAGTTTTGTAATTGTATTCATCTTTACCAATTCCTCTAGCAGTTCGTTCCACGTACAAATTGCCCTCTGTGTGAAAAGGTTGCCCCTCTGGTCCCTTTTAAATCTTTCCCCTCTCATTATAAACCAATGCCATCCTGTTTTGGATTCCTCTACCCTAGAGAAAAGACCTTGGCTATTCATCTTGTCTCTGCTCTTCATGACTTTATAAACTTCTGTAAAGTCCCCCTTCAGCCTCCTATGCTCGGGGTGGGGGTAGTCTGAGCTTATCGATCCCCTCCTTATAACTCAAAATCCTCCAGTCTTGGTAACATCCTTCTAAATCTTTTTTACACCCTTTACAATTTAATAACATCATTCCTATAGCAGAGTTGCATGCAGTAACCCAAAGACTGTCTTAAACTTATTTTCAAAATACACATCTTAAATTCTGTTTGCTGTTTTAAGTTGGTACACCAATAATGTGCTGAAAATGTGTTGCTGGAAAAGCGCAGCAGGTCAGGCAGCATCCAGGGAACAGGAGAACAAAATTCACTTTCTCCACACCAATAATGTGCACCTACATTGTGCCTTTTAGTATAGATGTTTCATGGCGATTGGCAAGGTGGAATCTGAGAAATGGATGTTGCAAACAAGAAGGTGATCTTAGGGTTGTTCAAAAATAAGTTGGAGGTTGAAGAAGAGACGATGGAGGACACTGAGTTGGTGAAATGGAGAGTGTGTAAGGATCAAATTAGAGTGAGCTTTTGGCATTTCATTGGACAGTTGTTAATAGTGAAGATAAGGAAGAGGTTCAAGTGCAAAATAAGGCAGACTTAGAAGGGATAGAGTTGTGATGTTGGAAAAGATGATGGAGAGGCATGGCCATGTAGGGATTTTAATATTGTATGAAAAAGATATGGGTTATAGAATTTTGATTGAATTCATTTATGGATAGTGGAAGGTCAAGAAGAACGTAAGAGTAGTTGAGTTTGGAGATATGAACGGCATCAATGAGGGATTCAACTGCAAATCAATTGAACTACAGGTAGAGATAATTTTAATGAACAATGTTATGGGAGACTGTATAGAAATGAGATTAAATAGGAGGCGGCTAAGATTGTCAAGTGTGGGGATGGGAACTGCTGGAGGTTGGTTTCACTTTTCTCTTTGTCTTGAGACAAAGAAGGAATAATTCTATGTCCAGAGAGACCAAAGAAAGGAAGATTGGCCATAGTGGATGGCAGAGGAGGTACTCCATGACTAGTTCAAGCTGCTTTTAATGCTTTGGTGGGAGCAAAAACCTAATTGGGGAGTTTTAAAGTTGGCTTGTGCAAAACACGGGCAGATCTGAGACTTCAACAAAGTGGGTATGTCCAACAGGTTGACAACTTGGATACCCTGACGAAGGGAGTAATAAGTCAGCATGACTTTGTCAAAAAACATTACATGCCTGTTGCATAAGTAACACTGACAAATTCAAGAACTTTGGTCACATTGTGCTTCTTAATTGCTGCCATATCCCTGTGTTCTCCAGAGATTTTTGAGGTGTTGGTGGCAGTGTTGAAGAGGATTGGAATAATATGGAAGACAGGGAGAACTGCAACAGTTCTCTGCATTTCATTCTGTCAACAATAGAGGGAATGAATCGAACTTGTCATGGTCACCCATGTCCCCAGGTCATTTTTTAAAAATTTAACATGTAGGCATTGTACTATAATTGGGCCTTATAATTTCTGTGAATAGTTGACATCGATGAACAACAAAAAAAAATCCAGTGATATTTGTCAGAAATTGAATCTTCCACTTTCTAATTATATTTGTTATAACCACTCTCAGGCCAGTTAAAACACAGGTTGTGGCCATTGGATATTTACTATTATCTTCACTGGTGTGACATCTTTCATATTCTTCCCAAACCACCACCTCCTCCCACTCCTGACTGTTCATCTGTCCGTCCCCTACATCAGTGCTTCTTCTTTCTCCCCCCCACACTACCGCCTAACTGCGGTAGTGCTTATTTATTTTCTCCAGCACCCACGTGTGTGTGCAGGTGCGAGACGCAGTGAAAGACACAAGGTGCACGAATCTTTATTCAAATTTCCACCACCAGGAAGAAAAGAAACACCCGAGTGGCCTGTGACAAGCCGTGCCCTTCACATCAAAGGACAATGCTGTATGGTCAAACAGTGAAGGGGAAGGCAGGGATTAAATCAAAATAGAGTTGGTGGGGGAAATAATGCACTCAACTCCCTGCGGCACCCACCTCTCCTGAACAAATCCAGGGTGTCGGTACATCAGTGTTTCTAATGGAAATTGCCAATTAGTGTTAAATTGGGGATGGCTTTTCCTATTGGATTGAAACTGGTCAGTCTTCTGATACCAGTTCCTTCCAAGGTGAACCCACGACCCAAAGTAAAAACACCAGTGCAGTCAGTTTTGCTATAATGTGGTAGTTTCGCTCTTGTGCAATCCAGTGTAATAACTGCACCATTTAAAGTAGTGAGGCCAGGATTGCGTTTTAACCAGTACGCGCTTTCAGACTTTGCATTTTAGAAACAGTGTCCCCAATTTGTCAATCGTGTTGTAGCGAATTCGTGTTAACAAACTCACATAATCGCAGAATGAACTGTAGTATCTTAAACTATTGAGCTACTTACTGTGCAGTGAACATTGTTTTATAGATATTGTCACTGAATGTTTGTTGTCAAAGGTCTACTGAATTCATACTAAAATTCCATTAAATGACTTACGTTATTTGCATCAACAATATTTAATGTTTGCTTTTAAATGTTCTAAACTGAGCAGTTATGCTACCATTGAAATTTCTAAAATTGACTAAGTTGCATATTGTGGTGCAGTGGTAAAGTCAACACACTGTCGAGGCGAAATACTAAGAAGACTGAACCAGGTAAAGCCGATGCTGGGAGCTACGAAACCCCTGCTCCTCCAGACGACATGGAACGGAATCAGAAGATTATGCAATGGATAATTGAAGGAGAGAAGGAAATTCACAGGCACAAAAAGGCTCCACATAAGTAAGAGAACATTTTTATGTTTGACCAAATGCTGTTGCTCCTCTGCATGGTTTTTTTTAATATATATTTGAAATCATAATATTGTGTATTACTTTAATATTTTAATCTTCTCATGAATCCTTTTCAATATTTATATTTTTCTCACTGTCCTCCAAGTTTCCGCAGAGAAGGAAATCCCCAATAGATCGTATGTGGGAGTTTTTTGTTCTCATAGTTGTAACAGATCTAACAATTACTATGATTTACAAATGTCACATTTTAAAAATCCCAGACATTATAATAAAGTAACTCAACATGGGCCAAAATTTTTCATTCTACTGTGTATTTTCTGATTTAGTGGAAATATTTGCAATGCTAAATTAATTATGCAAATTTGTCTTTTTGGTACAGTTTAAGTGGAGCTAAGAAACAAACTAATCATGATACTAGACCAAGTTCAATTGAAAGGCCAGGAGCTGTTCACCCATGGGTCAGTGCACAACTGCGAAATCCTGTCCAACCATCACACCCGTTCATTCAGGATCCAACCATGCCACCCAATCCGGCACCAAACCCTCTGACTCAACTGGAAGAAGCACGTAGACGGCTTGAAGAAGAGGAAAAGAAGAGTGGCAAACTACAGTCCAAGCAAAGGTGAGGCGAATTATCTACGTTCCACTTTTGCTTTGTCTAACTGCTTGCTTAGATTTGGGTGCTGAAAAGTGCAGCTTGTGATACTGAAGTTGGGAACAAACATTTTTACTTTCACAATTTAACTTGCTCTTAGTTTTGAAAATCTGTTATTTCCAGTGTTACAGTACCGTCTGATGCAAGGAGCTCATATTCAATCAAATCACAGATTCCCAATATAGTTTCCCTTTTTAGGAAGAGCCTGGCTTTTGCAGGGCAATTTTTTTTTGCCATGTGGGAAATATGCTTTCTAAATTGGAGGAGAAAGTGAGGTCTGCAGATGCTGGAGATCAAAGTTGAAACTTTATTGCTGGAACAGCACAGCAGGTCAGGCAGCATCCAGGGAACAGGAGATTCGACGTTTCGGGCACAGGCCCTTCTTCTCATTCCTGAAGAAGGGCCTGTGCCCGAAACGTCGAATCTCCTGTTCCCTGGATGCTGCCTGACCTGCTGTGCTGTTCCAGCAATAAAGTTTCAACTGCTTTCTAAATTGTCATCAAATCTTAAATTAGTATAAAGTCTGCTCTGACAATTTCTCAGGATGTGTGTTTTAGAGCTTTGAAAACTTTGACATTGACATGTAGTCAATGGTAAAATAAAATATGGCAAATTTTGGTTTTGGACTATGCACCATTGCATCCAGTTTCAGTTATAATATAGTTCAATTGTGTTGTCACAGGCTGTCAGATAACATACTGCTAAAATGTGATGATCTACCAAAATATTTAAACCGCCTCAGATATGCAATCGCATCAAACAGGTTAATTCTTCTCCAGGTGTATAATCCTAAACTGTGTCCTTGCAATCAACCCTTTTTTAGTTTGTGCCATTAACTAGTAAAAAACCAACGTACGTTTTGTCAGTGTGGGGCTGGCCAAAAAGGTACATTACTCAAACTTTGAAATTACAAATAATCTTTAAAAACAGCACATTAACTACTTATTGTGCTGTGCAATAACTTATAACATATACATCAAATAACACTTTTGCAGGTCCACTTTTTATGAAAATTCTCCTGAATTAGAAATGAAAAAAATATTTTCTTTAATTTCTATAACTTCAAGATTAGATACCCTACAGTGCGGAAACAGGCCATTTGGCCCAACAAGTCCACACTAACCCTCTGAAGAGTAACCCACCCAGACCCATTTCCCTACATTTATCCCGACTAATGCACCTAACACTATGGACAATTTAGCATGATCTGCAGGTCTTTGGATTGTGGGAGGAAATCCACACAGGCAGGGGGAGAATATGCACGTGGACAGTGGCCCTAGGCGGGAATAGAACACGTCCTTGGCTCAGTGAGGCAGCAGTGCTAACCACTGAGCCACCGTGCTGCCCACAGTGTAGGTTTAAATAAATTATTACAATGTTTAGGAACAAAAACTCATTTCATTTCAACAAAGTATATATTTTAATAAATTAATAACTGTTACTCGATCAAGTGGCCAAAACATGCTTAATTATTGGTTATCATATGCATTGAATGTACTATTTTGAGTGTATCTAATTGAAATTCTAATTTATAATAGATCCTTGGATATATATGTTGGGTGTACCGAGAATTAACACAATGTTCTCCAGAGATTACATGATGTTTCTGTGCACAATGTTAATAATCTATAGAAATCATTTAATGAGTTGCCTGTTGCTGTTTTCTTGCTCATTCACGTGATCAATTTGATGACTCTTTCGGCAGAAGCTTTAAAATCAAGACTTAAACCTGAAACAATATCAGAGACAAGATAATCCATAATATAAAATGAAACATGAGTGCTGAATCTGAGTAAAGCAGCAGATAAAAGTGTGTAGAAATGGCTATTAATCAGAGAGGAGGTAGCAGACGTAGCTGGAGTAGAGCATTCTAATTCCTAGGATTATTCTCCATGACACTGCAGGTATGTGCAAGAGGTTATCCAACGGGGTCGCACTTCTGTCAGGCCTGCATGCATTCCGGTGCTGAATGTGGTACCAGCCGTCTCCGACATGGATCTCTCTGAGTCAGAGTACGTCCCACTGCTGTTGATGTATTCTCTGTCATCTTAGGTTTAGATATTAGTTTGCACATAGGCTTTAGATCTTTAATTGCACTGAATTTTAATTAACTAAGTCTGAAGTATATTATTCATTTTAACCTTTATTAATTTTTTTGTTCTAGATGTTATCATTACTATTTGACAACCGAAGTATTCACTAACTCCGTGCATATTTAACTGACATTAGATTTATTATTGTAAAATTCCACCAGGCATTTCCATGTCTGAATCTCTCAGCTGCATATGTGGAAATTGAATGAGAATGATACTTTAGGTGTAGTATCCTCTAGTGCAGTTCACATAATCAGTTTTGCCTGTAATCTCATCTTCTGGAAACAGATTAGTAACTGCATTCAGCCAGTAAGCTTAGTTCGCTGCGGTAATGGAAAGGTGTTTCTAATCTACGTTTGGTGGCATGATTAAAGAAAATGCAACAGTTTGATTTCAAACTACATTTAGCTACATTTACATAATTGCTTGAGTGTATCTAACTAAAAGCTAAATCAAAGAAGGTAAGTGTGTGCAATATTGCTTATGCTAACTTTCCAACTCATGAATCTTAATTATTGTGAATATTTACAGTACAAAGGTAATTATTAGGCTTGCAGTTCCATCAATGTCACTTGAAATTTCCATTTGTTGGCAGATTACATGGGCCTTTTTTAGTGTGGATTTTAAGCTGTACAGCACGCAACTATTATATCAACTATTTACCAGAAGTAGTAACAAACAAACGGATAATGCTATCAGTTGGTTTGAATGTTATATAATTGTTGCCAAAACATCTTTATTATCTGGACACTTTTTTTAATAAATGTGACCAATTTAAAAATGATTCAAAATTATCATTTTAAGATTTCAATTTTAGCAGTTACCAACATAATCAATGGCTTGATTAATCCTTCCGATCTAACTAGAGATGTTTTATTTTTATTATATAATTACAATTGTTAACATTTTTGAATATTAACCAAACAAGTTCCAAAATGATGCAACAGCTTATAAAACAGTAAATACTGCTCCGACAATTCAAGGCAGTTAGCTCCAACACTGAAAATACCTCAATAAAAAAGTGGACCAACTCTTACACTACAGTTTTTTTTCTCTGTATTCTATCTTGGATTACCCAGAATTTAGTAAGGATCAGTGCTGGGTCCACTGCTTTTCATCATTTATATAAATGGTTTGCATGTGAACATAGGAGGTATGGTTAGTAAGTTGGCAGGTGACACCCAAATTGGAGGAGCAGTGGACAGCAAAGATGTTAACTCAGGGTACAATGGAACTTCGATCAAATGGACCAATGGGCCAAGGAGTGGCAGATGGAGTTTAATTTAATGTGTGGTGCTGCATTTTGGAAAGTCAGATCAGAACAGGGCTTGTACACTTGAGTGTTGCTGAACAGAGACACCTTGGAATGCAGATTCTTAGTTTCTTGAAAGTGGAGTTCCAAGTGGACTGGAAAGTGAAAGAGGCATTTGGTATGTTTGCCTTTTAATGGTCAGTGTGTTGAGTATATGAGTTGGGAGGTAATATTGGCGCTGTACAGGACATTGGTTAGGCCACTGTTTGAATATTGTGTGCAGTTCTGGTCTCCCTGCTGTAGGAGGGATGTTGTTAAACCTGAAAGGGTTCAAAAAAGATTTACAAGGATGTTCCCAGGGTTGGAGGATTTGAGCTGTTGCAAGAGGCTGAATAGGCTGAGACTATTTTTCCTGGAGTGTTAAAAGCTATGGGGTGACTTTCTAGAGGTTTAAAACATCATGAGGTGAATGGACAGGGTGGACAGTCCAGGTCTTTCTCCTGAGGTGGGGGAGTCCAAACCTAGAAGGCATCAGTTTAAGGTGAGAGGGGTAAGATTTAAAAAGAACCTAAGGGGCAATTTTTTCATACAAAGTATGGTGTGTGTATGGTATGAGCTGCCAGAGGAAGTGGTGGCAGCAGGTACATTACAACATTTGAAAGGCATCTGGATAGGTGCATTAATGGGAAGGGGTTAACGGGATATGGGCCAAATGCTGGCAAATGGGGCTGTATTAATTTGGGATATCTGGTTGGCATGGATGAGTTGGACCAAAGAGTCTGTTTCCATGCCTTACAGCTCTGACTCTATCCATGCCTTGCAGCACAATAGATTTTAATAATTGTAAGCATTTTAATTTGATCAGTTAAGCTCCACATTAATCTCCATTGAGGTTTCCTGTTTTAAATCCATTTTCCAATCCAGTGGTTGAAGTGGATTTTCTATGCCTATGTGTTAGAATAACCAGATTTTTCCGTGAAGTCAGTAATTTTGTTGTGTATCAGTCCACAAGGGATACTCATGAAGGTAAAATAAACTGTTGCTCATTTTTACTTTTTCTTGAAGGACTCATGTTGTTGAGATAATTGCTATTTGTTCCCTTTTTTATTACAGTTTTGTATCACTGACTGCTTTAGGTTCAATTATGTCTTAGCATAATTTGGAAACCATGGTTACAGTTCAGAACAAGTGGAATTCAAAAGTCGGCAGTGACTATTTTATAATCCTTCTCTCAGCAATACCTATTTGGTCAAAGTTTACTGGTGTGCAGTTTGTTTATTTGACTGGTAGATACTTTTCTAATTCCAAGTTGCTGTTTTTGGGGAGTAATTTTGCAGCCAGACTGTTGAAGACTGCCATATAATGGATGAGGGCACTTGTCACCATTTAACAAATGACTATAAAACAAGACGGTGCACTTCAGAGATTCTGTTAAGTTTCAGCATTACTGTGGTGTATTTTCTATAACAAGATTAAGAGTCCTTCATCTGCCAATTTGCATGTGGGTTAATTCTCAGGGACCATCTTCTGTCATGGAATCTTTGTGACAAATGATACCATTTGTGACCCCTTGGGTCTATTCCAGTTATGAGCTGAAAAATGTGTTGCTGGAAAAGCGCAGCAGGTCAGGCAGCATCTAAGGAGCAGGAGAATGACGTTTCGGGCATAAGCCCTTCTATTCCAGTTACCTCAGTTTTTAATGAGGATTGATCAGTTATTAAGAAAGGACTTCAATTGTCTAAACGATATAGTATTAGCTCTATGCTTTTTATGTTTAAATTCAAATCACCTTCTTGAAAAATGGTGACTTTATAAAATCGCCATCAATTGACAATATGCACAGATTTAATTGTAACAATAAACTTGGGTAATTACAGATCTTTTTAGTGAAAACCAGTTATTTTAGAATACAAATCATTTTAATACAATTCAAATTGAAACAAAATGTAATAGTGAATGGCATGAATGGATTAAAATACTTCTAAATGCCTAAGATCATCTTTTAGTTTCATTTGCTTTATGCTTGAATCTAAAGGAAACTATGAATTTGAGGAGTGTTAGAATAACCAGGTATTTCAGTGAAGTCAGTAATTTTGTTAACGTTGCTTAGTTGTCTGTAATAATTTTATTAATTGAAATTATTTATACTTCTTTGGTTTGTTTAGTAAAAAAAAAAGTGCTGATTCTTTCTTCTCTTCAATCTTATTTTTGCAGGCATTTTACCAATATGTAATTGTAAGATGAAGTAAAAAAAACTCACCATGATCTCTTTCCATTATAGGCATAAACCGCAAAAGAAGTCAGCAAATGGTGCGTCTCAACCTGGTGATAACATTGTGGTGGCATACTATTTCTGTGGGGAGCCAATTCCATACAGGACATCCGTTAAAGGACGTGTGGTCACATTGGGACAGTTCAAGGAGCTGTTGACTAAGAAAGGGAATTACAGGTATGTAAGTGAAGATAAATTGATGAGCAATCAGTGAACAATAAGGTTCAAAACCATTTCAGTTCAAAAAACTGTTACAAGATAAATAACTTCTTGAACAGATGAAATTGAATTATCGCTTTAATAATAAGCAATAACATTATACAGGTAAGCATTAAACACTATTTCTGGGATTTTGTAAGGTCAACAATGGTCTCACCCATCAGTTTGGAGAGGAGACATAGAGCTCCCATTAGTTTTGAACAGAAGACCAAACAGAATTAAGTTCCCCTAATTGGTCATCGTTGGGCTTTGTCCCCCAGTTGAGGTCCCTGGCAATATATGTCCTCCCTGACACAAATAGTGGCATCTGATTATTTATGCCAGCAGGCGCTGTGGCTCCTGCCAGCACTGTACCTGCCTGTGGCCACAGGTGAGTGAAGGAGGAAGGGGTGGCTTGTAGTTGGTTGTGTGGTGGGGGGGGGTGTTGGGGGATAGGTGACCAAAATGGGGGCAAGACTCCTTGCTCAATCCTGGATCCTCCAATTCGTAATGAGTGCCTGATAGTAGGGGCTCCCTCCTCTGGGTCACTGGAAAACCTAACAGGCTTTGCTGGGTGGCCTTCCATGGGCATAGGAGAGGTACTGTCGCCATTTAATCAGGATAATTTCTTAGGCAAAAACCTCAAGTTAATCAAATCAACTTTTACTACGTTCAGCTAAAACCTGCACCAATCCATTCATCTTCCACAGAGATATATAGCACGGAAACAGACCCTTTGATCCAACTCATCCATACCGACCAGATTTCCTAACTTAATCTATTCCCATTTGTCAGCACTTGGCCCATATCCCTCTAAACCTATCCTATTCATATACTCATTCAGCTCCCTTTTACATGTTATAATTGTATCCACATCCACCACTTCCTTTGGCAGCTCGTTCCATACATGCACCACCCTCTGGATGAAAATGTTGCCCCATAGGTCCCTTATAAGTCGTTCCCCTCTCACCCTAAACCTATGCCCTCTATTCCTGGACTCTTTCCCACCCTATCCCAGGGAAAAGACCCTTGTCTGTTTATCCTATCCATGCTTCTCATGATTTTAGAAACCTCTGAGGTCACCCCTCAGCCTCCGATGCTCCAGGGAAAACAGGCCCAGCCTATTCAGCCTCTCCCTGTAGCTCAAATCCTCCAACCATGGCAACATCCTTGTAAATCTTTTATGAACCCTTTCAAGTTTCACAACATCCTTCTGATAGGAGGGAGACCAGAATTGCACAAATTCCAAAAGAATATTCCAAAAGTGGCCTGACCAATGTCCTGTACAGCCACAACTTAACTTCCCAACTCCTATAGTCAATGCTCTGACCAATAAAGGAAAGCATACCAAATGCCGCCTCCACTATCCTACCTACCAGCGACTCTACTTTCAAGGAACTGTGAACCTGCACTCCAAGGTCTCTTTGTTCTGCAACACTCCCTAGGACCTTACCATTGTGTGCAAGTCCTGCTCTGATTTGCTTTTCCAAAATGCAGCACCTCGCATTTATCTGAATTAAACTCCATCTGCCACTCCTCAGCCCATTAGCCCATCTGATCATGATCCTATTGTACTCCGAGGTAACCTTCTTTGTCCACTACGCCTCCAATTTTGGTGTCATCTGCAAACTTATTAACTGTACCTCCTATGTGCACATCCAAATCACTTGTATAAATGACAAAAAGCAGTGGACCCAGCACCGTTCCTTGTGGCACTCCACTGGTCACAGGCCTCCAGTCTGAAAAGCAACCCTCCACCACCTCTTCTGTCGTCTTCCTTCCAACCAGTTCTGTATCCAAATGGCTAGTTCTCCCTGTACTCCATGAGATCTAACCTTGCTGACCATTCTGCCATGGGGAGCCTTGTCGATTGCTTTACTGAAATCCATATAGATCACATCTACCACTCTGCCCTCATCAATCCTCTTTGTTACTACTTCAAAAAAACTCAAATCAAGTTTCTGAGACATGATTTCCCATGCACAAAGCCGTGCTGACTATCCCTAATTAATCCTTGCTTTTCCAAATACATGTAAATCCTGTCCCTCAGGATTCCCTCCAACAACTTGCCCACCATCAATGTCAGGCTCACTGGTCTATAGTTCCCCAGCTTGTCCTTACCGCCCGTCTTAAATAGTTAGCTAACCTCCGGACTTCCAGCACCTCACCTGTGACTATCGATGATACAGATATCTCCGCAAGAGACCCAGCAATCGCGTCCCACAGTTCTCGGGTACACCTGATCAGGTCCTGGGTACTTATGCACTTTTACGCGTTTCAAGACATCCAGCACTTCCTCCTCTGTAATATAGACACTTTTCAAGATGTCCCCAACTATTTCCCCACATTCTATATCTTCCATGTCCTTCTCCACAGTAAACAGTGATGCAAAACACTCATTTAGTATCTCCCCCATCTTCTGTGGCTCCATACACAGGCCACCTTGCTGATCTTTGAGGGACCCTATTCTCTCCCTCGTTACCCTTCTGTCCTTAATATTTTTATAAAAACCCTTTGAATTCTCCTTAATCCTATTTGTCAAAGCTATCTCATGTCCTCTTTTTGCCCTCCTGGTTTCTCTCAAGTTTATTCCTACTGCCATTATACTCTTCTAAGGATTCATTCAGTCTCTGCTGTCTATACCTGACGTATGCTCCCTTTCTTTTCTTAACCAAAACCTCAATTTCTCCAGTCATCTAGCATTCCCTACACCTACCAGCCTTTCCTTTCACCCTAATAGGAATATCATGTCTCTGGACTCTAGTTATCTCTTTTTTTTTGAAGGCCTCCCATTTTCTTGCTATCCCTTTACCTGCGAACATCTCTCAATCAGCTTGAAGAGGAGGTTTACCCTTCTGAGGTGATTGGTACAAGACCTCATACAATTAAGTGAGCCTCGCTACTGTAGTTCTTGCTATGACTGGCAACTCAATTCCCATTCCAAGACTTGAAAGATTTGGGTTGTTTGAACATACTTTCAGATCATTGTTAAAAACTTGCAGATTGAAGTTTTTTTCGTGAAGCTGTCCATTTGTTACAGACTTTGTGCTTGAAGAAAATGGTGCCTTTACTACTATTTAATGCAAAGTTGCTGAAATCTGTGCCTCATATGTACAGCCTAGAGGTCCTGGTCGTCTAGCAATTGTAAACAACTCTGTTCAATTTGCTCACGTTCATTTGCATGCTGGCATGGTGTGCTTGATTTCACGTATTTGCCAATTTTGTAAAGGCTTATTTTATACTTCCTGATTTGTAGATGAATATGAAATATTGAAATCAAAACCACTAAAATCTGTTTTTCTCTAGTTAAGCACATTTATAGGAGTAGTGATTTCACTTTGAATAAAACAAAAAATTGCAGATGCTGGAAACCTGAAACAAAAACTGAAATTGCTGGAGAAACTCAACAAGTCTGGTAGCATCTGTGGAGAGAAAGCAGAGTTAATGTTCAATGGCCCTTCTTTAGATTGCCAGGAACAAAGATTGTGTATTCAAAAACGAGGGTTGGTTTGTTGGGGGAGGGGTTAGGAGTGAGTGGATAGACACAGATAATGCTTAGATAGAGCGAGAGTTAGTGAGTCAAAGAGATGGGTGATACCATGTCAGAGAGAAAGAAAAGCTGCTAATGGTATTATGGAACAGACCAAACACCCTCAAATTATAATCAGAAGGAAGCCTAGACCCAATTTTGTCTTATTTAAAGGCATGTGTGAGATGTTGTATTCCAGATGCAATTCAATTGGTGGAACTACTCTGTTAAGCAAATGCACTTTATTTTTACACTACCATTAAAATACAGGCAAAATAGAATTGGCTTAGCTGAAACTTTATCAAAATGCTTAACAAAATAATAGATATATTAATTACTACGAATTAACTGTTCCCCTATGGTTATATCCCATAAACATGCCCTTGACAAAAGGCAAAATTCAGTAAAATAGATTTTCTCTCAGGCAGTTCTCCAGTCCAGGAGGAAAAACATCAAGAGAAAACAGTGAGACACAGAGGGGGTAGCAGAAACAGATGCATTGCAGCTTCCAAAGCCAGCTTCAAGACCCCAGCAACTGCTACTAAGAAATTAAAACTAAACGTCCTGGCACTCTGGGAGCTTGACCCCACTCATTCAGGCTGCTTCTATTGTTCCAATGTTAGGGAAAAAAAGTCCCAAGGACTCCCAGGCTGTTTAGTTTCTGGCTTTGAAAGCAGATCAATTGATACCTCTGACCTCAGCCTTTCTTTGTTATACTATTTAATGCCATAGAATCGTCATAAAGAGGAACTTAAGTATGCAAAAATGAGTTGTCTGTGCTGGAAGCATCCTAACAGGGTTTGGGATGTGGGGGTGGGTAAAGGATATGGAAAGTGTTCAGGTTCTAAAATGATTAAACTCAGTATTGAGTCCTGAAGGTTGCAGGGTCACCAAGCACAAAATGAGATGCTGTTTTTTCAGTTTGCCCTAGCCTCACTGGAACACCACAGCAGACCTGAGACAAGAATATTGCCCTGGGAACAGTGGTGCGTTGAAGCAGCAGGCATCTGGAATGCTCAGTGTCATTTTTGTGAACACCAATCTGTGTCTTGGCTCAAGTTGTTTAATTGGTTGCGTTGACTTAATTTGTTACAAACTGAGAAGTAGGAATAGCAAATAGAGTTAAATTTAGGCAAATGTAAGGCATGTCAGGGCAAAACTTAGATCCTTGGTGCTGGGGAGTGTTTCTCAACAGAGACCTTGAGATGCAGGTTCATAGCTCCTTTTGAAGGTCAAGTCACAGGGTAGTGATGAAGGCATTTGGTATACTTGCCTTTATTGGTCAGTGCATTGAGTAGAAGAGCTGGGGTGTTATGTTGCAGCTATACAGCACATTGGTAAGGCCACTTTTTGAATACTGTATTCAGTTCCGGTCTCCCTGTGATCGGAAAGATGGTGTTAAACTTGAAAGCATTAAGAAAGGATTTACAAGGATATTGCCAGGCTTGGAAGGTTTGAACTATAAGGAGAAGCTGAATAGGCTGGGGCTATTTTCCTTAGAGCAACAGAGGCTGAGGGGTGACCTGTTAGAGCTTTATAAAATTGAGTATCGATAGCGTCAATAACCAAGGCCTTTTTCCCAGGTTAGGGGAGTCTAAACACTAGAGGGCATAGGTTTAAGGTGAGAGGGGAAAGATTTGAGAGCTAAGGGGCAATGCTCTCTGAGGGTAGTGCATGTAAGGAATGAGCTGCCTGGACGTGATGGCAGCGGGTACAGTTACAACATATAAAAGGCACCTGGATGGGTGTAAGAATAAGAAGGGTTTAAAGGGATATGGGGCAAGTGCTGGCAAATGGAACTAGATTGAATTAGAATATCTGGTTGGCACGGACAGCTTGGATGAAAGGGTCTGTTGCTGTGCTGTACAATTCTCTGATTAAGTCTGTTCCACCACTGCAGAAATTTAACATATCAGATGAGAGAATGAGAAGGTTTACAGGTTCTGCAATCTCTACAGAATTAGCTTCTAATCATTTTTACTGTTGCATAATCACAAAAATTGTCTACCTGCTTTCTGTCCAGATATAGTTTATAGATGGGAAACACTTCAACTAAAAGAAATTTTTCAATTGTCGTAAACATTACTGAACCCTGTGATTATTTTTAAACTGCTGTCTTTGTCAATTTTCTATAAAAGATTTTGCTTTTAAAATGCCAACTTTGAAATTCATCCACTTACTCGTGCCATTAAATAGTATATTAAGAATTTGTTTCTGTTTTGCAGGTATTATTTCAAGAAAGTAAGTGATGAGTTTGATTGTGGGGTAGTATTTGAAGAGGTGCGTGATGAGGAAGCCATTCTGCCCATTTTTGAGGAGAAAATTATTGGAAAGGTGGAAAAAATTGACTAAATGCAAGATGGCCATGAAGAGGAGTCTGTTATGGTACAAGAGAAGTTTCAGCTGCTTGGACTACTTCAAACTACATTACTGGGGGTCACGGTTGTTAACTGTGGAAATGCATCATACTGACATATAAAAGCTTCCAACTCTCCACAGGGATATTTTGCAACTGCTCATTACAGCAGAAAAAATGGTGCTTTCAACACCAAGGTCTGCCATTGCAGTCCTTTGATGGGAATGTTTGCAGCATTATCTTCTCTTTATCAGTATATTTCAAACACTAAGTGTAATGTAGCATTGTAAAATTGTATTAGAAATTGTAATATGAAACTGTTTACTAAAGCTGCATATTTTTGATATAATGTAATCTGAGGAAAATAGCATTTTTAATGTAACAGTGCTCTTATGTTATTTTAAGACATACATACAGGTACTTGAGCTCACCAAATGTGTACAGCCATCTGTAATAATAGGTATTTGGTCCATATTTCAAACCATTGATAATTGTTTCTCCACTTGTAGAATGGATGATTATCACTGATTCTGTTGTCTTATCAAGACAAAATGTTCATCAAGAAAGTTTACATAGGCCACCCTTGCAAATACTGCTGTATAGGCCTTTTCATATGAAAAAGTTGCACAGTTTAGTTAAACCCAACACTGTAGGAATGTGTATGTTGAGAGTTATTGACTGGTATCAATTCCCCACCCACTACCAATGATTTGTTGGTACATAGCACTTATTACGGTGATGCTGCTTTCCAGTTTCTGCACATTATGGCACACAGCTCCGATTTGAAAACAGGAACTATTAAATCCTAGCTACTAAGTCCCAAATGATAGGAAAATCTGGGTCAGATTGCCATTTCACAATAGTACGTAATGTGCTGCTGATGTTGAAGCTAATGGAACACTTGTGCCTATATTACAATGGATTGATTTTCTAATCTTCGCACCTTCCAAGTCTTGGGTAATAACTTCATCAATCAGCAACTTAAAATCTGACTCAAACTCTAAAATTGCAATATTTTACACTTTCAAAATTTATCCAGCATGACACTGATATTGCAACAGTCAACAACACTTTAATTTTTTTGGTTTGAAACCATCATACGTGTTAGTGTTAAGCATGCAACTTGAAATGTAAATGTTATGCTGCTTTACCATTGCCATTTTCAAACTATTGCAGGTGCACACAGAGTTAAAATTAATCAATATTCATACATTAACCAGTTCAAAATATCCAGGCAAAGAACAGTTTCAACTTATCCCTTAAAAAGCACCAGCATTTTTTTTGTTACATTTGAAGCAGATCCAACTACATTTGTTTTCCTACAAACTGAAATTTTGTTTTAAATTGACCTCCGTTTCATGGTCCTAGAATACTTTTGGAGAAATCATTGGAGAACTTAAATATTTTTCAAGTTTTGGTGGGGGTCTGAATTTAAAGCCATTCTCATCACAACTGAACTCCTCAGTTTACTCATCATGAAGTACATAATGTCTTACAACCAGCTCAATAAATCATAACCCATGCCTAGAATATCCATGTTTTTGCAGACTTTGAACTGGAACATCCTTTAAATTATATAGGTTCAGTAGAGCTGAGCTATTGTTAATCTGTTACAGGATTAAAACTGCCCTCAGCCAAATTTTAAAATACCATTCTTGGTAACAAAAGCAAATCCTACATTGGCCAAACTGTTCATTCTAAATGTGCTAACCACTAGCATTTTATTACATTTGGTATTTGAGCATTTTTTTCCATAAATCAATTTGTTACAGTTATTGGAATCCAACTTCAGTTTTAATGGTGCATTAAATACTGCCTTTTAAAAGAAACTGCATTCGTAAATTTGCCTCTTGAGGCAAGCATTCTCATGGGGAAGAAAAGGCCTATACAGTAAAAGTTACTGTTAATGACTTTAATCAGGATATTCAAGCTGGGAATTGTCGGAGAAAAATTGTACCTTCATCTGTCAAATTTCATTGTGTGCTGGTTTATTTATATCAGGTGTCCATGCTCCTACTCATTGTCAAAAGGCATTGATTCTGGTTTTAAAACTTGACACTGCAAGTTGGGCTTTCATTACTCTGCCGGTTTATTAACAATGTAAACAATCAAATTTATCATGCTGCTGCTCCTTCACCGCCCACCCAACCTCCATTCTGATGGCATTGTTCCTCCATACAGTTTCATTTACTGCCATTCGGCTGCCCAATTGTGTAGAACTGGGTTCAAAACTGATAACGGGTCTTCAGTCTGTTATATGGAAAGGATAATTAGTTACAAATTTTTCCAAAATCTGGCAGTCAAAAGAAAAGCCTAACACGATTTAGAAAGGTATTGTGTAAATAAGAGTACATCACAGAGTGCCTTTTATATTCAATGCTGTTACCTGTCTGACGCTATGTGACCCCCATGACTGAGGATTAGCTCTCCTCATCCAGGGTTCTGCAGTATGGTTTCTCCTCCTGCATTTGGTGTCCAGCAGGATTTTATGTGGCCCTGCATTCACGGGTTTTGCATTTCCCTTTTTTCTAAGGGTTTCCATTGTAAATATGTACATTTTCTAAAGATGTTTTCAAGTAGCAGCACGTCAAAAGATTTAGTTACCTGGTTTCAGTCATCTTTCAGTGTGCTGACTTGTACAATTATCTTTTAAAAGGTACTTGGACAATAAAAGAAAAAAAAAGTGAATTCTGTCGATGCTGTTCTTTCTGTATTTATCAGAGTACATTCTTTCTCTTTGTAAATTAACTATTTGCCTCATATGCAGTTCTTATCCCAAAATACATATGAAATGTTTCGTTATTCATTTGCATGATGCTTATTAATAATAATGTTTGTTGTGCTGCTACTTTGAAGAAAAATATTTGTGCTATTATAAAGAAATAACAGATGATTGATTGGGTCCATCAACTTTCTACTTTTTTTTAAAAACAAGGAAAATTGCCATTTTACGTTGCACGAAAACAGTACAATATATTTGGCATGTAGAAAATACTGTAGAATTCATGGCGGTAGTCATTGTGTCAATTCACAATGTATCGTTAGGTAACTAAACAAATTAAGAACATTTTTTTAAAAAAAACCTAAGTACACTTTCTCCCTTTTCAATATTCATTCTCAATGTGGATGTTGGTGACACGGCTGGCATGTTTGCTGATCCCTCGTTCTGAGAAGATGACTGTGTTACTATTTTTGAATGACTGCCATTTGATGTAATGGAGAGGCTTAGAATGCAACTACAGAAGATAGTTGAGGAACAGCCAAGTTGGTGTGTGGCATCTTGCATATTGGCAAGATTAAGAAAGCATGGCAGATTTCTTTGCTTAAATGACATTAAGGAAACTACAACACATCACAACTGATTTCTGTTTTCTAAGTTAGATGCATCTTCGGTGAATTACAAAGTCAATGTTCGAATGTCCCTCAGCCAAACATGTAAAAATGTTGATAATTTAAATCCTTAAAGTTTTAATATTGCTAAAAAGACTTGGACATATTATCTAGAATGTTTCACTATTTGTTTCTTCATAACAGGTCATAAGTCAGGATTTCTAACTAAACCTGTCTTGGTTGAATTGTTTTTGCCTTCTTAATGTGTCAAAGATCACTCATAGACTAAAATATGGAAATTTATAGATTCACTATACTTCACCATTGATCTAAGAATGCTAAGCAACTGATTTAGATTAGATTCCCTACAGTGTGGAAACAGGCCCTTCGGCCCAACCAGTCCACACCAACCCTCCGAAGGGTAACCCACCCAGACCCATTTCACTCTGACTAATGCACTTAAAACTATGGGCAATTTAGCTTTGGCCAATTCAGGTGGCCTGCACATCTTTGGCCCATGGGAGGAAACCAGAGCACCCGGAGGAAACCCACGCAGACACAGGAAGAATGTGCAAACTCCACGCAGTTACCCGAAGCTGTAATCAAACCTTGGACCCTGGTGCTGTGAGGCAACAGTGCTAACCACTGAGCCACTGTGCTGCCCCAATTTAGTATTAAGCTAATAAATCAAAGTTAATAATCCAACTGTGTGATCAAAATTATTCATTGCAAATTAAAGCTTAAACTGAGTTGTATGAAAACAGATTCCAGAGGTATTAATGTGGAAGTGAGAAGTAGACGTTGCAGGAGATCACATGACTGGAAAGGTAACCGTGGAACTGGCTGAGTCTTGTTCCATGCAGCTCGGCAATAGAGGTGAGTGAGTGGAGAGGTCACGAGTGTGGAACTATTACTTGTCCTACCACTCTTAATTTCACTTTGAATATTATATTGGGTTAGTTTCTTGAATTCCACTTTGGATTTTCCTGTAAAAGTTGACAGCTGACAAACCTGCTTTGCCCCACAAATCTTGGAGCTTTTATGTTACTCCTCTGCTTCAGTCACCAGAATTAATGCATATTCAAAGTGTGGCCTAAGAAGTGCATCATAAAACCTCTGAGAATTTCAAAAAATAATGCAACATTGTTTGCTCTATTGATTACTGTTCTAGATTGATGGCCAGAAGTATATTTTGTACTCATCCAGGTTGAAGTGTTAATATAACCCAAACACAGACAATGAACGGTAACTAACTGAATACCTCAAAAAAAAAATTAAATGCTTTAACAAATTATTAGACCTAGATATACAAAGCACAGTACAATTTGGTTGTTTAATTGTAGTATGTGATGTCTGTCACTAAACGTTGCTAATGGTCAGACAAAGAAATTGAAGTACTCCATACTTTGGGTCAGCAAGTTCATGATTTCACGATCTTGTCAAGCAGAACGATTGGAGTTCCCTGAACTTTTTAAAAATCACTTTTTTGTTAATATGCTCTGTTATAGTTGCCGTATGTATTGTTTAACTGAAATCTTTTGTCCTTTTAGCAAGGATTACTAATTGTTACTATGATGTTCATGTGATCATAGTAATTTAATTATAAGACCTGCAGAGCTTGGGAATTTGAGAGTGCAGTGGGAGTGAGAACATGGTGCCAGACACACTAATTGATTGTGTTATGTCTCACTGGAGTAGAGCTCTAATTGATCTCTGCTGTTTCCAGAGACATCACAAAAGTTAAAAGATTTTTAACTGAACTCCCCAATTTACCTGACTTTCAGACTTGGCCTGTGTTTTCTGTCAACCCAAGTTTCCTCCCGTAACAAAAGTTGCAATTTAATCGGAGTAATTAGACTGTAGCTACAGGTAAGCAATTTATGAACCATGGGGATATAACTCTACTAGTTATAACTCTAATCCCCTTACAAATTCCGCGTTACCCATTTTTTTTTCCTGTGTGTGTATGATGGATGGAGGGAAACTGGAATGTGGTCATTATTAAAACAAACAGAGGTAGACCATTCAGCCAATCAACAAGGTAAAAACAATGACTGCAGATGCTGGAAACCTGATGACGGGCTTTTGCCCGAAACGTCGATTTTGCTGAAGCTCCTCGATGCTGCCTGAATTGCTGTGCTCTTCCAGCACCATTGATTGGCTGAATGGATTCTGGATCAAGTCTGCTATGCCATTCAATTAAATCATGGCGGATCTGATCATCCTCAACTCCACTTTCCTGCTTTCTTCCCCATAACTCTTGATTCCTTTACTGATTAAGTACGTTTAAAGTTTGAGAGAGACATTTTTAATTACTCAGCCCTCCAAGAGAAGAGATTATTCCTACTGTTTATCTTAGATGTGCAACCCTTTATTCTGAGATTGTACCCTCTGATCCTAGACCCACCCACAAGGGGAAGCAACCCCTCTGCATCTATCTTCTCAAGTTTCCAGAGAATCTTGTATGACTCGAAGATTTCTTACTCTCCTAAACTCTGATGAGTATCAGTCCAACCTAAACCTATACTCATTAGATTATTTCTCCATTGCCAAAATCAACCAATTGAATCTTCTCTGGATTGTCTGCAATGTTGGTATATCCTTCCTACGATAAGGGGCCAAAACTGTTCACAGTATTCCAGCTGTGGTCCAACTAGTGCTTTGTATAATTTTAGCAAACCTATGTTTTTACTTCATTCCCTTTGATATAAAGACCAACATTCCCCATATGACTTCCATATTACCTAATGAACTTGAAAGCTAGCTTTTTCAAATTCATGAATGAGGACCTCCATATCATTTTGTTCAATAGCTCTGTGCAGTCTTTCTCCATTTACATAATATTCAGTATCTCTCCTCTTCCCGCCAAAGTGCATAACCTCACCTTTCCCCATGTTATATTCCATCTACCATGTTTTTGCCAACTGGCTTAATCTGTGGCCATGCAAACGTTTTGTGTCATCCTCACCATTTGCCTTCCGACCTACTTGTGTTTCACCCTCAAACTCAGCTAAAATATGTTTGCATTCCTCATCAAAATTTGTATGGTACACCACTGGTTAGATTGCCATCCTGAAAATGCTCCCTTTATCTAAACTGTCTTCTATTAGTTAGCCAATCCTCTATCTATGCTAACTTACTCGCTCAATGCCATGGGCTTATGAAATAGCCTAAAATGTGGTACCTTCTGAAAATTCAAATCTCTTATAGCCACTGCTTCCCCTGTATCTATTCTGCTTGTTATCACCTCAGAGTTCCAGTAAATTTGTCAGGCAAGATTTCCCTTTCATAAAGCCAAGCTGACTTCTCTTACGTATTTCTAAGTGCCCTGCTAATACATTCCTGATAATATCCTATCATATTCCCAATAACAGAGAGTTTTATTTTGTCTCATTCTCTTCTTACATAAAAATGTTATATTGGCAGTTTTCAATCCTCTGCATTTTCAATCTAAGGATTTCTTGGAGGTCTCCATCTGTGCATCTACGATTTCTGTAGCAACTTCCTTTCATATCCTAGAATGCATCCCAACAGTTCCAAGAGGCTTGTATATTTTTCGACCCATTAGCTTCCCTGGCATTTTGTCTGCATTGGCAGTTATTGTATTTTAGTTCCTCTCCTTTTGCCCTTGGGTGTTCAGTAATTACTGTACTCCACTGTAAAGACTTGTGTAAAATATTTACTCAATGAGGGGCATGGATAGGGTAAATAGACAAAGTCTTTTCCCTGGGGTCAGGAAGTCCAGAACTAAAGGGCATAGGTTTAGGGTGAGAAGGGAAAGATATAAAAGAGACCTAAAGGGCAACTCTTTCACACAGAGGATGGTATATGTATGAAATAAGCTGCCAGAGGATGTGGTGGAGGCTGGTACAATTGCAATATTTAAGAGGCATTTGGATGGGTCTATGAATTTGGAATGGGTTGGAGGGATATGGGCCAGGTACTGGCAGGTGGGACTAGATTGGGTTAGGATATCTAGTCGGCCTATCTAGTTGGACTGAAGGGTCTGTTTCCATGCTGTACATCTCTATGACTCTATCACTGCTCTGCTATTTCCTGGATCCCCATTATTATTGCCCCAGCCTCATTCTCTAAGGGAGGCAGAAAGCTGGAAGAACACAGCAAGCCAGGCAACATCAGGAAGTAGAGAAGTCGCTGTTTCAGGGAAAGGTTACACCCAAAACATTAACTTCTCTACCTCCCGATGCTGCTTGGCTTGCTGTGTTCTTCCAGCCTCCTGCCTGTCTACTTGGATTCCAGCATTTGCAGTTTTTTTGTCTCATTCTCTAAGGGGCTTATGTTCAATTTGGCTTCTCCCTTTTTTATATGCATTTAAAGAAGCTTTTGCTCTATATCCTGCCTGAGGCATGGTACGTTGGGGAAACCGAGCAAAGGCTACGGTAACGGATGAATGAGCACCGCACAACAATCAACAGACAGGAGTGTTCCCTCCCAGTTGGGGAACACTTCAGTGGTCCAGGACATTCGACCTCAGACCTTCGGGTGACCATCCTCCAAGGCAGACTTCGGGACAGGCAGCAGCGAAAAGTGGCCGAGCAGAGGCTGATAGCTAAGTTCCATACCCATGAGGACCTCAACTGGGACCTTGGGTTCATGTCACACAACAGATGACCACCATTGCACCAATACATACACACACACACACACACACCCTTACAGACACGCACACTCTCCCACACCCTCTCAGAGACTTAGACCACCCTACACTTACGCACACACTTTCTCTCACAGACACTCCCAACCCCCCACCCCAGACACACACACTCCCACACTCTCACATGCACCCCCTCACAGACTTAAAGACACTCTACACTTACATACACACACATATACGCGCTCTCTCACACTCACAACCCCCCAACCCAGACATACCCAAAGACCCCCATGCGCGCGCACACGTTTATGGGGTGAATTTGTACTTGCGGAGTTGCATTGTACTTTGCTCAAAAACTGCATGAAGTTTAGATTAGAATCAATCTAAACTAAAATTATGGGTGGCACAGTGGTTAGCACTGCTGCTTCACAGCACCAGAGACCCGGTTCAATTCCTGCCTCAGGCGACTGACTGTGTGGAGTTTGCACATTCTCCCCGTATCTGTGTGGGTTTCCTCCGGGTGCTCCAGTTTCCTCCTACAGTCCAAAAATGTGCAGGTTAGGTGAATTGGCCATGCTAAATTGCCTGCAGTGTTAGGTGAAGGGGTAAATGTAGGGGAATGGGTCTGGGTGGGTTGCGCTTTGACAGGTCGGTATGGACTTGTTGGGCCGAAGGGTCTGTTTCCACACTAAGTAATCTAATCTAAATATCATGGCACAGACAGGGAACACAGGAGGCTAGCACCTTCAACATATTGTCTAGCTAACACTAATTGTTACAGTTAACCTGAGAATGCAACGTTTAAAAAAATGTCTTGTGATTTACGCATGAAAGAAGTGAAACTATCATGGTATTCTAACAGATGAAAGACTCAACAGACAATCAAGGTATTTTTCAATGTATAATTTCAGTTACATCACACTGTAAACTTTTGCTATAAATTATGTGCCTTACAATGGTGTCCTCCACAACCACCTGATGAAGGAGCTGCGTTCCGAAAACTAGTGCTTCCAATTAAACCTGTTGGACTGTAACCTGGTGTTGTGTGATTTTTAACTTTGTACACCCCAGTCCAACACCAGCATCTCCAAATCATAGCTGTATATCATGACATTCTTGTAAATTTACCCTCAAAGTTTATTTTCTCTTTTTTTCATATTTTGTTGGTTTTAAAAACTTTCCCAATCCTCTGGATTACTACTAATCTTTGCCAATTTGCATGTTTTTTTCTTTCAATTGTTTGCTATCCTTAACTTCCCTGGGTAACCATGGTTGGTTTATCGTCTTCCTAGAATTCCCCTTCCTCTCCAGAGTATATATTTGCTGTGAGCCATGAACAACCTTCTTGACCATCTACAATTGTTCCTCAACCATCTTTGCTGCTAAACCCTTTTCCCAGTCCATTCCTGCCACCTCTGCCCTCACTCCTTGGTAGTTGCCTTTATTTAAGCTTCACACAATTATTTCCAAGGAGAAAGTGAGGACTGCAGATGCTGGCGATCAGAGTCAAGAGTGTGGTTCTGGAAAAGCACAGCAGATCAGGCAGCATCCGAGGAGCAGGGGAATCGATGTTTCAGGCATAAGCCCTTCATCAGGAATAAGGCTTATGCCCAAAACATCGATTCTCCTGCTGTTCGGGTGCTGCCTGACCTGCAGCACGTTTCCAACACCACACTCTCAACAATTATTTCCATCCCAAGTTCTCCTTTTCAAATTGAGATGCAAAATTCTACCATGTTATTGTCATTGTTTCTGAGGGGATCTTTCACTCTGACATCACTCATTAAATGTTTATTGAAGAAAATGTTGCTTCTCAGCCTTCATTCTCCAGATGCTTTCACTGGTTTGCAAGAAGCACAGGGTGTCTGGTTTACACTTTATGGAAGGTCTTTCTAAAAGTGGCTTTGACTGCAGAAGACACAGCTTCTGAGCTAGTGGAGTTCTGTTGGTTTCTCTTGTTCACAGCCCAAGCTAATTAGGTACATAAGAACTAATGACATAGTTGTGGACAGACATGAGGCTTTTGTCATCAGTCACTGGTCCACAGACCAATCAGGTACTTGTTGCCAACTGAATCTCCTTTTGTACACATCTGCAATTGCACATCAACTATTGCTTAAACAAGCAGCTGTGGAAACAGTGTTTACAATGAGAAACATAGAATCCTTACAGTTCAGAAAGAGGCTATTCAGCCCATTGGGTCTACACCAACCCTCTGAAGAGCATCCCACCAAACTCTGCATTTATCATGGTTAACCCACCTAACCTACACATCCTTGGACACTATGGGCAATTTAGCAAAACCAATCCACCTGACTTGCACATCTTTAGACTGTCGGAGTAAACCAGAACACGTGGCAGAAATACATGCAGACAATCACTCAATGCTGGAATTGAACCTGGGTCCCTGGCACTCTGAGGCAGTAGTGCTAGCACTGTGCAATGTTGCTTGTTTTTTAAAAAGCCCAGTAATTCTGCAGCAGCCCTTAATTTTTAAAACTTATTTTCCCATTTCAGTTCACAATTCAAAATACAGAAAAATAAAAAGACACTGTTTACAATGATTACATAGAACACTTGATGAAAGGACATATGCTGCCAACTCTGGTTGGACTTTTGCCCTGAAGATGTTATCGCATCCAAAAGCCTTGCTCCTACCTGGACGGAATTTCACATTGGCCCCAAGGCCCCATACTTCCCCCGGAAACATGTGCCCTGCCACCTGAACCACCTCTGGAATTTTAGCTTTGTCCCCTTTCGGGACGTATCACGGCAAGACCTGTATCGACTGCTACTGCACACTGTTCACCTCTTCTTCCTCATCCACCGTCCGGACACGCCATGGCGTGCCTTTACCACCGGGTGGTGAAGATCCCTATGGAGGGCTCTCTATGCAGGAGTCCTCCCCCTTTCTCTCGGGGATCTGGAGTGGAGGGTGCTGCATGCAGCAGTCCCCTGCAACCACAGATTGTGGTGATTCACAGACCGTGTTTATATTGGGTGTGGGCGCTTGCATTCCCTTTTTGATTTTCTTAAAAACCTTCTTCTCTGTCTTTGGTTGCATTTCAGTCCCACACTCCTGATCTTCGGGCACCTAGTATGGAGTAGGGAGGTCAGGTCTCAGGACCTCCTCATAGGTCTGCTCCTGGGCCTGGTCAAACTGGCCATAAACAGGTCCAGGCAGTGGGCCGTGGAAGGGATCGTTAGGGCCGACTGCCTGCCCCTCTTCTGCGGTTATATTAGAGCCCGGGTGTCTCTGGAGAAGGAGCATGCAGTGTCCATCAACACCCTGGAGCTATTCAGGTAGAGTTGGGTGCCACAGGGAGTGGAGAGTATTATTTCCCCCTCCAACTCTATTTTGATTTAATCCCTGCCCTCCCCTTCACTGTTTGATCATGTAGTATTGCCCTTTGATGTGAAGGGCACTGCTTGTCACTGGGTGTTTCCTTTCTTCCTGGTGGTCGAAATTGAATAAAGATTTGTACACCATGTGTTTTTCACTGTGTCTCACACCTGCACACAAATAAACACTACCGCAGGGATTTTTTTTAAAAAGGTGTCTGCTGATGCAGCTGGAATCAATGTGGAAAACAACAAAAAAAACCTGCTCCCACAATTGTTGTTGGTCAACTAAATAACCAAAACCAAGCCAATTGTAAAACAAGCAGACACCTCATTATCTGATTGGTTTCTGGCAGTTAGTCTCACACTCACTTTTGGCATTTAATACTTTTCTGACTAATAACTAATGTGTTGGGATATTTTTAAATGTTTTAAGATGCCTCTGTTTTTGTCTGGGATTGTTCAGAGTATTCAGAAGATTAGGCTTTAATTCCTGAAGGCTTTTAGACAGTCTTGGGGTACTGGAAACTTTTCTTGAAGCTGATACCATTTCTAACAGCAAGGAAATGATCGAGTGTGTCCACATCTTGAGAACACCATAAAACCAGTGACCACAATACAGTGGAGTTTCAAGTTAATTGGATGATATAAAAATGGTGGATGTTGTGATGTAAGGTGTAATTGATTTTTAAAATATAAATATATATTTGTGTGTGGGGGGGGGGGGGGGGGTTAATAATTTGTCAGTCATTCTGTAATCATAATTTGGAGGAGCTGGTGTTGGACTGATGTGGGCAAAGTTAAAAATCATGCAACACCAGGTTATAGTCCAACAGGTTTATTTGGAGGCGCGAGCTTTTGAAGTGATGCTTCTTCTTCAAGTGGTTGTCCATCTGATGAAGAAGCAGCACTTTGAAAGCTAGTGCCTCCAAATAAAGGTGTTGGACTATAACCTGATATTGTGTGATTTTTAATTCTGTAACAATGCTTTTATTTTTAAAAAAACTAGTATGAGACAAGAGGTTCCTGGAGTGATATTGAGAGAGTTGTACAATCAGTCAGAGTAAACATTACAATTCATTAGCTTGTTTTCAGTTTAGAAAAATCAGGAATTGAAGTTTCCTTTAAGTAAAAAAAAATCCATAGATTGGAAGGCTGTGGTTTCAATTTGCAGAAGTCTTGTTTGAAGTTAGATGTAAGAACAAGTCTCTTGAAGAAAGAAGTTAGTTCAGAGCAGTTAGGATATATATTATCTCAACATAAGGGTTTTGGTTTGAAAGTTCTAAGCCAGAGTTGTTTGGTTAGAACCCTAAAAAGATTATTCAAAGCTGAGCAAGGTAAAGCTTAAATGTGTGTGAAATCAAGGAAAAGGCTTCAAACCATCAAGACCAGGAATTGAAATAAAGAAATAAATTAAATCCATAAATGATATTTAAGCACTCTGAAGTGATGGGATAAATGGGATTATATTTTTAGAATGTGTTTCGAAATCTTTCAACTTAGGTTATATGTCAACAGCTGGATTTACTCTATTTTATTTTAATTTATTTGTGCAATAAACTTCAGTTTTACTGTTAAACCAAATCTACAGCATTGCATGCTTGTGCCCGAGTGAAAGACCACCTTGTTAAATAAAAAGATGGAATATGATCGATCAAGCTCGGCTTGGATCTAACTTGTCCAATAATCAAATCAGTTTTGAAATCATAACATAGAAATGTTTTGCTGTAAAATGACAGATTCTGAGGGTGAGTCAAGGTCCCTGAAAGAAATGGATGCTATTAGAAGAAACACGAGACAAAAAGTGTATTTTAAAAAAAAACTGATAAAGCCATTAACAGCTAGGTGGACAGAATTGCTCAAAAGACTAAGGAATTCAAAAAAGCAGTTGAGAGAAATTAAGGTTAGGACAAAACAATTGGCTATTATTTCAATGATTTCTGTTTGTGCAGGTGAAGGAAGAAAGTGGACTTGATTTTAAAAATCAGATTTTGGCATAGTGATAAATTGTTCATAAACATATTAAGTGAAGCTCTATGTTCCCTGCATGAAAACTGAATTTTCCACCTATTTATTAATTCTTGAATTGGTCTTTTGTGTCTTTTCCTGACCCTTTTCTATTAAGTGTATAGTCATTCTGAAAGTTGGAAGTTTGTGTCTGTGGAACATTTATTTAATATTTCTTTATGTGGGGTGTCACTGGCTAGGTCAGCTATTATTGCCCAGCCCCAACTGCTCTGGAGAAGAGAAAAAGTAAGTGACTGAAATAGTTGAAGTGTTGCAAGATCGCATTTAGCTCACTAATGAAGCAAGGCCTTGCTTTGTGTTTGTGACTATTGGCTCATTTAGTGGTTGACTCTTAACTGCCTTCTACAGTAAGTAGCAAGTCTCTCAGTTATATCAAAACTGCTACCATTAGTCAAAGAAGGCAGCCACCACCAGTGTCTTGGGGCAGAGAGAAACGACAATGCTAGCTTGCCTATATTCCCAAAATTGAACTAACTTTACTGACTTACTATTAATTTCCAGTCCTATCAAAGTGCAAATATATTACTATCCTTTTCAATCCATTCCTATTGCATTGTTACCAACACTTCCTGCAGTACTTTGAACGCGACAATCATTGTGTATGCATGTGTTTTGCAGCAAAGAGCGAAATGGCCTTGATTGATTTAATCTTGTAGAGTCAGAGTTTTTGCAGCACAGAAAGAAGGCCTTCGGGCCATTGTGTCCATACCAGTCATCAAACATCCATCTATTCTAATCACAATTTCCAGCACTTGGCCCATAGCCTACTGTACTAGGTATTTCAGGTGTTCATCTGAATAGTTCTGAAAGATCCTGTAGGTTTCTTCCTTTCCCATCCTTTTAGACTGAGTTCTAAAAGTCAACAACCCTCTGGGTCAAAAGACTTTTCATCAAATCCTCTCTAAACCTCTTGCTTTTTACCTTAAAACTGTACCCCTTATTTATTAAGCCCTCTACTAAGGGCAAGGTTTCTCCCAATCTATGCTTTCTATGCCTATCATAATCTTTATGCATCTCAATCATGTTCCACCTCAGACAACTCTGCTCTAAGAAAAACATCCCCAGCCTAACTAGTCTCACTTCAGAGCGGAATTGTTCCTGCCCACCCAAAATCCTGATGAATCACTTCCTCACCCTCTTTAGTGCAATCACATGGAATACTCTGCACTTGCCTGGATGAGTGCAGCTTCCACAATATCCAAGCAGCTTGACACCATGCAGAACAAAGCAGCCCGCTTGATTGACACTGCATCCAGAAATACCCACTCTCTCCACCACCAATGCTCAGTAACAACAGTTACCATTGTCTACCTACTGCAATGGTTCAAGAAGGCAGCTCACCAACCCTGTTTCGATTGCAACTAGAGATGGGCAGTAAATGCTGGCCAGCCAGCGATGTCCATGTCCCATGAATGAATAAAAAAATGACATTATATAATGAAGTACCACTTTGAGCCCTATAAGAAAATATCAGGCTGTGCAACCAAATGCTTGCTCAAAGACAGAGTTTTTAATGAGTATGTTAAAAAGAGACACGCACATTCAGAACAAGAGTTGGCCTTTTGCCCCCTCAAGCCTGCTGTGACATTCAACCAGATCATGGTTGATCTGATTATGGCTTCAAATCCACATTCCAGTCCAGGGCCAATAGCCTTTGAGTAATGTTTTAGTCAAAAATTGATCTACTTCCACCTTAAAAATATTCAATGACTCTACCTCCATCATTCCTGAGAGCTGGAGTTGCAAAGACTCAACTCACCTTTTGGAGAGAAAATATTCTTCTCATCTGTGGCAAGATCCCTTATTTCTAGCCCTCGTTCTAAACTCTTCCACAACGGGAAATGTCCTGTTGACATTGACTTGACAGATTCCACCAAGTTCTCCCGGGATGTCTTGATAAGCGTATCTCATATTCTCCCAAACTCCAATGGATACAAGCCCAGTCTATCCAATCCTTCCTCACAAGATCTTGTTCCCCAACCTAGGTTTCAGTCAAGTGAACTGCTTCTAAATATTTATATCCATTCTTTAATAAATCGACCAAAACTGTACTCCAGATGTGGTCTCACCAACTTCTTGCAATATTGTAGCTAAACATCACAACTTCTAAATTCCACTCTGCCAGCAACACACAACAGGAACGCACTGTCGTGGGGTGAACAGATATAAGGAGGATAGTTCAGATCTTGGAGCTGAGGCAACTGATTGATCAAATAAAATCAGCAAAGCACAAGAGACCAGAATTGGAGGAGCTCAAATATTTTTGAGAGTTACTTTGTGGGCTAGAGGAAATTACAGAGATGGTGAGAGGTGAAGTCATGGAAGGACTGGAAAAACAAAAGTGAGAATTTTAAGCTCAAAATATTTCTTCTCTGGGAGTCAATGTAGGTTAATGATGACAGGAATGAAAGAGGGATAGGAATTTTTCCAAGTTAAAGCTTGGGAAAGAGAGTTTTGATGGCCTCTAATTTACAGAGGTAACTGGCCAGGGTTCTTTAGAATTGTTGAGTCTGGAGGTAATGAAAGCATGATGAAAGGTTTCAGCATATTTTGATAAATATGATCATAGAATCCCCACAGTGCAGATAGAGGCCATTCAAACCTGCACTGACCTTCCAAAGAGCATCTCACCCAGACCCACCCCTGTAACCCCGCATGGGGTTTCACGCTATTCCTAACCCACCTAGGCTGCACTTCCCTGGACACAATGGGAAATTTAGCACAGCCAATCCACCGAACCTACACATGTGGGAAGAAACCGGAGCACCTAGAGGAAACCTACGCAGACACTGGGAGAACATGCAGACTCCGCACAGACAGTTACCTGGGGCTGCAATCGAACCTGGGTCCCTAGCATGGTGAGTCAGCAGTGCAAACTGCTGTGCCACCCCAAACTATGGTGAAGCAGGAGTGAATGTTAGAGAGGTGGGAACTGGAGGCTTGAATTTACCAGAAATCCTTTTGTGTCATTTTAGTCAAGTTTCATTGAGGGTTTTTGTCTGCAAGGCCTAATAAGATTTCTCATTACGATCGTCCCAAACTCACCTCATTCTCCTGAGCATACACAGAGCCGTGTGTTCAGACAATGACTTTATCAAAGTGAACTGAAGATGGCTGCCTGCTTACAAAGTGTGTGCCCATGGTAAAGGTCACCCTAATGATGGCAGATTAGGACAGATATTTTGACCACCTTTTAGTCTGAACAGGGTTTTCCCCATGGTGCCCAGAATTGCCAACTACATTAAAATACACAAGCAGTCACACCAGCAGTTGGCAGGTATGTCCAAGGTTCTGGGCAAACTGACTCAAAGGTTGGAGGCCTCCACCATCGCCAATAGGTGTACCATCTAGCTGCCTCTTTGGACAGGTTGGCAGCTGCCGTGGAGAGCTAGGTCAAGCCCTCTCAGCGTCTGTTGGAGATATACACACAGAAATGCCCTCTGTCACTCTAGCACTAATAGCAAGGTGACAAGGGGTAAGGGTCCTTAAACTCTTTCCAGGTGCCTCTTCCTTACAAGGGAACAGGGTATTGTCAGTAGGTACCCAGCTGAAGGATGAACCATGTACAGGCCCCAATGATGTCTCCTCTGAGGCGAACAGGCCTTTCATCTCCACCCTTCCGACCATCCTCAGCCCTGTGGGAGTTCATGCCGAGGAAGGTGCATGTCTGGCTCCTCTAACCTCAAATGCCTCCAGATTTGCCCAACAAAAACTCCAAGAACAATGGACTCCACTGTTGGGCAGACTCCCTTTCAGCCCAGCTCCCTTCTGACACTGCCCCAAGGTAGTGGAAGGGAAAGGGGAAGGCACATAGATTTGCTCAGAGTCACTTAATTATAAATACAATTTTCACATTTTAAATACGTGATCACTTTTCATCATCACTGCCTGTCGAACTCTAACTACAAGGTACAGAAATTATCTAAGGTATGAAAAAATAGTTCCTGTGCCACGTGGACACTATGAGATCTTAGAAGGTGATTACTACTTTAGCAACAAGGGGGAGTCTTTTCAGGCCACAATTCATTGCTTGTGTGTGCATTAATCAGTGCATTGTAGTAATGTGACAATCCCTTTTGCAGAATCACAAAACTGTTACAATGCAGATGAAGGCCATTCTGCCCATTTTGTGGGTGCCACCTCTTCAAAAGATCATCTCAGCTAGTGCCATTCTCCTGACTATTCTTTAATGCTCCTTTTCAAATAACTGTTCAATTCCTTGTGAAAACCTGATTGTTATTTAATTTATTGATATTGCATGTGCTGAATACAGTGGAAAGTATTATTTTGCATGTTATCCAGTCAAATCTTTCCTTACAAAAGTACATCAGGGTAATAGAACATAAGCAGAGTATGGTGTTACAGATTCAGAGAAGGTGCAGAGAAAGGTCAACTCAACTATCTAAGAATTTGTAAGGAGATTTCAGTTATCTGTAAGAATAATAGGGTGGTTATGGTAGGGGATTTTGACTTTCCAAGCATAGACTAGGACTGTCATAATGTTAAGGGTTTAGATGGAGAGGAATTTGTTAAGTGTGTACAAGAAAAGTTACTGATTCAGTATGTGAATGTACCTACTAGAGAAGGTGCAAAACTTGACTTGCTCTTGGGAAATAAAGCAGGGCAGGTGACTGAGGTGTCAGTGGGGGAGCACTTTGGGGTCAGCGACCTTAATTCTATTTGTTTTAACATAGTGATGGAAAAGGATAGACCAGATCTAAAAGTTGCAGTTGTAAATTGGAGGAAGGCTAATTTTGATGGTATGAGGCAAGAACTTTCAAAAGCTGACTGGGGGCAGATATCGGCAGGTGAAGGGGTGGCTGGAAAATGGGAAGCCTTCAAAAATGAGATAACGAGAGTCCAGAGACAGTATATTCCTGTTAGGGTGAAAGGAAAGGCTGGTATGTGTGGGGAATGCTGGATGACTAGAGAAATTGAGGTTTTGGTTAGGAAAATGAAGGAAGCATATGTCAGGTATAGACAGCAGAGATCGAATGAATCCTTAGAAGAGTATAATGGCAGGAGGAGTAAACTTAAGTGGGAAATCAGGAGGGCAAAAAGGGGACATGAGATAGCTTAGGTAAATAGGGTTAGGAAGAATCCAAAGGGATTTTATAAATATATTAAGGACAAAAGGTTAACTAGGGAGAGAATAGGGTCCCTCAAAGATCAGTAAGGCAGCCTATGCGTGGAGCCACAGGAGATGGGGAGATACTAAATGAATATTTTGCATCAGTATTTACTGTGGAGAAGGACATGGAAGATATAGAATGTGGGGAAATGGATGGGGACATCTTGCAAAATGTCCATATTACAGAGGAGGAGGTGGTGGATGTCTTGAAATGCATAAAAGTGGATAAATCCCCAAAACCTGATCAGGTGTACTCTAGAACTCTGTGAGAAGCTAGGGAAGTGATTGCTGGGCCATTGCTGAGATATTTGGATCATCGATAGTCACAGGGGTGCCAGACGACTGGAGGTTGGCTAATGTGGTGCCACTATTTAAGAAACGTGGTAAGGAAAAGCCAGGGAACTATAGACAAGTGAGCCTGACATCGGTGGTGGGCAAGTTGTTGGAGGGAATCCTGATGGACAGGATTTCATGTATTTGGAAAAGCAAGGACTGATTAGGGATAGTCAGCATAGCTGCGTGCATGGAAAATCATGTCTCACGAACTTGCTTGAGTTTTTTGAAGATGTAACAAAGAGCATTGATGAGGGCAGAGTGATGGACGTGATCTATATGGACTTCAGTAAGGCATTCGACAAGGTTCCCCATGGTAGACTGATCAGCAAGGTTAGATTAGATCTCATGGAATACAGGGAGAATTAGCCATTTGGAAACAGAACTGGCTCAAAGGTAGAAGACAGGGGAGAGGGGTGGTGGTGGAGGGTTGCTTTTCAGTCTGGAGGCCTGTGACCAGTGGAGTGCCACCAGGATCAATGCTGGGTCCACTACTTTGCATTATTTATATAAGTGATTTGGATGTGAACATAGGAGGTATAGTTAGTAAGTTTGCAGATGACACCAAAATTGGAGGTGTAGGGACAGCAGGTTACCTCAGAGTATAATGGGATCTCAGTCAGTTGGGCCAATGGGCTGAGGAGGGGCAGATAGAGTTTAATTTTGCTAAATGTGAGGTGTTGCATTTTGGAAAAGCAAATCAGAGCAGGATTTATACGCTTAATGGTATGGTCCTGGGGAGTGTTGCTGAACAAAAGGACCTTAGAGTGCAGGTTCATAGTTCTTTGAAAGTGGAGTCATAGGTAGATAGGATAGTGAAGAAGGCATTTGGTATTCTTTCCTTTATTGGTCAGAGTATTGAGTACAGGTGTTGGGAGGTCATGTTGGGGTTGTACAGGATGTTGGTTTGGCCACATTAGGAATATTGTGTGCAATTCTGGTCTCCTTCCTATTGAAAAGATGTTGTGAAACTTGAACGGGTTCAGAAAAGATTTACAAGGATGTTGCCAGGATTGGAGGATTTGAGCTTTAGGGAGAGGCTTAATAGGTTGGGCTGTTTTCCCTGGAGTGTCAGAGGTTGAAGGGTGATCTTCTGGAGGTATATAAAATTATGAGGGGCATGGATAGGATAAATAGACAAAGTCTTTTCCCTGGGGTGGGAGAGTCTAAAAATAGACGGCACAGCTTTAAGGTGAGAGGGGAAAGATATAAAAGGGACATAAGGGGCAACTTTTTCATGTAGAGGGTGGTGAATGTATGGAATGAGCTGCCAGAGGAAGTGATCGAGGTTGGTACAATTGCAGCATTTAAAAGGCATCTGGATGGGTATATGAATGGGAAGGGTTTGGAGGGATATGGGCTAAGTGCTGACAAATGGGACAAGATTAGGTTAGGATATCTGGTCAGCATGGATGAGTTGGACTAAAGGGTTTGTTTTGTGATGTACATCTCTACGACACGATGACTCTAAGTACATTTAAAAGTCTGATAACAACGGGGAAGAAGTTGTTCTTGAATCTGTTTTCAAACTTTTGTCTCTTCTGCTTGATTGGAAGAGGGTGGAAGAGAACATAGTTGAAACTTTATTGCTGGAACAGCACAGCAGGTCAGGCAGCATCCAGGGAACAGGAGATTCGACGTTTCGGGCACAGGCCCTTCTTCAGGAAGAGAACATACCTGAGTTGGTAAGGGTCTTTGATTATGTTGGCTGTTTTCCAAGGCAGCGGGAAGTATGGATGGAGTCAATGGAAGGAAGGCTTATGTTTGTGACGGACTGGGCTGTGTTCACAACTCTCTGTAACTTTTCGTGGTCTTGGGCAGAAAAGTTGCCACACCAAGCTTGAGATATGATCGTTTCTGTGGTGCATCTATAAAAGTTGGTAAGGGCATTGTGAACATGTTTGATTTCCTTAGCCTTCCAACGAAGCAGAAACGTTGGTGTGCTTTCTTGACTGCAGCGTCGAAATGGGCAGGACAGATTTGTTGGTGATATTCACTCCTCGGAACGTGAAGCTCTCGACCATCTCCACATCAGCACCATTGATACAGACAGGGGTGTGTCCTCCATTCCACTCCCTGAAGTCAATGACCAGCTTCTTCATTTTGCTGACATTAAGGGAGAGGTTAAACTGCCTCCACTGCAAGCTCAGTCATTGCATTTCACTGTGTGAAATTGCATCAAAAACGTCAAAAAATCCAACCTGACTTTACACTGTATAGTTGATCCAGCCTCAGTGGTCAGGTTCTTGAGTCCATATTAATCTCTATGTGGGAATAGCAGCAGATCTGAAGCACCTGCAGTTATTTGGGTTTTTTTGTTTGTACAACATTCTCTGTTTTTATAAAAGAAAACAACTTTGGATGCTAAAGATCTGAAACAAAAATAGAAATTGCTGGAGAGACTCAGCAGATCTGGCACATCTGTGGAGAGAGAAAGCAGAGTTAACATTTCAAGTCCAGTGAACTCTGTTTCCTTGTCCACTGATGCTACCAGATCTGCTGAGTTTCTGCAGTAAATTCTGTTTTTGTTATTATATTTCTGAATGGACCTCTCAAATTTTAAATTTAATGTTGATCTGGCTCTTTGTGCATCTTCTCTGCAGCCATAACATTGTATTCCTCGCTCTGTCTACTACTCTTTTATGCACTTTGTATCATGTGATCTTCCTGTATTGCATGCAAAATAAAACTTTTCACTGTACCTAAATACGTGACAATAATAAATCAAATCAAAAACAATTTCAGCTTTACAAACCGAAAGAACTGCGAATGCTGTAAATCAGAATCAAGAACAGAAATTGCTGGAAGAGCTCAGCAGGTCTGGCAGCATCTATGGAGAGAAATCAGAGTTAACGTTTCAGGTCCGATGACCCTTCCTCAGGCCGACTGTGGTTTGAAATCAACAAATAATTTTGATGAAGGGTCATCTAGACTTGAAACGTTGGACTGCTCTGTCTCTGTGGATGCTGTCTGACCCACCTTGACCTCCAACATTTGTTGTTTTCAGTCCAGATTCCAGCATCTGCGGTAATTTGCTCCTATGATTCTGTTTTTGCTTGGTTCCGATCGGTTGATTGACTGATTTATTTATCGTCACTTGTATCAATTTATCAGTGGAAAACTTTGTTTACAAGCCGCACAGGCAGACCATAGTAAGCAAGAATGCACAGAACAAAAGATTTAGATGGAGGCATACAGGTAACATTGCACAGGGCGAACAAGAGACGTCAATGTTAGCAAGGTCAGCATTAGAGTCAGAGAGTTATAGAGATGTACAGCAGAGAAACAGACCCTTCAATCCAACTCGTCCATGCCGACCAGATATCCTAACCTAATCTAATCCCATTTGCCAGTACTTGGCCCATATCCCTCTAAATCTTTCCTATTCATATAGCTATCTAAATGCTTTTTAAATGCTGTAATTTTATCAGCCTCCACCACTTCCTCTGACAGCTCATTCCATACCCACTCCACCCTCTGTGTGAAAAAGTTGCCCCTTATATATCTTTCCGCTCTCACCCTAAACCTATATTTCATACTCGAGAGTCAATAATCTAAAATCTCCAGCATCTGCAGTTCTCTGTTTTATTCCTAATTTTTTTTTTTGCTGTTGTGTTGTTGCATACAGTTTTAGGGACATAAAATGAGCTAAAGGCCACACTCGTGTTGTATAAGTCTATGAGTGTGTGCTCCCTCAGGCTCTGGTCTGGCTCACTTAGCTGCAGTAACGCGGTTCTCCGCTGTACGGCGGGCGGGCGCTGTCGCAGGAGGACCGTCTGGCCGGGCAGGCAGGCAGGCAATGGCCGCCCTGGAGTCGTTGCTGGATGAGGTTGCCCTCGAAGGGCTGGACGGGATCACCGTCTCCACCCTGTGGTTCCGGCTCGACAACCGCGTCCCCGCCTTCCCGCTGCACCTGGATCCGGCCACCAAGCAGTTCGTGTGGGAGGCCCTCGCCGCCTGCCCGGAGTTCACCTTCTACCAGCTGCCCCAGGAGAGGCCGCCCTTGGTCTACCATGACAGGTAAGGGGGGGGGGGGGGGGAAGATGATGGGGGAAAAGTAGGAGAACCATAGAATCCCTAGTGGAAACAGGCCATTTAGTTGGACAAACCCACACTGACCCTCTGAAGAGTATCCCACTCATTCCCCCTACCCAATGCACCAAGCCACTTATCCCTGGACACTACAGGCAATTTATCACAGCAAATTCACCTCACACTGTGGGAGGAAACCATTGCAGACGCATTGCGCCCGAGGCTGGGATCGAACCAGGGTCCCTTGGGATGTGAGGTAGCAGTGCTAACCACTAAGCCACTGTGTAGATGGGGGACTGTGTACAGAAGACAAAGGGGATGGGGAGGTGAGGGGAAGCGGGGAGAAAAGAAGATAGAGGGAGGGTTGAGTAGGTGGAGGTGAGTGTAAGATGGGGGAGGGAGTGAGGGTGTGATGGGGGGAAAGGTAGTTGGGGAGAGGGAGGGAAGATGGAAGGTTTGGAGACGAGGGGCTAGAAGGACAAGGGAGAGGGAAAATGGGAGGTAGAGTAATGAGTTGGGCAGGAAGTATCTGCAGTCCTTATTTTCTCCAGGTAGAGTAATGAGTTGGGCAGGAAGAAGATGGGAAGGGAAAGTAGGGGAGGAGCAGAGAGTTGTAGATGTTCCATCGTTGAATATATTGAAGATGGGATAGACAGACAGTCTTGCAATCCAGTGATGGCAAAAGCTGGGAATGCTCACACTGGAGGTGTTTGGGTGATAGTGGAGAGCTGTGAGTGGTTGTGCTGCAGGATGGTGGGGAAGTGAGTCAAGTCAAATATTTTACATCAACTTGTGTTTAAGTGGATGGTATGGTGGCTCAGTGGTTAGCACTGCTGCCTCACAACACCAGGAACCTGGCTTCAATCCCAGCTTTTGGCGACTGTTTGTATGGAGTTTGTGCATTCTTGCTGTGTTTCCTAGTGCTCTGGTTTCCTCCCACAGTCCAAAAGTGTGTAAGTCAAGTGAATTGGCTATGCTAAATTGCCCATAGTGTTAGGTGCATTAGTCAGGGGTAAATGTAGGGGGATGGGTTATTCTTTGGAGGATCAGTGTGGACCTGTTGGGCCAAATGGCCTATTTCCACACTGTAGGGAATCTAATCTAATCAACTGAGAGAGCTGATGGAAGTCCAATTTAATGTCTCATCATAAACACAATGTCTCTGGTGCAATTTTGGTGGAAGGAGAAATTTCCTGATCCTGGGGCCATCAGTGATACTGACACAGCCAGAATTAGAAGAGCACAGATATCTCAGTGTTGGAAAGCTGGATAAGATTAGAGAAGGGGAGGAGTAAGTTTTTTTTTAATGGATTGAAAGCAAGGATGTGATTTTGAAAATTGTGATATTGCCACACCTGAGACTCAGTGTTGGAATTTTTTTGTTTCCTACCAGTAGATCTTGAGTTCTAACCCTGCTCCAGAAATGTGAGCACATCATCTGGGTTGACATCTAGTGCAGCAGTGAGGCATCATTGCACTTAAGAGTTTCCATATTTCAGATTGAGAATCAAGACCCTGTCCTCCCAGGTGGATGTGAAAGTTTCCACAGCACCAAAGAGAGTAGGGAACCTCTCTATTTCAGCAAATTCTGGGCCGTTGTTTTCATGTGATCCTCCATGAACAATCTTAAACAGTTAAAGCAGTGAATTGTTTAATTCTTCTTGCTTTTAACGTCCACTTGTCACAGTACAGTGTTCAGTGCGCAATAACGTTGAGCGCAGTATGAGCTGGAGTGAGCTGCTGTACTAAGAATTTTTTTCACTTTATTCATTCATTGAATGAGGTGTCGCTGGCTAGGTGGTATTATTGCCCAGAGTGTGAACCACATTGCTGTGGGTCTGGAGTCACATGTAAGCCACACCAGGTAAGGATGGCAGTTTCCTTCTCTAAAGGACATTAGTGAACCAGATGGGTTTTTCCAATAATCAACAATGGATTCATGATTTTCATTATACTCTTAATTCCAGATTTTTAAAAAATTGAATTCAAGTTCCACTTTCTGCCATGGCAGGATTTGAACCAAGGGCCCTAGAACATTACCTGGGTTTCTGGATTAACAGTCCAGTGATAATACCACTAAGCCATTGCCTTTCCCCATTTTTCCCCTCCTCCCCTGAAAGTAATAGCATTACTTTATGGAACACGTTTACATTTGTTCAATAATGAACTTACTGAAATAGAAAATAATGATGAAAAGCTAAAATAAAAGTACTAAATATGTTGTTTCAAAATAAATCCGAACTGATCACATATTATTTGTCTATATTGTGTGTTAAGTACCCAACAGTCCTGTCTGTTCTGAACTAGGATTATAAAGCTTCAAGATTCAAAACTTTAATCTTCTGTGTTCAATTTGTTATTCAAGCTCTTAATGAAATGAATATTTTGCTTTCTAAATGTAATATTCACTCATGAAGAATGCACACTCTAATTTGAAAGTATGATTGTTTTGATCAGTACCTTACATGTTCAACTGCATTTTAATCTTTTTATGTTTTGTTCCTGATAAGATATGAAGAAATTGATCCGGAGACAGGAATTCAAGAGACGCGGAGGGATCCTACACCTAGAGATGATATCTATCCAGTTTGCATCATTTCTGACAATAAAGATGGAATTCAGGGTTCCTGTCAACATTTTCACAAGCGAAAAGATGTAACTGCAGAGATAAGGACTCATCAGTTTATACCAAGGTGCACATTGGATGAAGCTATAAACAGGTGAGTTATGAAAGCTTATCTATAATTTTGTGGAATTCAAAGTTTTCTTTGTTGTTTCGCGGGATGTGCATCTTACTGGATTTGCTGTTGGTCTGTTTGCTGAGCTGGTAGGTTTGTTGGCAGATGTTCCATCCCCTTTCTTGATGACATCATCAGTGCTGTGTTGCCTTGTGTGAAGCGCTGCTGTATTGTTGCACTTTGAATTGATGTGGTTCTGTTTGAGCTGTTTCTGGTTGGTGCCAGTTCCGATTTTTCCATTGCAGCGGATTGTATATTGGGTTTAGATCAATGTGTTTGTTGATAGAGTCTGAAGAGGAGGAGGACCGTGCTTCCAGGAATTTCCTTGCTGTTCTTTGTTTGGCCTGTCCTAGTATCGTGTTGTCCCAGCCAAACTCATGGTTTTTGTTGTCCGTGTGTGTGGATACCAGGGAGAGTTGTTTGTGTCACTTAGTTGCTAGCTGGATTCATGAATGTGGTTTACTAGCTATCTGCCTGTTTGTCCTACATAGTGCTTAGTGCGCCTAGTGCATGTCGCATCCTTTATTCTGGTGAGCCGCTGCCTGAGTGCGGCTGTCAGTTTGTGTCCTGTCAAGTCCCTAGTGGTTGGAGCAGTCTAGCTGTCAGTTTCGAAATGTTTTTAATGTATGGGAGAGTAGCCAGTGTGTTGGGGCATGTCTTGTTGTCTTGGCGTTGCTTGTTCACTAGGCTTCTGTGGACGAAGCTGTAGAGTATCTGTTTTTAGCAAAGACTTGGTATGGGTGTTTTTCTTCCCCTCTTCACAGTTTCGGGGTGCTGCTGTGTATTGCTGCTCTTTTGAACATGGTCCTAATGCAGCTTCTTTTGTGAGTGTTCGGGTGGTTGTAATTGTAGTTTAGGATCTGATCAGTATGTGCGGTCTTTCTTTACACTTTTGCTATGCATTCACCATCCTGTGTCCTTGTAACTATTACATCTAGAAATGGGAGTTGGTTGTTGTCCTCCTCGCTAGTAAATTTGATCCTGGAAATGCTGTTGATCTTCTGGCGTGTGTTCTTGATTTTAGCTCTTTTGATTAACGCAAAAATGTCATCAAAAGTCTCACTGGCAAGGCCAGCATTTATTCTTGTGCCCTAACTACACTAGAACTGAAAGGCTTGCTTGGCCATTTCAGAGATGCTTGTGAGTTAACCACATTGCTGAGGCTCTGGAGTCACATGTTGGTTATCCTTCTGTATAGAGGATGAGTGAACCGGATGGCTTTTGATAATTGGTGATAATTCTGTCGGCCATTATTTCTGAGATGAGTTTTACATTATGTTTTAATTGAATTTGAATTCCAGCTTCTATGGTGGAATTTGAACCAACCTGTTCAGAGCAGTGTAGGAGCAAATTACTGCAGCTGCTGGAACCCGTACTGAAAACAACAAATGCTGTAGGTCACAGTGGGTCAGACAACATCCATGGTGAGATACCAAGCTAATGTTTCGAGTATAGATGACTCTTCATTGGAGCTGAAGTGAAGTGTGTGGCCCAGACAGCATTTATCCTGTAGTTTGGATGGGGAAGGGAGGAAGGTGGGTGTAGCATGCTAGTGGAGAAAGGATTTTGCTAGTTCAGATTAAGTGATCGGAACGGCAGAACAGTGGTGTGTTTCCTGTCAGACTTGCAAGGACAGACAGTCCCCCTGGGTTGGGGTGGTTGGGAGAGAGGACATGATAACAAGCTAAAAGAGAGGGAAGAAATGGTTCACAATTTAAAGGTGGTTGAACTCCATATTAAGTCCAGAAAGCTGTAAAGTACCTGGTCTGAAGATGAGATGTACCAGTTGCGCTGAAATTCACTGGAATACTGCAACATGCCTAGGACAGATAAGTGGCCATGCATATAGGATGCTGTCCTCAGCATGCTGCAATGTTCCAGTGAATCACAGCGCAAACTGGAAGAATAATATCGCATCTTCAGACTAGGCACTTTACAGCCTTCTGAACTTAATATGGAGTTCAACACCTTCAAATTGTGAATCATTTCTTCCCTCTCTTTTTAGCTCATTGTCATGTCCTCTCTACCCTCCCCTCATCCCCGGGGGACTTCTGTCCTTTTCAGGTCTGATTGGAGATACAGCATTGTCCTGCCGTTCTCACATTCTGATCACTTAATCTGAACTATCGACATCTTTTCACCACCCAACACAACCATTGCCGGCCCTTTCCCCTCCCAGTCCCCCTCCCCCTCCCCTTCCCCCTCCCCCTCCCCTTCCCCAACTATAGGATAAATGCTGTCCCCTGCACACTTCAGCTCTGATGAAGAGTTATCTAGACTCGAAATGTTAGCTTGCCCTCTCTCCATGGATGCTACCTGACCCACTGTGATCTCCATCATTTATTTTCACATCTCTTCAGAGCATTACCTGGGGCCTCTGGATTACTAATGGCATTCTTGTAGCCAGGTTACAAAAAAGTTACTCCCTGAAATTCTATCCCATCTTACGACTGTTTTATCTAATAGATAAAGTTAATAAAGCTGGCAGCTGGTGTTAAAAGTAGATTTTTAACACATGGGTCACATTGCTTTTGTGAATTGGTATTTCAGGAAATAGGGAGAGATAGGACATTGACAGATTTGAAAATAGGAGAGCTTGAAATTTGACACATTAACCTGGAAGGGTCAATAACTGGCTGGGGATGAAGTGTTTTGTGGTCACCGTCCATGTCTAAATTGGTCTCTTGTTGTCCCCAAGGCAAGGCATAGACAAGGAAGGAAGCCAAGGATTCCTTTGGAGATCCCAGAGGTAGTATCGTGGAGCTGGATGAAAATAGCTGATGTCGGTTATGATCTGATCATGATAACCATCCCTTGCCTTGCCTGAGGACATCGAGTGGTCCATTCAGTGAGTTGAGGAGTCCTCAGGTTGTAAGGCACAGGCAGGATACACAGAAGGGCAACAATAATGAAGCTAGCTAATTTAAACCTGCATTTTATAGGTGAATTATGATCTAATACTTCTGTTACACTGCAGTTATATATCTCAATGCTTCTGTTATAGACTCAGCCAGACCACTCAAAACATTCTTAAGCAGGCAACCCAGATCATAACTTTGTAATTTATTTCAGTAAGTGTACAGTGTAAGTTACCCAGAGTAAGTTAGTGAGGTTGACAACCAGGTTTTAAAACAGACAAAAATGTATTCACAAAATTACACAATAAAACACAAAGAACAGAATAGAGAACCCCTATAGAACTCAGTCTATCCAGACTAGATTTAATTATGCTGTTCTGAATATACACAACAGTCCCATTAAGCAAATCCCTTTTAAAAAAAACAGTAAAGATAGAACACACACTTACAGGTTGAAGTTAGAAGGAGAGAGAGTTTTTGCAGACTGTTCACACAGTCCACTGCTGAATTTCTAACTAATTCTGGACTGAACTGCTCAGCTAGAGAGCTGACCACTCTCCTTTCATTATACAGGTCACTTCTAAAACATGACCACTTTGGCCTGAAGTCTCATCTGTTTACAAATAAACAAAAAGGCCTCTCAATACCCTTGAATGTCTGTACCGAACCAGTCTCATCGGAACTGGGAGTTGTTTACCACCCCTCTGAATAAAACCAAGGGTACAGTCTCCTTGAGAAAAGGAGCAGCTTTTAGAAAAATGGGACCAGCTTTGTGACTCTTCACACTTCTAAAAGGTCTGTATTCTTTATATCTACTCTACTGTAAAGGCTCATTTTGAATCCTCTATTCTGTTTTGTTCTGTAGATGGGGTGAGAGATTAGTCATTGTTGCCTCTCAAATGGTTCGTCATCGAGCCCTGATCGGGTGGGAAAGTGATCCAGAATTGAAGCTGCCTGACTATTCTTACTGCATTCTGGAAAGGCTGGGCAGAGCAAGATGGCAGGGAGAGCTGCAAAGAGACCTTCACAGTGGAGCTTTCAAGTGAGGACAAATTTCATTCAGAGAAACTGTATCCTTTTGTACAATTGTTTTAATTTTAAAATTATGTTACTTTTTTTTGTAGAATTGATGCTCGTAAAATGCATTATCACCGAAGAGTTCTCGACAGAAACAGTCTGATTACTCTGCAGTCACACGTGATTCGTCAGCCTAATGGCAACCAGCAGTATTCCATTTTGCTCCTTCTCAAACGCTTTCACATTGACCGGTAAAATAGTTTCGTTTGAAAGCTTGTGTTTGACTTCAGTGCTTTAAAACAATGTTGTAATATGCAATAATATAACTGGCAGTTAACTACACTTTGGGTGCCAATGCTGAGATGCTTCACTCATTGCTGAAAGATATGCATCACAAGTATCAGTGAAAGTTATCCACATTGGTTATGTGAAGAAATATTGTCAATCCGAAGGACAGTTATTTTTAAAAATGGTACTTAAAAATTTTGGCAAAAGAAATTCACATCCCACTAGCTCCTCATCAGTTGTTTAAAATAAGAACGTGATAAGCAAATAGACAGAACTCTGCTTGCAAGGGCAGAGTACAGTATGGATTTATAACTAAACACTTGTACCTCTGCAACATGCTGTAATATCGCAGTGCCATATTTTGAGAGCATTAATCTCACTTTGAGTTAATCGTTTTAGTGACAAGCTGCTAGAATCTAATCACATCAATGAGTGTTACGTTCAGGATTCACTGCTCTTTTAAAAAAAAAAGTTTACTTTGGTATTTCTCTAACATCTTAACTCTAATTTGGATAGGGTGAAATTTTACATGAAAAGACACATTTATTTCATTTGCCTATACTCCATGTGTTTGCTTGAGCAGCAGACTGAGAAGCATGTGCAGGGTGAAAGGTTCTTCAGTTGTACATAACCTTGGTTCGACCACACCCAAACTATTATGTGCAGTTTTGGTCTTACCTATGCTGTGCTTTGATTTAGATTTAATAATAATGATGAGGCTAATAGTGCTGACTTACATTGGAGTAAATTAGGTAGAATCCTCCAGAAAGTACTTGAGCATATTAAGCACACACTTCTGGATGTTAAGGTTCAAGTTCCTCTGCTGCTCCATAGGCTGCACTGCAGCAGTATCTCACTGAGAGACGAACCATTGAAATGCAAAGTTGGTACTTTGACATATAGTTATTCCACTATTCCAGTGGTGGAAAAGGTTGAGGCCAACGTAATTATTATCAAACAAGCCCAGTTATCCTGAAAATTTTAATTTGCAAGTATGGAATCTTCTTCCTTTAGAAGTTAATGCATGTTGGGATTTTTAAGAAGCCATGTTACTCTTGCTGTTTAGCTCTTTTTGTCCATCCTGGAACAGGCGGCTTAACTAGCCTGTTCCTGTGCCGTGAAAGCTTTGTGATGCTATGGACACACTGTACTACATCAGACGCCAGACTTATGGCAAGACTCTGCTTAAAAGCACTGTGGACTGCTATTGGCATAGTGAGTGCAAAACCCTGTCCCTTCATTGCTCACCATTTCTTTTTTACTAACTCTTTGGATGTATGTGTTTCTGGCAAGACTATCACTTCTTGTCCATCCCTTTTTGACCTTGGGATTACGATGGTGAGCCAGTTTCTTGAATTGCTGCAGTCCATATGGTAAAGACACACCCAAAGTGCTGTTAATTTCACTCTCAGTCTAATTTTATTGTTACTAAAAGCAGACAATTAGGAAGGCAATTGGTATGTTCACCTTGAAGCACAGGGTTGCTTCAATTGTACAGAACTTTGGTTAGTTCACACCTGGAGTAATTTGTGCAGTTTTGTTCCCCCTTACCTTGTTAAGAATATTGTCATTGAGAGTGTGAGATAAAGGTTTGCAACTTGTGTTCCTGATGAAAAGATTTGAAATACTGGGTCAGTATTCCCTAGAGTTTCAAAGAATGGGGTGAAGAGAGTCATTTTGGACCCATCGCATTATCTGCTTTTTTCTCTACACAGATGCTGCTGGACATCCTGAGTTTTGCCAGAACTTTCTATTTTTATTTCAAATTTCCAGCATCCGCAATGTTTTGCTTTTAGTAAAAGGGCTAAGCAGCATAAATGTTTCCCCAGTTGGTGAGTTTAGAAACATTGGACAATTTCAGAATAAGGGGGAAACCATTTGGGACCAAGAAAAGGAAAATTCTTTTTACAAGGAAATTCCAATATCTTTGGAATTCCCTACCCCAGAGGGCTGTGGAAACTCAGTTATTGACTATTTCCATAGTAAAAATTGACAGATTTCTGAAAAATGTGTAATGGCAATGGTGTGGGGGAAAGCGATTTTGATATGGATGATCAGCTATGATACTAATGATTGGTGGAGCAGGCTCAGCAGGCCGGATGGCCCACTCTTGCTTCTATGTTCCAATGAATACCTTGCATTTTTAGTACTGATCAAGGGTCAAGAAAATGTTAACTCCTGAGTGAGCTGAAAAGTTTTCATGACCTGAAAGTAGCAAGTTTACACTGTTGCTGCATGGAGCTTCCTTTGGTTTAAGTGGGTTTTGTGTAACCTGTGTTGTTCCACTTGATGATGTTATGAAATTTGCTCATTCTTTATTCATTGCTTCACTTTTCTATCCATTATGCAGGAGAAGCAAATATGATATTTTAATGGAAAAAATCTCCCATATCCTTGTCAACCGGCCCAATCAGATGGAAATCATGTTGACTCTCAGGGATGAGCTGGTAGGTTTTTCAAAAGACAATCAGTGGCATAATATGGTGGGGTGGAAGGTTGAGGTGCTGGCGGTCATGGTTTATCATTTTGTTTCTATGCAACTTATCTTTGGTAGCTTTCTGTTCTGATTCTTGATATAATTTCCATTGATGTCGGAGGGTACAGTGTTTTTTACTGTCTCTGGTGCACTTGTGTTAGCAATAGTTGTCGTTAATGTGCCGTGCTGGCCTCCCTGTGGAAGTTGTCATTTGTCCTAAACACCAGATAAAGTCTTTGGAACAAACTATATCACTTTGAATAAGTCATTCTTCAAGTGTGATCCCACTGACTCTCATCAGTTGTTCCAGTCTGCAATATATAGTTTTTGGGGGAGAGGCAGGAAGGCATTAAAACCAATAAATGTAAACACTGTAATGCTGGAAATAACAGCTCAGGCAGCATCTGTGGAGAGAAAACCCAAGTTCCTTTCTTGGGTCCCTGACCTTTTATTGCAATACTGAATGTATTCTGACGAAAGGTCAATGACCTGCAACATCAATATTGTCTTCCCCTGCATAGGTGCTGCCTGAACTGATTATTTCCAGCACTTTCTACTTCAATTTAAGATTTCAGCCTCCACCAAATTTTGCTTTTGATGTCCAGCCAAACCTTTATCTTTGACTGACTGGTGATGACAAATTGCTTTTACTTGATTTTTAAGTACCCGACTCACTAAATATTAAAGCAGCAAGAAAACGTGTGGGTGAAATAATCTGTTAGAAAAGTTCTTTGTGAAACCAGCGATAATAAGTCATTATTTTATTGAAGAGTTGTATCATTGATATTACTCCACCACACTTCATGTAGTGAGAGAATTTTTGAAGCTTTGCAAAGAAACCTTGAAATAATGGTTTGTCTTTGAATAAAAGCTTCAGATATAAGATATCTGGAATTTAACTGTAGCCTTTTCTTCTCCTCAAGAATTTGGTATCAGGTTCTAAGTGGCAAAAGTGTGTTACATTCCTTAAATAATACTTTGACTTTTTTTGCAATTGTTTTGGCTTTTGTGGTTTGTTATTTTAAGATTATCTTTTTGAAAATGACACATCTGTTCACCTGTTTTCACCTGCATTTATATCTGACCAAAAACAAAATCGGCAACAGATTTACTTTTAATTATGCAACTTGTCAAATTATTTGTTCCCAGTAGGGAAATATACCTACACCACTTTATTAAGCCAAACAATGAAACCACTCAAAATGTACTGGTGTTATTTTTAGTTCCTTTTTTTTATTTGATTAAATATGTAATTGTATACACGAAAGACCATTTCTTTGAACTACTTTCTGTCTACTTTCTGTTTAGAGTCTTTGTGAGAGAACATTTAAGAAGCTTTATCAGTATATGGTGACTGGTGGAATAGCCAAGGTGGTTGCTGTTCCCCTCAAAGACCTGAATCCTGAGGGAGGACCATGTGTGACAAAGAAAGGTAATCAAGACTTAATTTATATTTGACAACTGCAGTGTCCCATCCTTATCCGTAGTGCAGGTTAGATGTTGGTTTGGATAGCTAGAGGTTTACAGTACAATCTTGATAGAGCTGGTTTAACTGAACGTTGTTAGCCTCTGGTTATACTGTCACCTCCAATTCAGAATTTCCGACATGCTAGTGCAAGAGTTTGATATAATTTTAGGGGCCCTAATTTTCCTCCAGAATGCACTGAAGACCTGTGATATGATTTCCCCCACATGGATGACCTGCAGCTTCAAGTAGAAATCCAAGCCGTTGTGAACTCGGGATTTGAGAACTTTCTTACCTTAACTTTCTAACCTTAACCCTGAACCTGAATAATATGTTAAGGTAATTGTTACCTGTGATCCAGCATCTTTTTAAAAGAAAATTTCTTATACCTACTGCACTTCACACATTCTCAGGCTATAGTCTCTGATCTGTATCTGTAGATATTGAAATTTGTATGCCAGGATAGGGATGAGTTTTTGTAGTCTTATCTATATCTTGCACTGTGACTCAGTAGTGCCTATTTTAGAAACTGGATTCAAAATTATTCATTAGGAACAAATTGTTGTAAGTCCTTTTAGTAGCATTTCATGTGAAATAATGAAATTGAATCTGAACAATGGGTGAAAACTTTGATAAGTTATCACCTTAAAGAGAGCCAATATCCAGCAGTGGAATTTTAATATTTCTGTATTGTAACATCAGTAGTTGATTTGCTGAATTGCCAATCTAAATTTGATCTCAATCTTGTGAATTCATTCTAGTTGTGATATGATAGATTTGGCCTCTTGTCCAAGCTCGAATTAAAAATTTTCAAAGGCTAGAGAGAAACCATTGCAGTATGCATACCCAGCAAATGTGCAATTGCCTTATTTTGGTGTCAGATAAGATTTTGAAATATCTCTTTGTAGATTAAATATGATTTTATTTCAGGTCTAATGATAACTGATGTCCAAATACTTAACATGAAGGGAATGAATTGGAACTCTAAAGAATTTAGTGTTGAAGTGACCATTACTGTTTTCAGGAACTCAGATTATTGTTCGATGTCTGAAACTGATAAAGCCATATGGGAAAAAGGTAGATGATGAAGATGACGACGACGACGATGAAGATAATAAGACAGTTGAAAGAATGGATGTCGTTTATGAGCGAGATATGCTTACCCAGGCTTACGAATTAAGTGAGTTTGAAAAATTGTGGCAAGCTGTAAGTCTGCATTTTAGACAAGTCACTCATTTATGTACTGCCTTTGACAGATTATGTGCAGGTTTTCCTGCAGATAATACATATCCCTTGTATGTGCTGAGAATTCAAAGCTGAAGAAATGTTGCAATGAAAATACTCTAAACTTGTTTTATGAATTTATTTATTTTATTCTAACTGTATCCAACAGCCACTTAGTGAGCAAGAAGAGATCCTTTTCAACTAAGTACAGAAGAACCTTGATTATCTGAAGGACAAAGGCGGGGATTATTTCATTCCATTAATTGAATTCCAGATAATCGAATGCCGGCTGACATAGTTTATCCAAGCATCGGGACCTTGTGATCTTGCCGGATAATTGAATGCCACACCCTGTGTGTAGCAAGCCCAATGTAGGAAACTTTGTGCATCAAAAATGCAGTGGGTTGAATTTTGCAAAGAACTGCAAAAAAAAAGTCCTTGCTGCTGGGCTCATGTATAAGTAGCCAACCTATGGGGCTTAACAATTGATTGCTGGAGTTGAGGGCTGGAAGGAAAGAAAGAGGTTTGGTTGCTTTCAACTAAACAGAACAGCTGATTGGTGAGTGTATCCAGTATTTAAAGTAAAAGAAAAATCTTAAGTTTGTGTTCAGGCCTCTAGTCTTTTTCTCTCTCTCAAAAATAGCTTGTTACCTATAAGATTGATACAGCTATAAAATAATTGCAATAACATGTAAAGAATAGGGATACTGGAGTGAATAAATAATAAATTAAAAATGACAGTGATGGCAGACTGGGTGATATATTAGTACTGCAGCATGTGGGAGATGCTGGACATCAAGGTGATCTAGAGAGAACACCACTTTACATGTGTTTGCAGTTTAAGTAACTTTGAATCTGAGTTGACCAGTAGACTGACCTGCAGACATTGCACCATATCAGGGAGGGGGTAAGTTACCTGGATACTTTGTGAGGTGTGACCATGATCTGGAGGGGTGTGAATAAAAGTCTGGAAAGTGGAGTTAAGAATTTTCAGATCAGCCATGACTTTGTTGAATTATGGAGTGGATTTGATGAGCTGATGGCCTACTTCTGCTGTACGTCTTATGGATCTTTGGAAAAGGCACCTACAAAGACCTAGCAATCTCTGTTGCTGGTTTCCCCTCTACTTAATAACATTGTAAGCCTGGCTATTTTTAAGGGAATCTCCAGAAATATAGCAGCATGACATCAGCAAGCAGAGTAAACATCCAATTACATAGCAATATTCTCTGGGACAGCAAACCAGGAAATTTAAATATCTCATTATCTTGAACATTTTAAAATTTCAGATTGTGAGATAAATTATTTGATGGAGCTTAAAGATGCATATTTTTAGAAAAATAAAATGCAATTCTTAAAGAAATGCAGTGGAGAAATTTAGATTACACCAAATATGATATAAATTTTTAAGGCTAATTCCATGTGATCTAACTTTGCTAACCAGTGTATCATGCAGAACTTTGTCAAACGCCTGGCTAAAGCCCATATAGATAACCATCAGCTCTACCTTCATCAATCTTCTTTGTCACCTCTTCAAAATGAAAAGAATGAAGCCTCAAAATGAGGCTTCACCAGTGGCTCACTGATGAGGTTACCTGGCATGGTGCGAAATATCTGAAAATAAACCTGCCAGCTCAGCAAGCAAACTTACAACCTGAACCTCAACCTGAGCTAAAAATTTTCTCAAAAATCACAGAGTATTTAACTTTAGTTATTAACTTGTTTAAAAAGCCAGTTCTAGTTCATTCAATACAATGTGTGATGTTTTCATAGATTTTCAGAGTGAGACCAACAAATTTCATCCATTTGCTGATTCTGAGGGGACTGTATGCTGTACCTTCTGTAGAATTGTAGCACTGCTGACAACAACTTCTGGATCCTGACACACATCTAAGCATGTGCAGATTGCTGTCATTTTTGCTGAGTTTATTGATTATAAATGTTCAAAATCTGGGCCAAAAGAACAGTCAACTAATAAATAATTATAATGTGGACAGCAAAGTCCTTATTTGGGTTGGTGGCTGGAAGGATATTTTAAGTGTAAATCTGAAATGCTCCAACATTCTCTGAAGTGATATTGGGAAACAAAGGCACTACAACTGAGTTTCAGAATATTGAAAGGGTAGTCCAGGAGTAGGACAGTGTATGATATGATTGACGAAGTGGCCTTTTTATATTTGGAAAATCAACGCACTTCATGTTGACTACTTTTAAATGTAGTTGCTATTGTAGCACACTATGAAGATTCAGTGACATGGTGACATTTTAAACTTTTTCCTTTTGAAAGATATCATTATTTTCTTGGCATTTCTAGTTGAAAGAAGAGGCACCAAAGGAATTTCACAGACCGAAATCCGATTGGCATTGAATGTTGGCAAACTTGAAGGTCGGATGTTGTGCCGTTTGTTGGAAAGATACAAAGTTATTACGGTAAAGCATGGAAATGGGTTTATATCAATCCTAATCAGATTACAAAAGGATAAAATTGTTGCTTCATGTTTACAATCCACTTTTTGCACCACCTATACTACTCCATTCCTGGCTTCACAGTATTTTGTTTTCTCCTCCTTCCTTACTGCTATATGGTATAATTTGGATGGTCTGATATAAATCTAAAATAACTAAATGACCATCTACACATTAAACACATTAAACCTTCACACCAATAGTTGGTGGGGTGTCAATGGAATCTTATTAAAATTAAAGAAACAATGAAGTCTCTTGGATGCTGGGGACAGTCTCTCTTCAGCATTGATTTGGTGACACATTTTTTTTAATGGGGATTGAGATTGAGTTGATCCTTTTGTAGGTTCTGTATCTAAGCCAAGGCGGGTTTGCAATATATAAGGCCACTAATGATTGAGCAGTTAGTTAAACTCTTTGACATGACCGAATTTGGTTTTGTATGGAGAGGAGCTTTTCCCCATTTTGTTCTAGTTTATCCTGAAAGCCAATGTCCAAATGGATAGGTTAGTTCTAGCAGATGTATTTTTGAATGTAAAAGCTTTGGAATTCCAGGGCATCTGTTTTCTCAGCACAAGTTTCGAACCAGGATTCTATCCACTTAGACTTGAAGCTTAATGTAGCTCGAAGGTACCTTGCCAGTAGCATTCACTATAATATTTTTTGCCACGACGCGGATCTTCAAGCTGCCTGTATGGCAGTGGCTTCCAGTGGCAGAAACTATTTTCTGGCATGTACAGCCCTTCCCATGGGCTATGCAGTCTCGAGGGAACGTTGTTCAGCATAATCCTCTTGACCCCCTCCAACCAGTTTCCCGCCAGGAGGAGCAGAGCACAGCTGCTAAACCTGAGGTGCCCACAGACCGTTTTAGACTAAAGAGTATTTTAACAGAAAGTTCATCAGCTCTGACCAAAACCTTGACCCCTGCATGCTAGCGACATTGACTCCCTCAGGCTGATTTGTTAGGAAATGTTTGGAGCTTTTTTCTTAAAGTTTCACCAAGAAGATTATAGTTGGCAGTCCCTTGGAAAGCACATCTTGGCCACATGCTCTTGAAGTGGGAAAACCTTTCATCTTGCCCCTGCCCTGTGGAAAAATTTCCCACTGGAAATTAAACGGTTGCAGCCAATTGAGTGGAACTCCACCTTCACTAGGTACATCTCATCCTCTCGAGTCCCTTGGGAAGGACGTGTTGTCTTTCCACTCGACTTCCAAATATTTTGGAGTCCAAATTGATAAAACTGCAGGTGCATGAGAACGGACAGTTAATGTATTTCCTGGTTCTAAGTGCAAGTGGCCTTTCTGTAACAGGGCTTCATGGAAGACGAAGGTCGTCAGCGCACAACTAAATACGTGGCTAAGACATTTGTGGAGCAGAGTGAACTGAGCAAGCAATTTGAAAAGGAAAAGGCCAGAAGCGAGCGTTTGGCAATAACTAGTTTCCTGCCCCTTCATCATGCCGAACCGGAACCTGTCCCCCAGCAAGCTGTAGTACCAGTGAAGGACTTGCCTGAGAGGGAAGGTGTGCTGCAGGATTTATCAGAAGGCTCATCAAAGGCAAATCATGATCGAAAGCAGCCTGTGAAATTACCACCAGTCCCTGTGCAGGGCAAACAGTCTTCTCATTCAGAGCACAGAGGGAAGAAATGTACTACCTCTCAGAAATTATATAAAGGAAAGAAATTAGTTAAAAGTGCACTATTAAGAAAGCTCAAACTGAGAAAAGGTCGCAAGTCAAAATTGGGAAAAGGTCAGTGAATTGTGATTTTTTTTTGTACCTTATAGTGAATTATTTATATTGCAACAAAATCTTTTAATTGGTCAGGATTTTTGGTAAGAATTGTGGACATTGATATCTTAAGTTGCTTGATGTTTTGCTATTGCAAACTGTTCCAATTATTTTAAGTCACAGTTAAATAAACAAAAATTGGTTGTCTCTTTGGGAATCATCTGATGCAACATATACTGCAATGCATGTAAAATCACATATTGGAGAACTTTTTTTCTCCTTCTAGTGTGATAATAAAGTGGTGTATTTCTTTGCAAAGTATTTGATTTCTATTGAAAGTGATGAATGTGCCAGGACCTTTTAGGCACGTATTTGCTTCCATCTTTATTTGTCACTGTTCATAAACGAGTTTATGTTGCCAGTGCAAGAGAATCAAGAGATCCTGTGTGATTTTCTCTCAGCCCAAGAATCATCCTGGTTGTGTGACCTTCCCTGTCTTGTTCTGATTCATGAAATCCTGTGTCAATCTAGGTTCTATTCTGCCTACTTCCTGTTTTGATCCCAGCTGATGTTTGTGCTGGTCAAGTCAATCTCAGAATTAAATCTAACTGCTTGATTGTATTTCATTTTCCTTTAATTTAATGTAGTGATCTTTCATGGAAACATAAGCACAGCCGGCTGCAGGTTTATTTTTAACAATAAAACAGAAGTTAAAACAATAATAAAACAAACAGTCAAAATGTAGTTATTTAGGTATTTTCTAGTCAGCCAGTTCAGAGATATTACTATACACCTATGGAAAAGGTGGAACTTGAAACCTGGCCACTATCTAAATACAACAGTTTAAAAAATTTCAATTACCTGGTGAAACAAAATCTCATCTACTCCCCAACACCATAACTTTACAGTTAACCAACATCCAGAGTAACTTTCCAATTAAATCTATATGTTGATTTTAACTACTGCTTTGGTTCTGTGAGCTGCAAAGCCTTTTTCTTTGACTCTCAAAACTGAGATTTTCGATTTTCTCAGCTTTGAATCCAATGCAATTTCTAACCAAACACTCCAGGTTTGAATGCTTTCAGAAACTAAAACCCTTACACTGAGGTAATTAATTCGGTGAGCTACTTTGAACAAACTCCTTTTCTAGGAAAAGCTGTTCTTGCATTTGACCTCTGTTGGGCAGTTATGGAACTGAATTCAGAAGTTTTTAATTAAAACTTTACTAAAGTTTGCTCATCCTAGTCTCTGCTAAACTGATGGCTTAATGATTTCTGTTTCTTAACCTCAGTGTAAACAAATTTCCTTAACCCTCCAAGGGTCTTTGTCATCTACTTTCTAATACAAGATTACAGTACTGGAAAGACTGACCTAGTTAGTTATTAAACTCATTCACACAAATAGACCAAATCCATATGCCACGAGTTTAAAATGGAAAAACTTTTTTAAAAAAAAAATCACCTTTCATCACACTGCTATATTGTGACTATTGGCCTGTTCTGGTCCTAAGTGTATTGAACTACACTTGAAGGACAAGGATCCCCAATCACATTTTATGAAAGTGATACATCAGGTAATAAGAGTTAAAGACTTGGTGAAAAATTGAAAATGTTGCAGAGAGTTTCACCGAATTTCAGTCATGCTGAGAATAGTTGTTGGCACAAACAATCTATTTCATTTGATAAAATCATAGTTAAATTGTTAAAATACAATTTAATGAAATATAAATTGGTACATATCTTGTGTTAATCCAGCTATTAATCGTGACACGGTTATGTTGTGATATTAATGAGATTAGCCCCCAAGAGCTACCTCGGCCACTACAGGGATTGAACTGGCATTATTAAGCAACCCTCCAACCAACCGAGCTGAACAGTCTTATGCCAAAGCACAGATGAATATGGTTGTGACTCAACAACACAATGGCTCAATGGTTAGCACTGCTGCCTCACAGTGGCAGGGGCCTGGGTTTGATTCCACCCTCAGGCAACTGTCTGTGTGGAGGTTGCACATTCTGCCCATAGTTGTGTGGGTTTTCTCCAGGTGCTCCGGTTTCCTCCCACAGTGCAAAGATGTGCAGGTTAAGTGGATTGGCCAGGGTAAATTGCTCATAGTGTTCAGGGATGTGCAGGTTAGGTGGGTTAGCCATAGGAAATGCACGGTTACAGGGATAGGGTAGGGAGGTGGGTCTGGGTGTGATGCTCTTCGGAGGTAGACTATGGACTGGATGGGCTGAATGGCCTGCCTGTGCACTATACCGATTCTCTAATTCTAAAATCCGTATTCCCTCTTAGAGCAAATATTTTCTTTGCATGTAGACAAACTAATCTGAAGTCTCTTGTCTATTATAATTGGTCTTTGCACACCGCAAATATCCAACTGACCAAAAATGTTTTTCTCATTCTTCCAATCCAAAAATAAATATGCCCCACACAATTCAGTTCCTTCTAGTTGATCAGTGATTTAATTTATGTCATTTTTTTGTATCACCTGTATCTGCTATGATCTCTGTTTAATGGGACTTCAGTCCCAGAGGGTGATCTTTATGTATACTGAAACAGAGGATGCTCTTAATGCCAATGTAATTTAAGTGAAGAATGTTCTCCCAGTGTGGATTATACCCTTTTCATTTGTATTTGAACACACTGTAGGAAATACGGAAGATCATGTTTAACGTATCTAATGTCCCGTTTTATTTCACACTAGGGGTACATTTTCATAATTGCTTAGATCTTTGCTTATAGTTTGTGAAATATTCCTCACTGAGGAAAAAGCTCAATTGCCTGGATGTTTTTTTTTAATGTGCCAAGATGTAAATTAATAACATTTTATAATAATTTGTGTTTTATGCAGGTAGAACATTATCTGGTTCACTAAAAACAACTGCTGGGAGGATAGCTTCCCAAAACATTGCCAAAAATGTTGAAGAGTCCTCCACAGAATTTCAGCAAATAGATATTCAGTTAAACTCCTCAGAAGAGAATCCAGGCTGTACCTCTTGTACCGAAATAGTGCACGGTCTAAGTGAGGAGGATGTTGTTATTGAAGAGGTTAAAGTTGAAAAAGCAAAGGTATGCAAATAGTTTTCAGAACTAAATTAAAAATCACACAACACCAGGTTATAGTCCAACAGGTTTAATTGGAAGCACTAGCTTTCGGAGCGACGCTCCTTCATCAGGTGATTGTGGAGAATAAGATCGTAAGACACAGAATTTATAGCAAAAGTTTACAGTGTGATGTAACTGAAATTATACATTGAAAAATACCTTGATTGCTTGTTATGTCTCTCATCTGTTAGAATGACCATGATAGTTTCACTTCTTTCATATGTAAATCACAAAACTTTTTTAAAAAGTTATATTCTCACATTAACTGTAACAATTGGTGTCAGCCCAGATAAGATGTTGAAGGTGTTAGCCTCCTGTGTTCTGTTGTCTGTGCCATAATGTTTAGACTGATTCTAATCTAAAAAAATGAATTAACAGAGTCTTACATAGATTTCACAGTTTTCAGAACAGTTCAGACCTCAGTATTATCGTGTTTCTCCGTGTAATCACATGGACCCACTTTATGTTCAGCTTATTACAGTATCTAGGATAGTAATGTGTGGCCAGCACATTATAAAATAGCAAAGTCTAACCAGTTTTGTTGATTATCTATTTTATTAATTGACGATCCTGCTACATTGCATGTTTTTTTTTTTGCTGCAGTTTTCATTTAGTGGATGTTCAAACTAGTGATGTGTATGTATGGTATGTTTGGACTTGCCATTCAATTGGGTTCAGATAGTATCTTAAGCTTGGATGGTATTTATTATCATTCATATGAATGTTTTTTACATTTATCTTCTCAGGAGAAGGGACTTGGAAAGAAAAGGAAACCATGTAAGGAGACCCAGTTAAAGAGGCCTCATGAAACTTTTAGGATGCTAAAACGCCAGAACATGATATTAGAAGCTGTGCGGAATTTGAAATTGATTGAAAGTCTGTTTTCGTAAGTTTTATTGCATTATGTCAACATATGAATCTCGAGTAAGTCTGTTGAAGCTTTACCAAACAACTGTTTCATTAATGCAATTGTTTCTGGAGAAGCAACTGTCAAAATTTATTAAGATGTCATTTATTTCTAGACTTGCAACACATTAAAAAGTTTTACTGCAAATACTGATGATTCAATATTACTTTTTGTTTGAAACACAACCTTTCTTTGAAATGGATTAGACACAACATGATGCAAAATCCATCTGAATGCCTTTCTGTATTTCTGCTTCTGTTATAGCATTGAGCATTTGCAACAGATTACAACAAATAAATCACTACTAAGTGAATAAATGAAACGAGCCGTGATATATTGTTGTGTTTTAAAAAATACTTTAAAGAGATAACGAACATGTTTAACTTCACTTTCTTTGAACCTGGATGAACTGCTTTCAGAATTCATTTAACTTCTTTTGATCTTAAATTATGGTATAATTTTTTCAGATTTCTTCGACGCACCCATGTCAATGTGTCATCTTCGCTTGCATGGGCAATATGATTATACCTGCAACTTTAAAAGAGCCCATAATGTATTTACCTGTTGTGCCAACTGAAACTAATGTTGCTGGAGGCAATTACTTAAGAGTGAGATAGGGGGAGGGGAGACAAAGATAGTCCAAAAATTGGTTTAGCAAATATGCATTGAATTACATTCGAGACAGTTTGATGTTTAACTATTAAGCCCATGTTTCTTTCAGACAACCCAATAATGTAGGTAGCTAGTAGAAAGTAGAATTTACTTGTAGAAAAATGTTATTTTGTTTCTCCTCCAGGCTACAGAAGATGATCATGGAGGAGGAGAAGCAGGATGGTGTCATCACCAGGTGCTGTAAGAAATCTATCGTGCGAATGGTCCACAAGTTGTCACAGGAGGGACTACTCCGACTCTTCCGTACCACAGTTATACAAGATGGTATCAGCAAAAAGGTTCAAATGAAAGCTAATTGTTTTTCCTGTGTACACTATAATTTAAAAACTTGCTAAACTTCGGCAAATCACTTTGTATCGATATTAATGAATAAAGTGAATGTTTTATATCTTATATAAAGGAATCTATTAAGGATCTTTGTACAGTAGTTTCAATTTCCAAAGATGATATTTTCACACCTCACGCATGCATCTAGTTAAAATTTCTCTGTTTCAATGCTACCTAGGTGGAGTTTGTGGCCCATCCGTCTGTGCTTCCCAATGATCCACTTGTGAGTAGTGCAATTGAACAAGTTCGATTTAGGATCTCCAGTTCTTACACCGTGCACAGGTCAGTAGCTAATGAGTTATTTTATACCAGCTACAATTTCTGAATTGTTTGGGGTTGTACATTCTTAAGAGCGAACAGCAGCTTGATTTTATATATCCCTTTCAGTTTAGGGAAAAGAGTTTTGCTTTTAATTTGTAGGTGGCTAGTTTGCCTTTCTTTCTCACTGAAATGAAACTAGCGAGTTAAAAGCTAACATGAACAGGAAATATGGCAAAAGTGTGATGTGGTGCTACTGCATGTGTGCAGATGGGTCATGGTGTTGTATTTGCAGTGGGATTATAAACTCCTTTTTTGCTTTATAGAATGAAAATGTTGCAACTCCATGCCCAGAAAGAAAAGGAGAAACAAGCAAGAGAGAGTGCTTCAGTGATTGCATCATGTGGTTCTGAGCAAAACAGGAATGCGGAGACCACCAGCAAATGCTCCACAAGTAAAACTGATGAGAAAATGGGTGTCACCCCTCTGAAAAACTACCATCCTCTTATAGGTAAAAATAAATTGCATGTGTGTTTAGAGAGCTATCATAGTTAGTTACTTTTTGCAGGTTAGAAGTCAATCTGTTTTAAATCTTGTTTGTAAGAATGAATGCTTAAAGCACAGAAAATATTAAATTCAGTCATAGAGATGTACAGCATGGAAACAGACCCTTCGGTCCAACCTGTCCATGCCGACCAGATATCCCAACCCAATCCAGTCCCCTGCCAATTCAAAACTAAGCCTGCAATCCTGCTCTGTTCTTCATTACAGGCTTTTTACGTTATTCAAATATTTAGCCTGATTTTCAAGTGGGTCTTTTTTTGTAACAAATGGTGTTCATGAGCCTACAAATCTCTGCAAAAAGTAATTGTTTAAGTCTGTCTTCTCATCATCTTAAATTTCAAATTGATGACTCTCCATTTCTGACTCCCAAATAACTACGTGATCTTTCCCAGTTTACTTCATCAAATCCTCAGTTGAATCGCCTTCAGGGTTTCCTTTGCTCCAGTAAAAAGAATTCCTATTTTTGAAGACTTTCTCTGCATCCTATGGGAGAGACTAGAATAAGAGGGCACAGTTTAAAAGAAGAGGTCTCCCTTTTAAGACAGAGTATCATTTGAATGTGGAATTCTCTTTCCCAGATAGCAGTTGAGGTTTGTTCATTGAATTAATTCATCATTTTTGATGCACAAAGGAATCAAAGTTATGGGGACAGTTAGGAAGATGGAATTGAGACGACAATCAGATCAATCATTGTCTTGTAAAATGGCCAATTCATCCATAGACGTGTGTTATTCTCATGAATTTAATATTACTTGTATAATAGGAACTCAAAATTGCATAAAGCACTCTTAGGTTTAGTCCACCTGTTTTCTTTTAATTTATTAATACTTTACTCATGTACATCTTGTTGTTATTTATTCCCCTCTACATCATGCTATAGCTGTTATGCAAATTGTAATTCTGCCTGAAATAAGGGTTTTCAAAAATACATATCATTTACATGTTCACCTGTAATTTTAAAAATCTTTGTTTCCTTCAGTTCCAGGGCTTGGGCGTTCGCTCGGCTTCCTTCCCAAAATGCCTCGGCTGCGCCTGGTTCACACATTCCTGTGGTACATCGTGTATGGGCATCCTCTTCGGAAGAAGTTAGAGGAAGCAGCTGTGTCTGCACCTTCAGTCAGTGCGTCAGCGAACTCTACCCAGGAGCCTACAGCGGCAGAAGCAGAAGGCACATCCGCATCAAATGAGAATACCGAAACTGCTAAACATGGGAGCAGTCCAGCAGCTGGTGGAACAATTGCAGGAACATCAACGATTGAGATGGGTGAAGATAGCCAGTGGGAAGGGGATATAGAATATCTGCATGTCAAAGACACTGGTAATTTGAGCTTTTTATTAATCTTCAGTCATGTTCATTTCCATCATATTGAAGACATGAGTGATCAGGTTAAAGGAATGCTCGTCAAACAACTCTCATCAGTGGATCATAGTTTTATGCTTTTCACGTGATGCCCAGTCGAACAAATTATAAGTTTAGCTCATAGTTGGAATCATTTGTTAATGGCAACAGGGACTGGGTATTCTACACCATCTTAGTACTCATCTCAGGAAAATACATAAAACCAGATTTTATCAAGATGCGATTTTGGTTACTGGATGTAATTACATGGGGAGAGCCCCCCACCTCCCACCTCTGGGCAAAAACACAAAATCCTCAGGACCTCCATCCATTGGAATGATGTCAGGGTAATCAAATACTACATAAAGATTTGCAAAACTCTTTTGCAAGAGGGGCCACATTTCAACTTTACAGTCACTCGAGGGAGGCTGGTGAGATGAGGTTTGACACTCTCTGCCTCTGTCTCTGTTTTTGTCTCTAATTTCTGTCCCCTCTCCCCCATTCACACCTCCCCCATCAAAACATCTCCCTTCACAATCTCCACCCACTCACCCTTCCATTTGTACTTGTCCCCGTTGTCCTTACATCACGTACTCTCCCTCCTATTCGCATTCAACCTCTCTCATTCACTCTTCTCTCCTGGTCCAATGCTGTAAGATCTACAGTGTATCCCTTTTCAGTGGGAACTATGTTTGTGTGTACTATCACAAACTCTAAGTTGATATTGTTGTTGCAGTTATAGCACTTATTTTGACCAGTAGCCTAGTGGTACTATCGCTGGACTGTTAATCTAGAGACCCAAATGTTTTGCAATCTGGGATCAAATCCTGCCATGGCAGATGGTGTAATGTGAATTCAATAACAATCTGAACTTAAGAATCGAATGATGACCATGAATCCATTGCTGATTGTTAGAAACACCCATCTTGTTCACTAATGTCCTTTAGGGAAGGAAACCGCTATCCTTACCTGATCTGGCCTACATGTGACTCCAGGCCCACAGCAACGTTGTTGATGCTTAACTGCCCTCTGGGCAATTAAAGATGGACAATAAATGCTGGCATAAAAATTTACTAATCAGGCCATCTATATTCTCCTCCGAATATATATATATATATATATATAATATATGTATATTTATATATTACAAACAACTGGAGTCCCAGCCCTGGTCCCTGTGGAACACCACCAGTCACAGATCTCCAGTCAGAACTACATCCTTCCACTGCTATTCTGTCTTTTATGCCCAAGCCAGTTCTGTATTCCTCTTACCACCTCACCGCAGATCCACTGTAACCTCAATTCTGTATCAGCGTGCCACAAGGGACCTACTCTAAAAGCCTTGCTAAACTCCATGTAGACAACATCTATGCCCTCCCCTCATCAAGCATCTTTGTTTTCCCTGCACACAGCCATGCTGCCTATCAATAATAAGTCTGTATTTTTCCAAGTACAAGTAAATCCTGTCCCTAAAAATCTTCTCCAATTATTTTCCTACCACTGACATAAATCTCATCAGGCTTATCCTTGTTGCCCTTCTTAAACTTTGTACAACATGGGCTACTCACCAGTCCAGAAGCTCAAGTTAATGCTTTAGGGACAGCTGTTCATTTCCCACCATGGCAGCTGATGAAATTTAAATTCCGTTAAAAAATCTGGAATTGAAAGTCCGTCTCAGTAATGGTGACCGTAAAATTGATTGATTGTTATAAAAACCCATTTGGTTCACCCATTAATTGCGGAAAGGAATCTGCCGTCATAACTTGGTCTGGCCGACGTGTGACCCCAAATCTACAGTAATATACTTGTCCCCCTTAACTGTCATCTGAACTGGCCTTAGCAAGCCAATTAGAGGTAGGCAACACATGGCATTGCCAGTGGCACCCACATCCTATGAAAGGATAGATACATATTCAGACATATTCCAAGGAAATTTATTGTAAACCACAAGAGTTATTTGGTTTCATTAAACCTCGTTGAAAGCATTTTAGGGGTATTGTGTTTCCGCGTATTGCATCTTTAAATAGATATGGCATCATTGAAAGATGTTCAGAGCACAGGGAAACCTCAGTTATTGGAGTTGATGACAAAGAGGATGAAAGAAAGATTAGGGGAGTCATTCCTTTTGCCTAAATAATTAGGGACATGCATAATTTTAAAGAATGTAACTCAACTTCTATAATCTGCAAGATTGGATCTGAATTATTCTCCCTCAGCAAACCAAATATATGATGAAGCAATCCAAGATGGACCAAATTGTTCCTAGACTCTTAGGGAAATAGTTGGGTCCCTTTGAAATCTGTCTGTCTTCTTGAAAGCAAAATTTAAGAAATTATTTCTCATGTTGCTACTGTTGAAAGACCATTTAAGGAAACTAAAACCAATCACAGGAAGTTGAGAGCAGCCTAAACACTTCTGCAAAAAAACGTGGCTGGACTTGGTAAAAATCCACACAGTAAATTACCTGCTTAACTAGGTTCTAAGCAGACTCTGTGCAAGAATGCACTAAACTACAACCTACCTGCTCCACAGGGTCCTAGCAAGGACCATTTAACTGGAAGCAGTCACAATCTACTCCACCGGACCACTCAGATGTAAGAAACCTGTGAGGAAGCGGGATAAGCGTGCCGGCTTGCTAGTAAGACTGAGACTGCATGGTTCCAAGACCCCCCCTTTCCTAGCTTACTCCTAGCAAATGTACAATCTCTGGAGAACATGGTAGATAAACTCAGATCACGGCTCAGCTTCCAGCATGAACTGTGGGAACTGCTGCACACTCGGCTTCCCAGAAACCTGGCTCAACCCATCCATTCCTGACTGCGCACTTCAGGCTGATGGTTTTTCTATCCATCATGTGGACCGTACAGCATCCTCGGGTAAGACAAAGGGTGGAGGGGTTGTTTTTTAATCAACAACTGTGGTGCATGGACACTGCAACCCTGGGCAGCCATTGCTCCCCAAACCTCGAATTCCTCATCATCAAATGCCACCCCTTCTATCTACCATGGGAATTTACTGCTGCTATACTAACTGCTGTGTACATACCGCCACAAACCAGGGTTGAGGAAGCTCTGTATGTGCTGTACTCCACCACTAACACCCTAGAGACAGAACACCCCAAGGCCCTGTTTATTGTTACTGGCGACTTCAGTCAAGCCAATCTAAGGAAGGTATTGTCCAAGTACCACCAGAACATTACCTGCCCCACCAGGGGCCTGAACGTTTTAGACCACTGCTATACTGCTGTGAAAGATGCCTACCGCTCCATCCTCTGCCTTTGTTTCGGGAACTCCGACCACATTGCAGTGTTTCTTCTCCCGGCTTATCGGCTAAAGCTCAAGCAGGAGCCCCCCTCGCGGATACAGGTCTAATGCTGGTTGGTGGAGGCAGAGGACCAACTCCAGTGCTGTCTGGGCCATGTTCAAACAGTTCACAGGTACCTTGGACGAGTACGCCACCACTGTCATAGACTTTATCAGCAAGCGTATGGAGGATGGTATACCAAGGAAATCAATCCGGGTGTTCCCTAACAGGAAACCCTGGATGAATTAGGACATACAGAACCTGCTAAAAACCAGGCGTGAGGCCTTCACATCAGGAGACCCACTCAAATAGAAGGAATCCAAGTTTGACCTTTGCAGAGCCATTAAGACAGCAAGGACAAATACCAATCCAGAGACCCAGACAGACACCCGGCGATTATGGCAAGGAGTGAATGACATCACAGGTTCTAAAAAGAGACAGTGAAAGATAGCAGTTGATTACATGTCCCTCCCAGATCGCCTCATTGCCTTCTATGCTCGCTTTGAGCAGAGTTTCGGTGGAGAGGTAACACCTATTCCTGCACGTCATGATAAACCTATCCCAACAGTCACTGCATCAGAGGTCAGGTCAGTTTTCCTTCATGTGAATCCAAGGAAAGCAATGGAGTCAGATGGAGTACCAGGCCGTGCACTCAGAGCTTGTGCAGATCAACTGGCAGAGGTTTTCTCGGACATCTTCAACCTCTCCCTGCAGCAGGCCACTGTCCCTGTCAGCTTCAAGAGGGCCATCAGCATTTCTATGCCTAAGAAGGCTCATGCAGCATGTCTCAATGACTTCCTCCCAGTGGCCCTAACTTCGGTGGTCATGAAGTGCTTTAAAAGGCTGGTCATGGCATTAATCAACTCCAGTCTCTCCACTACTCTTGACCCACTCCAATTTGCCTATCGGACCAACAGATCCATGTCAGATGCCATATCACTTGCCCTTCACTCATCCCTAGAACATCTTGTCACCAAGAACAGCTACCTAAGAATCCTACTCATTGACTATAGTTCAGCCTTCAATACTATTATCCCCTGGCAATGAAACAAACTACAGACGGGAAGTGGAAGACCTGGAAAAATGGTGAACTGAGAACAACCTAGCTCTCAATGCCAGCAAAACCAAGGAACTCATTATTGACTTTCGGTGGGATGTTACTCATGTCCCCCCTACACATTAACAGCACAGAGGTGGTACGAGTGGAGAGTATCAAGCTCCTGGGAGTGGTCATCCACAACAAGCTTTCTTGGACACTTCATGTGGACACACTGGTTACAAAGGCCCAACAACTTCTCTTCTTCCTCAGGCAGTTGAGAAAATTTGGCATGACAGCAAATACCCTTGCCTAAGTTTATAGGTGCGCCATCGAGAGCATTCTGTTTGGATGTATCACTACCTGGAATGGGTTAAAGATCGGAGGTGGTTATGGAGTGTGGTAAACTCGGCCCGGACAATCACAAAGGCCAACCTCCCATCTATAGAATCCATCTGCCAGGCCTGCTGTCAATGAAAGGCCGCCAGCATTCTCAAAGATCCATCCCATCCTGGCAATGCTTTTCTACAACCTTTGCCATCAGGAGAAGGTACAGAAGCTTGAACACACACACATAAACCGGTTTTGAAAGTTTCTACCCTACTGTTGTTAGAATACTGAATGGACTTACAAACTCTTAACATTTGCCTGTACCTGTGTTTTTTTTTTGTTTTTGCCGCTGTTTACCAATATTTACTTATCTATGCTTTTTAACTCTGTGATCTGCCTGCATTGCTTGCAAGACAAAGCTTTTCATTGTACCTCAGCATACATGACAATAAATTCATTTGATTGTATTCAGTTCTTTTCCGTTTTAACTGGTCCATTTTAACTTTTTTGTTGACAAACAGTTTACGTGGATGAGGCATCATGGAAGAGAAACTGCCCTCCTTCCCCGATTCACAGAGAATTTGGATATGGTTGGGCTCTTATTAGTGACATACTGCTCTGTGTTCCCCTCTCTATCTTTGTCCAGATTGTACAAGTCAGCCACAAGGTAACACTATTGTGCATTTTTTTCTGAACCAGCTGTTATATTGAGTATTAAATTTGCCATTAACAGAACAGTTAGGAGTACAATGTGCCAAGTGGCAGTCATAAATCTGTAGACAGAAAAGGGCAACACAAGTATAGACATCAGGCAGAGCACTGAAATATTGGAAGAAAAATGGGAGGAGATATCAGGGTCCCCAGCAGTAATTTTCAAATCCTTTGGCCACAGGTAAGATGCCAGAGGACTGGAGGACTGCTGTTGTCCTGTTATGTGTTTTTAAAGAAAGGAGCAAGGAATTCACGACATAATTAATTACAGGCCAGTCAGACTAAAGGAGTGGTGGGAGAATTATTAGAAAGAGTTCTGAGGGACAGAATATATCTTGGAGGCATGGATTAATTGGAGATGGTCAGTGTAGATTTATTAAGGGAAGGTCATCTTTGACAAATTTGATTAAATTAGTTTGAGGAGGTACACAGGAGTATTAATGAGAACAATGTATTTGTTCTGGTCTGCGTCAAACTTAGCAAGGCTTTTAATAAGATCCCTCATGATAGAATGGTCATGGAAGTAAGAGCCCGTGGAATCCAAAGCAAAATGTCATCACAATCCTGACTTTGTGGCTTTGGTGAGTTGCATTTCCATCAGCGCTTCAAACCACAATATTTATACAGCTGTTAATGTTGTTCCTGGTCATTGTAACCCCCTAGATGTTGGCGAGGCTTCAGCAAAGGATGATGCCTTTGAATGTTAAGAAGAGATGGTTGCGTTCTGTTTTTTTAAAGCAACTTCATTCACAGCTCCCCTTGCCTGCTGAGGGACAGGAGCAGACCCCAATGCTTTGCATTAGGTTTAATCGCTGCCCTCTCAAATAGTTTTTAGCCACATAACATTTTCAAAGCAGACATCTGTCCCATGGGCAATTTCTTAGCTTGTAAACATCAAATCAAACTATATCACAGATTAATTTTCTTAAATTAAGCTATACAAATACTGAATTTTCATTGCTTAAAGTATTTTGCAGACAGATTAGATGTCAAATAATCGTATGTCGTAATGGAATTGCAACATTCCATGAAGTTGCTGGTTTTGACATGTTACTTCATTTCTCTACTTTTCTTTTCCACCTCCTTTTAAATAGGTTGAGAATCTGGATGATTATTTAAAAGACCCTTTGCTGAAACAAACTCTGGTCAGGGACCTACCCCAACCCACGAGACAGCAACTTCTGTATAAGCGGTAAGAACTGTTAAGTTTGTTTTCAAGATGATTGCCAATTTCTCATTCTATGAATTTGATTGCCATCAGTAGCCATTAGTTTTGCCGAAATACTGGTTCACTAATAAATGTGTTAATTAAGCAAAACAAAAAAAAAATTGAGCTCTTTGTGAAATTTTGAACCTTCCATCAGAGGAAAAGAACTTCTTTTATAGACACTGGGCTTCTTTATCAAACACTTTTAGCTCCACTTAAGAGTAAAACTCAATTAAGAGCAAAGCAAGATTTCCTCTGCAAAGTATCATTTCTGATGTTTCTTTTGCACCTCCTCCTGTTTGTGCACGTGTACATATATAACATTATTTATGTGTGCATAATTCACATACATATATTAGCAACACCTGATAACCAGGAATGCTTTGTCATTGAGTTTGGTTGAAGCAGAGGTGTTCTGTCACTTTGTCAGGAAATTGTGTAGCGCTTAAAAGATAGAAACATGCAAGGCTACAGAAATGGAGCAGGGGAAGGGGACTGTTTGGATTACTCCATGGAGAGCTGGCATAGACCCAGTGGGCCAAATAGCACAAAGATTGCACAAATTAACTCTGTCTCCCTGACCTCCTTGAGCCAGTTTACCCGGTTCAAATTTTCCACCTCAGTAGGTTGATTTGAGTAAAGTGAGTAATAATTAGCTGTTGCAGTCCTGTTCAAAGCAAGTAGAAATTTTGCATCCATCTACAAAATATATTTAAATCCATTAGTTGGTGATACATTCTGACAAGATGAAAATGCTTCAGGACTTTGACACTAGATGTTGCATATTTTCCAAATGTAACATGAAAAGGAAAGTTTCATGGATTATCAGCCTGGTTTGCAGTGTGGCACACTTATGTGTTTTGGAAGCTATGTATCTTTATACGTCACCTCTATAGTATATTGGTTAGTATTTCCCCCTGTCATACAGGAGACTGGAATTCAATTCCTTGTCTGGGAGTTTATCTCTTGGAGATCAGTTTAGCTCAGTTGGCTGGATGTCTGGTTTGCAATGCAGAATAATGCCAGTAGCAGGGGTTCACTTCCTGCACCGGTTGAGGTTACAATAAAGGATTCTTCTTCTCAACCTCTTCCCCTCGCTTGAGGTGTGGTGACCCTGAGGTTAAACTACCACCACTATTCCATCAGTAAAGTGATGGAATAGTGAATATCAGCCTTGATTCTGGTGCTCAATTATGGAATTACAGCTCGAACTTGCAACCTAAAGCAGAGTGCTACCAAATAAGGCACAGCTGACAAAACAACAAAGAATATTATCATCAATACAATGGTGTGATTTCTTTTTTGTTCTTTATAGGAGATACATATTTTCTATCTTTGAGAGTTTGCAACGTCTTTGTTATATGGGATTGCTACAATTTGGTCCAACTGAAAAATTTCAAGAGAAAGATCAGGTAAGCTGTCAGCAAAGATGTTGATGATCATAAAGTCCAAAATAATTAGTAGATGCTGTCTTTCTGATTTTTTAATCATGCTACAACAGTATTAAGTTATCGTTTCTAAGAAATGGAGTGTCTCGATAAATGGGTTGCTTGACTCTTTCATGACTGTGCATCAACCTTAGCTAGCTACTTTCTTCCCTGCTTTGAACCTGGATTCTTTTGGAAAGGATCATCGTGTAAATAACCTTACAATCTGCACCAATCTCATGTGACAGTTCATTGTTCAGATGAAATTCACAGGAGCAATCAAACTCAACAGAGAGACATAAGACTCATTCCACTCTCTCCAGTATCTTATGTATTCTTGGTATCTGATGATAGTAATATAGCAGAGATCTTGTAGCCGAAAGCTCTCAAAATTGGAGGTGTTTCTAGGAGGGAAAATTAATTAAATTATCCATTATATCTGTTCTCATTTAAATACAGTATAAAGTTATTTTACTGAGGAATATTAAGTGCCTTGGAACCAGTTTTATTGTTTCACATCTCAAATCCCATTTAATGTACAATCTTTCTACAGACTTAGACTTAAATTGTAGTGTGGTACCAAGAAAAGATACCCTACTGTATTGACCTATATTTTGTGCATTTCTCTTACTTTAAATAGATGATTTTGTATATTTATATTCTAGCTGAAACTGCAATTTCAAAATTCTTAAATTTTTAACAACTCGATGTACATTTGATGGCGTGGCTATATGGTGTATGTATGCATATTTCTTTACTTTTGTACATACATGTGCAGACGCGTCTTTCATCACCTTGTCCACCCAAAGGCTTGCCATGTGCTATTACACATCTTGAGGAAGAAGACAGCCAGAGACCTTTCACAGAGTCCCTGCCACTGGTACCTATTCCGTAAGATTGACCCAATGAAACGTACCTGAAATATTGTGTTCTCGTGATTCCCCCAGGTCTAACTATACTACAGCACCAACATGCTGCACTACTGTGCTGTTCCGATTATTCTACATTATGTCAATATATTTTGGCATTATCCTGAAGCAGCAAATTGACATGTGATTCTTTCCTCTATTAGATTTTCGTTTATATCAAAAAGAATGCCATGATTGTTGACACTACTAGTTGTGATCCGCATTACAATTTGGCCAGGAGCAGCCGACCATTTGATAATCGTTGCTATGCTCTCAATAGTTTACAAGATGTGGAGAGCTTCTGGTTTGATCTTATGTGTGTGTGCCTGAATACACCATTAGGTAAGTACAGTCACTTACAATCTATTATTGATCAGTAATCTTACTCTTTGTTTTCCTTCCCAATCCCGTTTGAAGGTAAATAACTTGTAAGTTCAGTCAAAGTTTGGTTGTGGCTGTGCCATGAAATGTTTACCAAGTCATTGGGAGCTTTTTGAATCGTACCTGTAGCTGAGTATTCCAGCTTTTCCTCAATGCTGACAATGATCGAGTTCAATCTTCAATATTGCTTGAAATAAATATAATCTGAGTTCTGTGGCTGGACTCTTTTCCTAAGTCCCATGGTGGTGTATCTGTTGAGAGTGTCACTTTGACTTCACCCTTGACAAAACAGACCAAGCAACATATTTAATCCATTGATGATGCTCACTCCTAGATATAAAATTTGGGAAATGAGGCTGATGAATAGAGTGTTTTCATTCCTATGTAACGGTAGGGATGAATAGTGTTTCTGGTCCAGGAAAAGCACCACGACAAGATCCAGAAAACAAAGGCTAGATTTGGTTAGATTGATGATCTTGACTGGCCCTGTGCAAGTTTAGTGCAATACCTTGCAATGCATCTTTTTGGCCACACAGCGTCACTACTGTCAAATTACAAAGTTAAAAATCACACAACACCAGGTTATAGTCCAACAGGTTTAATTGGAAAGCACACTAGCTTTCGGAGCGACGCTCCTTCATCAGGTGATTGTGGAGGGCTCGATCATAACACAGAATTTATAGCAAAAATGTGCAGTGTGATGTAACTGAAATTATACATTGAAGAATTGATTGTCTGTTAAGCCTTTCATCTGTTAGAATACAGTGATAGTTTCACTTCTTTCATGTGTAAATCACAAAACCCTTTTTTTTAAAGTTGCATTCTCGGGTTAGCTGTTAACAATGGTGATAGCTAGACAATATGTTGAAGGTGTTAGCCCCCTGTGTTCTCTGTCTATGACCTGATGTTTAGATTGATTCCAATCTAAAAAGTGAGGTAACAGAGTTTTACATAAATTCATGCAGTTTTTGAGCTCAGAGTTCTACATGAATGTATGTGGTTTTTTGAGCAAAGTGCAATGTAACTCTGAAAGTACCAAAAACATTCACCACACAAAATATATGTGTGCATGTGGGTCTTTGTCTGTGTGTGTGTCTGCCTGGGGTGGGGGTTGTGAGTGTGAGAAAGTGTGTGTGTGTGTGTGTGTGTGTGTGTAGTGAGTGCAGAGTGTCTTAAGTCTGTGAGGGGGTGCATGTGTGGGAGTCTGTGTGTCTATAAGGATGTGTGTGGGTGTCTGTGTGCGCGTCTGTGTGTACCTGTGTCCGTGTGTATGTGAGAGTGTGTGTGTGTGTAGGAATATCTGTGTGTGTGTGTGTAGTGCAATGGTGATCACCTGTAATGTGACATGAACCCAGGGTCCCGGTTGAGGCCCTCCCTATGGGAACCGAACTTAGCTATCAGCCTCTGCTCGGCCACTTTCCTCTGCTGCCTGTCCCGCAGTCCACCTTGAAGGATGGTCACCCGAAGGTACGAGGCTGAATGTCCTGGAACACTGAAGTGTTCCCCAACTGGGAGGGAACCCTCCTGTCTGTTGATTGTGCGGTGCCCATTCATCCGTTGTCGTAGCCTTTGCTCAGTTTCCCCAATGTACCATGCCTCCAGGCATCCCTGCCTGCAACATATAAGATAGACAATGTTGGCTGAGTTACATGAATACCTGCCATGTGCACGGTGGGAGGTGTTCCCACGTGTAATAGTGGTATCTATGTCCACAATCTGACACGTTTTGCATGGCAGGTACTCATGCACATGACCGTGTACAATTAAGTTCTGTTGCTGTAAATTGGAAAACGATGTGGAGGTGCCATTATTGGACTGGGGTGGACAAAGTTAAAAATTATACAACACCACGTTCTAGTCCAACAGGGTTGTTTGGAAGTACTAGCTTTTGGAGCATTGCTCTTTCGTCAGGTAGCTAGTGAGGCAGGATCCGAAAGCTTCTAATTCCAAATAAACCTGTCGGACTCTGAAAAGTAGATGGGATTATTTGGACCTATTGGTCTTTTTAATTTACTGAAAGTTCTTACAATGACCGTATTTGTTTCTGCTTTCAGGAGTTATTCGGTTTCCTCGCTTAAACAGAAATGCTGGTCAGGTAACACGAGAGGACGTGGAAGACACTGAACTTAACTTGGCGATGGAACAGGACACAACTGCTAAGAACACCCTCGAGCATAAACGTTGCCTTCTAGAGTATACTACGTGCGTTTTGGTTTTAATGCATGCAGTCTCACATCATTTTCTAAATTCAAATATAAAGAGAGTATCCTATGGTGTTCAGTTTGCTAGCCGTTCCCAATCCCTTTCACTATTGATTTGACAATATTCCTGAAATATTTGCCTTGAAACATTATTTAATTACTATGTCCATGTGCTCTTTCTTATTCCCCCTCTGCTGTTCACTTGCTCTGTAAAATTGCATGAGTGCAGTTCAAGTTGGTGTTGATTGCAGATTGGAACATATCATTTTTGTTTTTGGTAATTGTTCTATCCTCAATCCTTCCAGAGGTAGTCGGAGATTAGTGGATGATGGGAAACTACCTGGGGATGGTCTTGGAGCGGCTGGACTGGATTCTAGTTTCTTTGGACATCTGAAACGAAACTGGATCTGGACCAGTTATATCATTAACAATGCAAAAAAAGTAAGTATTCCAAGTGTGAACATAATCACCGTCTCTCGACATGTATTGCTTTAACATATTACGGAGACTTGGATGAAATAGAGCTATAGTTCAGCTGCCTGACCATCTCTGCATTTTATCAGTTTAGCAGACTGTTGACAACAATTAGAAAAAAGATGAGCATTTCATCCTTGTTGATGCCATCAGTCATGGTTCAGAGTCATTTTCTGGAACAGTTTTTGACTCCATCACAAATGAACTTAGGCTGTCACCCATTCACGTGATTTTCCTTTGAAGGACATCAAACAGAAAATAAGGCAATTCCTTTTCTCCTGTTATCAGCATCCTTCATTCTGCAGTGCACTTTCCCTTGTTGTGAGAATTGGTACTTCTCCAGCTAGTTCCACTAACCTGTGTCAGTGTTATTGCTGTTATTTTAAGCTTGTGCATTACTTAACATGATTAACATGTCTGAATTCAGGAAGGGAAGATGTTTTCAGTTGTATTCAAAATTGGAGCTTATCACTTCTTCATTACAGTACTTTGTATTATCTGTTGATATGAGAGGTTGAAGGAAGCTACCTTGGACAACGGGATGATTATTGCGAAGTATAAATGATTAATGTAGCAATATTTGTAATACCTATGGGCGGCACGGTGGCACAGTGGTTAGCACTGCTGCCTCACAGTGCCAGAGACCCAGGTTCAATTCCCGCCTCAGGCGACTGATTGTGTGGAGTTTGCACATTCTCCCCGTGTCTGTGTGGGTTTCCTCCGGGTGCTCCAGTTTCCTCCCACAGTCCAAAGATGTGCAGGTTAGGTGAATTGGCCATGCTAAATTGTCCATAGTGTTAGGTAAGGAGTAAATGTAGGGGTCTGAGTGGGTTGTGCTTCGGCGGGTTGGTGTGGACTTGTTGGGCCGAAGGGCTGTTTCCACACTGTAAAGTAATCTAATCTAATCTAATCTAAGGTTGCTGAGTTATCATTCCCCTCCTTATTGCCTGAGAAATTTCAGATTGAACAAAATAATGTGTAATTTAGTGACAAACTTGTAATGTGGTCTCTGGGTTTTATCCATAGGAAGACTAAAAATAAGCATGGTAGGTATTCTGTGGGATAAATTGATGTAATGAAAGATAGCAGAGAAAGGGGCGTAGCCAATTCATTGTTAAATCAATGCAGGTTATCATTTGACAAATTCAGTAGAAGTCTGAGCTATATTGACAGAATAGAGAAACATCAGTCAGAAGAAATCGAGATGAAACAGTGTTCTGGGTATGCTACAATTTGCCAACTGTGCCCAGTTTTAGTCACTGAATTACAAGGAAGACAGTATGAGGATCGGCAGAAGTCCATACAATAGCTATGAGGGTAATCTAAGTTACCAGAAACTGGCTGGAGAAATTAGGATTTTCAGCTTTGGAGGTTATTTACAGGTATGTGGAAGAGAGAAGAAAATAGGAATGGTAAATCTGGAACATTTGTTTTAAATTAAATTGTGAGAGTAAAATGACAGACTCAGTAAATGGTGAAATTTGGACTCCTGTATAGAAAGTATTTATGCAAAGGGTAATGCTACTTGGATTTTCAGGTAGGTACAGTACCTTGAAATCTTCCAAGAATGAATGCAGTTTGAAATGGAGAGATCTTCAGCATAGAAAAACCAGTGGTTTGAAAGATCGCCCGAGTCCCTAATGGTCTTATGATCTTTGCCACTCTACCTCCATTCCTTCTTTATGACCATTAAACTTCATTCTTGATCTAGCATTCAGACCATCTACCCTATTACCTCCTTTATTGAGCTCAAATGTTAAAGTTTCCTTGAAAGTTTTCCTGCGAAGTGCCTTAGGGCCAATTAGGTACTGTACGGATGTATATGTTCACAAGATTGATTTATAAGATAAGGCTGTGAATGCAAACATGATGTGTAGATGCTGATGTTGGACTGGGGTCGACAAAGTCAGAGGTCACCAGGTTATAGTCCAACAGGTTTATTTGAAATCATCAGCTTTCGGAGCACTGCTCCTTCATCAGGTGAAGTGATTTCAGTTGTGTAGTGTGACTTCTGACTTAATACAAACCTATACAGCTTTTTAGCTTTAGGCTAATTTAAAACATACTGCTCCTGTTAAACTAATTTTTCTCCTTTTTTTTAATAGAGTCTGAATATCCCTGAGAGCAGCTCAGTGCGATTGCAGAGCTTCTTGAACAAACATTCCCTTCCCCTTGGTGTTGCAGGTGAAGTATTTAAGTTGTAAATGAAACTGAATACATTGTGGTTCTGTAGTAATGCTTTATGGGAAATTTCTTGAACCTGTTGAATATCATATCATATTAGCCTCATATAAGAATATAGAACATTAAACATTCAAGTGAGACTGCAAAGAGTCTTGAAAATGTCAAGATATCAGAATGTTGGATTAAAACTTGCAGTATATTTATATTAAATCTGATGAAATTTAAGTCTCCCATAGTTTTTGAAGTGCTTTGACCATGAAATCTCCATACAAATGCTGATGATGGTGCTGGATATGAAGGCGATCATGATTTCAAACGGAGATTACATAGGAGCTTAAAGGAAATGAACTTACAGGGCAGCAAGAATAGAGTGGGGCTAAGGGACTGACTGGACAGCTGCACTGATTGCTTAGGTTCAATTGGCCTGCTTCTGCGCTGTTACAACTTGATCTAATGAAAAGTGAAAAGGCATCACAGTGCCACTGAAAAGGTAGAAACTAATTTTCATACTATCTTTTTTCTTGGTTGTTTGCACGTAATTTTGTCAGATTTTAAATCTTGCAAGCTGGAGTGTTCGGTGACCAACCTATCCAAATAGGATCATTTGGAAATAGAAAGCATGACTAATCTCAACCAAGGGAGCCTGCACTGGACCCGAATCATATCTATTGTCCAGTTGGCTCAAATAGAATTGAAGTTGTTCAGATATATTAATTACAGCATACTATCTTTTTAAAAACCTTGTTTGTTATAGAAAGCTAGGATGGGAGTGAAGTCGAAAGAATTTAAATTACCATTACTTAACATACAAAGGTTTCTGTGTTTTTTTAATTTTTGTTTTAATCCAGGAAATAAATTCAATATGTTAGGGGTTCTTAAGTCTGTGCATGGGCCTCTTGCTGAGTACAAGGAAGAGATTCGAATTGAAAAGGAATGCAATGTGGGCAGAAACAAAAGAGTAGCTGGTGGAAGAGGACAGAAAAGAAAACGACCTGAAAAGGATACTGTGAAGAAGCAGAAGAAAAAGAGAAAGAAAGGTGAGGTTTCATCACTGCTGACTTGGTCTTTTAAGCTGTTGTCTTTTTAAAATGAAAGATCAGTTATTTTATTGGCTGTTAAAAGACAAACATCACCTATATGACTTTTGGTTTTTCTGTTAATTTCTTTGCAAAATAACATTTGGCGTTACTTGTGGCAAGTACAATTTATAATATTTTATGTAAAATGAATTCTGTTTCTTAGATCAAAAGTGCTTTGTTTCCCATAGGTTATTTTTTTAAAGTCTCAAGGTTTTTTTGCTTTCTCCATTCCTACTGTTAGGTGCAGTACAAAATATTTTCTGCTGCTCACTAAAATACAGTGTGTGAAACAAGTATTCTGTGTAAAAATTTTATTAAAAGTAAGAAATGCTTTAGTGTTCTGATTTCAACAGTTGTTTTTTGCTTTTAATTAATGTCTTCCCCATTAATATAATAATTCATTATTAATTCTTGCAGAAGAAATACCACAACCGGAAAAGACGAAAAGATTTCGCTTCCAAGATGATGCTGATAGGAGTGCTCTCTGCCGTATGACCAAACTACGTGTAACATGGACTGCACAGGAAGACAGTCTGCTTATGCTTTGTCGAGTAGCCAGCCATGTCCTTAACAAAAAAGTAAGCAATTAAATGTATATCATGTTAACAATGCATAATAGACAACCATGGTAATGGTACAGGGCGTTATTGCACTGATCTCTTAACCTGCATGACTTGATTTAAGTGTAGCTCAAATTAATTGGACAAAAGGTTCTGCTGTCTACTGGTCACGCTGTTTCACTGTGAAATGGGTTTTAATCTTTACTTAGTTCATAATAGCTTTGTTCATGAATCATAAAACTGCACAGATTTGAATGAAATTTATAATTTCATTTAAGAATAAGGATGACAAGTGGGGGAAGTGGATAGACTGTGGATGTAAGTTTGCTCGCTGAACTGGAAGGTTCATTTTCAGACGTTTCATCACCATACTAGGTAACATCATCAGCGAGCCTCCGGTGAAGCACTGGTGGTATGGCCCGCTTTTTATTTAAGTGTTTAGGTTTCCTTGAGTTGGTGATGTCATTTCCTGTACTTCTTCTCAGGGGTTGATAAATGGGTTCCAAGTCAATGTGTTTATTGATAGAGTTCCGATTAGAGTGCCATGCTTCTAGGAATTCTCACGTGGGTCTCGGTTTGGCTTGTCCTAGGATGGATCTGTTGCCCCGTCAAAGTGGTGTCCTTCCTCATCTGTATGTAAAGATACTAGTGAGGGAGGGTCTTTACATATATATTTTTAAAATTAATATATATGAATACCACACCGTCCATCATACCTTTACCTTGTATTTTGAGTTCCTTGCACAGGTAGAGTTTGACAATACGAATTTGGGTTAGAGCGGATGTTGTGTCAAGGATTGTTCTCATTGCTGTTGGAAACATTGTAGGAACAGGTTTAGACCGCACTGCCCCTCTAACCAATTCAGTGAGTTCTCCCTGTACATATCTTTACAAATGCCATTGTACTCAAGATCTTTTATTCATATTTTCAAATGTGCAGTTATAAATGCTTTTATACAGATGACTTGAAAATAATGTAGTAATCTATTTTTTTTAATTAATGGATTTTCAAAAATTGTAGTAATTTCTCTGACCAAACAGAGACTTCTCTGTCATCAGTTGGGAATTCCAGCTTTGGATTTCATTCTTGTCAAAATCCATATCCATTTCTTGGTCCAGATCTTACTTGTCCTTGAGCATATTTTCAAGCTAGGCTTGGGGAAAACTCAGAAACAGTATCTCATCCCTTGAATGAAACAGTGTATAGTATAGGCAGGAGAAAGATTCAGTTTCAGACAGGTCAGAAGGCTGGCACAGGTGAAACTGGGTTGAACACAAATTTACAGAACTTTGAAAATAATTTCTTGTTGCATTTAGGTGAAAGGACCCTTTGTTCCTTGGCAAACGGTGAGAGATGTCATGCATAGTTATCTTGAAGTGGCTTTGGATAAAACATCTCTTGCTGTAGGGCGTCGATCGCGCTACATCCTGAAGAACCCACAGACGATGCTTAATTATAGGTGAGATCACTCTTTCTAAAGAATGGATAATGTCAAGAAAAAATCCGAGCGTTAGAATTATTCATTACATTGCACTATTTATATTTTTTCTAGACGTTGAAATATTGTGGATTTTCATGATCAATCTAATGGGAATTGTAGAGCAGAAAGAAAGCTTCGTTTGTAACCGACAAGCTAAACGTGGACTTACCTAGCCTTGTACATCCCCTTTGATTATACGTATGTTTTTGTGATCTGGAGCAGAGATTTTACTCTGACCATGTAAACGATTGTTCTTAAATTGCATTAAATTTGTATTGCCTCTATCAAGTAAAATAACACAGAGACACCTTAATAGAGTAAAGCAGAGCTCCTTTTGTTTCTGTTCTCTTCCCTCCCATAATGTTAATAGATGCACTCTGGAAGCCTTTTATTTATCGGCCTTGCAATTATCGGTCAACATAGGTCAATGATAATTGTAACATACATAATTGATGTTAAGTAAAATAACACTTTCCAGCCAATTCTAGTGCATGTATCTATGAAACACAATTTGTTTAAATATTGTGAGGCAAAGGATCACACTGCTGCTTGGACTCTGCCTTGTGACCACTTTAACTCCAGCCCAAACTGGTAGATCCAAGTCTTTTCTTTCAGTTTATTGTTAAGATCCCACTCCTATCAGTAAGAAATCAGCTTGCTGTCTTCTGGAGACGATGAATGTGGGAAGGGCTGAGCGTAAAGAGGTTCTGGCCGCACAGTCCAAAAAGGAGAGCAGTGGCGTTTTTGGATGGAAAAGATCTACTGGCATTTTTGATTTTCTTTTTATTCTGTGTTTAGTTATGTCACTGGGGAAATGGCATTGCACAGATATAGTTTTGCACATTATATCAAGTGTCAGACATAATGGATTGTGGGGGAGCTGGCTGGACCCATGAGGGAGAAAGGAATAGAAATAAATGCTGAAAAGAATGGGACTAGAGTCATGTGGAGCATAAATAGGTTTCAGTAAGGCCTTTGATCAGGTTCCACATATTTGGCTGCTCTGGAAGGTTAGATCGCATGGAATCCAGAGGGTGCGGGCAAATTGGATACACGATTGGCTTGATGGTAGGATGTAGAGGGTAATAGTGAAAGGATGTTTGTTGGACTGAAGGCCTGTGATTAGTGGAGTGCCTCAGCGGTTGGTGCTGGGCCCATTTATCTATATCAATTACTTGAATGAGAATGTACAAGGCATGATTAGTAAGTTTGCAGATGACACTGAAATAGGCAGTATCATGGATAGTACGGAAGTTTGTCAGATATTGCAGCAGGATCTTGATCAGCTGGGGAACGGGCCGAGAAATGGCAAATGGAGTTTAATATAGATAAGTGTGCAGTCTTGCATTTTGGAAAGTCAATTCTAGGTAGGAGTTTATGGTGAATGGTAGGGCCTTAGGGAGTGTAGTGGAACATAGGCACCTTGGAGTTCAGGTGCACGATTCTCTGAAAGTGTTGTCACAGGTAGACAGGGCATTGAAAAAGGATTTTGGCACACTGGCCTTCATCAGTCTGGGCGTTGAGTATAGAAGTTGGGAAGTTAAGTTGCAGTTGTACAGGATGTTGATGTGGCCACACTTGGAGTACTGTGTTCAGTTTTGTTCACCTTGCTATAGGAAGGATGTTCTTAAACTGAAAAGACTGTAGAAGAAATTCACAAGGATGTTGCCAGGACTCAACGGTCTCAGTTATAGGGAGAGGTTGAACAAGCTAGGAGTTTTTTCTTTAGAGCATAGGAGATTGAGAGGCATCTTATAGAAGTGTATAAGATCATGAAAGGCATTTAAGATCAAAACAGTCAATCTTTTTCCCAGGGTTGGGGAATCGAGGACTAGAGAGCATCAGTTTAAGATTAGAGGGGAAAGAATAAAGGGAACCTAATGGGCAACCTTTTTACACAGAGGGTGGTATGCGTATGAATGAACTGCCAGTGGAAGTGGTTGAGGTGGGCACATTAACAATGTTTAAAAGGCAAATCGACAAATACATGGATAGGAAAGGTTTGAACGATATGGGCCATGTACCCATGGGAAATTGGGTGAGCATAGATGGACATTTTGGTTGGCTTGGACCAGTTTGGCCAAAGGGCCTTTTCCATGTTGTAGGTCTCTATGACTCTATAAATGGTGTTGTGGACCCGTTGGGTTAAGTGGTCAATTTTTATTCTGTAGGATCTACAAGTAATGATGCAGCCTGAAACAGAATATTTAGGAATCACAGCTTGTTTAATAAACGTAACTGTCAGTCACAAAGTGTGTCCTGTTGGTTGCTTTAGTATAGCTCTAAAGTATGAATTTTTAACTTTTTCTACTCGTGTTACTGCTTGCAGGATTTGTCTTGCTGAAGTCTATGAAGATCATGCTTTAATCAATGAAATTATGAATAAAAAGAACAATTACCAGGACAGTAAGGTAAACAGAAAGATGACGGTATGCCATTTTCTTTCTAGATGGGCCATTGGATAAGGTTGAGGAAATAAAGTTTGTGTTGTACAGGTTCAGTATGGTAATAACAGCATGACCGTGGTAAATTCCAGACTTGTAGACAGCGTCCAAAATGATATGGGACTGGCAATCAAGCCCCATGTTTACAATATACTTTGAAAATCATTTTGTGTTTTTAAAATATTCTCAGGTCATCATATTGATGCATCCTGGTCAAATTTGATTATTCTGATTCTTCACTTGTGGTAAGTTGGCAGAAATAGGTTTTGTGTGTTTTCTGTAAGAAATCCCCCAATTCAGATTGGATGAAAATAATTTCCCACTACCTTGAGCTGGTGATACTGACATCTGCTTAAAGAATACTCACAAGTTCCTTTTTTTTAATAGATATTTTTATTATAAATTTAACATTTTTACAAGTTTACAAAAATAAACAAAACTCTCAAATATAAACATTGATATACAATTAAATCAAATATACAATAGCCAAAATTTAACAAAAGAAAAAAAAATGCCGAAAAAGAAAAAAAACCAAAACTCAACTATCTACTAATCTAACCTACAACTAACCAGAGTGTATATTTAAGTCTCTTACATGCTCGGAATGTGTTAACATCAAATGTAATAAAACCCGTATTCGTGCGGGATTCCTCTCCTCAGGGGCCCCGGACCAGCCAGGTTTGTAATCTCAATTAAATAAAAGCCCTTGTTAGGATAGCCGAAATATCTGTATTTATGTAATTCAAGAAGGGCTGCCATATTTTATAAAATAATTCGGTCTTTCGGTGCATCATATTTGTAAGGAAGTCAAGGGGAATACATTCCATAACTAATCTGTGCCAATTTGAAAGTCCAGGGGGGCCCTCAGCCACCCAGTTCACCAAAATATTTTTCCTTGTACAGAAAGAAAGAATAGAAAATAGTCTCTTCCCGTACATGTCCAGGGAGGGAAAGTTCGAAAAGCCCAAAAGGAGAGATACAGGGTCCACTTTAATTTCCGTTCCTAAAATTTCTGTCAGGGTACTTGCTATTTTAGTCCAATATCTATGGATCTTATGACAGGTCCATAGGCAATGTACAAGAGTGCCCACCTCTATTTTGCATTTGGGACACATTGGAGATGCTCCTGCCTTAAATTTTGCCAGTCGAACCGGTGCTATATGGGCCCTATGAAGTATCTTCAGCTGGATAGCCTGGGTTCTGTTACATAATAATTCTTCTTGCGTTTTCCCAAATATCATTCCACGTGTCTATAGAGATTTCTAGTCCCAAATCCTGATCCCATGTTTTAAGCAGATTATCCATATCTCCCGATACTTCATCATGTAGTAAATGATAAATAGTACTGACGGAAGATACCCCCACTGATCGTAGGACACTACATTCTCTATCTGATTTATAAAGACTATCGAATAACGTAGTCTTCTTCTGTATATAATCTCGAATTTGGAAGTATCGAAAGAGGTCTCCATTAGGTAATCCGAATTTCTGACGCAGCTGTTCAAAAGACATCAGGACCCCATCTTTAAATAGGTCCCCTAAACATGAGATACCCCTGGATCTCCAGAGTTTAAAAGTGGCATCTGTAAACCCCGGTTGGAATCCCCATGCTCCCACTATCGGTGCATAGGGGGATGTTTTATGTGAGTTGCCCTCATTTTGCCGCATTATATTCCAAGCCTTAATTGTGATTAGTATTATAGGGTTTTTACAATGATCTGTAATGATTTTCCTCTTGTCTGAAAATAAAAGATTAATAAGTGGGTATTTTACTTGAGAGGCCTCGATGTCCAACCAGATTGATTGTGGATCAGACAAGACCCAATCAGCTATATAACTTAATAGGGAACTTAATTGATATTTCCTAAAGTCTGGGAAGTCCAATCCTCCCCTTGTCTATGATTCCAGATAAAGGAACCCAGCCAGCCATATAATTTACGTAGAGCCGTCCTCGGCAGCATCACCGGAAGCATTCTCATAGGATATAGGAGACGGGGCAGGACATTCATTTTGATTAGTGCTATTCTACCCAACTAGGAAATCAGAAGGTCTCTCCATCGCTGGAGGTCCTGCCTTATCCTTTCCAATAAATACACAAAATTAGTCTTATACAACTGACCAAATACTGGAGTAATAAAAATGCCTAAATATAAGAAGCTCTCCAGGGACCAACGAAAGGGAAAAAGGGGTCCACTAAGTGGGGTGTCATAGCAAGGCCACCCATTGGCATAGCCTCCGATTTTGAAAAATTAATTTTATAGCCTGAGAATGCGCTAAATGTATTAATAACTTGGATTAGGTGAGGCACGGACATCAGAGGAATACTGAGGAATAGAAGAACATCATCTGCATAAAGGGTAATTTTATGTTTACCTGTACCAATCCTCGGGGCCGTTATATTAGGATCAGCTCGTTTCGCTTCTGCTAGTGGTTCAATTATTAGCGTAAATAACAATGGCGAGAGGGGACATCCCTGACGGCAGCCCCTACCCACACTGAAGCTATCCGAACCTTAATCCATTGGTAACCACAACTGCTTTGGGATCACTATACAATGTTGAGACCCATTTGGTAAACACCTTTCCAACGACAAACCTTTCCAATGTGTAAAACAAATATGACCATTCGACCCTATCAAATGCCTTTTCCGTGTCTAATGAAACTACTACTCCTGGTATCTTTCCCTGATGGCAGGCTTGAATCATATTCAAAACCCTTCTAATATTATTGGATGATCTACGGCCCTTAATAAACCCCGTCTGATCCTCCTTTATAATATGTGGCAGTACCCTTTCTAGTCTCAGTGCTAATGTTTTAGAAAGGATTTTAAAATCTACATTTAGCAAGGATATTGGTCTGTATGATATACAATCTTCTGGATCCTTTTTTTAAGGATAAGAGAGATATTTGCCTCTTTCAGCGAAGGCGGGAGACAGCCCTGACTATTTGCATAGTTATACATGTCCATAAGTGGACCAGCCAATATTTCTGTAAATTCTTTATAGAATTCAGCTTGAAAACCATCTGGGCCCGGTACCTTACCACTCTGAAGTTGCCTAATTGCATCAAGTATTTCTTGGACTGTTAAAGGATCATTTAGGACCGATACCTGTTCCGGAGTTAGGCCCGGAAAGGTCAGATTTTTAAAAAATGACTGCATCCTCCTCGTCCTATCTTCACAATCCTGCGATTTATATAACTGAGAATAAAATTCTCTAAAGATCGCATTAATCTTTTTATCAATTCTGGCATGACATTTATGTGGATTGGAGTAGAAAGAAAAATCTCTGCCCTGTGGATGAAGACATCTCCATACATCTACTAATCCTAATTCTTTGTTCAGATCCATCAATTGTCTAGATCTAGGAGATACTCCTGCAGTACTCTTGGGAATCCTATCTATTTCCGGATCGATAATGCAATTAAAGTCTCCCCCTATAATTGTATGACGGGCACCAAAAGCCATCAATTTTGAAAAGGCTTCCGTTATAAATTTAAAGGGGTGTGCCGGGGGGCAGTACAAATTTAAAATCCCATATTCCTCTCCATTTATGAGGACTTTAATCAAAATATATCGTCCAGATTCGTCTTTTATCTGCTTTAGGATTTTGAAAGGGAAATTCTTCTGAACAAGAATAACAACTCCCCTGCATTTTGAGCTAAAAGAAGAAAAAAAGGCCTGATCAAATCCACCCTGTCGTAATTTCAAGTGTTCTTTATCCGACAGGTGTGTCTCCTGTAGGAGAGCTATATCAACTCTTTCCTTCTTAAGATTTGATAATATTTTCTTCCTTTTGACTGGCAAATTATTCCCCTTGACATTCCAGGTGCACCACTTAACCGACTGATCAACCATAATCATCTGGCAAATCCGAGACCCCTCGGGAGGGGAAACCCTATCCAGAACATCCCGAGCATAGAGCATATAAAATTTACAAAAATAAAGCCTCTCTAATACACTCACACCAATACAATAAAAAAACTATTTCTAAATAAAAAAATATAAAACGTATCTAAGTGGAGATTTTCCCCCTTGTTCCCAGGGGGTGTCACTTCCTCTCCAAAAGTCCATCATATCCTCTCCCAACCAATGCCCCACCCTTGACCCAGGCACTCCTCAATAAAATGAGGAGAATTCAGATATAGTACAAAGCTAGAGTTAACAGTGAGCACCCTACCCCCACCCATACCAACACCTGGATATATTTGGTAATGTTAATACCATATATAAACATATAATTATTAAAATTACAACCTCAACAAATAATAATTAAATATACTAATACAAAATAACAAGGGAGAAACAACCCCGCTCCTAAAGACAGAGGTAAAATTAAATAAGATAACCACCTCCCCCCACCAACATTAACCAAATCCCCCAGCTTTTTTATATATATATATATATACACACACACATATACATACATCCCACATATATACATAAAATAATAAAAGAAAACAACCCCAAAGCGGGGGAGAAAATCAAATCCCTCTCCCCACCCCCCATGGTAATATTAAACAGTAAGATAAAAAAAAGGGGATATAAACCAAAGCGGGGGGAAAGGCAAACCAACATCCATTATGTCTTATAGTTTATCTAAGAGAGTCCATGAATTCCTTAGTCTTTTCTGGTGATCCGAAGTTATATACGGATCCTTCATGGTTAAAGCGTAGCGTCGCTGGGTAGCGTAAGGAGTATTGAATATTTAAGTCGATACTTCTTCGCCTCGTCGAATGCCTTCCTCTTTCGGACCAGAGCTGGGGAAAAGTCCTGGAATAACATGATCTTGGATCCTTTATAGATCATAGCTTGGGGGTCTTTTCCAAGATTTCTAGAGGCTTCTAGGAGTATCTGCCTCTCCTTGTAGCTCTGCAGCCGGAACAGGACCGGGCGTGGGCGCTGGTTCGAGCCGGGCCCGCGTATTGCGACCCGGTAGGCCCATTCCACCCTTACCTGGCCTGATCCAGCTTGCAGATTTAAAAGCTGTGGCAGCCACTGCTCGCGAAACACTGTAAGCTGGCCTTCCTCTTCCCGTTCGGGAAGGCCCAGCAAACGAATATTTTTTCGACGACCTCGATTATTGAGGTCGTCAATGTGATTCTCTAAGGTCCGGACTCGCGAACAGCGAGTCCGGACCTGATCCACGGCCGATTGAGCTGTAGTTTCGGAGGTCGCGGCCTTTAACTCCGCCCCTCTGACTCGGCACTCGATTTCCTGGATGTCTCGGTCGTGCTTCTGCAGCGCGGCCGAGAGTGAGTCTCATCGACTTCGGGACTCTTCGATGAAAGCGTCGATCTTCGCGTCCAGTTTGGAGATCATTTCTACAAGGCTTGTCACTGTAGGTAAGTCCCCCGGGGCGGCTGTGGACGCCTTAGCTGCAGCTGGAGAGGGTGGGGGAGGGGTTCCTGCTTGTTGAGAGCTGCGGGCTCCCTTCCCTTTAGTCATTTCTACTAAAGATTAAATTGTTTAAATTTAATATTAAACAACTAATTAAATTAAACAGCTATTATAAATGATTTGGTGAGTGTGGTGGGGGTAGGTGACCCACTTTACCCAAGTCTTGGGAGGAGCACTGTAGACTCAGACTTGCTGGGTCGCCGCCATCTTCGATCTCCCCCACAAGTTCCTTTAAAGGATAAAGGTGGTCCATGTTTGACTATGGTTTGAGGGTTCTATTTACTCTTCCTTCTGCACTTTTTGGAGAAGATATCTGTTGGTTTTATATCCTTTCAGTCAAATACTCTTCTGTTCAAACAACTACTTTAAATTTCACAGGTTTGTGCAGAGGAGTTTAAAGAATTTGTAGGAAAACTGAGGCAGAAGTTCACTTCTGCAATAGGGTCGGGAAATATTGAAATTCCAGATACGCTGCAGGAATTATTTGCCAGGTAAGATTACTAGCTTTTGTATGGAGCCATAACTTTCTGGGGTAATGAAATAAGAAGCTTTTTCCCAGAATGAGGGTCTCAATTACTAGGGGTCACGAGTTCAAGGTGAAAGGGGAAAAATTTAAGGGAGATATGTGTGGTGGGTGGCTAGAACACAACAGGTTTAGATAGAGGATCTTGGTCAGCACAGGCTTGTTTTCTTTATTCTTTGTTCTTTAGTAGTGATATCAATAATAGTGTTGATACTGCAATAGTCTGTTTATTGTGTATACTCTGGTGTTACAAGTATGTGTTTGTAAAGTTATGAGGGTTTGTACACTATTGTGGTTTTTAAATTTAAATTTAGCATTGCGGCTTCCATTTAAAATTATTTTCTGGTCACTTTGCATGTCCCTGCTTGAGTAATATTTATCACAACACTTTGGGAGGAGAAACATAAGAAGTCGATGTGTTAGAGTTTAATTTTTTTTTGATTTCTAACAATTGAATGTGCTGTCATGCCTTTGGAAGAGTTCCATGATCTTTTGTGAGCAAAAAAATTACAGAAACTAAATGTGCTGCGTGATAAAGTGTACTAACTAGCATCAGCAAACTACAAGATTAATGTCTATGTGAGTGGAGGCTGATTCCTTCCATGAAATACCCCACAATGAGTTCCTGCTATCAGTCAAGTCCATCTGTAAGATGCATTGACCAGACAGGTGGTCCCCACAGTGATCAGGATATCGAGCTTTGGAGCAAGCATCCTTCTATCATCTCTGTTTCAGGGTAGGATAAGGAGTTGAAAGAAAGAGAAATTGTAAATTTGGGAGTGAGATACTGCATGGGTTTCTATTTTCCTTCCTTCTATAGAACATAGAAGAATACAGCGCAGTACAGGCCCTTTGGCCCTCGATGTTGCGCCGATCCAAGTCCACCTAACCTACACTAGCCCACTATCCTCCATATGCCTATCCAATGTCCGCTTAAATGCCCATAAAGAGGGAGTGTCCACCACTGCTACTGGCAGGGCATTACATGAACTCACGACTCGCTGAGTAAAGAACCTACCCCTAATATCTGTCCTATGCCTACCACCCCTTAATTTAAAGCTATGCCCCCTCGTAATAGCTGACTCCATACGTGGAAAAAGGTTCTCCACTGTTGACCCTATCTAAACCCCTAATCATCTTGTACACCTATATCAAGTCACCACTAAACCTTCTTTTCTCCAATGAAAACAACCCCAAGTGCCTCAGCCTTTCCTCATACGATCTTCCTACCATACCAGGCAACGTCCTGGTAAACCTCCTCTGCACCCGTTCCAGTGCCTCCACATCCTTCCTATAGTATGGCGACCAAAACTGCACACAATACTCCAGATGCGGCCGCACCAGAGTCTTATACAACTGCAACATGATCTCAGGACTCCGGAACTCAATTCCTCTACCAATAAAAGCCAGTACGCCATATGCCGCCTTCACCGCACTATTTACCTGGGTGGCAACTTTCAAAGATCTGTGTACATGGACACCAAGATCCCTCTGCTCATCCACACTACCAAGTATCCGACCATTAGCCCAGTACCCCATCTTTTTGTTACTCTTACCAAAGTGAATCACCTCATACTTAGCTACATTGAACTCCATTTGCCACCTTTCTGCCCAGTTCTGCAGCTTATCTATATCCCGCTGTAACCTGCCACATCCTTCCTCACTGTCAACAACTCCTCCGACTTTCATATCATCCGCAAACTTGCTCACCCAACCTTCTAGCCCCTCCTCCAGGTCATTTATAAAAATGACAAACAGCAATGGTCCCAAAACAGATCCTTGCGGAACACCGCTAGTAACGGCACTCCAAGATGAACCTTTACCATCAACTACTACCCTCTGTCTTCTTCCAGCCAGCCAATTCCTAATCCAAACCTCCAACTCACCCTCAATGCCATACCTCCGTATTTTTGAAGTAGCCGACCATGGGGAACCTTATCAAACGCCTTACTAAAATCCATATACACCACATCTACCGCTTTCCCCTCGTCCACCTCCTTAGTCACCTTCTCAAAGAATTCAATAAGGTTTGTGAGGCACGACCTGCCCTTCACAAAACCATGCTGACTATCCTTGATCACATTATTCCTATCCAGATGTTCATAAATCCTATCCCTTACAATTCTCTCTAAGACTTTGCCCACAACAGAAGTGAGACTCACCGGCCTATAGTTACTAGGGTTATTCCTACTCCCCTTCTTGAACAAGGGAACCACATTTGCTAGCCTCCAGTCTTCTGGCACTACTCCTGTAGACAACGAGGACATAAAAATCAAGGCCAATGGCTCTGCAATCTCCTCCCTTGCTTCCCAGAGAATCCTAGGATAAATGCCATCAAGACCAGGGGACTTATCTATTTTCACCCTTTCCAGAATTTCCAACACCTCTTCCCTACAAACCTCAAAGCCATTCATTCTACTTAATTGTGACTTAGTATTCACATCTAAATGCACAGTTTTGTGGTTTACCTGTTTTGCACTTTATTCTTTTGCATAGGTTCAAAATATTGGTAGTTGGGGAAGAAAGTAATGAAAACCAGAAGCAGGATGATATTAAAAGGTAAAGAGTTTACATCAATGCATATTTTTAAAGATCGGATATTCTTACTGACGTACAAGCTGTGGAATAATCAAGTAAACTTATCAGCTAAATATCACTTGAGAAACTAGATTCCTGTATTTATGAAAGGCATTTTCTGGTTCTGGTGGTTGTATTGTCTAATAGAAGTAATGATGGTGCTTCAAAGTAGCAAAAACCCAAAGTTCTACTTTAAAGGAGAAGGGGGCAGCACAGAAGCTCACTGCTGCCTCACAGCACCAGGGACCCAGGTTCGATTCCAGCCTTGGGCTACTGTCTGTGTGGAGTTTGCACGTTCTCCCTGTGTCTGCATGGGTTTCCTCCGGGTGCTCTGGTTTCCTCCCACAATCTATAGATGTGCAGGTTAGGTGAATTGGCCATGCTAAATTGCCCATAGTGTTTAGGGATGTGTCGGTTAGGTGCATTAGGCAGGGGTAGGGGAATGGGTTTGGATGAGATACTGTTCGGAGGGTCAGTGTGGACTTGTTGGGCTGAAAGGCCTGTTTCCACACTGTAGGGATTCTATGATGTGATCTGGGAGGTACTTTTTCGTCTGAAGTTTCTCCTCTGGCAAAGAAAATGTCCTTTAGGGATAAATTTTCGCTGAGTCCTAGAGTGTCAGCACCTTTTTTACAATTTCATCATTTCTTTTCATCTTTCTGTTGACTGTCAGTTCATTATCTATAATTTTCCAGTGCGCAGTTTAAAAATCTACCACCTAAGGATGTCACAGGGAGTGTAAGGTTGATACTTCTTTTTGCTCAATTACGTAATGGCAGTGTTATCACATGTTGAGGCAATGATATGAACCAAATTTTTGAAAACCACAACAAGAGTTTGAATTTAGTACAGAGCATATCACTGGTAGGAGTTCATTCACTGCAGCCTCTTGTTAACAAACCAAACATAGAGATTGAGTTGTTCTGCAATGAAAATGTACTGGATGTTAAACTATCCTGGATGTGAAGGAAGTTTACTTCATTTTTTTCTTTTGTAGCATTGATGATATTCATTACTTGGTCCTGCAGAATTTCATTCAGAGCACGCTGGCTCTCTCTGATACACAGATGAAATCATGCCAATCTTTTCAGGTATTTATGTAACTGAGGGAGTGCACCTCATTCAAATTTACCTGGTTTTAATAAATGCAGTCTTTTCAGTGGATGTTTTTAATTTTGTATCAGACCTTTTGTCAGGCTATAAAATAAATAATCTTTTAAGTAAGATGAAGACTTGCATTTGTACAGTGCCTTAGATAAGCATATGATGCATCAAAGCAATTTCTAGCTCTTGTGCTTTTGAAGACTAGTCACTGTTGTATTGTAGGAAGCACAGAAGCCAAACTGTGCATAGAATCGCCCACAAACAGCAAACATGGTAATTAGCAGGATGATCTGTATGTGTTATGTTTGCTGAAAGATAATGTTAATTAAGAAGTAAGTTCTGGGCACCTCTTACCAAATCAGAGGGCAAATGGGCACTGGATTAATTTGGTCTTGTCCAAAACCCTGCACCTTTGAAAATGCAACACTCCCTCAATACTGCACGGGACTATCAGCCTTGATTTTTGTACTCAAACCCAGGCGTCGGACTTGAACCTGGAATCTTGTGACTCAGGCTAATGTACTATCAATTGAGCGATGGCTCAATGAGATATGAAAGGCACCACTACTAAACCTATCTGGACTATCAATCAATGTCCTTGTAGCAGTGCTGATTACTACCTATTGAATAAAGCATTAGTTTAAAATGCAGCTGCTCCATCAACAGTTAACTGGTGCAGGAGGTTAAGAGAAAGTGAGGACTGCAGATGCTGGAGTGGGCGGCACGGTGGTACAGTGGTTAGCACTGCTGCCTCACAGTGCCAGAAACCTGGGTCCAATTCCTGCTTCAGGCGACTGACTGTGTGGAGTTTGCATATTCTCCCAGTATCTGCGTGGGTTTCCTCCGAGTGCTCCGGTTTCCTCCCACAGTCCAAAAATGTGTAAGTTAGGTGAATTGGCCAGGCTAAATTGCCCGTAGTGTGAGTTGAAGGGGTAAATGTAGGGGGGTGGGTTGCGCTTCGGCGGGTCGGTGTGGACTTGTTGGGCCGAAGGGCCTGTTTCCACACTGTAAGTAATCTAATCTAATCAGAGTCAAAAGGTGTGCTGCTGGAAAAGCACAGCTGGTCAGGCAGCATCTGAGGAGCAGGAGAGTCGACATTTCGAGCATAAACTCATCATCAGGAATGTAGTTAGCTAATGTATCCATCAATAGTCAAAGGTGAGGTGCTGGAAGACTGGAGGTTGGCTAACGTGGTGCCACTGTTTAAGAAGGATGGTAAGGACAAGCCAGGGAACAATGATGTCGGTCAGCCAGATGTCGGTGTAGGCTAGTTGTTGGAGGGAATCCTGAGGGACAGGGTGTGCATGTATTTGGAAAGGCAAGGACTGATTAGGGATAGTCAGCATGGCATTGGGTGTGGGAAATCATGTCTCACAAACTTGATTGAGTTTTTTGAAGAAGTAACAAAGAGGATTGATGAGGGCAGAGGATTGATGAGGGCAGAGCATTAGACCTGATCTATATGGACTTCAGTAAGGCGTTCGACAAGGTTCTCCATGGTTAGCAAGGTTAAATCTCTTAGAATATAGGTAGAACTAGTCATTTGGATACAGAACTGGCTCAAAGGTAGAAGACAGAGAGTGGTGGTGGAGGGATGTTTTTCAGACTGGAGACCTGTGACAAGTAGAGTGCCACAAGGATCAATACTGGGTCCACTACTTTTCATCATTTATGTAAATGATTTGAATGTGAACATAGGAAGTATAGTTAGTAAATTTGCAGATGACACCAAAATTGGAGGTGTAGTGGACAGCAAAGAAGGTTACCTCAGATTACAATGGGATCTTGATCAGATGGGCCAATGGGTTGAGGAGTGTCAGATGGAGTTTAATTTAGATAAATGAAAGGTGTTGCATTTTGGGAAAGCAAATCTTAGCAGGACTTATACACTTAATGGTATGGTCCTAGGGAGTGTTGCTGAACAAAGAGACCTTGGAGTGCAGGTTCCATAGCTCCTTGAAAGTGGAGTCCCAGGTAGCTTGGATAGTGAAGAAGGTGTTTGATATGCTTTCCTTTATTGGTCAGAGTATTGAGTACTGGAGTTGGAAGATCATGTTCTGGCTGTTCAGGACATTGGTTAGGCCACTGTTGGAATATTGCATGCAATTCTGGTCTCCTTCCTATTGGAAAGATGTTATGAAACTTGAAAGGGTTCAGAAAAGATTTACAAGAATGTTGCCGGGCTTGGAGGATTAAAGCTACAGGGAGAGGCTGGATAGGTTGAGACTGTTTTCTCGAGTGTCGGAGGCTGAGGGGTGATATTACAGAGGTTTATAAAATCATGAGGGGCACAGATAGGATAAACAGACAAAGTCTTTTCCCTGGGGTGGGGGAGTCCAGAATTAGAGGGCATGGGTTCAGGGTGAGAGGGGAAAGATTTAAAAGGGACCTAAGGGGCAACCTTTTCATACAGAGGGTGGTGCATGTATGCAATGAGCTGCCAGAGGAAGTGGTGGAGGCTGGTACAATTGCAACATTTAAAAGGCATCTGGATGGGTATACGAATAGGAAGGGTTTGGATGGATATGGGCCGGGTGCTGGCAGGTGGGACTAGATTGGGTTGGGATATCTGGTCGGCATGGACAAGTTGGACTGAAGGGTCTGACTCCGTGCTGTACATCTCTATGACTCTAAGTCACAGATTGTGCAGAGCTAACTCTACAAGATAAGCAAATTGTCAGCATTCCTGGTCTAGCTTGGAGATGGCATTCCTAATGTGAGATCTGGCTAGAGCTCAGTTATGATGTTGCTGTTTGGCATTGACCCCATTGGCAGTCTTTCACAATGCAAACTATGATCACTGTGACAAAATGTAAAAATCAGAGGTTAAATCATAGGCACTAATAGTTGAGTATCTCGACTGAGCACTTCTTTCTATTAGCATTGCAAGGTGTAATTCATTTTGTGTCCATTTTGCTGAATGGGCTATTTGTCGGGAACAGTAATATAATGTTTACAGAACAGGTCTAATAATCCTGAGGACTGGATTCTAGAGTCATAAGTTCAAAAGGCACCATAAAACCAAGATTTTAAGTTCAATTAAGTAATAAATCTGAAGTAAAAATGTAGTCATTGTAATGGTAACCATGCAGTGACTGGGCTGTTGTTTATACAAACCCATCTGGTTGACCAAAGTCATTTAAGGAAAACATTTGCCATTCTTGCTTGGCCTGAACTTGCTGACTTTTATAACTGTTCTCTGAAATGGCACCACAGTAAAATGTAAGAAGCCAAGGCACTTCTGCTTTTTAAGGACAGTTTGAGGATGGGCAATAAGTGCTAGACGTTGCCAGTGACACCTAGATCCCATGTATCGAGAGGATGAAACGGTTGCCTTCCACCGGGAAAATAAAATTCTGCGGTTCTGTAAAACGCAGGGGCCCCTGTACTTGTTTGTGTTTGACTTTTCTCTGCTCTCTTTTTGACATGGTACAAAGAACTTAAAGGTTTAGAAATGAGAAATGTATTTAAGAAGATGATGTGTAATGGCTTAATAGACCCAGCCAAATAGGCTAGGTCCCTTGCAGCTTCTGCAGTACTCACTTTGCCTAGGTTCCTTGCTGCTGATAATTACGATATTTTGATTCTAAATTTTGAAACTGGTGATGAATCCGAAGTTTTGTTTAGTTTAAACTGAGCATTAGTAATTTTGTGTAAAACTGTTATTTCCCTAGACTTTTCACCTCTACAAACAATACAAGGATGAAGTACTGGTAAAAGTGTTTCTCGAGTTTCAACAGCGAAGCTTGGTAAACCGTCGCAGGGTCAGCAAAGCCTTGGGTCCCAAGAAGAGTCGAGCATTGCCCTTCGCACCAATGTCTTATCAGTTATCTCAGGCATACTACAGGTAGGTACTGAAATGTTTAAAATAAAGCTGCTGCTAAACTCCAAATACCTGTCAGTTTAACTTCTTATGACACTGTGTGAGGTATTGATTTTGCAATAGCAGCAGTAACTGAGCAGTGTCACTGGATTTAGTACAGGTGATTTACTCTTTGTGAATTAAGAACTTTTATTTTTGAGCACCTGTTTTCCTATTTGTGGAATAATGTTCAATTAAAATTTTTTGAAAGCGCAGTGTGGTTCTGTTCAAAGGTTTACTTTGAATTGACGACTTCAAAAGCTTTCCGTGTTGAACTGCTGTGTAGGTCAAGAATTGGGTAACGTAACTTCTGCAAAAGGGAAATCAGTGTGATTATCATAAAACAACCCTTGCTGCCTGGTTGATGTCTTCATTTTGCATTCAGTGATTCTTCAGCATTTTGTAATGTTCGATCTGGATGATTTGTTACAGGAACTTCATGTGGCGATTTCCCAGCAACATTTGTTCGGAATCATATAATTTTGTACAAAAGTTGAAGAATGCAGGCGAGGCTGATCTCCCCAACACCTTTTCATTCCAGGATAAAGAGACACCTATCGAGACAGAAATGGTCACCTACCCTCTGGACGGAAATGGCGGCTACTGTGTGGCTACCATATCCTTATTTATCCTCGGTCTGCTCTCTTTCCACGTCTCAATACCTGAGCAGATTGTGGTTGTGGACAGCACGCTTGTAGACAATGAAGTGATAAAAAGGTAAAGGGATCTAGTCATTATAATCGTTGTCTCTTCCACACCCCCCCACCTCCCAACTTGCCCCCAACACCTCTAGGCAAAATATTGGCCAATTATAGACAACATGTAAAGAATTTAAATGTGTGGCTTAATGAACACATTTGATATGGAAGTGTATTAATTTTTTTTGTTTTATTATTGTGGGCACACGTCATTTTGCCATTTCACAAAACTGAGATAAAATTAATGGGACGGAGTGGGAATTGGGGAAAGTGTGAGCTACTTATTGCTGGGTAGATTTGTCCCTCAGTTTTTTTTTCCAAAATATTTTTCTTGCACTCGCTCAAGTAGAATGGTTTGATCCTCAAATTGATAGTTGTAAGAGGAGGATTTTTTTATTCTCTGATTTGGTATTTTTTAGGTTGGGGAAGGAAGGCATTGATGATTATGAGGATGATGATCTGGACGAAACTGGAAGCAAACCCAAATTTGAAGTGAAGGCTCCTCAAGCTTCGCATACTAATTACTTGCTGATGAGAGGTTATTATGCACCAGGCATTGTGAGCACACGCAACCTCAACCCCAATGACAACATTGTAGTCAACTCATGTCAAGTGAGGTTAAAAGTCCGCTCAACACCAGTCCATGGATGCTTGAGTACCCCTGGTGGTGAGTCGTTGTCATGTTGTTTCTTGTGACATCACAGCAATTGAATCTGTCAACTTGAATAATATCTCACTGTCATTTCTAACATACATCCATTTCTGTTTTCCCCACTTCTTTAGTTATTTCTGACTCAGTACTTAACTTCTCACCTTGTGCACGTGATGTTGAAATGAAGTTCTAATGTTCCCTGCTCAAGTTCAGTGGAAGGGAATGCTTTTGCTAACAGTATTCCAGTCAGTGTTGTGAATTCTGCGGTTTTTGGTCTGATCCGAGCATTAGAATGTCAGATGTTACCTCAGCAAGCCAACGACTGCATTTGCAGCACTTGCTGGTATAGAGACGGGTGGAATCAGATAGAACATAGAAGAATACAGCGCAGTACAGGCCCTTGGGCCCTCGATGTTGCGCCGATCCAAGCCCACCTAAACTACACTAACCCTCTATCCTCCATATACCTATCCAATGCCCTCTTAAATGCCCATAAAGAGGGAGAGTCCACCACTGTTACTGGCAGGGCATTCCATGAACTAACGACTCGCTGAGTGAAGAACCTACCCCTAACATCAGTCCTATATCTACCCCCCCTTAATTTAAAGCTATGCCCCCTTGTAATACCCGACTCAATACGCGGGAAAAGGTTCATACTGTCGACCCTATCTAACCCCCTAATCATCTTGTACACCTCAATCAAGTCACCCCTAAACCTTCTTTTCTCTAATGAAAACAGCCCCAAGTGCCTCAGTCTTTCCTCATACGATTTTCCTTCCATACCAGGCAACATCCTGGTAAACCTCCTCTGCACCCGTTCCAATGCCTCCACATCCTTCCTATAGTATGGCGACCAAAACTGCACACAATATTCCAGATGCGGCCGTACCAGAGTCTTATACAACTGCATCATGACCTCAGGACTCCGGAACTCAATTCCTCTACCAATAAAAGCCAGTACGCCATATGCCTTCCTCACCGCACTATTTACCTGGGTGGCAACTTTCAGAGATCTGTGTACATGGACACCAAGATCCCTCTGCTCATCCACACTACCAAGTATCCGACCATTAGCCCAGTACCCCATCTTTTTGTTATTCTTCCCAAAGTGAATCACCTCGCACTTAGCTACATTGAATTCCATCTGCCACCTTTCTGCCCAGCTCTGCAGCTTCTCTATATATTAGTAATGTATTAGTAATGTATTAGTAATATTTATTAAACCGAATTGCAAAAGCTTTGAGGTTTTCTTGCTTCACAGGCTACACTGAATCAACTGAAATAGTCTAATTATAATGAACAAGTTAGTAGTAAGAATTTACTGCATCCTGTGCGATAATATATATTCCATATTTTGCTTGTACAGTATGATCATGCACAGTAAAACTGTGTTATTGTTCAAACTCAACAATTGAGAGTTTTAAACAGAGTCCTTGCAACTAATCGTAAGTAGTTTCAAATTCAGTCTTTTCAAGAAGTGAGTGTACAGTTACAGTCAAATGCAACAGTAAGTTTTTGGTTGCACTTGCTGCTGATGTAATTATAGAGTCATAGAGATGTACAGCATGGAAACAGACCCTTCGGTCCAACCCGTCCATGCCGACCAGATATCCCAACCCAATCTAGTCCCACCTGCCAACACCCGGCCCATGTCCCTTCAAACCTTTCCTATTTATATACCCATCCGAATGCCTCTTAAATGTTGCAATTGTACCAGCCTCCACCACATCCTCTGGCAGCTAATTCCATACACGTACCACCCTTTGCGTGAAAACGTTGCCCCCTTAGGTCTCTTTTATATCTTTCCCCTCTCACCCTGAACCTATGCCCTCTAGGTCTGGACTCTCCGACCCCAGGGAAAAGACTTTGTCTGTTAATCCTACAATTGCAGAGGGCACACGCTCACCATGCACATAGTCGCACTTTTTTAAAAACTATGACCCTGAATTTCATTTAAATGCACCAGCAAAGCTGATGATCTTGAATTAAAAAAAAATTGATTTTAACAGTGACTCATTTCTTTATTTTAAACTGGCTAATGCATTTTGTTTTTCAAACACATGCATCATTACCATGTTCCTAAACTTTATAGCTGCACCGCTCATTTAGTGTGTCCAAGGCAGTTAAATGTCCACTTCCACCTGTTTGGAACTATTGCAATAAATAGTTTTGTTAAGTTTTGTTTCTTGGCCTACACTGGGCACTGCCTGTCAGGAAGGGGGTGGTGACCGGAGATGGAAACTAGCAGAGTGGCAATTGAAGCAGAGAATGGGATGGTGAGGAGGAGGTACCCACTTCCTGTTTGAGTGCTGTGCAGGTATACCAGAATGATACCAGCAGCATCAACCTCATGATCCAGTGCATTGTCGCCCGTGCAGTGTAATTTTCTCACTACAGTTCTCAAAATCATATTTGTTATGCTGCATTTGTATCACTTGTTCTGAGCAATTTTATTCATAGTCCATTATTTCCTTCAGAATCTAATGTTATATGTTATTTTTTTTCTCCAAAATTAGTTGTTTCTGAAGAGTTTGCATTTCTATGGTAATTGTTTTGATAAATGCAGTTAAACTCTGACTATTTTTAATACCCTGGTCTCTCTCAAACCAGGTTCAGCTGATTTCTTCCAAACTGCTTTGGGGCCAGATGCTCTTCCAGCTTCATTCACAAAACTGTTGAGACCCAGCATTGATGCATATGTTGGAGAGAACATTCAAAAGCAATTTGTGGAGGAGCTCAAATACAGTCCTGAGGACTTGACAGCTATTCTGGAAATCTCACGTGAAGTTGAAGCCTCCTCTTCCTTTGGGATTGAGACAGTGGAACTAGGCAAGACCTTTGCTCACTATGAAGAGGTACAAAATGGAAGAACCAAGACCTTAAAGCAGTATTTGCAGGTTTGTTTTACATACAAAATATTGTCTGAGGGGCATTTCTGTAATTGCTTGTGAGTAAATGTTCTTGTATAAAGAAATCCTAGCCTACACATAACTCTCCTCCTGACTCTTCATGGCCTGTTCAAACACTACAAGGCATAAGTCAGGAGTGTAACAAACACTGAATGCTGGAGAAATTCAGATCTGGCTGCATCCAAGGAGAGAGAAACAGTTAATGTTTCAAGTCCATTATGGAACTGGCTTGAAGGTGGAAGGCAGAGGGTGGTGGTGGAGGGTTGCCTTTCAGACTGGAGGCCTGTGACCAGTGGTGTGCCACAAGGTGCTGGGTCCACTGTTTTTCGTCATTTATGTAAATGATTTGAATGTGGACGTCGGAGGCGTAGTTAGTCAGTTAGCAGATGACACCAAAATTAGAGGTGTAGTGGACAGTGAAGAAGGTTACCTCAGATTACAACCAGGTCTTGATCAGATGGGCCAATGGGCTGAGGAATGGCAGATAGACTTTAACTTAGATAAATGCGAGGTGCTGCATTTTGGAAAGGCAAATTTTATCAGGACTTAAACACTTAATGGTATGGTCCTAGGGAGTGTTGCTGAACAAAGAGACCTTAGAGTGTAGGTTCATAGTTCCTTGAAAGTGGAGTCGCAGATACATAGGTTAGTGAAGAAGGCGTTTGGTATGTTTTCCTAAATTGGACAGAGCATTGAGCATAGGAGTTGGGAGGTCATGCTGCAGCTGTGCAGGACATTGGTTAGGCCATTTTTGGAATATTGTGTGCAATTCTGGTCTCCCTCCTATTGGAAGGATGTTGTGAAACCTGAAAGGGTTCAGAAAAGATATACAAGGGTGATGCCAGGGTTGGAGGATTTGAGCTATAGGGAGAGGTTGCATTGGCTGGGGTTGTTTTCACTGGAGCATCGGAGGCTGAGGGGTGACCTTTATAGAGGTTTATAAAATCACGAGGGGCAAGGTCTTTTCCCTGGGTAGGGAGAATCCAGAACTAGAGGGTGAGAAGTGAAAAACTTAAAAGGGACCAAAGGGCCAACTTTCTCATGTAGAGGGTGGTATGTGTATGGAATGAGTTGCCAGAGGAAGTGGTGGAGACTGGTACAATTACACATTTAAAAGGCATCTGGATAGGTATATGAATAGGGATGGTTTAGACAGATATGGGCCGGGTGCTGGCAAATGAGACTAGATTAGGTAGGATATCTGGTCGGCATAGACGAGTTGAACTGAAGGGTCTGTTTCTATGCTGTACATCTGACTCCTCAGGAGCTTTGAAGAGGATTTGATGTCAGAAGTATGCAGGGGTAGAAGGGTCATTGTCATTCTGTCAAAGGTACTTCTCATGGTAACCAATGATGATGTTTACAAGACCTGGGCCAAGACGCAATCCCATGGCTACACCATTTATTTGTGTGTATGTGGTGGTGTTAAAACTGAACTCAATTGCATAAGATGCCAAGTTCATGAAACCATGTACATGACCAAATAAATGGTGATTCTGCAAATCCTGCGACATTACCCATGGCAATACCTTGAGTTGTCAGATGTACCGGCCTGGTCTGTGGTTAATCAGCTAGCTAAGGTTGAGTGCAGAGTGAAAAGTCTCAGCTTTGTGTCTCTTTTTAGTGATGTTTACTTCGGGCACTTTCAATTTTGGAAGAATCCTGATGATACCAACGAGGGCAAAATAGACACTCAAAACGGCAGCAACTTGAAGCATGCAGTGCCTCTTAGCATAGTCAGATTTCCCAAAGGCTTTGCAGGAGCATTATATATCACCATTTGACTCCAAATTGGATAAGGATCTTCTTGGACAAATGTCCAAAAGTTTGATAGATCCCTAAATACTGTTTTAGCCATGTCAGCCATGGCTCAGCTGGTAGAGCCATGCAACTCAGAGTGCTGATTTCAAATCCATTTCCAGGATGTGAGTGATTTCAGCAATAACATGCTGCAGCACTTCCTGCTGCACTACTGTCTGCATGATAAGACATTAAACTGAGGTGCCATCAGTCTGCTCAAGAGCATGTAAAAGACCTCATTAAAGCAAGATAGTTCTGTCTGGTGACCTGGTCAATATTTATTTCTTAATCAATAGCACAAGAACAGATTTTCTGGTCCTTTCTATCTGTGGGAATTTGTTGTAAGCAAATTAGTGACCCTGTTTGCTACATTACAGCAGTTAGTATGATTCAGAGTGTTTAATTTACTGTAAAGCTCTTTGAAACATCTAGTGGTTGGGATAGGGACATAGAGCTGTACAGCACAGCAACAGACCCTTCGGTCCAACTCGTCCATGCCAACCAGATATCCCAACCTAATCTAGTCCCATTTGCCAGCACTTGGACAATATCCTTCTAAACCCTTCCTCTTCATATACCCATCCAGATGCCTTTCAAATGTTATAATTGTGTTATATAATAAGTCTTTTTCTTAAAGGGAAAGATTTAAGGAGTGCTTTCCAGACCTAGGCAAAAAGGGTATGGTTGGCGGTGGCAAAGATAAGTCAATTTAATAATTTCAGAAAAAGCTTTCTTTACAGTTTAAAATGTTGAGTGAGAATTACAGCTCAAAGGGTAATTTTATAATTTGGTAACAGCTTAATGAAAGTCATTTTTCCAGTTGTTCTTAAAGAAGCTTAATTCAGTACAAAATTTCTCCCATCTTTCAGGATTTGATTGCGTTGGACCAAATGGTGGAAGTTGGTGGCTCAGCAGCACGGCTGGCTGCCATAACCCATGCTAGCCCATGGCTGCTTCATCCATTCCATGTACGGAAAAGTATCATGAAAACGGAGTCAGAGAGTCCTGTGGATGTGGGTTCCAAACATAATACCCATATAAACCATTCAGAATCCAGTGCAAAGATCATAGTGGAAAGTACAGGGGACTCTGAAGGATACAAAGACAATACAAAACCTAATCCCAACACAACTGGTATGGAGATCAAAGCTGAGCAGCACAGACTGGAGCCCACTACAGTACCGAATGCAGCTGTTGACATAAATAATGCACAGACACTGACTGGAAGTGTAAAAAGGACCATTGAGAAAGTTGAAAGTGAAATACTTGAACACGGGCCTCCGAGTAAAATACCTCGTCAAGACGTTGAGTCTTCTGAGTTGAGCTGTGATTCCTCAGTCAGGGGACAGCCTATAGACAGCACAGTGGTTGAGCCAAAAGCCAGCTTGCCTCAAACTCAGACCGGGCAGAAACAAACAAAGTCTTTGCAACAAGAGAGTACTGGAGAGGCAGATTCTGAGCGTGGTTGGGATGAAGACCAGAATAAGGAGGGAAACAGAGAGCTACTTAGCTCTTCATGTCACAGTAAAGGCACAAAAATCTCTTCTGCATCCAGTCCACCAGGTGAACCATCCATGGGAGAAGATGGAAATGACGATCTGATAGCTTCTCAACACACGTCCGGAGTGAGTGAGCGTCGGAGTGAAACCATTCCACATGCAGATAGACAAGCTCAGCTTCAGGAAAGCAATTCTACAGTCTGTCGAGAGGAACATTTACAGCTAGACAAAAATCTTCATGTAAGCAAGAATCAGGACAGATCCAAGCTTCAGGGAGAAGGTATAGAAATATTAGACATTATTTTTTTAAACTAACCCAGCTTTTCAGAATGTTCAGTTGATTGCCTTTTGCAGTGCAGCTTGCCAGTATGCTTTGTCTTGTGAGGTATTGGTGGTGGAGGGGTGAGGAGTGAGAAACTTCCTTCACATTTGCAGTATTAATGTTTGTATCTTTTAAGCCTCTTTAAATATATTATTCATCAGAATATTACAATACTTAATAAACTAGCACCACAGAGCTAGCAATGAGTCATCAGACAGCGCCACGAGTAGTGTGATAGGAGCACAATGATGATCCACATTCTGCTCCTCACAGAGTATCAGGTAGATGATCTCCACAGGAGATGGGGGATGAGTTAGCCCTGACGTTCAGACCTTGATGAACTGCAACCTCTTGGGTAATTGGCAGGCTGCCTGCTGTTTTCATCAAGATTTTTAATTGAGATAAAAGATATATTTTGGAAACAAATTGTAGAGCAGAGCTTAAAGATCCTTTGTTTTTATCTTTTGTTCTCCTTCAACCAATGTCCATGTCATCAAATTTGAGAAATCAAATTTGCTTTGCTATTCCTTTCTGTGCTTGTAACTCCCATACTGTAGTGGGCGGCACGGTGGCACTGTGGTTAGCACTGCTGCCTCACAGCGCCAGAGACCCGGGTTCAATTCCAGCCTCAGGCGACTGACTGTGTGGAGTTTGCACATTCTCCCCGTGTCTGCGTGGGTTTCCTCCGGGTGCTCCGGTTTCCTCCCACAGTCCAAAGATGTGCAGGTCAGGTGAATTGACCATGCTAAATTGCCCATAGTGTTAGGTAAGGGGTAGATGTAGGGGTATGGGTGGGTTCTGCTTCGGCGGGGCAGTGTGGACTTGTTGGGCCGAAGGGCCTGTTTCCACACTGTAAGTAATTCAATCTAATCTAATGTACAGTGATGGTAATACCTTTAACTAAACCACAGTACAATTACACATTTACTGCAATTGTTTACCATACTTTGCAGCAGGAACTGAATTTACGGGAGTAATGCAGAAGAGTCGTAGAGTCATACAGCACAGAAACAGACCCTTCGGTCCAACCCGTCCATGCCGACCAGATATCCCAACCGAATCTAGTCCCACCTGCCAGCACCCGGCCCATATCCCTCAAACCTCCCAATTTTACATAACAATGCAATGGAGAGTGTGTAGAGGAGATTCACCAGGATGTTGCCTGGGATGAAAAGTCTCCGTTATGAGGAGACACTGGATAGGCTGGGTTTGTTTTCCTTGGAGCAGGGGGCTGAGAGTTGGGGTAGGATCTGACTTGAGGTATACAGAACTATGAGAGTTGTAGAGTGGCTCGTGAGAATCTTTTCCCCATGTCCGATCAGGAATTGAATATTTCTTGGTTTCTGTTAACCATAAGTAACAAAGAGAAAAATATATGTGCGTTAATACAGTAATTTGGCACTTGTGCATGGAAGAGCGGATAAGGATGAACCTGGGCATTTCCAACAGGCAGAGTATAAACAGCACCGAAGACAACAGTTACTGGATGTCATGTTTTGCAGGCTTTATACAGTTAGTTGCTGAACACATTTGACCCAGTGCCTTTGGATTGGAAAAGCTAACCAATGAAAGGGAAAACAATAGTATTGTAGAGCTGTAGAGAATAGAAATAGACCCTTTGGCCAACCATATCTATGCTGACCAACAAACAGCAAATTGCAATAATCCCATGTACTTGCACTTAGTCCATAGCCTACTATGCTCAGGCATTTTAAATGCTTATCCAGATGCTTCTTAAATGTTGTGTGTGTACCTGCCAGGGGCCATAAATTTAAAGGTAAGGTGTAAGTAGTTTGGAAGAGATCTGAGAAAAGTTTTCTTTTCACCCAGGTGGTGGTAGAAATATGGAACATGCTGTCTGGTTGGGTGGTGGAGGCAGGTACACACACAACATTTAAGAAGCATCTGGATAAGCATTTAAAATGCCTGAGCATAGTAGGCTATGGACTAAGTGCAAGTACATGGGATTATTGCAATTTGCTGTTTGTTGGTCAGCATAGATATGGTTGGCCGAAGGGCCTATTTCTATTCTCTACAGCTCTACAATACTATTGTTTTCCCTTTCATTGGTTAGCTTTTCCAATCCAAAAGCACTGGGTTATATGTGTTCAGCAACTAACTGTACAAAGCCCTCAAAACATGACATCCAGTAGCTTGTCTTCGGTGCTGTTTATGCTCTGCCTATCGGAAATGTCCAGGTTCCTCCTTATCCTCTCTTCCATGCACAAGTGCCAAATTACTGTGTTAACGCACATATATTTTTCCCTTTGTTACTTATGCTTAATAGAAACCAGGAAATATTCAATTCCTGATTTAATTTATAAGATTATGAAAAGATAAAATCAGAATTGCACATGTGTGTTCTTAATTATGAATCATGAAAGTGCATTTGGGCTTTTTTCTTTGCAAGGGGCATTCACATTTTAAATTGAATCTCTCTGTATAGGAGATGATACAGTTGAAAATGTCAAGGTGGAAAACACAGTGCAAACCCCATCAGAAAGGTAAGCAACAGTGTTTCCATGTTAATCGAAGAGAAAAAAAACATTCGATCAGAAAACTGAAATGCAAAATGAAAATGCATTTGTGCTGTATCTAGTCCTGATCAAAATTTCTTTTGGATCACCTATGTTTAGCCTGAAATGACCCATATGATTGGGCTGCCAACTTCAAGCTGTAACACAGGCTGTGAAATGTAACCACTTGTGGAAATTCTGACACGTTGAGTGGTGACTTCTATACCTTGCTCCACACCTCAGAATCTCAGGGCAAGTCCAGAGGTGGCATCTTGCCAACCTTGCCAATCAGACTGGAAGAAGGAGGTACATAGAAACACAGGGTTTCGGAGCAAGAGTAGACTATTTAATCCTTTGAAAATGCTCCAGCATTCAGTAAGATCATGACTGAACTGATTGTGGTCTCAGCTTTGCTTTGCGGACTGTACAAGATAATCCTTCACTCTCTTGACTATCAAAACTCAACCTTGAATAAATGTAGAAAGCTACCCTGCACTACCCTGCACCGTGTGGGCGGCACGGTGGCACAGTGGTTTGCACTGCTGCCTCACAGCGCCAGAGACCTGGGTTCAATTCCCGACTCAGGCGACTGACTGTGTGGAGTTTGCACATTCTCCCCGTGCCTGCGTGGGTTTCCTCCGGGTGCTCCGGTTTCCTCCCACAGTCCAAAGATGTGCAGGTCAGGTGAATTGGCCATGCTAAATTGCCCGTAGTGTTAGGTAAAGGGGTAAATGTAGGGAAATGGGTGGGTTGCTCTTCGGTGAGTCAGTGTGGACTTGTTGGGCTGAAGGGCCTGTTTCCACACTGTAAGTAATCTAATCCAAACTACCTTCTGGATAAAAGAAATCAATTCTTTAATAACCCTTAGAAAAATCTCTCCTCATCTCTGTCTTAAGAGTAAGAGGTTTTCCTTTTATTTCAAATTATGTCCCCTCTTTTTACCCTGCCATACAAGAGGAAAGATCTTCCTGAAATATTCCCTCAGATCTCTTATGTTTCAATAAGGTCACCTTTCATATGCCCAATATGTTTCTTCATCAGATAAGCCCTTCATCCCAGGAATGAATTGAGTGAACATTCTCTGAATTGCTTCTGAGGCAATTGTTTTCTGTTAAGGAGACTATTCAATTCATCACAGGCTAGGCCACATTTATGGGGCATCCTTAATTTCCTAGAGGGCAGTTAAAAGTCAACCACATTGCTGTGGGTCTGGGATCACATGTAGGCCTGACCTGTTCCTTTCCCTAAAAAGTATTAGATTAGATTCCCTACAGTATGGAAACAGGCCCTTTGGCCCAACAAGTCTACACTGATCCTCCGAAGAGTAAACCACCCAGACCCATTCCCCTAGCCTATATTTACCCCTGACTAATGCACCTATCACTATGGGCAATTCACCTGACCTGCACATCTTTGGATTGTGGGAGGAAACCGGAGCACCCAGAGAAAACCCACGCAGACACAGGGGGAATATGCAAACTCCACACAGTCGCCTGACATGGGAATCGAACCTGGGTCCCTGTGAGGCAGCAGTGCTAACCATTGAGCTACCTGAGATTTCTGGGATTGAGATCTATTCCCAGGAATAGAAAAAATTGTTTTTCCTACAATTGACACCAGTTCCATGTCATTATTAGGTTCTTAGTGAATTTTTATTGAATTCAAAATCCACCATCTGCTAGGGCAGGATTTGAACCTGGGTCCCCAGAACATTACCCAGGTCTCTCAAGCAATAATACCACAAGATCACAACCTCCCCTATTGTACAGAATATTCCAGAAATCATCTCGCTAATGTCCTGTACAATTACAGTAAGAGTACTTTTATATTTCATTCCTCTTGCAATAAACAATGACATTTCATTTACCCTCCTAATCACTTGCTGCGCCTGCATTCTAACTTTTTGTCATGAATGCACCAGGGTATTCACACCCTTCTGTGTCACTGACTTTTGCAATCTCTCTCTATTTTAAATACTATACTACTATTCTATTCTTTCTGCCAAGTTAAAAATCACACACCAGATTATAGTCCAACAGGTTTAATTGGAAGCACTAGCTTTCGGAGCGCCGCTCCTTCATTAAGTCGTTGACCTGATGAAGGAGCGTCTCTCCGAAAGCTAGTGCTTCCAATTAAACCTGTTAGACTATAACCTGGTGTTGTGTGATTTTTAACTTTGTACACCCCAGTCCAACACCAGCATCTCCAAACCATTCTTTCTGCCCAAATGGATAAGTTCACCTTAAAATAACTTTATACTCCATTGGTCAATTTTTTGCCCAATCAGTTAATCCTTTATAACCTTTCTCTGCTTCGTCTTGATAACTTAATCTCCAACCTATCCTATTGATGCCATCAGCAAAGTTACCAACCATCTGTTCAGCAGTTCAGCAGCCTCACCCAAATCAAATCTATGATTTGTAAATTGTTGAGACCTCAGCACTGGTCCTACTATAACTCCATTAATGAAAGCTTGCAAACCTAAAAGAATGTCCATTCATCCATACTTTATCCCTGTTAGTTAACCAATCCTTGATCCATGCTTGATATCAATACCCTTTATGACCTATGCATCAGCCTTTGATGTGGCATCTTATCAAATGCATTTTGGAAACAATGTCTAATCATGGGATTCTCCAGGCTTAGTAAAGGCGACCCAGGCGATAGTGTAACTTAATGAGGGTCTAAAATACCTCTTTTCAATAGCTTGGGCCAGTCAGGTGGAGCGCTGATGATTTGAAATACACACAACTGTTACACTGTTTCAGGCATTCATTCAGAATTTCATTCAGAAAAGTTGAAATTTGGATTTCATTGTGTGGCCAATGCACGTGAAAATTCTGCATTGCTCTTGACTTGTCCTGCAGGCCAGTAACTGTGCTGGGAAGTAGAGGAATTTTTGTATCCTTTGCTATCACCTGAGTATTGGGTAATATTGTTGAGTAGAATGAGCAAAACATTTCGCTCTCCAATTTCTTGGCACAACCGCAGGAAAATGTCTGCTATTACGCTGATATCTCCCTCAACCATTTCTCTCATGTCCTCTCTAACTGATATTGCCATTTAAAACTGAAGTGAAGACAGCTTTGTGCCATGGATTCAGACCTGTTTCCAACAGAATTGAAGCAGCCCACATCTCCTGTGGCATTTTGACCTCTCCTAGTAAGAGGAACTCGGAGAGGCTTTTATCGGATCAGTGAGAGATTGATTTGAACACTGGTTCTACAAGTGGAAGTGCAGAGGGTCAACTCCATCTCAATTATTTAGGTTTACCAGGCTGATTCCGTGGATGGCAGGACTGACGTATGAGGAGAGTTTGACTAGGTTAGAATTGTTTTCTCTGGAGTTCAGACGAGTGGGAGAGGGATCTCATACAGACTTACAAAATTCAAACGGACCAGACAGGGAGATGCAGGGAGGATGTCCAGAACCAGGTGTCTCACTCTGAGGATTTGAGGCGGACCATTTAGGACGGAAATGAGGAGACATATCTTCACCCAGAGAGTGGGTGAGCCTGTGGAATTCATTACCACAGGAAATAGTTGATGACAAAACATTGAATGTAGACAAGATTCAGCTAGATGTAGCACTTGGGACGAATGGGATCAGAGGTCATGGAGAGAAAGCAGCATTAGGCTATTGAGTTGGACAATCAGCCATGATCATGATGAATGGCGGAGCAGGCCCAAAGGGGCCGAATGGCCTCTTCCTGCTCCTATCTTCTATCATTCTATGTCTATGTTTCTCTTACCTTTAACAGTAAGTCAGAACAAGCACAGGCTGATCACGCGAACAGTACTAATCGTCTTTGCAGAAACTCTGATTTTAATTGAATAACTATGTTTTTGCTCGAATCTAGCAGTGAATACGAAAAGATTAGTTTTGTCTGTCATCCCTGGAGGATTGTTGATGGAAGCCTGAATAAACCTGTCTGTAAAGGAATGATAGAAGCCATGTTATATCACATTATGACAAAACCTGGGATCACAGAACAGAAACTGTTAAGTTATTATAATGCTGTGCTACAGCCTGTCATTGTCCTGGAAATATTGCAGGTAAATATGGTTTAATTTTGCATATGAGTCTAGTTTGAATTGCAGGGGATGTTCCTTCCTAATTAGAATTTTTGCATAAATTGTAGCGTCATTGCCAAGTATGCTAATAACTCCTGTCAATGAGAAGTTAAGAAACTAGTTATAGCACATGAAACTTGAGCTGAATTTAATTGTATTAGATTTATTTTTGTGCCCCTACATGATGGGGACTTTTGTTTTATTATCGGCCAGTTTCCATTATTAATCTTCTGAGTTTTCTGGATGCCAACAGATAATGGGGCTTCCAGGACATTTATAGGGTTGTTTCTGTACTTCTATGTTTTATAGTTTCAATTTGATGGCAGTTTTTTTGGATTCTACTTCGCCAAAACTTGCAGCCAAAGAACCCAATGTTTTCACGAAAAGAATTTTAAAAAGTCCTTGACTTGGGGGAGGAGCCTGTAACAGCCGACTTTAGGAGCAAACAAAACAGAAGAATTGCATTTATATAGCACCCTTCCAAATCTCAGGGCATCTGAAACTGCTTTACAGCCAATGAAACACTTTTGAAATCTTGTAAATGTGATGGAGGAAATGTAGGTTTGCACACAGCAAATTGCCATCCACAGCAATGTGTTAATGAGAAGGTGATCTGCCTCAGTGATGTTAACAGAGAAATAAATATTAGCCAGCACATTGGAGTAATTCCCCTGCTATTCTTTGAAATATCTCCCTTGGATTTTTATGTCCAGCTTAAAGACTGGACACAGGGCCTTGAGTCATCTGCAAAACGGATTTAGATCAGAGACATTTAGTTAAGGAATAGTCCTCAAACCTTCCGCTTATGTTTAGAAACAAATTGGTTTGCTTGAGTTGTACACTTGTAAACCCCATGAGTATTACCATTTATAGCTGTGTGGCAAACTCCATCAGGCAGAGGTCATGTAAAAATGGATTTATTATTCCATAACTCTGCCAACTTTTTTTAAAATCACGGCTGCACAACACCAGATTTATTTGAAATCGCAAGCTTTCGGAGTGCTGCTCCTTCGTCAGGTGAAGTAGAGGGAAGCGCACTCCAGGTGCAATGCTCCGAAAGCTTGTGATTTTAAATAAATCTTGTTGGACTATAATCTGGTGTTGATTGACCTCTGACTTTGTCACCCCAGTCCAACACTGGCACCTCCACATCACAGTTTTTTTTAAGGCGATGGTCATTTGAAGGTACTTAAGACTTGAGCCAATCCTGTAAAAATAGAATACAGTTTACAACACTGTAGAAAAAGACACGGTATCTTTGTCGAAAAGATTTTTCACCATCGCCTGTCGGCAGTAGTTGGTGAAACACCTGCAAGCTAAGTTTTATTTTAGTCAGTTATTTTATTGGCGTCAACAAAGGCTCAGCCTACAACGATCATTACTCAGAGTGTAAGGGTGTGAAATGACCAGGCCTGCAACAGGAGTCGACTCGCCAACTTTAAGGGCATTTAAATGGTCATTGGATAAACATAAGGATGAAAATGGAATAGTTTAGTTGGATGGGCTTCAGATTGGTTCCCAAGTCAGCACAACTTTGAGGGGCCGAAGGGCCTGTAATATTCTAAAAACTGCGAGATTGACTTTTGAATGTCCAGGAGGTCTGTTTTCTTGCATGTTGGGGTTACGTTTGTTTTCTGCTTCCAATTTTGTCTTAATTTAGTGTTGTAATATTTCTACTTCCCATTATTAACCGGGAATTCAACTTAAATTTCTACTTTAAATGTTGAAATGGTGTTTTCTCATTTTGAATTTCTGTTGTCATCCGCAGGCTCTGGAGACCGTCGGCTGCATTAGGAAGCGCTACTTAACCAAAACCAAGCCTGTGTCCCTGTTCTCTACTCCCACGTGCGCTACCGAGATGCAGCATTGTAAATTGGCTGACAGTTTTACAGTTTTTTATGAACCTACCATAGACTGTGTTTTAAGACTCGGCAAAGTCTTTCCACATGAACCAAACTGGAACAAATGGATACAATAACACAGCAGTTTAAGAATTCTTTTTATTGCTTAAATGAAGGATATTTTCTTCACTGGTGCTGACCACTCCTAAGAACGATCTCAGAAGATTCCAAACTTGCCTAACTGTATGGAGCAGTTTATCAAAAAACTGAAGTCCAATATGTAAGGTCAATAATGTGGACTAAAGTTGGGAGTGAAGAAATAAACCTTTTTACTAAACCTTTACAAGTTGTGCTCTTCAACTTGTTTTGCACCTCATTTTCTTGAAGTCAATGATTTGGCTTCGGTTTACTCATTTATTTTTGGAAATGCTTCATCACTGGGTCACCATCTGCTTTTACAACCTCATAACAAAATGGATATGGTGTGTTGAACCTTACAGTCAAATAATGCCTCTCTTGAAAGAATTGCAAGCTACAACAAATCATTTGTCTAACACCTTTTGACATAAGATTAGATTAGATTACATTACAGTGTGGAAACAGGCCCTTCGGCCCAACAAGTCCACACCGACCCGCCGAAGCGAAACCCACCCATACCCCTACATTTACCCCTTACCTAACACTACGGGCAATTTAGCATGGCCAATTCACCTGACCCTGCACATCTTTGGACTGTGGGAGGAAATCGGAGCACCCATAGGAAACCCATGCAGACACGGGGAGAACGTGCAAACTCCACACAGTCAGTCGCCTGAGGCGGGAATTGAACCCGGGTCTCAGGCACTGTGAGGCAGCAGTGCTAACCACCGTGCCACCCACAAAGGCAAGGTATTTCACAGGACATCCATCAACCAAGATGAATGCCTAGCTGATGAGACAACAGTGAAAACAGAAATTGTTGGAAGTACTCACAGATTAAGGGCATCTAGTTGAGAGAAAGAGAATTAGATATTTCAGGACAATAACCTTTCATATACAGTTGAATGAAACCTCGGTCAAAGAGCTTAAGTTAAAAGACTATTGTAAAGTACATAGAGGGAATCAGAGTTTAGTGCTTGGATGTTTGAAGGTACAGTTTGTGGTGGAGTGAAGGAAGATTAACATGGCCAAGTGGCCGTATTGGAAGAAGGTGACATTCCTTCCTCAGTGCTATGGGTCTGGAGCAGTTTACAGATGTCAGAAGGGCTGAGGTCTTGGCATCCAACCCTGAAGGGGAAAAGCAGTAAAAGTTCTGAATGACTCCTATTGATCTGAGGAGAAAGTGAGGACTGCAGATGCTGGAGATCAGAGCTGAAAATGTGTTGCTGGAAAAGCGCAGCAGATCAGGCAGCATCCAAGGAACAGGAGAATTGACGTTTCGGGCATAAGCCCTTCTTCAGGAATGAGGAAAGTGTGTCCAGCAGGCTAAGATAAAAGGTAGGGAGGAGGGACTTGGGGGAGGGGCGTTGAAAATGCGATAGGTGGAAGGAGGTCAAGGTGAGGGTGATAGGCCGGAGTGGGGTGGGGGCGGAGAGGTCAGGAAGATGATTGCAGGTTAGGAAGGCGGTGCTGAGTTCGAGAGATTTGACTGAGACAAGGTGGGGGGAGGGGAAATGAGGAAACTGGAGAAATCTGAGTTCATCCCTTGTGGTTGGAGGGTTCCTAGGCGGAAGATGAGGCGCTCTTCCTCCAACCGTCGTGTTGCCATGGTCTTGCGATGGAGGAGTCCAAGGACCTGCATGTCCTTGGTGGAGTGGGAGGGGGAGTTGAAGTGTTGAGCCACGGGGTGGTCGGGTTGGTTGGTCCAGGTGTCCCAGAGGTGTTCTCTGAAACATTCCGCAGGTAGGCGGCCTGTCTCCCCAATATAGAGGAGGCCACATCAGGTGCAGAGGATGCAATAGATGATGTGTGTGGAGGTGCAGGTGAATTTGTGGCGGATATGGAAGTATCCCTTGGGGCCTTGGAGGGAAGTAAGGGGGGAGGTGTGGGCGCAAGTTTTGCATTTCTTGCGGTTGCACGGGAAGGTGCCGGGAGTGGAGGTTGGGTTGGTGGGGGGTGTGGACCTGACGAGGGAGTCACGGAGGGAGTGGTCTTTTCGGAACGCTGATAAGGGAGGGGAGGGAAATATATCCCTGGTGGTGGGGTCCGTTTGGAGGTGGCGGAAATGACGGCAGATGATACGCTGTACATGGAGGTTGGTGGGGTGGTAGGTGAGGACCAGTGGGGTTCTGTGGTTCTGTCCTGGTGGTGGTTGGAGGGGCGGGGCTCAAGGGCGGAGGAGCGGGAAGTGGAAGAGATGCGGTGGAGGGCATTGTCGACAATGTCTGGGGGGAAATTGCGGTCCTTGAAGAAGGAGGCCATCTGGGTTGTACGGATTTGGAACTGGTCCTCCTGGGAGCAGATGCGGCGGAGACGAAGGAATTGGGAATATGGGATGGCGTTTTTACAGGGGGCAGGGTGGGAGGAGGTATAGTCTAGGCAGCTGTGGGAGTCGGTCGGTTTATAGTAAATGTCCGTGTTGATTCGGTCGCCCGAGATAGAAATGGAAAGGTCTTGGAAGGGGAGGGAGGAGTTTGAGACGGTCCAGGTGAATTTGAGGTCGGGATGGAAGGTGTTGGTAAAGTGGATGAACTGTTCAACTTCCTCGTGGGAGCACGAGGCAGCGCCGATAAAGTCATCAATGTAGCGGAGGAAAAGCTGGGGGGTGGTGCCAGTGTAGCTGCGGAAGATGGACTGTTCCACATATCCTACGAAGAGTCAGGCCCATGGCTACTCCTTTGGTTTGGAGGAAGTGGGAGGATTGGAAAGAGAAGTTGTTCAGGGTGAGGACCAGTTCAGTCATTTGTAGGAGGGTGTCAGTGGAAGGGTACTGGTTGGTACGGTGGGAAAGGAAGAAGCGGAGGGCTTTGAGTCCTTCGTGATGGGGATGGAGTTGTACAGGGACTGGATGTCCATGGTGAAGATAAGGCGTTGGGGACCGGGGAAGCGAAAATCATGGAGGAGGTGGAGGGCGTGGGTGGTGTCCCGAACGTAGGTGGGGAGTTCTTGGACTAAAGGGGACCGGACCGTGTCGAGTTATGCAGAGATGAGTTCGGTGGGGCAGGAGCAGGCTGAGACAATGGGTCGGCCAGGGCAGTCAGGTTTGTGGATTTTGGGCAGGAGGTAGAAACGGGCGGTGCGGGGTTGTGGGACTATGAGGTTGGAGGCGGCGGATGGGAGATCCCCTGAGGTGATGAGGTTATGGATGGTCTGGGAGATGATGGTTTGGTGGTGGGAGGTGGGGTCATGGTCAAGGGGGCAGTAGGAGGAGGTGTCCGCGAGCTGGCGTTTAGCCTCAGTGGTGTAAAGGTCGGTGCGCCAAACTACGACCGCGCCTCCCTTGTCTGCCGGTTTGATAGTGAGGTTGGGTTGGAGTGGAGGGCTGCACGTTCTGAGGGTGAGAGGTTGGAGTGGGTGAGAGGGGTGGAGAGGTTGAGGCGGTTAATGTCGCGGCGGCAGTTGGCTATGAAGAGATCGAGGGCGGGTAAGAGGCCAGCACGGGGTGTCCAGGTGGATGTGGTGTGTTGGAGGTGGGAGAAGGGGTCGTCAGAGGGTGGGCGAGAATCCTGGTTGAAGAAGTAGGCACGGAGACGAAGGCAGAGGAAGAATTGTTCGATGTCACGCTGCGTGTTGAACGCGTTGATCCGAGAGCGTAGGGGAATGAAGGTGAGACCTCTGCTGAGGACTGATCTTTCATCCTCAGAGAGGGGTAGTTCTGGAGGGATGGTGAAAACACGGCAGAGCTGGGAGCGAGGACCTGGTGTGGGGCTGCAGCTGGGAGTGGGGGCGGGGTTAGGTGTGGGGGCGGGGACGGAGATCGGCGTGGGGGCGGGGTTAGGCTTGGTGATGGCAATTGCCGCCCAGACAACAGCCTCCGCAATCGCCAGGAAGACCATCGCCGACAGATTTGCGGCCTCCGCAGCTATCGGAAATAACACTGTTGCCACAGCCACTTCCGCCCCCTGGGTTGCCGTCGCTGCAGCTACTTCCGTCCCCAGTGACATCACTAACCTGCACGACTACAACGCCGCATGTGTCTCCACCCCCACGCCGATCTCCGTCACCACGGTTAACTCCACCCCCACGCCGATCGCCGTCACCACGCCCAACTCCGCCCCCATGCCGATCTCCGTCCCCGCCCCCACTCCTAACCCTGCCCCCACTTCCGCCACCTCCAAACAAACCCCACCACCAGGGATATATTTCCCTCCCCTCCCTTATCAGCGCTCCGAAAAGACCACTCCCTCCGTGACTCCCTCGTCACGTTCACACCCCCCACCAACTCAACCTCCACTCCCGGGACCTTCCCCTGCAACCGCAAGAAATGCAAAACTTGCGCCCACACCTCCCCCCTTGCTTCCCTCCAAGGCCCCAAGGGATACTTCCATATCCGCCACAAATTCACCTGCACCTCCACACACATCATCTATTGCATCCGCTGCACCTGATGTGGCCTCCTCTATATTAGGGAGACAGGCCGCCTACTTGCGGAATGTTTCAACGCCCCTCCCCCAAGTCCCTCCTCCCTACTTTTTATCTTAGCCTGCTGGACACACTTTCCTCATTCCTGAAGAAGGGCTTATGCCCGAAACGTCAATTCTCCTGTTCCTTGGATGCTGCCTGACCTGCTGCGCTTTTCCAGCAACACATTTTCAGCTCCTATTGATCTGACTTGTATACCTCAAAATGGAAAACTAGTACATTCATTTCTAAGTATTTCTGCCATTTTCCTCTGGAAAGGATTAATTAAACTGAAGTGTTAATGGATTGGGTGCCATTCTCAGCCATGGTGATTCAACAGGGATTTCACATCTAGGAATCTGCCAATTGACAGCTGTACTGGGTGACTTGAATAGCTTTCGTCTTAGTATGTGGCACCTCAAAGAAACTTAAGCTTATGGACTAAAGGACTGAATGTGATGCCTTATTCATCAGTCTGGGAACCCTCTGCTCAATTTTTGGTATTTTCTAAATACCTGGTGATTGTATAAATTATGTATCATGTGTGTTTTTGTTGAGAATGTCTTGCTATTAAGTTTGTTCCATCCCAGCACAATGTACCCTTTGTGGTAATCACTAACATTCTCCCTACTGTCTGCATGCACAGTCACGCAAAAGAAACAATCACTTTATAATAAGTTATCCTTCAAGTGTGTTCTCCATGTATCATTTCTAACAACTGTGTTCTTCAGCTTACTGGATAATTTGCAAAGTAAGAAGGGATTTTATCCAATAGACAACTTTAGTTGTGACAACTGCTGTTTCAAAATTTTAATTTTGTGATTTTAAGTAACAAGTTTCTGTTCTCACTTCTGGCACAAAGTCGTGAAACAAAAATAAAACTAAAGCAGCTTGGTTTTTAAATGAAGAAAATTGTAGGAAATGGAGCAATTTCTGAATAGAATATTGGTTCTGCAAGTTTCTGCACCTTGAAAATACAATTTGAAAATGGTGACAAAACATTACCAAATAATAACTATGATCATTTTCAGATCATTTATTGGTGTCTAGATGGAAACAAGATGAACCATTACAAGATTCTGATTTAGAATGTGTAGCATCCTAGCAGATGAGTGGAACACCATTACCTGTCAGTTTCCATCCAGGTAACACATCATCCTGACTTGGAACTATATCATCATTCCTTCGGTCTTACTGTGTCAAACTCCTGGAATGCCTTTCCTAGCAGCATTGTGGGTGCACCGACATCTTGACTGAAGCGGTTTAGGAAGACACCACTTCCTCCAGGGCAAATAGGTATGGGTAGTTAATGCTGGCCTAACCAGTGACAGCCACATTCCCTTTTGACAAATAGAAGGACTACTGCAGTGAATCTGTAACCTCAATTAGTATGCTCAGGAAATCCTCCAAAATCATAGAATCCCGGCAGTGTGGAAGCAGGTCATTCAGCTCTTCGAGTCCATAGCGACCCTCTGAAGAGCATCCAACCCAGAGTCACCCTGTGTTTTCCATGGCCAATCTTACCTCGCCTGCATATCCCTGGATACAATGGACAATTTAGCATAGCCAATCCACCTAACTTGCACATTTTTGGATGGTAGGAGGAAGCTGGAGCATCCAGAGGAAACCCACGTAGAAATAGGGAGAATGTACAAACTCGACACATACAGTTAGTTGCCTGGGGCTGGAATCAAACCCAGGTCCCTGGTGCTATGAGGTAGCATTGCTAATCACTAAGCCACCATGCTACTCCTGTGTATCTAAAGATAGATGACTAACAACATTACTACTTCTGTCTCCACCTCCTCACAATAACTATATCTCCTGTCACTGAAGGATTCCTAGTTCAAATTACATGCAGAATCCAAAAGGACAATGCCTTTGAGACAGATTTTTAATCAATAAGGGGATCAATAATTGTAGGGAAAAGGCAGAAACGTGGGGTTAAAAATTAACAGGTCAGCTAAATCATATTGAATAGCCTATTTCTGCTGTTACGTCTATGCTCTTATATTGTGATGGTTCCTATTTCAGCTTAAAAATGTGGATCTGAACAAAGTAATATTCAGTGACAAAACACTGACTAAAACCAAAGCATGTTGGAAATGTCAAAAAATGTTGTGAACAATTACCAGGTCAAAGCAGCATTTGGAGAACAAGTTAATGTTTCAGATAAATCAGTGCTTATATTCAGAACTTCTTCGAATTTGAGTAGATTAATTGGTTTGCTTTGGCACAAGGCCAGAGAAGTCAGTTCAATTGTAGGTGCAGAGTTTGAATTTCTTGAACAGTACTAGTTACTTATTTTAAAATCTCCCTGTAATGGTAATTTCCTTAATGGAACTGGAGATGGAATGAGGAAAGTCTCCCTGAAGGAAGGTGATATATCAGTCTAAAGTTAGGAAAACGCTGAGGTGGTTTATGGCCAAGTAGAAAGTCCCTTACCACATGCTCCTTAGGGGGGAATCAGACCTTGGGTTGAAATGCTCTGTGCTGGTGGCTACGCTCCACATGAACTTTCTCCCAACTACTTCATTGAACCCTGTTGACATAACCTACGCCCCTCTTCCTCATGTACTTATCTCCTTTCCTTTTAAAGGCATCGACGCTACTCACCACCACTACATCGGATGTTTTTGCCTTTTAACCACTTGAATGAGTAAGCACCTGAGGGTACAGCCTCAGAGTGAAGGGATGACCCTTTGGAACTGAGATGAGGAGGAATTTCTTCAGCCTGGTGAAGGTGAAATTGGGAGTTCATTGTGGAATTCAGAAGGCTGTTGATGGTACTTAAGACAGAGATACGTTCTTGATTAGTAAGGGGATGAAGGGTTACAGAGAGAAGGCAGGAGAATGGGGTTGAAAAACATCAGCTGTGATTGAATGGTGGAGCAGACCTGAGGGGCTGAATTACCTAATCTTATCTTATTAAATAAAAATAAACTTGTCCTTGATTCAAGAGACTTAGGTTGTGACCATGTTACTTCAATTTACATATGCACGTCTTTCCTAGTATGTTTTCTATTATCATACTTAATGCCTCTAATTCACTGATAATATCTTAGAGTTTGTGAAGTTAACAACCAGTGTTATTTGAGACAAGCTGTCAAACGATTATTTGTAAATGTCCAGCCATGGGAGAGGCTACTGTTCAATGTGGGGAAAGTGAGGCACTGATAAATTTATTCAGAGTAACAGGTTCCTGCATCTTTTTGAAATTAAAATTTTTATATGTCCAGTGCAATTTTTATATGTCCAGTACTCTTGAATAAAGATAAAAGTATTGCAGAGTGTGGAGATCTGAAACAAAAACATAAAGTACCAGAGAAATGCATCTGTGTTAATGCTTTGAGTCCACTGACCAGTCATCAGATTCCTACAAGATCCTCTTGAATAATTGCTTGGCATTGAGAAACTGTAGTAGTCGGTCATTGAGGACCAATAAACAGAGCTCCCTCACCTCAAACTCTGGTGGTGAAGTCTTCATCAGTTTCTGGGGAGCAGGAAGCAAGGTAGGCAGGAGATCTTAATTGCACAAAAGGTCAAAAACCAGTTTTGATGGTGAGATGAAAGTTTGCAATTACGTTCTTGGAACATTAAAGGCAGGTTGAGTTTCTTGACAGCAAGTTTCCTGTATTTGCATCTCATGCATACCCATGGTTGAGTGATAGGAAACAGAGAGTAATAGCCAATTGATACTTTTTAGGCTAGACGAAAGTTTGTAACAGAGTTCCCCAGGGATTGGTATTGGGGCCCAGGGTTTTCCTGATATCCATACATTTATGATCTAGAGAACTTGGTGTGCAGAGATAATTTCAAAATTTGCAGATAACACTAAACTTGGAAGAATTGAAAACCGTGAGGATAGTGTGGAACTTCAGAGGGAATTGACAAGGTGGAGTAGGCAGATCATGACAGGTGAGATACAATGTGGAGAAACGTTAGGTTTTGTACTTTGATAGTAAGAATGCTGAAAGACAAGATAAAATAGGGATACAATTCTAAAGTGGGTGCAGGAACAGAGGTACCTGAGTGCATGTGTGCACAGATAATTGTAAATGGCAGGACAAGTGGAGAGAGAAAGAACAGTTAATAAAGCATACAGTGCCCTTGGCTTTATTAATAGGGGCATGAAGTACAAGAACAAGGAGGTGGTATTGAATTTGGATAAGACACATGTTAGTCCTCAGCTGGGATGTTTGTACAGTTGAGTGCCACATTATAAGGAGGATGTGAACCAGCACCAAATCCTCTAAATCTAAGATGTGTATAAAATAATCACTATTGTGGATTCTAACTGCAAATTATATGAAAGATCTGGCCTTTTTTGCAGCATTGGCTCCCAAAGTTCTCCATTTTAAACACTCATCATTGTGCTCAAATCCATGACCCAATGTCTATAATCTCTTGTGACCCTACAATCTTCCCATTACCCTGCACTGTGCTGATTCTTGCCTGTTGAGGTTCTCTTATTTTTTAATTGCTCCATCATTAGTGGTGCTGACTTCAGCTGCCTTTCCCCTGGGATCCAGAATTCTTTCCCAAAACCTTTCTGACCCTGGATATCTCTCTCTTTGTCAAGGTAACTCCTTAAATACGGTCTCTTTGACCAAAGTTTAACATCGCCTTGTGTGACTTGGTTTCAAATCCTGCAAGCTGGTGCCCCTATCATGAGCTGTGGAACATTTTAGAGTTAGAGGTGTTATAAAAATACTAGCAATTTTTTTTTGTTCTTTCATAAGCATTTATTGGTCAGCCTTAATAAAAGGAAGATGGAATCAACTGCATTGCTCTGGGTCTGTAGTCACATATAATCCAGACTTCCTTGCCTAAAGGGCATTAGTGAGCCAGATGGTTTTACCCCAATAATAAACAATAGTTTCACAGTCATCAATAGAGTCCTAATTCCAGATTTCCTTTTCCATTGAGTTACCATCACCATCTGCTATGGCAGCATTTGAACCCAGGTCCCCTGACTTACTAGTTTGTTAGTGGATTACTAGTTCAGTGACAAAATTATGAGGTCATTGTTTACCCTATTAATTAACTAACCTGGATTTTGGGCTCATTATGCTTAAAACTACACCTATACAGAATTCTAGCATACACTCTTTCTTCTAAACCTGCAATTGAAACTTTCCTTTGACTGTAGAATGTTGTATAAGGTGGTTCAACCGGTGAGCGGTAACTGACATTAGATCATATGAACAAAAAAACCCCAAAGAACTGCAGATGCTGGAAATTAGAAACGAAAACAGGAATTGCTGGAAGAACTCAACAGGTCTGGTAGCATTTGTGGAGACAGAAAGCAGAGGTAACATTTCAGGTACATTGACCATTTTTCAGGACTTAAAAGACCGTACAATGTAGGATCAGAAGTGTGTCATTTTGCTCATCGAATTGTCAGCATGTGCCAGTACAGGCTTGGAGAGTCATCAGTCCTGTTCCTGTGCTGTATTGTTTTTTTGTCTGCACTGTCAATCAAAGAGGCTGATTTGATCATCTTTAATTCCACTTTCCTACCCTTTCCTATCACCCTCGAGTCCCTTACTGACTAAAAATCCAACTGAACCACTAGCAAAATCATTTGTTAAGCTCTGGCCATCAGGCTACAAGGGATTGGGGTTTTTTTGCAGCACAATGATAGTGTCTCTACTATCTCTGGAGCCAGGCAGCCTGGGCTCAGGACTCACCTGCTCCAGACATGATCAGTGGTCACCAAAACCCCAGAGGGTCACTCCCTCATTAGAGTGCCAACTGATGGTGAATTTAACCTACCGGTTACTCTGCCTTGGGTGAGGTCAAGGAGGCAGGATCTTTCTGGTGACTTCAGCTGGTACAGAAATAGGAATTTACAAACTGTTGGCATCAAAAACCAGCCAGCTGAGCTGAGCAACTCCTCATAACAGGATCACTGGGGAGGTTGCTGAGAAAGTGTCTACTAAGGGCTGTTCTTGGGAGGAGTTGTAACAATGCTCTTCAGTGCTCTCTGAGTCAGATGTCTGTGTGTTTCTGGAGCAGTAAGGTGTACCTACCCCTAAGTAAAGCTTGAGATCTTACCATGCATTGTCATGTATCTCAGCTGTAATGTAACAGTATTAGGTAATATGTACTAAACCTCTTCTATTAAGACTGAGCCCAACTTCTGTGGGGCACCCTGCCCACTTGGTATCGACAACCTGGGTTCAAATCCTGCCACAGCAGATGTTGGAAATGGAATTCAATAAAAAAATTAAATTAAGAGTCTAATGATGAGCATTGTCGCTTGTCAGAAAAACCCATCTGGTTCACTAATGTCCTTTAGAGAGGGAAACTCTCATCTTTACCTGGTCTGGCCTACATATGACTCCACACTCTCAGCAATGTGGTTGATTCTTACTTTGCCCTCTGGGCAATTAGGGATGGACAATAAATGTTGGTCTAGCCAGTGAGGCCCATACCCTGGGAGTGAATTTACAAAAAATGTAGAGTAATGCGAACAAGATAGGATTGGTGGTACCCAGTGTATCTCTGATGGTTGTGCTGGATATCACTAAGACAGCATATTAAATATTCGTTTATGTACATTTCCACTTCATGATTTTTTTAATTGCTGTTTTTATGACTGGGGATGAACTAACTCTGGGATGTGTACATACTTTGACAGCGGGTTTTCAAAGTTCAAGTTACATGCATCGCCCCTCACTCTGAGTTAAAAATCACACATCACCAGGTTCTAGTCCAGCGCTAAGGCAGGGTACAGAAACACATCAGGCATGGGTCGTGTTTTATTTTGTAAAAGATTCTCGCTGGAGAAGGGTATTCCCTTGCCACGCCCCAGCATTGGTGGAACTAAGCGAGGTGGAGTCCTGGCGTACTTTGAGGGCACATACCTGGGAATAGACTGCACTTGCTAAAGGATCGAGCTTTCCATCTGGAATTGCCACTCAGCGCTGGGCAAAGTGAGGGACTGAGACACTGGGAACGGTAAGTGATTGATTTTCCTACAATCTCTCGGAGGAATAACCACCTCTCTTCCCCCCCCCCCCCCCCACTCCCTGCTTTGCAGCCAATTGCCTCATAGTGACCAAGAAATTTACTTCCCCAAAATAGCAGTAACTTCGTACCTTGGAATTCAGTTGTTCAATCCTCAGTTTTGTTTGTCCTGAGCGATAATAGGAAAACCATGTCACCAAGCAACCCACTTTATTTATAAACTCGGAGGCATTTTCTTGCAGAAATTACTTGTCAATTTCAAAATATTGCAGGCAAAGAAATCTGCCCCACATTATAGGTTGACAGCCAAAAATATTATTTCAGACGTGTACCTCAGCGGTCGCTGGTATATGGAACTGTAGAGTACTTTCGTATTAAGTCAATAAGTAAATTATATTTTCGTTATAAATGTTAATTACTGGCGCAGGGGTGCTCTGAGTGGCAGGACTGAGAATGCAGCCTCTGCTCCTCCCCCTGACTTAACACCGAGGGAAGTGCTGATCCCGTTAATACACTGCTGACAGCTTCCACATGCACACACGGGCAGTTCTGGACTCAGGTCGTTAGCATGTAGCGATCTGCCTTACTGAATTTCCAAAAAAAACCTGCATCTTATTCGGGCAGCCGGCGGGACCAGGCAGGAAACTTGTGCAACCCCGCTTTTTTTGGGTGTGTATGTTTGTAGAAATGTCAATACAGGTGAGCAGGAACCTGACTGGAAAACACAAACTGCTGGAGAAAGTCAGCAGCCTTTGTGCAGAGAAAGCAGGGTTAAGTTTCGGGTCCAGTGACCCTTCTTCAGCTTCTGCAGAATTTTACTGTTTTTGTTTCAGATTTCCAGCATCAGCATTTTGTTCCCAATGTTCCTGCTCCCTCTCTCTCCCCGGTGTTCCCACTCCCTCCCTCTCCCTGACATTCTCATTGCCTCCCTCTCGATGTTCTCAATCCCTCCCACTTCCCCCATGTTCCCACTCCCTCCCTCTCCCCAGTGCTCCAATTCCTTCCTCAACATTCCCACTCCCCCCTCTCCTTGACATTCCCACTCCGTCCCTCCCCCGGCATTCTCAACCCCTCCCACTCTCCGGTATTCCCACTGCCTCCCACTCCCTAATATTCCTAATCCCTTCCCCTCCCTCCCTCTCCCCAGTGCTCCAATCCGTTCCTCAACATTCCCACTCCCTCCCTCTCCTTGACATTCCCACTCCCTCTCCTTGACATTTCTACTCCCTCCCTCTCCCTGACATTCCCACTCCTTCCCTCTCCTTGACATTTCCACTCCCTCCCTCTCCCTGACATTCCCACTCCCTCCCTCTCCCTGATGTTCTCAATCCCTCCCACTCCCCCATGTTCCCTCCCCCTCTCTCTCCCCAGTGCTCCTAATCCTTTCCTCTCCTCAACATTCCCACTCCCTCCCTCTCTCTGTCATTCTCACTCCCTCCCTCGCCCCGGTATTCCCACTCCCTCCCACTCTCTGATGTTCCAAATCCCTCCCACCCCCCCAACATTCCTAATTCCTCCCACTCCCCTATGTTCTCAATCCCTCCCTCTCCCTGACATTCCCACTCCGTCCCTCCCCCTGGCATTCTCAACGCCTTCCACTCTCTGGTATTCCCACTGCCTCCCACTCCCTAACATTCCTAATCCCTTTAAGTCCCGTGTTCCCTTCCCTCTCCCTGACGTTCCCAATCCTTCCATTCCCAATGTTCCCTTTTTCCTCCTTCCGTTCCTGAAGTTCCCAATCCCTCTGTCGCACTGTCCCCTCAATCCTTCAATCCCACTTGCTGAAATCCTTGGATGTGAATGAACAAAGCATTTAAAACAACTGAAAGAGTGGATGCTACATTTTGTGTGTATCTGCAAAAAGGGAGTCACATTAGCTGCTTCAATAATTAAATGTTGGTCTGTCAGAGAGAACCCAAGACACAGATGCTGAGTGTCTATTTCTCGACCTTCCTTTTTAAACAATGACAGCACAAGCAAGCCATCCCACCTTCATGCTGAATGAATGTACACAATGTAGAATACTGCCGAAATTCTCAGTAGAGGGTCTGTGGATCAACTGTCTTCAACAGAGGAACAAAGGGCTGGAATGGAAGACGCTACTCTGTAACAAATCTGGGATCACTCAATTTTGAACAGTCTCCAGACCTCAGCACCAACATGACTTTACTGTGTTGACAAAACATATGGAGCTCCTGCCAAATATTATTGAATCAGGAAAATATTTAGCAGCATCAAAAGCAATCCAACATCTCGAAGTATGCTTGGAATAGTGTTATCTGACTGACATGTAAAGATTTTCCATCAATTGTTATTTAGGTCAGTATCAGAATGCTAAGCTCATAATGCTTTGTGTTTGACCAGTTGTATCTCGGGGGTAGAACTCTAGCCTCTGAACCAGAAGATTGTGGATTCAATGCCGGGGATTTGAGGCCACAAAAGTTAGGCTGCCACACTCCTGTGCAGTTTTGAGGGTGCGTTTCACTGTTGGAGGGCCATCTTTCAGGTGAGACGTTGAGTTGTCTGCCCCTTAGGCGGGTTTAAACATCCATGGCACTATGCCAACCAGAAGAAAAAAGGGTTGTCTGTTAGTGTCCTGACTAACATTGTTGGGAAAGGGCAAATAAGTTATTTATCTTGTTGCTGTTTAAGGCAGCTTGCTGAGCATAAATTGGCAGTGTGTTCCCTACATTACAACACTTCAAAATGCTTTAGCAGTGAAACACTTGAAGTCTGTTATGATCAAGTTTGGAGAGATACACTGATTCTTTCCTAGTCTCACTCCTCCACTGGTCATAACACATTTTACTTTTAAACGATTGCAGTGACATGGCCACTTCTAGCTTCTATCTGGTCAATTATTAGAAACAATTTAGTTTTCTTTTGTCAACCAAAGAATATTTAGCTTATTACAAATAAAACTTAAATGTGCAAAGATTATTGACAAAGAAGTTTTAAACTGTGCAGTTGGGTATGAACTATATACTAATATTCTGAATTACCATGAGGCAAATATAGGTAACAGGTTGAACATGAGCTCCTCATCAGTCCTGATGAAGGGTTTATTCTCGAAACATGACTCTCTTGCTTATCGGATGCTGCCTGACTGGCTGTGCTTTTCCAGCACCACATTTTTCGACTCTGATCTCCAGCATCTGCAGTGCCCACTTTCTCTTAACAGGTTGAACATCCCACAGGATATAACAAATAGTAAATGCACCAAATTTAGTTAAAACTTTACAATGAAATTAAACTTATCCAGTTTTGACAATCTGGTTTTGAAACTCCTTTAGAAACTGCCTCAGTTACTGTTCATGATCTGGGGTTGATATTCCTTTGCTGAAATGATGCTGCACTGGATCCTTTGAAACACCATTCCAGGATTAACTGGCACGTTTCACTCCAGCTTTTCACAAGCAACTAATGTTGCTCCTGGACTTTTAGTTTCTCCTGAGCTTGAAGCTGGCTCAGCTGCACCAAGCACTCATTGTTTCTGACCTTTCAACCACACCTCTCTGCTGCATTAAGCTATTAGTCACACACAGATGTTCCACAGCTCCCAGAACTTCACTAAGCCCTCGTTATACACAGTTATTTAATTGCTGTAAGACTTCCCTGAGCCCCAAGTGAACAAAAACCACGTAGTTCAGTTGCTTTTAGCAGTACAGCTAATGATAGCCCTGCCTAACATAGAATCTTGGTTGAGAGTGTGGTGCTGGAAAAGCACAGCAGGTCAGGCAGCATCCGTGGAGCAGGAGAATCGATGTGTTTCAGGCAAGAGCCCTTCATCAAGAATCTCCTTCTATTCTCTCTCTGTCTCTCTCTGTCTCACACACACAACTGCCTCTAGTCTCATGCTTGTCAACGCCAAATTTCTCTTCAGTGTCCCCTGAGTTGTCCTGTATGACCTACTGAGTCTGATGTGACTTTTTCAGAACTTTTCTTAATGTATATTCCACCCGTATTGCTAGGTGGTATTGAATGTAACTAATGTTTTGCAGCAGTCAAATATAGCAAATCCTAAGATCCAAACAAACCGTAGGTTCCCTAAAAATTAACATTTTCACAGAAAGCTGGCTGACAGCACAAGTACAAGAGAAACAATTCATCACACGCCCTGTCGTCTACCTCAGTAGATAAATGAAGCAAACAGCACACCTGGGAATAAATGGATATTTTTCTTAATCCTTTCGATACATTTAAAACTGGTTCAAATTACACTCACAGTTAAGTATCAGGACAGCTGAGGAGTTTTTATAAATTGATATCCGATGCTACTTAAAATGGAATAGCTGGAGACATTCCTTGAGTTGGGGTTCTGTTTGAAAGGTATCAGTGATTATTGCCTGGGTTGTGCTGTAAGGTGTCAGGAATGTGCAATTTCCTAAGAGGACATAGTGAGGACATTGACCCTAAAATGGAGTGTTGCCATCTGTGCAAGGTGAAATTCTGCTCACGTTACTACACTGACTCAGTGAAATCAGTCCCCAGAGTTGTAAATGATTTGTGAATGGGTAGGAACCAAAGGTTTGGAGGCTAGGTGATAGATAAGGTAAGGTTGTATAAATGTGTGAAATAACAAACATCCCACCAGAGTAAGAATACAGACACGAGGCAAGCTGCACTTCTCTTCTGTCTGTGTCCCGCTAATTCCCATACCGTAACAATGGAGAGTATTCGAATAAAAGCAAAATACTTTGGACGCTGGAAATCTGAAACAAACACAGGACATGCTGGAGAAACTCAGCAGGTTTGGCAGCATCTGTGAAGAGAGCAGCAGAATTGATCTTTTCAGTCTGATATGACTTTTTCAGAACATTTCTTGATGTATGTTCCACGTTTATGAAGTACTTGCTTTGTGGGATTAGCTCCTGTGGCCAGTCAGGCTTCTCTCTGTGGTGGGGGGTGGGGGGTCTCTGTCCAGTCAGGCTTCTCCCTGTGGTGGGGGGTGGGGGGTCTCTGTCCAGTCAGGCTTCTCTCTGTGGTGGGGGGTGGGGGGTCTCTGTCCAGTCAGGCTTCTCCCTGTGGTGGGGGGTGGGGGGTCTCTGCCCAGTCAGGCTTCTCCCTGTGGTGGGGGGTGGGGGGTCTCTGTCCAGTCAGGCTTCTCTCTGTGGTGGGGGGTGGGGGGTCTCTGTCCAGTCAGGCTTCTCCCTGTGGTGGGGGGTGGGGGGTCTCTGTCCAGTCAGGCTTCTCCCTGTGGTGGGGGGTGGGGGGTCTCTGTCCAGTCAGGCTTCTCCCTGTGGTGGGGGTTGGGGGGTCTCTGTCCAGTCAGGCTTCTCCCTGTGGTGGGGGGTGGGGTGGGGGTCTCTGTCCAGTCAGGCTTCTCCCTGTGGTGGGGGTGGGGGGGTCTCTGTCCAGTCAGGCTTCTCCCTGTGGTGGGGGGTGGGGTGGGGGTCTCTGTCCAGTCAGGCTTCTCCCTGTGGTGGGGGTGGGGGGGTCTCTGTCCAGTCAGGCTTCTCCCTGTGGTGGGGGGTGGGGTGGGGGTCTCTGTCCAGTCAGGCTTCTCTCTGGGGTGGGGGTCTCTGTCCAGTCAGGCTTCCCTCTGTGGTGGTCGCTGTTTGTTTGTACAGCTGTGGTGAACAAAGTATTAACAGACAAGCTTTAAATCGACATTTCACATTAGCTTGTTAACTGCACTGCTACTGTTTTTAGTCAATGTTATTGGACTAGTAATCCAGAGATCGAATCCAGAGACACTATCACATCCAACCAAACCAGCTGCAGAATTTCACTTTTGTTCGTGACATAAACCTGAAATTTAAAGCTAGTATTTGTGTTGGTGACAATGAAACAACTGACTTGTTGCAAATATATTATTGAGAGGTTTGATCAGAGTTAGAAGAAATTCTTTAACTTCTCACTTTTAGCTTGGATTGCGAGAGTATTTAAAGCTTCCTCTGACCACTCGTGATTTGCAGATAGATACATGAACTCTCTGTTGTCTGTTTGTCCACCATTGAACTCTGACCTGGGAATACTCCCACGATCACCACCTTACAGCTTTGGAATTATTCATTCACCTTCTCCAGGGAGCTGCTCATTTTCTTCTTGCAAAGTGTTCGGTGTAAAGTCTGAAATATTTTTACTGATCATCACTACTCTTTCTTGTTGCAAATCGTCACAAGGTTTTCTTCTGTAGTGTTCTGAAATCTCCCCTGTCACTGACTTGGCTCCAAGAATAGCTGATGAAATTGTTTCTGAGGATCTCACATCTCTGCTCACTGCGTTGTACAACCAATCAAATCAAATCCATGCACATCACACCGTATTGTACAGTCAAATCAAATCCACACACAGCTCACTGTGTTGTGTGGCCAAGTCAACTCAATTGCTTTAGGAAGGAAGCATTCTTTGTAAGTGTGAGGATTTACAGAGCTGCCTTGGTCACATGGCAGTGGAAACCACTTTCTGCTCTGACTAGAAGACTCCCTTGTAGTTAACTAGGTGTAGCTTGTTGCATGGTCCAGGTTACAGTGATATTAGAGACATTGCTACAGAGAATTTGAGGAGGACTAGAAGGCCTCTCTCCTTCATGATCCAGGCCAGGCCGGTCTGTTGGCAAATCCACATGACATCATTATTGGAACTTCTGTCTGTTCTCTGTATCAGACCCATATACAATATCACTCAACTTCTTCATTCCTGATGAAGGGCTTTTGCCCAAAACGTTGATTTTCCTGCTCCTTGGATGCTGCCTGATCTGCTGTGCTTTTCCAGCACCACTCTGATCTAAACTCTGGTTTCCAGCATCTACTTTTGCCTCAATCTATTAATTACAGACGTGTGTGTGTGTGTGTGTGTGTGTGTGTGTGTGTGACATCTTATTTTTTTTTACCTTTTAGTAGCAAATAAATTTACTCTTTAGTTTGCGAAAGCTGGTTAAAATGGATCATGTTCATATGTTAGTATATTTGGCTTGGTTAAAGATAAAGGATCCTTTTGTTTAAACTAACAACCAACTGTGGGAGAGGGTTGAGAAAGCAAGGGGAGACAGGTCATCCTCATTAATTGAGACATCCCATCCAGAATTATCATACCATATGGATCCTCACCCAGGGTCCATTTGTAACATTAGTAGTTAATTATGCTTATTTTTCTCTGGGATAATCCAAGATTTATTCTAAATCCCTTTTAATGATCCTCCTTCACTCTGCAAAGATTCTAATTTCATATGGGAATTGTTACTTTACTAAAGATTTCTCACAGATCAGCAGTTTTAAGTTGTTTCGGATTAGTCTTGCTACACTTGACATCTCAAAGGATGGTCAAGCCTTAACATTTATGAACGAATGTTAATATACCATCATAGTTGGAAATCTCAACAATGCAATTCATCTTTAATTCCAGATTTATAGACCCAAGCGCAAAAATCAAGACTGATAGTCCAGTGTAATACTGAGGGAGCACTGCACAGTTTTTCTGAGGGAAATGCTAATGTTGTGAGAAACTGGGGATGTTTTTCCTTTCAGTGCTCACTAAGAACTGAGTCAAGAAGACACAAAGTTCCAAGACATATTCATGACAATATTTATGCGGTGTCTTTAAGGAGATTAAACCTTCTCAGGCACACGAGCAATTGTACAAATTTGATGCAAAGACAGATAAGTAGACATTAGTCCAGGTGACCAAAGGTTTAATGAAAGAAATATATTTAACTCGATTAATTTTAACCTGTGTGTGTCTCCCAGACTCATTAAGACTTGGCACCATGTCGCAATCTAAGGTCAAAAAATCTTCAAGGAAGGTGACTGATGCTCCGAGTGCTGCTGGAGTCTACACAGATTCACTTGGGTTTGCTGCTATGGATTACAATGTCCCAGGCCTGTCCAAAGTTATCCTTTCAAAACTGAATATGGAAAGTTATGATGATTACAGGTGAACATTCCCCCCTTTAACTTTTATGTTTGGTAAAATATTACATTGAGTTTTTAATAAAATATTTTCTCATGTGCATTAACTTTCCCTTGGCTGTTCTTTCCCTTTAAATAGCACAGTAGATTTGTTTCAGATACACTTTCAATTTACTCAACATAATTCCGGTTTCTATCTTAATATGGCACTTCAATTATTGTAGTTTATTCACTGATTTCTTTTAGATTTTGAGTATCTGATTTACCTCTGAACATATAGAATATTTGTTCTAAGCCTACAGCAAGTTAATTTATAGTGCTTTAAAAAAGCTCAGCAATCACAGGATTTCTAAATAACTGGACACTGCTCTGGCTCTCCTGTCTTTCTCTGGAAGCTACACTTTACATGAATCAATCAAGTACAGTGAACATAGATCAGTCAACAGACTAACATGATCAAACACAGATCAATTCAAAAATTGAACTGTAGAACCATGATAGATTAGTTTCATATTTGAATTGTTAAAGTCTTACTTAACCTATTGACTTTGTTACTAGGAAAGTTAAGAGTGTGCCCTGGGATAACCCACTTTTCAGGTCTCCTCCCATTCGGGAAATACAGATTGCACTTTCCACTAGCTAAGATTCCTTCAACACCACCTTCCGAAACTGGAACCACATCTATTGTGAAGAACAAGGGCAGCAGATACATGGGAACACCACCATCTGCAAGTTCCCCTTCGAGCCAGAAACCATCCTGACTTGGAAATGTATCACTGCTTCTTCACTATTGCTGGGTTAAAATCCTGGAACTCCCTCCCGAATAGCACTACATGTGTACTACACCACACAACTGCAGCAGTTCAAGTGAGTGGCTCACCACAACCTTCTCAAGGGTAATTAGGGATAGATAATAAATTCTGGGCCTTGCCATCACCTGCCCTCTCAGTTGAGGGTAAAACATTCCACAATATGATTTGAAAGTGGGTAAGGGAGATTGCCTGGTGTTCCAGCTGGTGTTTATCCAACAAGTGCTGATATAGATTATAATTTAGTTTTGATGATCGTGTTTCACATTTAGCGATTTCAGCTTTGCTATTCTAGTCAATGTTGGTAACAGGAACTCTGTATAAAAAATGACAACGTTTTATTTGCTCTCCAATTAAAATTGAAAATTATTTTGTGGAAAACCAAGTATTTACAATTCCTGGATTTGGTTTTTGGATTGCTTTTGTGAAATGGATGGTGGGAAGTTTCGATTTTTAAATGTTATTGACATGCTGTCGGTACAGAGCTGCGTTGGAGGGAAGGAAATATGCATCGGATTTTGGAATCCGTACTTACCGGGAGATGTTTCAGAAGATGGAGGACACATTTAAATTCTGCGCAGAGTGCAAGAAGCTTCCGGAAGCTCTGGCAGATCCCAGGGTTCTGCGACGCTGCAAAAGGTAGGTGACAGCAAATTAGTGAGAGATGAATCCTGTCGAGTGGCTCAGGCTATTCCACTGTGGATCCGACTTGTGGATTCTGTCCCAAGATCAGTCCCTTTCCAATCTCAGGAAGACGCTGAGAAAGAGGCACTGCCCTTGAAATTGGAATCAGCTAGTTGGCTAATTTAGAGCAACTGAAGGATCCTTTGGAAGGAGAGGATTAGAAATGAAATATCCTTCTAAGTGGGTTGGGGAAGAGGGAGGTGATGGCCTATTGCTCGACAATTAACCCAGAGTCCCAGGTAATGTTCTGGGAAACTGGGTTTGAATTCCCGTCATGGTAGATGGTGGAATTTGAATTTAACAAAAAAAGTTTGGAATTAAGAGTCTCATGATGACATGAAGCCGTTGCCGATTGTTGGAAAAACTTATCTGGTTTACTAATGCCCTTTAGGGAAAGAAATCTGCCATCCTTACCTGGTCTGGCCTACATATGACTTCAGATTCATAGCAATTTGGCTGACTCTTAACAGCTCTCTGGGCAATTAGGGATGGGCAATAAATGCTGGCCTAGCCAGTGACACCCCCATCCTGTAAATGAATTTAAAAATCAGTTCTATTGAAGTAATATTACATGGACTGACTGATATTTACTTCTCTCTCTTTCACCCAGTGGTAATAGGTGAATCGTAACAAAATACTTGAAAGAAAACCACTGATTCTGAATTTTTGCGTTTACTCAACACAACAATCCTTTACCATTTAGATCATGAAATTCTGAGGGGAGCCCCCCCATTCTAATGAATGGAATCCCAAGAAAATGATATAAATGATTCCACAAGGCCCGGTGGTTTGGTGGTAACGCCCGGTGGTTTGGTGGTAACACCTCAGGCTGTGATGGTCATGTAGGTGTATCCTACCATGCCGAATGTGAAAAGGAAAATGGCAGAATATTAAAACAGGAATTGTGAGCAATCTTAACAGGTTTGGCAGTATCTATGGAAGACAGAAATAGACCAGAAATGATGACCTGTTTACATCATGCTACTGTAATTCATTTTTATTGCTTTAGCTGGACAATGAACTCAGTTCCTTAAAGTAGCCATCACCCATTTACTTGTGGAAGAAGACACCTACATCGACAATGGGCACAGTCTTGCCATCCACCAGTAGACTGTAAGTGCCCACACCAATTAGCACCAAGGGGAATGGAACGGGAGAATGGAAAATCCTTTGCAAAGATCCAGAGGAGTGGGAATGGAGTAAATTTCCAAAAGAGCAGAGGAAATCAGTTCTATCGAAGTAATACAGATAGTTCTTTTATAACGCGATGGTTGTGTTCTTGCACAACCCCATGTTGTAGAAAAATCGGGCTTTGGAAACAGCGCTTAAAGTGTTGGCGATGTAATCGTGTTACAGCCAACACTCACTCTAAAAGTTCGCACTTTAGAAATGGTGTGCCCAATTCATCCATCGCATTATCCCGAATTCACAAAACGACCTGTATTGCACCAAGCGGTTAGTTTGTTGTGGGAGCAAGAAAATTTAGAATAGGGCAAAGTCAAGGGAAAATTGCCAATGATGCCTGTTTGGAATTGCAGATGTCAGAATGTTTATTACTGCAGGACAGACTGTCAACGAGCAAGCTGGCCAGTGCACAAGAAGTTATGCAAGAAATTAAAGTGGGCGGCGACTGATCGACTGATTGAGTGGCTCGTGTTCACAGGTATTGGGAGTTCAGTTTCAGCATGGTCTGAATATTGTTGGCAACAACACTAATCCTTTTCAACACATCAATCAGTCTGTGATTGTGGCTTTAATGTCTGTCTATGTTCCATTATTTAAGAAGGTAGAACTTTCTATTCCACTTGCCTCAGAAAATTCTAGAACAAATTCTAGAACCCGGATGGAAGACAAAGAGATGCTTGTTTTAGCACAGTGAGTGAGTTGCTCTGGGCTAGATTGCAGTGCCTGAAACTGTGCTGGAAGCAGATTTTATTAGTAACTTTCAAAAGGGATATTGGATAATTGAAAAGTGTTGGGTGGATGGGGGGGAGGAGAGGGAGAGTCCACACATCTGCAGAGCAGCATAGGTTTGAGATCAGTGGCCTGCCCTATTGGGAGAAGATGGATTTCTGAGATCGAGAGAGCAAATCATGTTTACCTTTTGAAAAAAGTAGTCCCATCTTGACCTGTTTGCTCATGTTCCTCATTCGAAATGGCCCACCCCCTACTCTCAGCTCCCATTCTCACTATTTCAGCTGCTCCTCTGTCCTGGCCTACTATCAATAATCCTTTCATCGGCTTACCCCTTTCATATCTCTCTCTCTCTCAGCTCTGTCTCCACCTATCTACTAACCTCCTCCCTTCACCCTCTACTGTGTCTCCAGTGTAAAATACCGCATTTTCCTCGCTACTATCAGTTCTAATCCGAGATGTTAACTCTGCTTTCTCCCGCCAGGTGCTATCAGACCTGCTGAGTTTCACCAGCATTTTCCGTTTTTGGTTCCTCTTTATCAACATTTGTTAAAACCCTGAGGGACCCCCTTCTGTATGGTGAGGGGGGCCTTTAAATGTTGAAACCAGGTGATCACACATTGTTCAATGTTATTTACTACTCAGGTGACATTCCTTTTCCAAGTCTAAACTGGACGCAAGCTGTGTCGGAGGTAAACGGTTGGGATGCGTGGTTCTTAATGCAAGAAGACCTGGATAGCAAACTAAGCACCATTCTGAATTGTAAGCACATGAAGATATTGTGGGAAAATGCTGGAAAGCCACAGCCTGAAGATGAGGAGCTACGAGCATCCATCAAACGGGTGACCACTGACTTTCTGGCAAGGCCGGTTACGATTGGATTCGCCCTGCACCGTTTTGGCATTGACCCCTGTGAGAGGCCCATCACCATTCACATTGTTGGTGCCTCTCACACAGAGACCCTTAATGCCAGGCGTACGGATTATGATGAGTTGACTCGTATGTTTCCACACAACGATGGCATCGAGGTGGTCATGATTGGGCCCGAGGTTGTGGCAGGGCCAACTCTCTGGCCTCCCTTGGAGAGCTACGCTGGCAGGAGGCGGGTGTATCTGAGCGGCTGGAAGGGGCTGTACCATGTGTACTGGGAGACGATGGTGGAGCCAGGACGTGCTGCCCGGCCTAGTCTGGTAGTAGGATTTCATCCAGGTGAGCCACCAATTCAATTCCGACAAAGAAAAACTGACCATCAAAGAGACAGTGTCAACTTAAAGAAAATCTTTTGCCTAACATTTTTCCCTTTACTAGTACAGATCCTATAACATCCATTACCACATCTCTATGGGATCTGGCATCATAGGGGTCAACAGTACTGAAAGAAAAGTCCTACAGCTTGTCAAGTCTGTGCCAATCAACTACCTGATAATTCTCATCCCATTTTCCACCACTTGAATAACAGTCCTGTTTGTACTGGCATCACAAATGCACATCAAAATACTTTGTGAATGTATTGAGGGTTTTTACCTCTCCCAAGCAATGAATTCCAGATTCCCACCACCCTCACATCTCCTCTAAACCCACCGCGCCTTCCTTAAACCCATAGCCCCTGCAGGATGAGCAAAACAAAACGCATTGAACAGCTGGCAACTTCTATATCATTTCTCCAGGATTACCATTGCAGTTGTGGGAGTCTGGGAGAATCCCCAATGGTTTTGTATGATCACCATGGCACAGTGTTTACTGGCATGAAAATTCCCAATGACTACTTACCAAGAAAGGTCGTAGAATAAAGAAAGGCTGGAACTTTTTTCACTGGCGTGTAGGAGGTTGAGAGGCGACCTTATAGAGGTTTATGAAATAATGAGGAGTATAGACAGAGTTAATGGTTGTTGTCTTTTCCCTAGGATGGGGGATTTCAAGACTAGGGGCACATTTTTATGGTGAGAGATTTAAAAAAGACATGAGGGGCAATTATTTTACACAGAGGGTGCTTTGTGTGTGGAATGAATTCCCTGAGGAGGTGATGGATGCAAGTACAATGCAACATGTAAAAGACACTTGGATAAGTATATGAATAGGAAAGGTTTGGAGGGATATGGGCCAGGAGCAGGCAGGTGGGACTAGTTTAGTTTGGGATTATGTTCGGCATTGACTGGTTGGACCGAAGGGTCTGTTTCCATGTGTATGACTCTATGACTCTAATAGTTAAGTTTTTGGTTTTGACTGGTGCAGATGCAATGGGTCTTTTTCTGTGCTGTAGATCTCGATGGCTCGATGCCTTGCACAAGTGCAGGATGTTCCAAGATGTTTTATAGCCAATGAAATACTCCTGAAAGGTAGGAAATGTAGCAGCACATTGACAAAATGACAAAAATAAGGGGAAGGCAAGTGATGAAGATGACACAAAGAGAGATATGGACACGATTAGGCGAGTGGGCAACATGGCAGATGCAATATAATGTGGAAGACTTGATGTTATACACTTTAACAGGAAGAACGGAGGAGCTGAATATTGTTTAATTGGAGGAAAACTGCAGAATGTTGCAGCCCTGAGGGATTTGGGGGTACTTGCCCAAGAATCACAAGGAGCTAACATCCAGCTTTGGCCAATAATACAGAAGGCAAATGGAATGTTGGCCTTTATTTCAAAGGAATGGTATTTATCAATAGGGATGTCTTGCTAAACAATACAAGGCACTAGTTAGAAGATACCTGGAATATTTTGAACAGTTTTGGTCTCCTCATCTGAGAAAAGGTATCCTGGTATCTGGAGAAGATTCATTAGGTTGATTCTTGGTATTGAAGGTTCCTGTTCGCAGAAGGGATTAAGTAGACTGGGCCTGTGCTCCTTAGAGTTTGGAAGAAAGAGATTTTATTGAAACATACGAGATTCTTAGGTGGCATGATAAAGTAAGTCCAGAAAGATTGACTCCTCGTGTGGGAATGTCTAGATGGTGTAATCTCAGTGTAAGGGCTCACCCAATTTAAGACAGAAGTGGGGAGGAAATTATTTTCTCTCAGAGAGTTGTGAATCTGTGGAATGCTTTATCACAGACAGCTGTTGAAACTTGTGCATCAAGTTGACCTGGACAAATTTTTGGTCTGTAAGGGAGTCAAGGATTATGGGAACAGCGGAAATCGGCCATGATCCTATTGAATGGCAGAGTTTACATCTGCTGCTACTTCTTGTTGTCTTACTGCTCTGATGACAATAGAACCACTCTCTCCTGCATAGTCTTTTACATCTGTACCAGGCAGGTGGGATATTATCCTACCCAAAAGACGGAACTTCAAACAGTGTGGCACTCCCTCATTGCTGCACTGGAGGTTCAGCCTAGATGTTGTCCTCTGGGTTGTGGCCTTTGGACTCTGAGGCAGGAATATTCCCCTCTGAGCGACAGCTGGCAGTTTGGAATGTATAAAATGGGATTGCCAGAGAGCAGAGTACCCCTTGATGGTGCTGCATGGGAACATAGGATGATTATAGCTCAGATGGAGGCCTTTCAGCCCATCATATCTGCTCCTCTGAAAGGGCGATTCACTACGTGCTGCTGCCTCACCATTTTCCCACAGTCTGTCACATTTTCCCACTGTGGCTAATAATTCGCCTCTCCTTTGAATACTCAATAGATCCTATCTCCGTCACACATTTAGGCAGTGCATTTCATACTCTAAGCCCTTGCTGTATTAAAAAGATTTCCCGTGTATCATCAGTTGTTCTTTTGACAATTAATTTAAATCTGTGCAATCTGGTTCTCGGTCCTTCTCCAAATGGAAATGATTTCTGCCTTTTGTCCTGATTCCTTGTTATTTTGAATACCCCTATCAAATCTCCTCTCAACCTTCGCTTCTCCAAGGAGAAAAGTCTCAACCTGCGACAAAACTTAAGTTTTCCCATCCCAGGACTGTCCCTATTTTTGTTGTGCGTGGAAAAATACTTGGAGTCTGCTGAGTTAAGGAAGACATTAAATTTAGTTAAGAAACATCGTATGGCAGTTTCATCTTGCCACAAGGTCACAAGAGAGCACGATCATGTGACATCTCATCACATCATGTGATTCTGTGTCCTCTTTCCGTATCACAGTCACACTTAACCCCTTATAGTACAGCCCAGTGATCAGTCGGATCAGGAGAAACTGTTCTCAATATTGAGAACAGCCTGGGTACTGGGGAATTGGTCAAAGCAGTAACTATTATAGACCCATTTTGAGTGGCAGGATGAAATTCATACCCTCTGGAGCATCTAACTTTACTTCTCAACGTAGATGAGTCTGCAATTGCGTGTAAAGATGCCCCAGTTTGGCGTGCTATGTTTAGTTCTTGAAGTGGGTAATTAATAAGACCCTGCAGCATTAACCTAGGAAGAACATTATGTTGTGCAGCAGTGAATCCTCCCATTCCTCACTAAGGTTACATTGAAGGTAATTAGATCTAATCCAAAGGACCGAGACACTGCAGCTATCTGGTTACTGAGGGGGAGGCTGAGAATTGCCCAGCTTGCAGTGCACACATTCCTTCATGTCATTAAATCGGCTCCCCAGCCAAGACAACAACCTCATAACCTTTTAGCTGTCACACATAGACCAGTGTAGACAAATAGATAATAACGAAATCCACCAGTGACGACAACTGAAATGCTGGCGATACACATCATCTTGAGAAAAGAATTAATTGATACTTTGCAAAAGACCCTTCATTATCCTCATCATAAAAGATCTGATGAAAAATCATACTTAAAATATTGACCTTGTTCTCTTCAAAAGAACACTGCCAGAAGTTTCTACTTTGGTAAATCAGCCTGAAGCATCATAATAGCGCCTCAAAGACTTGTCCTCCAGGGATTGTTTTCTGCATTGAGTTCCAGGAGACAATTAAATAATAAATTTATTAAATGTAAATTTTTACTAAATTTATTTGGCTAGTTTCTCTCATCGCTATGGGTTTGGAAATGAATGTCACTGAACTATTGATCAAGAATTTTGTCAGACTTGCTCCTGCACTGATATTTTGACATACTGCCTGTTAATGGCGGTTACTGCAGACTGTCACACTAATTGTGAATGGGAGCAGCTCCAATGAAATTGCCAACTATTGTCCTTTTCAAATGCCTCTTCAATGAGAAGCACATATTACTTTCCAGATTTCCTGGTCAATATTTCCTGGCATCACTGAAAAAGGACAGACTAATCTGGCCGGTATCATGTTGTTGTTTATGGGACCATGCTGGGCCCAAATCAGCTGTCGTGCTTTTCACATTGCAACAGCGGCTACACTTCAAAACTTTCATTGGTTGTAAATTACTTTGGAATGTCCTGAGGTTGGAAAGGTACTATAGAAATGCCTACCATAGTAATGTCATAGAATGTAGGGACCGAGTTGCTTTGTTGCTAAGTTTGCAGATGGATAGTTGGAGGAATGGGTCATGCTGAGGAAGCCAGGAGGCTGCAATGGACGTGGACAGGCTAGGAGAGTGGGTGGCAGATGCAATGCTGTGTGTGAAAATGTGAGGAAGGATTCCTACTTTGATAGGAAAAATAGAGGCGACTACTATTTTCTAACTGGGGAAAGGCTTCGGAAATCTGATGCATAAAGGGATTTGGGAGTTCAGGATTCTCTTAAGGTTAACCTGCAGGTTCAGTTGGCAGCTGGGAAGGCAAATGAAAAGTTAGCATTCATTTTAAAAGCTCTCGACTGCAACAGCAGAGATGTACTGTTGAGGCAGCAGAAGGATCAGGTCAGACTGCATTTGTGAGCAGTTTTGAGGTCCCATATCTAAGCAAGGAGAGAGTCCAGAGGAGGTTTACAAGAGTGATGCTGGGAATGAAGGGCTTGCCACATCAGGAGCAGCTGAGGACTCTGGGTCTGTACTTGATGGAGTTTAGAGGTTAAGGGAGGGATCCAATTGAAACTTAGAGAATAATGAGAAGACAGGAGAGTGTGGACATGGAGAAAATGCTTCCACGAGTAGGAGAGACTAGGACTCAAGGGCACAGCCTCAGAGTGAAGGGACGTCCCTTTAGAACTGAGATGAGGAGGAATTTCTTCAGCCTGAGGGTGGTGAATCTGTGGAACAGATTGCTGCAGAACATTGCTGTGGCTTTTTAAAAAAAAAAGATTGCATGGGAGGTGGGTTTCACTGGCAAAACCATTTGTTGCTCATCCCTAATTATCCTGGAAGTGAGTGGTATTGCCAGGCAGTTAAGAGTCAACGACATTGCTGTGGGTTAGGAATCACATGTTGGCCAGACCAGGTAAGGATGGCAGATTCCCTTCCCTAAAGAGCATTAGTGAACCAGATGGGCTTTTAACAACAATCAATGATAGTGTTTCAGGGTCACCATCACTGCATCTAGCTTTCAATTCCAGATTTAGTCACTGGATTCAAATTTTACCAGCTGCAGTGGTGAGGTTTGAAGCTATGCCCCTGAACATCAGTCTGGGCTTTTGGATTACTAGTCCTGTGCTTTCTTCACTGTAGCACAATCTGCCACAGGCTAACTGAGTCAGTAATCGGTGAGGGAACAAAACCAATGTAATTAGTGTTTCTGTTTATCTGCAACACAAATTCAGAACCTTTCTCGGCTGAGTGGTTTGGAACTACATCTGGAGTTTTTATTTTGTTCTAATCATTCACAAGATGAGGACATCGCTGGCTAGGCCAGCATTTATTGTCCAGGGGGCAGTTAAGAGTCAACCACATTGCTGTGGTTCTGGAGTCACATGTAACCCAGACGAGGTAAGGATGGCCGTTTGCTTCCCTGAAGGGAATTAGTGAACCAGATGGGTTTGTCTAACAATCAGCAATGGGTTCATGGTCAGCATTAGTTCCGGATTTTTATTGAATTCAAATTTCACCATCTGCTGTGGTGGGATTTGAACCCAGGTTTATTAGCCTGAGATTCTGGATTAACAGATGGGCGACAATACCGTCCCCTTAAATCCACCTTGTACAAGCCCCTTCCACATGTGCCCCCAGTAAGATGGTACATTGATCACAAAATGGGCTGACAGCTGATTTGTGAATGGTTGCAACAGATGCAGAAGTTCATAGGTTCAGATGAGAGGTCAGGTCCACCGCTAACATGACACGATAGGAATGTCAAGCAACAGGCTATAATTTACTGAGGATCTGAATTATCCAACACATTCCCAAAGCATTACAAACCCAGATGGATGAGTCAATCTACAGAATTGATGAGCAGCTCCTATTGGCTAGACAGCTTTTTAACCCCTTCACGCCCCTGGTTTCAGTGATATCCAACCGCTTCATTGTTGGAATTAGAAGTCCTTAACCAATAATAAAAGGAACGTAAAGTTGAATTCAATAGATGTGAAGCTGGAAAAGCACGGCAGGTCAGACAAGAAGCAGAAAAGTCAACGTTTCGAGCTGAAACCGTTCTTCAGGACGTTGACTTTCCTGCTCCTCGGATGCTCTCTGACCCTCTGTGCTTCTCCAGCTTCATATCTATTGACTTTGGTTTCCAGCATCTGCAGCCCTTACCGTCTCTAAATTTGAGTTCCCTGATCATTTAGCTCATGAGTGAAAATCAAGGCATGAGACCAATGTGAAGGAAACAAATTAAGATTTTATTAATTCGCACATGGAATGTGGGCGTCACTGGCTGACCAGCATTTATTACCCGTTCCTAGTTGCCCTCAAGACAGTGGTGGTGAGCTGCCTTCCTGAACCGCTGCAGTCAATTGTGGCATTCAATAAAATGGTGGAACTTTTCCAGTGTGGAAGGTGGCCATTCAGCCCATCATGTCTACACAAGTTCTCCAAAATGACCAGCTTCCTTTGTGCTTTCTCCTGCCTAATCCTCATAACCGGGCATAGTGGTCATTTTGGCCGTACCTGATGGTCTCTTGGCCCAGCATGGCCTTAGCATTGACTTCCCGTCTCAAGGTGATTCCCTGATGTGCAGTCCCACCGTGGCTAAGCACTTAAGGAGGTAATGTTTGAACTTGCAGCTTTATTTCTTTATTCTTGACTTAAAACTAAGAAGGTCTGCAATGTGTGACTTTTAACCTTATTTCATATGTTTTAATTATAACAATAATTATTGCAATGTTCAGCTTTTAACTTTGTTCTTACTTTCTCCTTTGTTCTTATGATCCTGTGCCTAGGTACTTGTACCTAAGATTGCTCATTTTGTGGCAACTTCATTCACTTCTGCAAGCAACTACAGGTTCTATGACTGTCACCTAATCCACACGGATTGTTAGAAGCACTGTGGTCTGTCTCCGACAAAAAAAATCCTTCTTTACTGAGCTCAAGTCACTACAACAATGTCACATTTAGGTAGTAACAAAAACAGAAGTTGCTGGAGAAGCTCAGCAGGTCCGGCAGCATCCGTGGAGAGAAATCAGAGTTAATGTTTCGGGACCTTCCTCAGAACTTCCTCAGTTAACTCTGACTAACTCTGATTTCTCTCCACAGATATTGCCAGACCTGCTGAGCTTTTCCAGCAACTTCTGTTTTTCTTTCTGAGTTCTTTCTGAGTTCCGCAGTTCTTTCAGTTTTCACAGCTTGCCACATCAATCAATTATTCATCATTTTAGACCCATATATAACAGTCGGTCAGAATATCCACTCATGGAATGTACCGGAATGTTGTTTCTGACCGTGTCAACTACTGGACTCCACTCAGAGTGGAAGCTGTAGTCTCATTAATCTTTGATTCTTCTGGACACTCCATTATTTATTTCCAGCAATAGATCATTTGATAATAACACCAGTCACCATGAGTTCTACGTTGTTCCACCTCTAAATGCCTGCAGCATTGTGAGCCATTCTCATTCCGCACTAGTTTCCATGGAAGTACTTCACATAGTTTTACCAAGTAGTATTTGGCTGGTTTGCTTTATCACCATACTTCTGACAAACTGATAACCGGATATGCCAAGTCTTTGATCTCGTTGACCTTGTAATGTTCTCTTAACCTTAACGTGAAAGGACAAGAGAGATCAGCATTTTGGCGTGATTAGCTTATCATCACTGCAGCGGGAAGAGAATTTTGCAACATAGAGTAATGCATTCCTCTTTAATTATCAAAGTGATCCTGTGATGGTGCTGAACACTCATATAGGCACACTAACTAGGCTTTCAATATATAGCATTTAATAGTCTATCAAAATCCAAAATAATCCCTTGTTGGGTATTATGGATAAAGAAAGGACATGCAAATTGTTCTATATCACTTTCCATGATTTTAGTGTCGCAAACTGTCCATAAGTACCGTTGGAATATAGTCACTATTGTATGAAACATGGCAACCAACTTGTGCACAGCAAGCTTTTACAAACAGCAATGTAATAATGATCAGATAATCTTTGTTTTTACATTATTGAGGTTGAGGGATAAACATTGACCAGGACACTGGATGAACTCACTGTTCTTGAACTGGTGCACTGGGTGCATCTTGCTGACAGCTCAGCTACAAGGGGGTGTTGTTGTTTGCCCAGAGCCCCCTGCGTTTTATGTTTGGAGCTTGCAAGGTTTTGAGTGGAGATTGTGGCTCCACCACAACGCACTTATCAGCAACAAGGAAGAAAAAAAGCCCCTGTTCAGCCAATAACACAATACTCTGACCAATAAAGGAAGCCAATAACTACAATCCCACTGTTCTGCCTCTGAATAGACAGAGCCCAAAGTATGTTAGAAATCTGGAACTGGTGGTATTTTCCCAGGTGACCCACTCCTTGTGGTATTTGTCACCTCTACCAGTATACAGTACAGGGTAAGATTTTTTGAACTAAGTCAATGCCACCAATCATCCTTTGCCTTTGGTTTATATTAAGTGTTGAGAGGTAAAGTATATAGCACCGTGGAATTTGACGGAGAAGGCTCTTTGATAACAGGAAGGGCTTCTGCATGAGTACAATTGCAAGAAGTACAATTACATTACTTCAGGTAAAATTATCAGGATGTTGGTACAGATAAAAAGTTTCAAAAGCTGATTGGGTACAGATCTTCGCGGGTAAAGGGACGGCTGGAAAATGGGAAGCCTTCAGAAATGAGATAACGAGAATCCAGAGAAAGCATTTTCCTGTTAGGGTGAAAGGAAAGGCTCGTAGGTATAGGGAATGCTGGACGACAAAAGGAGGAAGCATGTGTCAGGCATTGACAGGATGGATTGAGTGAATCCTTAGAAGAGTATAAATGCAGTAGGAGTATACTTAAGAGGGAACTCAGGAAGGCAATAAGCGAACATGACATAGCTTTGGCAAATAGAATTAAGGGGAATCCAAAGGAATTTTACAAATACATTAAGGATAAAAGGGTAACTAGGGTGAGAATAGGGCCCCTCAAAGATCAACAAGGTGGCCTTTGTGTAGAGCCGCAGAAGGTGGGGGAGATACTAAATGAGAATTTTGCATCAGTGTTTACTGTGGAAAAGGACATGGAAGATATAGAATGTAGGGAAATAGATTGTGACATCTTGCAAAATGTCCATATTACAGAGGAGCAAGTGTTGGATAAATCCCCAGGACCTGATCAGGTTCCCCATGGAGACTGATTAGCAAGGTTGGATCTCATGGAATACAGGGAGAACTAGCCATTTGGATACAGAACTAGCTCAAAGGTAGAACACAGAGGGTGGTGGTGGAGGGTTGTTTTTCAGACTGGAGGCCTGTGACCAGTGAGTGCCACAAGGATTGGTGCTGGGCCCTCTACTTTTTGTCATTTACATAAATGATTTGGATGCAAGCATAAGAGGTACAAATGGTAAGTTTGCAGATGACACCAAAATTGGAGGTGTAGTGGACAGCGAAGAGGGTTACCTCAGATTACAACAGGATCTTGACCAGATGGGCCAATGGGCTGAGAAGTGGCAGATGGAGTTTAATTCAGATAAATGCGAGGTGCTGCATTTTGGGAAAGCAAATCTTAGCAGGACTTATACATTTAATGGTAAGGTCGTAGGGAGTGTTGCTGAACAAAGAGACCTTGGAGTGCAGGTTCCTAGCTCCTTGAAAGTGGAGTCGCAGGTAGATAGGATAGTGAAGAAGGTGTTTGGTATGCTTTCCTTTATTGGTCAGAGTATTGAGTACAGGAGTTGGGAGGTCACGTTGTGGCTGTTCAGGACATTGGTTAGGCCACTGTTGGAATATTGTGTGCAATTATGCTCTCCATCCTATCAGAAAGATGTTGTGAAACTTGAAAGGGTACAGAAAAGATCTACAAGAATGTTGCCAGGGTTGGAGGATTTGAGCTACAGGGAGAGGTTGAACAGGCTGGGGCTGTTTTTCCCGGAGCATCGGAGGCTGAGGGGTGACCTTATAGAGGTTTACAAAATTATGAAGGGCATGGATAGGATAAATAGGCAAAGTCTTTTCCCTGGGGTGGGGAGTCCAGAACTAGAGGGCATAAGTTTAGGGTGAGAGGAGAAAGATATAAAAGAGACCTAAGGGGCAACTTTTTCACACAGAGGGTGGTATGGGTATGGAATGAGCTGCCAGAGGAAGTGATGGAGGCTGGTACAATTGCAACATTTATGAGGCATTTGGATGGGTATATGAATAGGAAGGGTTTGGAGGGATGTGGGCCGGGTGCTGGCAGATGGGAGTAGATTGGGTTGGGATATCTGGTCGGTATGGACGGGTTGGACCGAAGGGTCTGTTTCTATGCTGTACATCTTTATGACTCTATGAGGTCCACCCTAGAACTCTGTGGGAAACTAAGGAAGTGATTGCTAGGCCTCTTGCTGAGATATTTGTATCATCGATAATCACAGGTGAGGTGCCAGAAGACTGGAGGTTGGCTAACATGGTGCCACTATTTAAGAAAGGTGGTAAGGACAAGCCAGGGAACTATAAACCAGTGAGCCTGATGTTGCTGGTGGGCAAGTTGTTGGAGGGAATCCTGAGGGACATGATGTAAATGTATTTGGAAAGGCAAGGACTGATTAGGGATAGTCAACATGGCTTTGTGCGTGGGAAATCATGTCTCACAAGCTTGATTGAGTTTTCTGAAGAAGTAACAAAGAGGATTGATGAGGGCAGAGCAGTAGATGTGATCTATATGGACTTCAGTAAGGCGTTCAAGAAGGTTCCTCATGGGTGACTGGTTAGGAAGGTTAGATCTCATGGAATACAGGGAGAACTAGCCATTTGGATACAGAACAGGCTCAAAGGTAGAAGACAGAGGGTGGTGGAGAGTTGTTTTTCAGACTGGAGGCCTGTGACCAGTGGAGTGCCACAAGGATCGGTGCTGGGTCCACTACTTTGCGTCATTTATATAAATGATTTGGATTTGAGCTTAAGAGGTATAGTTAGTAAGTTTGCAGATGATGCCAAAATTGGAGGTGTTGTGGACAGTGAAGAAGGCTACATCAGATTACAACTGGATCTTGATCAGATGGGCCAATGGGCTGAGAAGGGGCAGATGAAGTTTAATTTAGATAAATGCGAGGTGCTGAATTTTGGGAAAGCAAATCTTAGCAGGATTTATACACTTAATGGTAAGGTCCTAGGGAGTGTTGCTGAACAAAGAGACCTTGGAGTGTAGGTTCATAGCTCCTTGAAAGTGGAGTCAGAGGTGGATAGGATAGTGAAGAAGGCGTTTGGTATGCTTTCCTTTATTGGTCAGAGTATTGAGTACAGGAGTTGGGAGGTCATGTTGCGACTGTACAGGACATTGGTTAGGCCAGTGTTGGAATATTGTGTGCAATTCTGATCTCCTTTCTATCGGAAGGATGTTGTGAAACTTGAAAGGGTTCAGAAAAGATTTACAAGCAGATTGCCAGGGTTGGAGGATTTGAGCTACAGGGAGAGGCTGAACAGGCTGTGGCTGTTTTCCCTGGAATGTCAGAAGCTGAGGGGTGACCTTCTAGAGGTTTACAAGATCATGAGAGGCATGGATAGGGTAAATAGACAAAGTGGATGGGAGTCCAGAACTAGAGGGCATAGGTTTAAGGTGAGAGGTGACAGATATAAGAGACCTAAGGGGCAACATTTTCATGCAGAGGGTGGTACGTGTATGGAATGAGCTGCCAGAAGAAGTGGTGGAGGCTGGTACAATTGCAACATTTAAGGGGCATTTGGAAGGGTTTGGAGGGATATGGGCTGGGTGCTGGCAGGTGGGACTAGATAGGGTTGGGATATCTGGTCGGCATGGACAGGTTGAACCGAAGAGTCTGTTTACATGCTGTACATCTCTATGACTCTTATCTGCTCCTTCCGAAAGTTAGCACTGCATGTCTCCATTTACTGACTGTGTGTGATATCGATCAGACGGATAGAGCCAATGTACCATGTATGTTAATGCCTTCAGAAGCATTTCCTAATATAACAAGGAAGGAACCATCATGACATTGAAGACATTGCTGGGTGTACACCTGAAATGCCTTCCTAGATACAGTTGGAAAGTGAGATTAGATTAGACCGGATGGCTAATTTTCAGCTGTCATCGACATGAATAAATCTGTTGTAGTTGTTCTGAAGGAGTTAATGTTGGAGGCATCTGGTGTTTTAGACTGCGAAACCATGCGATTACACACCAGAAGCTGTAACTTGTGCCTATTGCTATCCTGGAATAAACTGCATCTCATTTAAAACAAGAACCTCTTCTTGTTAAGATGCACTTGGAGGCAGCAAACTGGTCCAGCCATTCGCTCCCAGTGGTTGGTCTCCCAGAACCTGATGTGATAGGCTCCTGCTGTCCATTCAAAAAGGATGACGTTGGAAAAACACAGCCAGTCAGGCAGCATCTGAGCAGCAGGAGAAATGTTGTTGATGTTTCAAGCATAAGCTCTTCATCAGGATGCTCTAAACAGTCGACTCTCCTGCTCTTCGGATGTTGCCTGACCTGCTGTGCTTTTCCAGCACCACCTGCTTTGATTCTGATCTCCAGCATCTGCAGCGCTCACTTTCTCCATCTGTCGCTTGTTTTGATTCTGTGGTTGTGCAAGTAAGCAAATGATTACATTTTTATCATCTCTTCACAAAGTTCCAAAACGCAATCATTGTTGTGAGCAGACAGACATTTTCCACACAAGATCCCAGCTCGAAATGAATGGATGACCAGATAGACTGTTTTGGTGGTGTTGCTTGCAGAGTGAACCTTGGACAAGACACTTAAGGGAGGTTATGCTCTTACAGAGTCATAGAGATGTACAGCACGGAAACGGACTCTTCAGTCTAACTCATCCATGCCAAACAGATTTCCTAACCTAATCTAGTCCCATTTGCCAGCATTTGGCCCATATCCCTCTAAACCCTTCCTATTCATTTACCCATCCAGATTCCTTTTAAATATTGTAATTGTACCAGCCTCCACCATTTCCCCTGTTCTGGATCAGTGGTGTTGGAAGAGCACAGCAATTCAGGCAGCATCCGAGGACAGGCAAAATCGACGTTTCGGGCAAAAGCCCTTCATCAGGAATAAAGGCAGAGAGCCTGAAGCATGGAGAGATAAGCTAGAGGAGGGTGGGGATGGGGAGAGAGTAGCATAGAGTACAATAAGTCAGTGGGGAAGGAGATGAAGGTGATAGGTCAGGGAGGAGAGGGTGGAGTGGATAGGTGGAAAAGGAGCTGGGCAGGTCGGACAAGTCCGGACAAGTCAGGGGATCGAGGCAACCTCCAGCAACTCGATCCCCTGACTTATCCGGACTTGTCCGACCTGCCCAGCTCCTTTTCCACCTATCCACTCCACCCTCTCCTCCCTGACCTATCACCTTCATCTCCTTCCCCACTGACCTAGTGTACTCTATGCTACTCTCTCCCCATCCCCACCCTCCTCTAGCTTATCTCTCCACGCTTCAGGCTCTCTGCCTTTATTCCTGATGAAGGGTTTTTGCCCGAAACGTCGATTTTGCCTGTCCTCGGATGCTGCCTGAATTGCTGTGCTCTTCCAGCACCACTGATCCAGAATCTGGTTTCCAGCATCTGCAGTCATTGTTTTTACCTCCACCATTTCCCCTGGCAGCCCATTCCATACTCGTACCACCCTCTGCGTGAAAAAGTTGCCCTTTGGGTCCCTTTAAATGTTTCCCCTCTCACCTTAAACCTATGTCCTCTAATTTTGGATTCCCCTATCCTGGGGAAAAGACCTTTGCTATTCACCTTATTTGTGCTCCTTATGATTTTATAAACCTCTGTAAGGCCACCCTTCAGCCTCTGACGCTCCAGGGAAAACAGCCCCAGCCTATTCAGTCTCTCCCTATAGCTCAAACCCTCCAATTTCCTTGTAAATCTTTTCTGAACCCTTTCAAGTTGCACAACATCCTTCAGGTAGGAAGGAGACCAGAACTAAATGCAATATTCCTGAAGTGGCCTAATCAACGTATTTTCAGCCACAATATGACCTCCCAACTCCTAAACTCGATGCACTGACCAATAAAGGCATCTTTGAATAGTGCTGTGAGATTCTCTATGTCGCCCTTTACCAGGCAGTCCGGAGGCTGATTTAGGGGCCTTGAAATTTGTACACCCTACCTCGAATGCCACTCCCTCCCAAGATCCCACCATTGGTTGGTCATCAAGTAATTGCTTTCCTACACCAGTTTGAAAAATGAACAAGCTTTCCTTTATCTGACTGAATTATGCTTGAATGTCAACCAAGCAACCTTCTCCTCATGTTACATGCATTTGCAGCAATAAAACTGTGAACCAAAAATTAAAGTGAAGCTACTTTAATGCGGCAGTGATTTTTCTCCAATGTTGATGGATGTGGCACAAGAGGAGAACTGGGGATTGAGCCTTGAGTCAGGAGTTGGTAATTGGGCAGCCATGTTGGTGTGAGTGATAACCAGGCCGAGAATGATGGGTAAGCAGTGGGAGATGATTCATAACTGGGTCATAAGTGATCAATAACCAAGTTTGGAACGGTTGATTACCTCGGCAGGGGTTTGATCTGTGACGGTTAGTGGTCAGTAATCAGTTTGGGAGTGATTACTGACCGGTTGGAGGGATAGGGAGTGACTATGGGTCTTTTCACGTGAAGTGAGGCTGGACATGCTGATCGCCTGACTCCACAGTCAACGGGGAGCACGTGAGGCACCCCCTCCTGGATCATCGTGCATGACCCTGAGCTAGTTCAGCACTCAATGGATGAACTGTTGGGCTGACAGGCGAAGCAAGGATTTAAAGGTCAGTTCCAAAGGAGGACATGGTGTAAGTGAGAGAACTTCGAAGGATTATTGTACTAAAGCCTGGCAGCCACCAATAAAACAAGATTTATCTTGATATTAAACCTCTATAAATAAGTGCGGAGAAGGAGAGAGCCACTATCATGTGGCATTCTTACAGGATTTTGTTTGGTCTAAAATTAAAATTGGAAAGATTTTAGTGCCACCTGACACTCCTGGACACTGACTGTGCCACTGTTTATGTAATGTTTTATTATAAGTTCTGTATTTGCAAGTTATCAGGTCAGTCATAGGAAGCAGAGATGGTGATGGCTACACTTCTTTTAAAGAAGATATTTGACAAGAGAGAGGGAGAACTGAACATTGATTCTTCCTGCTGAGTTGGTTAATCGTGTCCTGACCCAATTTTGCTGTAGTTTCTTCTAGCTGAGTTTTGATCGTGAATATTCCCTTTGTATTTTTCCCCATGTTTTCCTTGACCTGAGGCCTCTTAGCTCTCGGTATTGTAAAGCCAGCCACTAGGTGGTGTACAAGGGCTGCTTTCTGTTGCCCTTCCAAGAGGAACTCCTGGCCATTGGTGACTTTGATGATTCATATTATGGGAAAACACACTGCTTAACACACAGTAGCACATGTAATTAGGGATCCAAATATACCCCCTCCATTTCGACTGCACTTTCAAAACAATTGGAGCTGGAAAGATAGTACTGGTTAAGGTAGTTCCTAATCTCAATAATGCCATTAGGGATTAGCATCAAATAATGACCAAGTAACCAACTCACTTGCAGTTCCAATTCTTGTGTTCAGATCCCTCTTTGATGTTCCTCCTTCTATCACTGTAACCTCTTTCAACCTTAAAACATTCCAGTGATGGCTAAGACAGTAAGATGACACCCCTAAACAAAACAAAAACATCCCAAAGGATAGCACCCTTGCTCTTTTACAATACAGTACCATAGATGGACCTGAATTAACATCTCATTGAAAAGATGGCACTGCTGACAACTCTCTAAGATCTCCACGTGCCTCCAGTTTTGACCTTCAGTGCTATCCTTTGTTCCCCCATTGGTGATTGTTGCCTTCAGCAGTCATGGTCGTTTCCTGTGGAGTTTGACCTCTCTGCCTCCTTTAGGTCACCCCTGCAGTGCAGCGCCATCTTTAGGTCTTTTGGAATGGACTTTGACTGAGGCTATGGCTGCCTTCTCAGTAATAACACCCCAAGGCGATATTTTGAAGCAAAGCATGGGAGTTCACCCAGGTGCCCTGGGTTGGTATTTATTCAATGGAGATCTCAAAATGGATTTTCTAGTCACTGTGGCTCGTGGAATCTTGCTGTGCACTGCTGTCCTCCTTACAACAGTGAATCCACATCACGAGCATGGCTGGGAGGTGTTTGGGATGTTTTGGGGATCATGAAAGATCCCAATTCATTCTTATATTTCATGAAAATTGACCTCTTTTGACCAAGCCTTTTAATTACCCGTCCTGATATTGCCCTCTGAGACTCAGTGTCAGTATTTACGAGACGACGCACCTGTAAAGTGCTTTGTGATGTTTTACCCCATTAAATGTGCCGTATAAGTGCATGTTGTTTTTGTTGCATAAAGAATAGAAATCGTAAACGGCCATTCGATCCTTTTAGCCTAGTCCACCATTCATTGAGATTATGGCTGACCTGATTGTGACCTCAACTATACTTTATTGCCTGACTCCCCCCCCCCCCCGCCCCCCGCCACCACCACCACCACCACCATCACCACCACCATCCCCCATGAGCTCTAGACTTCCTCAGCAATCAGGAAGCTGTCCAACTCAGCGGTGACTGCTCCCCCATGACTTAGCCTCCACTGCTGTCTGGAGGAGAGAATTCTAAACACTCTGATAGGAGAAATTCCCCCTCAGCTCCGTCTTAAATGGGAGATCCTTTCTGACAAGTGCTGAAAGAGGGGGAGTGCCAATGTGTAGAGACAAAACCACTTGTGGGGTGGGCGGGGGGGAGGGGAAGAGTGGTTAAGTTCTCTGACTCTCGCTTTTCCTGTTAGTCACCTCAGAAGGAGCTCCATGGAGATTGGGTAGTAAGGACATGCATTGGACAAAGTGGAGGTAAAATCCAAGGTGACAAAGGGAGAGAGGTGGTGACTGAACGTTTCTCAGGTAGCAGTTGAAAGTGAAAATAAGTTTGTGTATTGGTTGCATGACTGGGGTTCTCAGCTAAACATGGTGGGCTTAGAATTCTTATCCTGACCCAATGATGGAAGAAGTTAATAGTCATAGAGTCTCACAACACGGAAATAGGTCCTTATGCCACCATATCTATGCTTACCAACAAACACCAAACCACACTGATCCCATTCACCTGCGCTCTGGCCAGGCATTTTAGATGCTGCTTAAATGTTGTGAGAGTATCTGCCTCCAACACGGTCTCAGGCAGTGCACTCCATATTTCTACCACCTTTTCCTCAGATTTCCTCTTAGCCACTTACTCCTCACCTTAAACCTTATGCCCCCCGCTCTTAGACATGTCTACCATGGGGAAAAGATTCTCACGAGCTACTTTATCTGTACATAGAACATTACAGCGCAGTACAGGCCCTTCGGCCCTCTGTGTTGCACCAACCTGTGAAAACAATCTGAAGCCCATAGAACCTACAATATTCCATTTTCATCCATATGTTTATCCAATTACCATTTAAATGCACTTCAAGTTGGCGAGTCCACTACTGTTGCAGGCAGTGCATTCCACACCCCTACTACTCTCTGAGTAAAGAAACTACCTCTGACATCTGTCCTATACCCCTCATTTTAAAGCTATGTCCCCTCATCCTAGCCATCACCGTCTGAGGAAAAAGGCTCCCACTGTCCACCCTATCTAATCCTCTGATTATCTTATACGTCTCAATTAAGTCATCTCTCAACCTTCTTCTCTCTAACAAAAACAGCCTCAAGTCCCTTAGTCTTTCCTCATAAGACCTTCCCTCCATACCAGGCAACGTCCTGGTAAATCTCCCCAGCATCCTCTCCAGCTGTGTAAATTTTTAAAGCAGTGGCATTGGGACTCTCATAACTGTGTATACTTCAATCAGATCCCCTCCCCCCCTCAATCTCCACTTTGAATTTGAGTCCAAGTGGATTTTGATATCTTTGTACTCATGGGGCCTGCCCAAGATCCCATCGTGGGATAGTGGAGGCATTAATGGGGATCTTTCAGGAATCGCTAGAATAATGGAGAGTCCCAGACGACTGGAAAATCCTGTTTAAAAAGAGAGTAAGGCAAAAGACAGAAAATTACAGACCAATTAGCCTAACCTTGGTCATGGGTAAGATCCTGGAATCCATTGGGAAGGATGAGATTGCTGAATATTTTGAAGTGTATGGTAAAATAGGCAGAGTCAGCATGGTTTCATCAAGGGGAGGTCATGCCTGACAAATCTGCTAGAATTCTTTGAGGAAGTAATGAGCAGGTTAGACCAAGGAGAGCCAAAGGATGTTATCTATCTGGACTTCAAGAAGACCTTTGACAGGGTGCCACACAGGAGGCTGCTGAGTAAGATAAGGGCCCATAGTGTTAGAGACAAGGTGCTAGCATGGATAGAAACTTGGCTGTCTGGCAGAAAGCAGAGAGTGGGGATAAAAGGTTCTTTCTCAAGATGGCAGCTGGTGACAAGTGGTGTTCCGCAAGGCTCAGTGGTGGGACCACAACTTTTCACTTTATACATTAACGATTAGATGAAGGAACTGAGGGCATTCTGGCTACATTTGCAGATGATACAAAGATAGATAGAGGGACAGGTAGCATTGAGGAGGTGGGGAGGCTGCAGAAGGATTTGGACAGATTAGGAGAGTGGGAGATGGAGTACAACGTGAGAAAGTGTGAGGTCATGCACTTTGGTAAGCACAATAGAGGCATGGACTATTTTCTAAATGGGGAGAAAATTCAGAAATCTGAACTGCAAAGAGACTTGGGAGTTCTAGTCCAGGATTCTCTCAAGGTAAACTTACAGATTGAGTCAGTTGTTTGGAAGGCAAATGCAATGATGGCATTTATTTTGAAAAGGACTTGAATATAAAAGCAGGGATGTACTTCTGAGGCTCTATAAGGCTTTGGTCAGACCACATTTGGAGTATTGTGAGCAGTTTTGGGGCCCATATCTCAGGAAGGATGGAGTGTGTTCAGAGGAAGTTCACGAGAATGGTCCCAGGAATGAAAAGCTTAACATATGAGGATCGTTTGAGGACTCTGGGTCTATTCTCAATGGAGTTTAGAAAGATGAGGGGGGGATCTAATTGAAACATACAGAATATTGAATGGCCTGGGCAGAGTGGATGTTGGGAAGATGTTTCCATTGGTAGGTGAGACTAGGACCCAAGGGCACAGCCTTAGAGTAAAGGGAAGATCTTTTAGAATGGAGATAAGGAGAAATTTCTTGCCAGAGAGTGGTGAATCTATGGAATTCACTGCCACAGAAGGCTGAGGAGGCCAGGTCAGTGAGTATATTTAAGTCGGAGATAGATAGGTTCTTGATTGTAAAGAGGATCAAGGGTTACGGGGAAAAAAACGGGAGAATGGGGATGGGAAACTTATCAGCCATGATTGGATGGCAGAGCAGACTCAGTGGGCTGAATGGCCTAAATTCTGCTCCTATGTCTCATGGTCTTCTCCCCCCACATTTTTCATTGGGTCTGCCTCAGTAAACCGATCCTTCGTGATACAGAGGGGAGGCACTCTAGTCCCTCCCCCTTGTGGATAACCAGGACTGAGAGTATTCCTGAGGGAAACAAAACCCATCTGTCTACACTTTCTCATCAGGACAGGTGCAAGAACATCAGATTGCAAAAAGAACACCAATTTATACTGTGAGAGAAATGTATACTCATTAATCTAGGTGTCATCATGGGGAGGTTAATGCCACTCCCCAGGCTATTGTTTAATGTCACTCCCTTTAACATTTGGTTATCTAGTGATTGTCCTGATTAAAGTCTATTGAGGGCATGCACTGTGTTAAAAGGTGAGGCCAGAAGGTTTGCAGACTGGGTGGAGGAGACAGCAGAACAAGCAGAATGAGGGAGGGAAGGAGAAGACTGAAAAAAGCAAGTCAAGACTTTGGATTGATTTTGATAGACACTATTGGCCTGGCAATGTCAATGAAGGATGCCATTTCTTGCACTGAGTAATTCATAAGCTCCAATGTTACGGGTTGAACATGATCCATGCATATAATTCTAAACCAGTTTTCTTCATCCCTAGGGTTTCATGTTTCACAGGGTTTAGCTGAGGGATGGCTCCCGACTCTTCTACTACTGAGGGACTACAATATCCCATCTCTCTTTACAATGTACAGGTAAGGGCTCCCAGCTGCAGTTTTAATATTGTACCTGCTTTTCCTTAGCTAAAGAATTAAGGGGGTTTCACACCATCAGAGGGGACAATCCAGCCAATCAAGGCCACATCAGCTGGAGAGAGTCCGTTTAGCCCTTTCCCTGTCCTATGGTTTTCCCTTATCCTTTCATGGGACACGGATGTTCCTAATTGCCTTTTAAGAGTATGATTAAGGGTTAACCACATTGCTGTGGGTCTGGAGTTATATGTAGACCAGACCAGGTCAGGACAGGGGATCTCTTTTATGATAACTGATTCATGGTTGGTCTTACGTGAAATCAGATTTATCAAGTCAATTTTATTGAGTCAAGTCCTGCCTGTAGCTGTGGCAGGATTTGAACCTACGACCCCAGAGCATGAAGCTGGGGCTATGAGGGTCCCTACAGGGCGGGAAGAAAGCATTCGGCCCATCGAATCCACACTGGCCCTCCGTAAAATATTCCAACCAATCCTCATATGTCCCATGGCTAATCCAAATAATCTATATGTCTGTGCACTACACGGTAATTTAGCATGGAAAATTCACCAAGCCTGCATACATTTGGGACTGTGGAAAGAAACCAGAGCAGTCTCCACACAGCTGCCCAAGGCTGGAATCGAACCCAGGTCCCTGGTGCTGTGAAGCAGCAGTACTAACCATGGTGCCACCACAAACTAGATTATGACTCCAACGACCTTACCACTAAACCACCATCTGCCCAATTTTTTTCCAATTCCCACCAGACAGCCATAATTGAATCTGCCATGACCAGCCTCAGTGGAGCATAGATTGGGACAGAAGTGAGAGATTATTTTGATAATCTCCTCCAGTCGTATAAGCTTCCAAGATAACTGAACTTCTCCAATCCCAGCCTATTTTATGATAGTCACTCTGTTGGGAACAGCCATGAGGTGTGATAAAGGCACTACATAAATGCAACATTTAATTGTTGTTCTGGTGGAGGTGCTGCATCTCTGAGTTACCTTGCTAGAAATAATTGTTGTCTGGTCCATTGAAATCAGTGTACTGGCTGCCCAGGTTGAAGAATGGCTGTTTAATGAAGAATATCAGGTGCTCACTGGCACTATCCTGAATGCTGTTATTCTTTGTCCTGTTTCTACACTGAGGTATAACTTTCCTTGTTTTGCAGCGACCAGGAATTGAAGTATTCCCTTGAGATCCTTCAGGAGCTGGAAACCCGCATCATTGGTTACGGGCCGAATCCTTTTGCCTCCCTGAAACTAGAGCAGGTGCAGTCCGATCCCAACAAGCAGTTGGTCCACAGCAACTCCAGCTTCCTGATGTTCCATGGAGTTACTGAGTCCCAGGATGCAATGGGTGAGGAGGACCTGGGTCAAGAGAACCCCCTTCCAAACCAGTCGGAGTGACAGGCACATGTGTAGACATTGAAAGGAGGAGGACCTTCTATCGCAAGGAAAACTTACCCAGTTTCATTTTGAAAATAAGCTAAATCAAGCACAAAAATAGAACAATTTTATTTCATGAATTGTAGAAGGCCATTCAACCTTGTTAACTCCGAAACAGCTGGCTAATCACCCTGCTTAACCTACTTTTTGCTCATAGTTAAAAATCACACCAGGTGACAGTCCAACAGGCTTATTGGAAGCACTTTCGGAGCGCAGCTCCTTCATCAGGTGGTTGTCAGAAGCAGAGGCTGACAGCTAAGTTCGGTATCTATGCGGACGGCCTCAACCGGGACATTGAGTTCATGTCACACCACAGGTGACCTCACTGCACTACACACACAGACACACACAAGCACAACAAACAGAGACACACACAGACGCACATACACTGACACACACAGACACAGGCACACACACACACACCCACACAGACACACACACACTGACACACAGAGACACACACTGACACACACAGGGCACACATACAGGGCACACATAGACACACACGCTGACATATAGAGACACAGGCAGACACACGCACACACACAGAGATGCACACTGACACACAGAGGCACACTCATTTCTTCAGTGTCACACACACAAACACAGACACGCACACACACACAAATTTCTTCAGTGTCACAAACACAGCCACACAGAGACACACACAATCACACAGACACACAAACAGGCGCACACACACAGACACACACGCACACACAGATAGACACAGACACGCAGGGACACATATAGATACACAGACACACAAACACACACACACACACACCTGATGAAGAAGCAGTACTCTGAAAGCTTGTGCTTCCAAATAAACCTGTTGGACTATAACCTGGTGGTGTGTGATTTTTAACTTTGTAAACTCCAGTCCAACACCAGCACCTCCAAATCATTTTTCCTCATAGTTATACATTTCTCCCCCTTCAAATATTTATCAAATTCTCTCTTGCACGTTACCATTGAATCTAAGTCTACCACCCATTCAACAGAGCACTGCAACTGTCTGCATTACAAAATAATATTTCCTTATGTTTTGTCTATTACAAGATGATCTGTGTCTATTACTAACTGACGCTGGAAACAGTCTCTCCTTATTTACTTTGTTGAAATCCTGTCTCACTTTAGAATCCCTACGTGTGGAAACAGGCCATTTGGCCCAACAAGTCCACACCAACCTTCCGAAGAGTAACCAGCCAGACTCATTCCCCTACCCTATTGCCCATAGCCTACATATCCTGAACACTATGGACAATTTAGCATGGTAATTCATCTAACCTGCACATCTTTTAGTGTGGGAGGAAACCAGAGCACCCAGAGGAAATCCACGCAGACATGGAGAGAATGTGCAAACTCCACACAGTCAGTCACACACAAAGCTGGAATTAAACCCAGGTCACTGGCAGCTGTGAAGCAGCAGTGCTAACCACTGAGCCACCATGTCACCCCACTATGAACATCTCTGATAAGATGCTGCTTGCAGACCCTCGAGGTGGATTGATGGGGTGCAGTAGGAATGGTGCTGTGTTCATTACAATGCAGTGATTCACATAAAATTCACTGTTGTCATCAGGTCTTCTCCAGATCTCCCTCATGAAAGCAGGAAACATTTAGGTCTTAAGATCAAAAATATGCCATTTAGGTAACTATTCATTGTGAGCGTGGACAAGAAGCGTTCAAATAATTTATCAACAGCATCGCATACACTGTGATAATCAAGGTGATGCTGAAACTCGTAAAGGATAACACAGTCCGCCAAAGGGTCATGTGGATAGTGTTATCTTTAGTATGTTCATTTGAATGGCTTCGTTTGTTCAGAGAGTGGCTAAAATGTGAAATGTGCCACTGCAAGGAGCAATCCAGACAATGACAAAGACATTCAAGCAGAGGCTGGAAAGTGAAAGAGGGAGAAAAGGACAGAAGATAATTGGAATATTGGAAAAAAACAGGAGTAGGAGTCAACCATTCAGGCCTTTGAGTCTTCTTCATTGTTCAGTAAGATTGTGGCTGATCTGATATTTGCCTTGTTTTATGCTGATCAAGGGGGGAAGAAGAGGGATGGGAGGAGCCTGGTATGGAACAGTATGGACTGGTTGGGCCAAAAGGCCTGTTTTTGTGCTGTAGGGCCGAATCTAATGTTGTTTTGGCTAAGTGTGACTTGTGTCAAGTTGTCTGAAGGTAGTTTTGCCATGAGGATTAGGAAGATTTCTCTCTGTATCTTACCGGAATCAGCTCATTAATTAGTCACCTTGGCTCCATGATGCTCCTTGTGTCTGATTCCACCCCACCGTATGACATGATGTGGTGTGATGTATATGGATGTCAGTAAAGTGTTTGATAAGGTTTTCCAAGTAGGTTATTGCAGAAAATACCGAAGCATGGCATTGAGGGTGATTTAGCAGTTTAGATCAGAAATTGGCTAGCTGTAAGAAGACAGAGGGTGGTGGTTAATAGTAAATGTTCATCCTGGAGTTCAGTAACTACTGGTGTACTGCAAGGATCTGTTTTGGAGCCACTGCTGTTTGTCGTTTTTATAAATGACCTGGATGAGGGCGTAGAAGGATGGGTTAGTAAATTTGTGGATGATACTAAAGTCAGTGGAGTAGTGGACAGTGCCGAAGGATATTGTAGGTTACAGAGAGACATAGATAAGCTGCAGAGCTGGGCTGAGAAGTGGCAAATGCTGTTTAATGTGGAAAAGTGTGAGGTGATTCACTTTGGAAGAAGCAATAGAAATACAGAGTACTGGGCTAATGGTAAGATTATTGGTAGTGTGGATGACAGTGAGATTGCGGTGTCCATGTACATAAATCCCTTTTGCCACCCAGGTTGATTGGATTGTTAAGAAGGCATACGGTGTGTTAGCTTTCATTGGTACAGGGATTAGGTTTCGGAACCATGAGGTCATGTTGCAGCTGAACAAAACTCTGGTGTGGCCGCACATGGAGTATTGCATACAGGTCTGCTTGCCCCATTATAGAAAGGACATGGAAGCACTGGAAAGGGTGCAGAGGAGATTTACCAGGATGTTGCCTGGTATGGAAGGAAGGTCTTATGAGGAAAGGTTGAGGGACTTGAGGCTGTTTTCATTAGAGAGAAGAAGTGACTTAATAGAGACATACAAGATGACCAGAGGATTAGATAGGGTGGACAGTGAGAACGTTTTTCCTTGGATGGTGATGGCGAGCATGAGGGGACGTAGCTTCAAACTGAGGGGTGATAGATATAGGACAGATGTCAGAGGTAGGTTCTTTACTCAGAGAGTGGTAGGGGCATGGAATTCCCTGCCTGCAACAGTAAGGACATTTAAATGGTCATTGGACAAACATACGGATGATAATGGAATAGTGTAGGTTGGATGAGCTTTAGATTGATTTGACAGGTTGGCACAACATTGAGTGCTGAAGGGCCTGTACTGTGCTGTAATGATCTCTGTTCTGTGATATTCCCAGTACAACAAGGCACCACTCAGTAATATCCACTGAAAGACCAGCATCCCTTGTGCCTGTGTCATCTTTAAAAACAGCCGAGCACTGTCCATCCAGAGCTGCCCTCCACAGTTCCTGATGTTCACCCTGGAAATAGCAAACATGGAGAACTTGGGAGCTCCTTCCTACTCCTTGCAGAAAGGGATACCCTCCTGCCCCAGGACCAGACCACCAGATCATGCTCTGAGGTTGCCCCCTGGTCAGTGCAGTCTCAGCCCTCTGGACGAACGCCCATCCATGTAGGAAGGCAATGATCTTCTCCACTCGGCCAACAGAAGTGCCACCATCTTCTCTGCGATACCTCACACTCACTCTGACTCTGCTTCTGTACCCAGCTCCCACTAAGGCTCCAGTTTCTCCACTCTCACTATTGCCCTGCAACACCTTCCCTCATGTACTCTCATCCACCCCACCCCACCATCCTAACAGCCCAAGCTACATCATTGAAGGGCAGGAGCATCCTACAAGTGGATCAGAGATGTGCCATGAGGGTTCTTAAGGCTGGCATATGTTGGCTACCAATCTCCGTGGATGTTGGGGCTGTGTGTGTGTGTGTAGGAGTGTGTGTGTGTGTGTGTAGGAGTGTGTGTGTGTAGGAGTTTGTGTGTAGGGTGTTTGTGTAGGAGTGTGTGTGTGTATGTGTGTGTGTGTGAGACCAGTACCCACAGAGGTGCCCTGAGATGTTGGTATCCAAGGAGGCCCTGAAATTGTCATGTGCTCAGTCTGGTTTCATGATGAAGATTCTCAATGTCTATCTCTTTTGGTGCATTTGGCAAACTGGGAAGCTGAAAATGAAAGAGTTGGGCCGTTAATAAAGTGTTTAACAATCAATAATCCCCTAGAATTGGCAACTCACCACTGCCTAGTGAGAAACTTCCCGTGCAACTCGGCAAATGTATAACAGCTGCACCCAAGCTGAACCTCACTGGTTTTCTGCCACAATCTCATCCCTTGGACCCTTGTAAGATTCAAGAGGAGAACTCCTGTCACAAACACAGAAAATATTGGAGAAGCTCAACAGGTCTGACAGCATCAGCAGAGAGAGACAGAGAAAGGAAGTGATATCACTTTTTCAGAGCAATTGTGTCATCCCCACTGTCCTGCTCAGTCCCTATAACTCTGTGAGTTTATTTCCTATCCACTCCCTGTTCTGCAGTTTAACAGCTTGTGCTTGCAGTAAAGCAGCAAGTTTTGTGCCACTGGCACTCCCTGCATGACGAACGTTCTTCCACATACTTCCCCTGCTCTGTCTTTTGTCCAGAATCTTAAATATGTGTCCTTTAGGATTTGTGCCATCAGCTGAATCTTTTGTCAAATTTTATTCCACAAGGTCAGCTGGGGATGGCCACTCATTGGAAGGATGTTATTAAACTCGGAAAAGATGCAGAAAAGATTTGCAAGGATGTTAGTCCGACTAGAGGGTTTGAGTTATAGGGTGAGGCTAGGGCTTTTTTCCATGGAGCTTAGGAGGTTGCGGACCTGATAGAGGTCCACAAAATCATGAGGGGCATATATAAGGTGAATAGTCAAGGTCTTTTCCCTAGAGGTTAAAGATTTAAGGTGAGAGGGGAAAGATTTAAAATGTACCTGAGGGGCAACTTTTTCACACAGAGGGTGGTGCGTGTGTGGAATGAGCTGCCAGAGGAAGTGTTGGCGGTTGGTACAATTACAACATTTAAAAGGCATTTAGACAGACACAGGGATAGGAAAGGTTTAGAGGGATATGGGCCAAATGTAGGCAAATGGGACTAGGTCAGTTTGCGAAACCTGGTTGGCATGGACATGGATAGGAGGGTCTGTTTCCAAGCTGCATGACTCTATAAACACCGTCATGAAATGCTACCAGAATTTGTTGATCACGGTATAATACTTGTTGGTCTGCCTACCAGTTTAGAAAATCAACCCTGTATAATTGTGTTGTTTCATTGGAATAATGCTGTTGAAATTGTAGATCACCAAGAATGAAAAATATTATTAATTTGACTTTGGAGTGTACGAAAACCTGTTAGCACTACAGTGGAACAAGCCAATGGAGGAACATTGGATGGAATATGTCTGATAGAAATATAGATTGTTATATATACTTAATCATTTGCTTTGCTGAATTATTATTAATATGTGTGGATCTGAAACAGTTAATACTGAGGAGTGATATGTACTGTCCAGGATGGTGATGTCATATGGTTTTTGAAGTAGCTTATGATTTTACAGGATTGAGACCTAACATGCTCAAAATCTTTGTAACATTGTCCATCATATCAATGGAACTTGTAGCTAGTTGCTAACATATAATAAATTACATCTTGTTCACTACAACAGCCTCTTCTAGTTAGACCAAGAAGTGTTTATTTTCTGAAAACCAAAAACACTGGAGATCACAGTGGGTCAGGTAGCACCCAAGAAGAGAGAGAGAGTGAGGGAGAGAGCAAGCTAACATTTCGAGTGGAGATAACTCTTCATCAGAGCTGATGTTTATCTTCAACTGCACTGGACCAAGCAGGTCCTGTACATTAAAGAGGATGATGCACAATTCCTAACACATCCCAGAGGGGAAATTTCCACTTAAATCTCTGTAATTGTGTGTGTTATTCACTCTGATAATTACTCCTCTGTTTTACTAGCACAACACAGCTGCAGGTAACTTAGCGCTTTCAATAAAAATGTGAAGTAGTTACTAGTGTTCATTACTTTTTCTATTATTGTTAAAACAGCCACACTTACTCGTTGAACGACAGAGTTTGAAAGTTCCCACACAAAATACCCTGAACGACCCTCCAAAAGGATAGATCAAACCAGACAGCATACAGTTCATAGTCTATCATGGCCAGTCAGGATATTTTAGATTCTAATGACATTCTCTTGTAACAATTAAATAATAGTGACCAAATAATTGTAAAATTGTGGATTCTAGATGCCAAAGACTTTGTGTAACACCAAATGAGATTGTGTGAAATAAGCAAACAAGATGCTGGCGAGGTCTGTTAGCTTCTGCGGAGAGAGAAACAGAGTTAATGATTCAGATCATGACCCCTCTAATCCTGAATTGCCTCATGGCCTTTCCCACAAACCATCAAGTCCTGAACGACCTCACTTAAACGGATAAAAATGAAGATTAGTAGCTTGCTGCTTGCCATTCCATCTGTAAGACATTTGGAGCAATGTGGACCATGCTTCCTATAGCAGAGGTGTATGTAGGACCTGGACAGTTTGGGAGATGTATGAATGAGGAGCTGCACCATTGATAAGACCATAGCTGATCTGACTGTGGTCTCCACTTTGCTTTTCTGCTTACCCCACTTTGACTTCCTTGTCAACCAAAACATCAATCAAACTCTTAAAATATTCAATAATACATCTCTGCTGCAGTCTGAAGAAGAGCTTCAGAGACTAATCACTGCACCTCAGCCCCCCCTGACCCTGAGAGAATTCTCCTCACATCATCTTCAATGAGACTCCTCATGTTTAAACTGTGTCCTCTACTTCTAGTCTCTCCCATGAGGGAAAACATGTTACCAGCACTGATCACCAGTCCCCTCAGGATTCTAAATGACATTTTGTTCTTCTAAACTCCAATGATGCAATACCAGCTGTTTTGTGTAAGAATCAGTTGTGTAAAGCCTTGCTGAAATAAAGTTGAAGATTGCAAGCATCTCTTTCTGCTGCAGGTCCCCTGCATTCTGTGCTTCCTGATCCCTTGAGAAGGCCTGACTTTGGGAGGGTTTGGACATTGTCTTTTCTGCCATGCCTCACTTCCTATAATCCCTAAAGTGTGGAAACAAGCCATTTGTCCCACCAAGTCTACATTGACACTCTGAAGGGTATCCAACCCAGACGTGTCCTTCCCTCAACCCTATTCCTACATTTCCCATGGCTAATCCACCTCGCCTGCACTTCCCTGGGAACTATGGGGAATTTACCTTGGCCAATCCACCTGCACACCTTTGGACTGTGGGAGGAAATCCGTGCTGTCATGAGGAGAATGTGCAAACTCCACACAGACAGTCGATTACTGCTGTGAGGCAGCAGTGCTAACCACTAAGCCACCATGACTGTGCTCTGTTTGTTACAATAGACCTCCCCAAAATGTGACGTAAAAACATGCATGTAAAATATGGTTAAGGTAATTGTCAATGCAGTGAATGAGCTAAGCCCTGGTCTGCAATTACCAGCTTTTGAAATGCTGCACTGTACTCTAATTTCCATTATGCTTAGTGGGTTACCCTCACTTTCAGTCAGATTTACTACCAATTCCTACTTAAGGGGTAGACAAGTAAGTCAAGAGTCTGAAATTCTCATGGAAATATCTCAGTGGGCAAAACAAACTGGAGGAAGATTCTCCCTGTTATTCTCATTGTTTCTGACCATAATGTTAGCCCATAACCATCACAAAGCACTTTAAATAGCATCCTTAAAAGATCAAATGCAGGAGACATTTAGCAAGTCAGACAGCATCTATGCAGAAAGTAAGTTAATAATTCAGATCAATGGCTTATCATTGGAACAGGAATCAGAAATTCTATCAGAGAAATGATTTGGAGGAGCCGGAGTTGGACTGGGGTGTACAAAGTTAAAAATCACACAATAAAAGGTTATAGTCCAACAGGTTTAGTGCTAGTGCTAGACAGTGCTGTGCTTCCAAATAAACCTGTTGGACTACAACCAGATGTTGTGTGATTTTAACAATCATAGAAAGGAATAGAACTCCTTCAAGCTGGACATCCCTGAATGAAACATGAAAATGAACACAAACTCTTTTTCTTTATTCATTTGTGGGTCGTGGTTGTTGCTGGCTGGCCAGCATTTATTGCCTGTTCCTACTTGAAGGTGGCAATGAGCTGCCTTCTAAATATCTCGTGTTTTAAAGAAGAGCTCTTTCAGTGCTGGTTTTCTTTTTGTTTGTTGTGGATTATATATTGGGAATGGTATTCCATTTGTTTTGGGTGGTGTAAATAGTCACAGGTTGCACTGGTAATGAAAGGAAAATGAGTTCTATCAATTTCACTAAGGGGATGAAACATCACAAATAATTTCACCCAGAGCTTTCCTACTGATGGGATTGCTGTATATATCTCTTATCTTATCATCTACAGTACACATGTCTAAAAATTACTTCATTCGGCTTCAAGTGTGCTTCACGTAATTGAACACATGCCTCTTTCAGGTTAACCAGGAGGAATAATGTTATTTTGGTGTAATGCCACAGAATGTCACGATGCAGGAAGACGTCATTCAGACCAGTGCACCAGCTCTTCAAATGAGCATCTCTCCCTGGTGCCAATTTTCTGCTTTCACCCACACAGCTGCACATTTTGTCTATCCAAATAATCATTCAACATGGTCTTGAATATCATTTAAAAATGTTGATTCTTGGAGGCAGAGATGAGTCGTTGATTTTTTTGTGTGGGTCATTTAGAGTCAGATCAGGGGCACAAACAGGGTTAAAATCAAGGACCCATTATCTCACCCGGCAGATAATAGCAGATCTTCACGATGTATCCTTTTGTGAAACCTTTCTCAAGCTCAGTCCCTCAACATTCAAACAGCAAAGCGACTTTGAAAAAAAATGTACGCCCAGATAAGACAATAAAACCATAGGACATAGGAGCAGAAATTAGGCCATTCAGCGCATTGAGTCTGCTCCACCATTCAATCATGGCAGATAACTCTCTCAACCCCCATTGTCCTGCTTTCTCCCATAACCCTTGACCCCCTTGATAAGACCATACATTTGAACTGCTTGGAATTTGTGGACTGGGCCAGACTGATTGGGCCCAGTGACGACTTGTTAGCTCCCTCTCAGCTGGATGTAAAAAGGAGGTTTCAGTGAGGAACCAGTGTCCTAGGCATCACTTATCCCTCAACCAACATTACTAAAACAGATTGGCTGTGTGCTATCACAGTACTATTTGTAAGTTTGGTTTGTATTTATGTCCGGCTGTCTTTCCCACATTATAAAAGTGATTACATACACTTCACATGTACTTCCATGACATTGAAACAATTTGGAAAATCCTAAGGTCATGAAAGGAGCTATCTAAATTCAACTTCTGTATTTGAGACAAAATCTGACAATTTTTAAGTTGTACACAATACATCAGTCAGTTATCGGTGGTCCCTTACAGATGACGATGACTCTTGTTCACTCTCAGGGTGAGTTTGTAGGTGGCTGGACAGACTGATACGGTTACCACAAGCTCTGTTACACAGAATCAGAGAATTCCTACAGTGTGGAAGCATTGAGTCCACACTGCCCCTCCGAAGAGCATCCCATCCAGATCCATTCCTCCCATCCTATCCCTGTAACCCTGCATTTCCCATGACCAATCCACCTGCCCTGCACATTTTTGGATGGTGGGAGGAAACTGGCGCATTCGGATGACATCCACGCAGACACGGGGAGAATGTGCAAACTCCAAACAGGCAGTTGCCCGAGGCTGGAATTAAACCTGGGTCCCTGGCGCTGTGAGGCAGCAATGCTGACCACTGTGCCACCGTGCCACTCAGTTACATATGGGGCGGGTGGTGGTTGCAGGAAGACATGAGTGTGGCATTGGTGTGGCATCACACCCCTTTCGCTGTTTACCCAATGGCAAGTCTCGAGGAGTTTGACATCTTCCTGGATGCTCCTCCTCCACTTTGGACACTGTTGGGCCAGTGATTCCCAGGTGTCTGTGGGAATGCCACACTTTGCCAGTGAGGTCTTGAGGGTATCACTGAAACACTTCCTCTGTCCCATCTGGGGCTCACCTGCTGTTTCGGAGCAGGGAGTAGAGACCTGCTTGGGGAGTCTCATGCCAGTCATAGGGAATGACACTTGGTTAATGCTTTAGACCTCCAGTTAAATGCACATTGTGGTTAAGTATATTGTTGCTGTTTACTAATTATATTTAATGTCACTTTCTCTCATGAATTTTTCCCTTGCTTTTATATCCCTATAAATAGTGTTGTTTTTTAAAATGAATTATTTATTGACATTCAATACAAATTACAGTGAAAAGTGTGTACCATTGCTGTACATAGGCACCCTGCGCATTAACTTAAAATAAAAAGTGTCCGACTTTTCCTTCTCCGCTGTTACAGCCCCGCTCTGGGCTACACCAGGCCACGCCATGCTGCCAAGTGTGTCTTCTCCAGGCTTCCCAGCCGGACACAACTGCAGGAAGAGTCTGGTTCCTTGTATGGAAGTGACTTGTTATCAAAATGAACCAGAGGTTTTATTTCCAATTCCAGCTGTTGCTAAGTTTTCAAGTATCAGTCGGGTAGTTGGACAACTGCTTATTACTTCCTTTTTAGAAAGATGGTTCTCTTACCAATGGATTATGGGCCACTCAATAAAAATGCATTAGCAGAAATATTTTACTAAAATTATCAGCTGCTAATTTCAGCGTAATTGATTCACTATGTCTAGGAAATGTAATTTGCTTTTACAAAATTGTTGATTACTTACAGTGTGGAAACAGGCCCTTTGGCCCAACAAGTCCACAACGACCCTCCAAGACCCATTCCCCTACATTTACCCTTCACCTAACACTACAGGCAGTTTAGCATGGCCAATTCACCTAACCTGCACATTTTTGGATTGTGGGAGAAAGCCCAGACAGACATGGGGAGAATGTGCAAATGCCACACAGACAGTTGCCTGAGATGGGAATTGAACCTAGGTCTGCTGGCACTGTAAGGCAGCAGTGCTAACCACTGTGCCACCATAACAATATCATATGTTCACACTCCATCTTTTGGGATTTAAACCTTATTGTGTTTTTGACCAAGAAATGTTCGCTGCCTTTCAAATGTTTCATAGTGGGTCCATTTCTTACAAATACATTTTCCACCAGAGGCAAAAAAAGATATTTTAAAAATGTTAGCTGCTCACTGCAAATTTCTCCTGATTGGCGCAGGAAAATATGACTGTGATTGGCAGGTGGTGTAAGGATCTGCTTGAGATGAGATGCTGTCCAGGGTCGAGCAGCCCAAGAATGGCCATTTGGGCAACAACTGCAAAGCAGGATCCAATTGGGCAGCTTTGAGGAGAGTGGAGCTCTGGAGCAAATGGAATGTTGGTACTCACTGATTTGGTAACGTTCTCCAGAGGCTGCTCATGCACAAAAACAGCAGCTTGTCAACTCAAGGTAGCCTGAGCCCCAGCCACTGGCTTGAACCAGTTCAAACCGGGTCAGCTCAGAACAAGGGAAATGATATAAGGTATAAATCCTTATTTGGTGGAAGAGTAATGAGGTAATGCTGACAGCGTCTTTGGGCCAGACCCTATAATGAAAAGGCACAGGCTCACCAACGAGAGGTAAGACACCACCGTTTGGGAAGATAAGGGAAAAGGATAAAAATGAAAGATTTTGGGCATTCCTGCAGTGAGGACTCTAGAGATCAACCCTCACCAAAGTGAAGAACCCTAAATTTGGAGATTACACTGAGTACCTGAGCAATCACCTGGCTTGTGTGAGCTCCTATTCTGGGGTATTAGCCTATTTTTCTTCTGTGACTGATCTGGGAATGTCTGAGAAATCTGGTGGGCGCGCGCATGGATTTTAGTCTTGCATCAACTGCATCTCTGCTTTTAACCCTTTCTTAACCAAATAATGTGAATTGTTTGTCTGTTTTAGCTAACCAATAAAGTTGTTGTTTGTTGATAGAGACACGACTCTTTTCGCTGAGCCAATATCTATCATCGAGGGCGGTAACTGGGCAACAGTAGTCTGTATAGCTCAGTTGGTTGGCTAGCTGGTTTACAATAGAAAATGATGCCAAAAGTGTGGGTTCAATTCCAACACCAGTTGAGATTACCGTGAAGGCACCTCCCCTCACCTGAAGTCTGGTGAAGCTCAGGTTAGAGTCATCTCTCTCAAATGAGAGAGTAATCCTCTGGTCTGGTAAGATGATGGTGATTTTTGACTTTCTGCCAGGTGTTGAGTTTGTTATGAAGATGTGGGTGTACTGTACCTTTAAGAAGGTTAAAAGCTAGCAGAACTACCTGACATCACCAAGTGTTATGAACAAGATACAATATAACCTTTTGGTCCAGCAGCTAATGTAACTGGTTGCCTGGAGACAAAAAACAAATTTGAATTAGGCCAATCAGTTTAAATTATACTCTGAAAAATACCAACTCCAATTCAGTTTGAATTGAGTATATTGCCCATAATAAAAGCCAATGACACAATCCAATGCTTGGGGGTATAAGACCAGGGAAAATTTGAACAGCTAGGAGAGAACTGCTACGCCACCAGCACATGCAGACTACTCAGAGAATAGCTGTCTTAAAGTTACTTTTATCAATCAGTGACCTGTGAGACAGAAATCCCTAAGAAGAAGACAGAGGAAGATACAAAGAGAAAATTCGACAGCTGGCTGGTTTTGAAATTTGAATTTTTGGTAAATCTGAATCAGGGATTTTATCAGACCAGTATTGTAGAAGGGAAAGGTAAAAGATAGGTTAGAGGAAGGAGTTGTAAATAGTTGTTAGTTAATTATTCTCTGTTATACTTTAAGAAATAAAGTTAATTTTGCTTGAAATAGTGATCTTTGGGATAGTTCTTGGCCCCTCAAATTTTCACAGATTACTGCATGGGATGAATCTTTTCTGTGTTGCTGGTTTAAATTAAGCAGGAGGGTTTATATATATAAAACTCTGCCACATTTTGATGAGAAAGATATTGAAGCCTTCTTTATTTCATTTGAAAAATTGGCTAGGCAGATGGAGTGGTCTGAGGATTTGTGGGTAATGCTAGTTCAGACTAAACTGGGAGGCAGAACTAGTGAGATATTTGCCGCACAGTCATATGAGGGGTCAGGGGATTATGGAGAGGTTAAACAGACCATTTTAAGTGCTTATGAATTGGTACCAGAAGCATATAGACAGCGGTTCAGAAACACAAAGAAGGAACCAGGCCAGACTTACATTGAGTTTGAAAGACTTAAACATAATCAATTTGATTGATGAGTGTGCGCTTTGAAAATAGATAGGTCCTTTGAGCCTCGAGAGATTATTCTGCTGGAGGAGTTTAAAACTCACTTCGAGAGATGGTAAGAATTCACATGGAGAAACAGAAAGTTCAGGCAGTGAAAAAGGCAACAGAATTAGCAGATGAGCACATGTTGGTGCATAAGATAAGCTTCCGACCAGAATTTTGTTCTGTAAGGAATAGAACTTAAGATAAGGGGACATCCTACACTATGAAACCAAGAGTAGAGAGCACTGGTAAGAATTTACCACCGGATAAATAGGAAGCCCAAGAGGGTGGACAGGAGGTGAAAGGCCTCAGGTGTTTCCACTGGGGTAAACTGGGAGACATAAAGTCACAATGCTGGTCATTAAAGAAAGGCACTATGGGAAAAGATGTGATAAAAGGAGCTAAGCCAGTGGCATTAGTTAAGGTAGTAAAGGAGACCACAAGAAGAGCTGAGGAGCTGCAGGAGAGCGCAGACCCTATGCACTGGCTGGGTATGGAGTTAGTATCTGATCTCTAAGAATTTGCCTCTGTGGGTCAAGCTTACTCAGAAAGAACAGGGGGAGGAGGACAAGAAGTTATAATTTTGAGCGATACAGAACCTAACCAGTCGCTGATAGTAAGGGATGAGCGAATATGCACTCTTTCTGATTTGTTACCCGAAAGTGTGGTAATTTGTGGGATAAATGGGCAGAAATTTATCATTTCTCTACCTAAGATCAGGTTGGAGTGCCAACTCAAGACTGGGGAAGTTGCAGTGGGAGTGATTGACAGAGTGTCAGTTCCAGGAATTCAGTTTGTTCTTGGGAATTATTTGGCAGGATCCAAGGGGGGACTAACACCCTTTATAGTGGAGAAGCCCAAGGAAGACCAAGAAACTGAGGAGTTAAAACAGAAATATCCTGGTATTTTCCCAGACTGTGTAGTAACAAGATCTCACTATCATAAGTCACAGCATGAAGTGAAAAGTAAAGAGAAAGGTGAAGGAGTTGAGGTTCAGTTAGTGGATACCCTGTTTGATGTAATGGTGCAGGAAAATCCTGAACAGGCAGAGGGCCAGACAGAAGTGTTTATTCCTGAAAGGCTAAGGGATTTGCAACAGAAAGACAAGATGATAAAATATATATATGTGGATGTGTACTCTGTAAAGGAGGTAGAGAATATTACGGAGGGTTATTATCTGAAAGATAGAATCCTAAGACAGAAATGGAGACCACATCAGGTTAGTGCAGAGGAGAAATGGACTGAAGTGCACCAGATTGTGTTCCCGATAGCATGCAGACAGGAAGTCATAGAGTCATAGAGATGTACAGCATGGACACAGACCCTTCGGTCCAACCCGTCCATGCCGACCAGATATCCCAACCCAATCTAGTCCCACCTGCTAGCACCCGGCCCTTATCCCCCCAAACCCTTCCTATTCATATACCCATCCAGACGCCTTTTAAATGTTGCAATTGTACCAGCCTCCACCACATCCTCTGGCAGCTCATTCCATACACATTCCACCCTCTGCGTGAAAAAGTTGCCCCTTAGGTCTCTTTTATATCTTTCCCCTCTCACTCTAAACCTATGCCCTCTAGTTCTGGACTCCCCGATCCCAGGAAAAAGACTTTGGTTATTTACCCTATCCATGCCCCTCATAATTTTATAAATCTCTATAAGGTCACCCCTCAGCCTCTGACGCTCCAGGGAAAACAGCCCCAGCCTGTTCAGCCTCTCCCTGTCGCTCAGATTGTCCAACCCTGGCAACATCCTTGTAGATCTTATCTGAACCCTTTCAAGTTTCACAACATCTTTCTGATAGGAAGGAGATCAGAATTGCATGCAATATTTCAACACTGGCCTAACCACTGTCCTGTACAGCCGCAACATGACCTCCACACTGCTGTACTCAATACTCTGACCAATAAAGGAAAGCATACCAAATGCCTTCTTCACTATCCTATCTACCTGCGACTCCACTTTCAAGGAGCTATGAACCTGCACTCCAAGGTCTCTTTGTTCAGCTACACTCCCTAGGACCTTACCATTAAGTGTATAAGTCCTGCTAAGATTTGCTTTCCCAAAATGCAGCACCTTGCATTTATCTGAATTAAACTCCATCTGCCACTTCTCAGCCCATTGGCCCATCTGGTCTAGATCCTGTTGTAATCTGAGGTAACCCTCTTCGCTGCCCACTACACCTCCAATTTTGGTGTCATCTGCAAACTTACTAACTGTACCTCTTATGCTCACATCCAAATCTTTTAGTTAAATGACCCATCAATCTTCTTTGCTACTTCTTCAAAAAACTCATTCAAGTTTGTGAGACATGATTTCCCATGCACAAAGCCATGTTGACTATTCTGAATCAGTCCTTGCCTTTCCAAATACATGTACACCCTGTCCCTCAGGATTCCCTCCAACAACTTGCCCACCACCGAGGTCAGGCTCACCGGTCTATTGTTCCCTGGCTTGTCTTTACCGCCCTTCTTAAACAGTGGCACCACGTTTGCCAACATCCAGTGTTCCGGCACCTCACCTGTGACTATCGATGATACAAATATCTCAGCAAGAGGCCCAGCAATCACTTCTCTATCTTCCCACAGGGTTCTCAGGTACACCTGATCAGGTCCTGGGGATTTATCCACTTTTTACCATTTCAAGACATCCAGCACTTCCTCCTCTGTAATCTGGACATTTTGCAAGATGTCACCATCTATTTCCCTACAGTCTATATCTTCCATATCCTTTTCCACAATAAATACTGATGCAAAATATTCATTTAGTATCTCCCCCATTTTCTGTGGCTCCACACAAAGGCCGCCTTGCTGATTTTTGAGGGGCCCTATTCTCTCCCTTAGTTACCCTTTTATCCTTAATATATTTGTAAAAATCTTTTGGATTCTCCTTAATTCTATTTACCAAAACTATCTCATGTCCCCGTTTTGCCCTCCTGATTTCCCTCTTAATTATATTCCTACTTTCTTTATACTCTTCTAAGGATTCACTCAATCTATCCTGTCTATACCTTGCATATGCTTCCTTCTTTTTCTTAACCAAACCCTCAATTTCTTTAGTCATCCAGCATTCCCTATACCTACCAGCCTTCCCTTTCACCCTGACAGGAATATGCTTTCTCTGGATTCTTGTTAACTCATTTCTGAAGGCTTCCCATTTTCCAGCCATCCCTTTACCTGTGAGCATCTGCCTCCAATCAGCTTTCGAAAGTTCTTGCCTAATACCGTCAAAATTGATCTTTCTCCAATTTAGAACTTCAAATTTTAGATCTGATCTATCCTTTTCCATTACTATTTTAAAACAAATATAATTATGGTCGCTGGCCCCAAAGTGCTCCCCCACTGACACCTCAGTCACCTGCCCTGCCTTATTTCCAAGAGTAGGTCAAGTTTTGCACCTTCTCTAGCAGGTACATCCACATACTGAATCAGAAAATTGTCTTGTACACACTTAAGAAATTCCTCTCCATCTAAACCTTTAACACTATGGCAGTCCCAGTCGATGTTTGGAAAGTTAAAATCCCCTACTATAACTACCCTATTATTCTTAAAGTGTTATGGGTAGCACATGAAATACCTGTAGGAGGTCACCTCGGGGAACGAAAGACTCAGGCTAAGGTAGAAAAACATTTTTATTGGCCTTGAATGCACAAAGATGTGGTTAACATTTGTCAAATGTGCCATACGTTCCAAATGGTAGGTAAGCCACAGCTGGTAATAAAACCAGCGCTTTTGTTGCCAATTCCTGCATTTGAAGAACTTTTCATATGGGTTATAATTGATTGTGTAGGTGCCCCCCCCGAACTAAAAGTGGGAACCAATACTTGTTAACCATAAAATGGATGTGTCTTCCAGATTTTCGGAGGCAATTCCATTACAGAGTACCAAGGTAAAAAGGATAGTAGAGGAGTTCATAGCTTTCTTCACACGGTATGGGCTACTCTGAGAGATTCAGTTTGACCAAGGGTCAAATTTTATTGCTAGGCTGTGGATAGCTTAGGTGTACAGCAGGTTAAACCCAGTGTGTATTATCCTGAATCCCAGGGAGCTTTCAAAAGGTGGCATCAGACCTTGAAGACCATGTTGAGAGCATACTGTCAGGATCACCTGAATGATTGGGATAAAGGTATCCCATTCGTATTGTTTGCCATTCATGATGCCCCAAATTAATCTACTCAGTTCATTCCCTTTTGAGTTCATACTCGGGCATGAAGTGAGAGGTCCTTTGAAATTAATTAAAGAAAAATTGACAGGATCAAAGTTGGAGATCTCACACTTAGATGATGTACCGGAGGTGAGGGAGAGATTAAATTGAGTAGGTGAGTTAGCTAAACTCACAGTGTAGAGTGAGGCAGTTGGCAGATAAAAGCTCTGAGACTCGCACGTCTTCCCAAAGGGATGACATGTTAGTACGGTTACCAATGGTAGGAGATCCCTTCAATGCCAGGTTTAGTGGTCCCTATCAACTATCTAGTAAAGATGCCAGATAGAAAAAAAAGGTATCAGGTATGTTATGTGAACATGTTGAAACCGTATTATAACAGAGAGAAAGAAATGGAGAAACAGGTGTTAACTACTGCCCCACAGAGTGAGGAATCAAATCCAGATGATGTGGATTTTGATGTGCCTCAAAATAGATTAAAAAATGAAGAAGTCCTTGAGGAGTGGGATAGATTAGTACACTATCTGTCTCAGGAGCATAGAATGCAGTTGAAAGAGATGTTACTGCAGTATAAGGACATATGTAAGAATCAGATGGGGAGGACTAATGTTATTGTACATGATGTAGACTTAGGGAATAATGCTCTGATAAGACAACACCCCTATTGGCTTAATCCTTTTAAAGCCAGACAGGTCCAGATGGAAGTGGAGGCCATGCTTGACGAGGACATTATCGAACTGAGCCAGAACGAGTGGAGTTCGTTGATCGTCTTAGTTCCCAAACGGGACACAACGATTCTGAGTGGATTATCGGAAGGTCAACACCATTACAAAATCGGGCTCATATCCAATTCCTAGATTGGAAGACTATATCGAGAAAGTCAGACAAACCAGTTACATCACCAAGTTGGACTTAATGTGTGGTTACTAGCAGGTACCTTTAGCAGAGATGGCGAAAGAAGTTTCTGCAATTGTAACCCCAAATGGGCTATACCATTTTAAAGTGATGCTCTTTGGAATGAAGAACTCACCCATCGCATTCCAAAGACTCACGAATAGAGTTGTTAGCTGGGTTAACATTTGGACTTTGTAGTGATCTTTATTAAATGCTGGAAAGATCACATGGTACAATTGGCAGAGCTCTTTGAATGACTATGAGAAGCAAAACTGGTAATAAATTTAAATAAAACTGAATTCGCGAAAGCAGAGGGCGATGCTCTTGGGACATAACATCGGTCATGGAAGATTGACCAGTCTTGATTCTTAGCACCATTAACCGATTTGCTGAAGAAGAACAAAGTTTTGGTGGACAGAACCATGCCAGGAGGCATTTGACCATTTGAAATCAGTATTAACCAGCAAACCAGCTTTAGCTACACCAAACCTTTCAAGTCCCCAGCGAGGCTAGTGACATAGGAGTTGGAGCTGTAGTCCTGCAGGAAGATGAGGATGGATTGAACTGCCAGTTGGTTACTTTTCGAAGAAGATCAACATCCCCCAGAGGAAATACTCCACGATTGAAAAGGAACTATTGAGTTTGGTACTGGCCTTACAACATGTTAATGTGTACGTCACGAACAATGTGTCGGAGACGGTTGTGTACATGGATCACAATCCGCTTACATTCTCAGAGCACTTTAAAGACAAGAATATGAGAGTATTTCTTTGGAGTCTTATGTTACAGACTTTTAGTTTAAAAATCGTACATGTTGCAGGTTGTAAGAATGTAATCGTAGATCCATTATCGTGCACTTAACTGATAAAGTTCAGATGAGATTTGTATTTATACACACACACACACACACACACACACACGTGTATGGGAAGAAGTTAAGGTGAACTTAGATTAATGTTTCCTGTATGTCAGGATAATGTGTTTAAAGAATAGAAAAAATGAAGCTATCTTTTCATTATGATGGTTCATTTTAAGGGGGGAGGTGTTATGAAGATGTGGGTGTACTGTACCTTTAAGAAAGTTCAAAACTAGCAGAACTACCTGACATCACCAAGTGTTCTGAATAAGATACAATGTAACCTTTTGGTCCAGCAGCTAGTGTAGCTGGTTGCCTGGCGAGAAAAACAAATTTGAATTAGGCCAAATAGTTTAAATTATACCCTGAAAAATACCAAACTCCAATCCAGTTTGAATTGAGTATATTGGCAATGTTAAAAGCCTAATGACACAATCCGATGCTTTGGGGGTATAAGACCAGGGAAACATTGAACAGCTGGGGGAGAACTGCCACGCCACCAGCATGTAGAGACTGCCTTTAGTTCTCCTAAAGGTATCTTTATCGATCTGTGACCTGTGAAGCATAATCCCTAAGAAGAAAAGACAGAGGAAGATACAAAGAGTAAATTCGACAGCAGGCTGGTTTTGAAATTTGAATGTTTGGTAAATCTGAATCAGGGATTTTATCGGACCAGTATTGTAGAAGGGAAAGGTAAAAGATAGGTTAGAGAAAGGAGTTGTAAATAGGTGTTAGTTAGTTATTCTCTGTTATACTTTAAGAACTAAAATTGTTAATTTTACTTAAAATAGTGCTCTTTGGGATAGTTCTTGACCTCTCGACTTTTCGCGGATTACTGCACGGGATAAAGTTTTTCTGTATTGCTGGTTTAAATTAAGCAGGAGGGTTTACCCCGTGTTGTAACAAGTTTAAGAAACAATAAAGACGCCTTAACTAGCAGACAGAATTTTATTTTGATCATAAAATGAACATATAAAATTTAATTTTTTTTTTGGATTTTTACCCCCATAAAATGTAAGAGAAAAGTTTAAATTTTTGATAAATATGGAGTGTAAGTAAAAGATTACCTTATGTGCAAACAGTGATTTAACCACAGACTTTTGCTTTGATAAACGTAAGAGAGTTAAAACAAAGCTTTATTCTAGGCAAAGTGGAGAAGTTTTCATTTCGGACAGTATGGAACATGCGAATCGCAGTAAAGGTCTAGATATTACAAGATCTTCTCTGTCCGCGCTGTCCCCATCCTGGACGTTAAAGTGGGTCCCCATCCCCCCTTGGATAGTGCCCACAGAGAAAAAGCAGATTTATCACAAACATTACCTTAACAGCAATTGGCAAAGTAATACATTTGATAAACAGCAAAGTACCCTGTTGGGTTTGTTTGAGCCAACAATTCTTTTCTTAAAAATAAAGATTTCAAATGACTTTTGCTGACACTCAGGGCAGAAACCACTGTGTAAAACCTAAAAAGTTTAATTAAAATAAACATTAAAAAAAAGATACAAATGAATTTTCAATTAAGTCACTGAACATAACCCTGGTTCTAAATGTAGGGTGGCCTTGTTAAAGAAAGAAACTCCCACTCGCAGTGTAACTTGGTAAATTAAAATATCTAAAAACGTCAAACGGACAAATAGAATATTTCAGTGTTTGAAGGCAGTGACATCTCCAGAGTTTTTCCATTTCATTTCCAATTCCATTTAAATGTGAGGATAAAAGACAGAGCAGTGTTTCTTTTTTGCATCTATGTATGTCACTTTATAAGGTGCATTTATCCCTGTTTGAATTCACAATTTAAGGCTGTTTGCAGGGTCCAGTGGGAAGAGGTGAGGATAATGCTGCTGTACTGTAACTTACTGACTTCAATAAGACCGTCCGCAATGTAGGAAAAGGTCCTGTAGATGTCAGTGTTGCAGGTCCAAAGAGCTAACTATTGCCAGTATTGCCTTCAGTTCACAAATGATGCAGAGCTTGAGGGTGTTCATGAATACAGCTACAGGTTTCCAACACACAGTTAAACAGAAGCAGCTCCTGACTACACAATGCTCATCATTCAGAGATACCCAGGTTTATGCTTAACATACAGAATTTGGAAAGGTATCCCAACCTACAATGACACAACTGTGTTGAATGTCTGCACAACCACCCAAAGCCATTGGATTTTGGATAGCCCAGGAAACATAATTGCTTCTGTGTGGGTGCATTACAAAATTGGGCTTCAGACTATTGTTTTGTCATTTTGGGCAGAGCTGCATGGATCAAACATCATCCAAAAAATAGGAAGGCAAGGGGGGTGGGGGTGGGTCTGGTGGGATGCTCTTTGGAGGGGCAGTGTGGACTCGATGGGCTGAATGGCCTGCTTTCCACACTGTAGGGATTCTGTGATCTGGAGATGGGAAACCCATCAAAAAATGGAGATTGTTTAAACAGAAAGGTTAAATCTCGAGAGACAATGTTGCTTCGTCAAGAGAAGATCACTTTTGTTTGAATTAATCACTGACTTTCAGGCCTTTCTTTACTGGATTCAATGTATTTTCATAGTTTGATTTGTTCATATGTTCCTCTTTCTGAATTCTTTCACGGTATCTGGGTATTCCCCTCCTTAATTGCCTCAGGAAACCATCTCCTTGAATCACCCTGGTCTCCATGTTAACGGGACAAAGTGCCGTTAGGAAAGGATTTCCGGGATGTTGACACACCTACCCCTCCCCCACACCTCATATATTTCTCCTGGTGCATAAGAATGGTTCCCAATAGAGTGAAACATCATTGTACATCAACAAGCACACAATATACAGGCAAGAACGTAATGGAGATGGGAGCAATACCTCACAATTAATCGACTCAATGGCTATCAAATATTTCCTCCCTGCCTGTCTGACAATTATAGATCAAACATTTCAGAATGAACAAGTATCTTCTTGTAAAACGTCACTCACCATCGTGTGTTTAAAAAAATGTGGAGCTTCTTCCTCCAATGCAATGAAATCATTTTCTTTAATTGAGCTTAGTGATACTTTCATTTTACCAATGACTGAATTAAGTCATCCTTATCAACCTGTCGGCTAGGCCACACAGAGGTGGAGGTGTGACTCACTTGCAGTTTCAAGTGGTTATCTCTGTGGTTAATTGCCCTCAGGTATATCAAGCGCCTGTTGAAATACAGGTGTAGAAAAATAATTAGCTAAAAATTACAGTTTTTTAAAAACTTTTTTCCATTTTGGAGTGTGGAAAGCCTCTCAAAACTGAACTGTATGTGGTTACTACTCACAACATCAACTTGACAAAGCATTCCAAACAGATTGCTTCCAACTGCGCCTCTCTCAACCTCTCCAACCTTTTCAAGAGTAAGGAATCTCATCAGAACACATGAAGACACACTGTGCACAATGAACTGGAATGAACACTCCCAGGGGTTTGCCTATCTGCCTGCTTACAAGTAAGAACTACGACCGGCAGTAAGGGCTGGACAGTATGAGGGGCCATCGATGGTCTCTTGTATGACTTGAATGTGGATACGTTCATTCACCTTGTGGGAGATCTAAGACCAGAGGGCATCATCTCAGAAAAAGGGAAGAGATGAGGAATTTCTTCCCTCAGAGGGTCGTGAGTCTGTGGAATTAATTACCACAGAAGGTTGTAGAGGCTGAACAATTGACCATATTTGAAGATGGAACAGATTTTTAATCAGTGAGGTTGTAAGGAAAAGCAGGAAAGTGGAGTTGAGGATTATAAGACGATCTCATTGAATGGTGGAGTGGACTCAATGGGCTGAATGGCCGACATCACCTCCTATGTCTTATACATTGTTTTTAACCGCTCTTTCATTGGATGTGGGTGTCACTGATAGGGTCTGTGGCCCATCCCCAACTGTGTTTGAGATGACCCTTGAATGCCAGGCCTCAGTCGAGATCAGTCCTCACTATAATCTGTTGACCTTTCAGTCAGAGGTCCCTCTCCTTTACATTAAGCATGCTGGAAATCAGAAACTGGGAGCTGTTTCCCTTTAAAAGGCTGACATTGTAATGTGTAAGATACTGTGGATATGGCTGAAATAAGGGTCTTTCACTAATGCACTCGCATTATTATAAGCACAGGTTTCCGCTTGGGAACAGGTTATGGAATCCTGTTTTGGGGTCACTTTAGGGTCAAACGGTCCACTTTTCCACAGCAGGGAGGGGGCCTTATATGTAAATGACTTCAGCAAGCTGGCTGTTTCAGCAGGCTGTCTGTAACAATTACCCCATCAACACCCACTCTGTGAGATCGCTTGGGCGACTCAGCGATGACCAAGTGACTCTGCAATCCCTCCCAGTGAAAAGACACTGTTCAAAAGCTGCAGCGTTTCAGGAGCTCAGGACATTGTGGAATGGAGAGTACAATTCTATTCCTAAACCAGTCTTCAAACGGTAACGTAAAGGTGGGGAATACACCAGGGGAAGCCCACAGAGGGGGCATGAAAGGAAGGCAGAGAGAAGTGGCTGATGGAGTGAATGAGTTAGAAAGAGACAGAAAGAGAAAAAGTGAGTACGAGGAGAAAGGTGAATCAAAAGGTGGCAGTTTACAAGAAGAGCACTATTTTTTTTAAGGTAGTAATAAATCAGAGAGCTCAAGGTGAGGCTTTGTCTTGCTCTGTGAGCTTCAGTGCTGTACAAGACACTAACCTAACAGACTCGATCATGATGCTGCATACTCCATTGTGCAATACTGCAGCTGAGCAACACCCATGTAAGCACAGACTTACCATCTCTCGGCACACCAGCTTTATGTTTTAAACTCTCCCTTGCTATTGACAGAATGAAATACAGAGAACATCATGATGACATGTAACCTCTTATCGGAATTACAATTCTCTTTCAATAACCACCCTCCATCAAAAATTTCCACCCCCCCCAACCCCATCCCGTTAAACAACCTACAAAGAAACTCTCAAACCCCACTGCCTTCCTTTAAAGCAGAAAATACTTTTTTTCTCTCTCTCCAGTTCTATCTGAAATATGAAAACTGTACAATGCAGAGGAGATGTTGAAAGCACAGTTTATTCTTGGCCGGCAGGAGTGGGCTCTCAGAGATTGTTCTCCACATCTTCTTTGACGGCTAGATTGTTCCCTTTCGGCAACCCCTTGCTGATCCCATTGCTTTCGTTCAATCGTCGCACTCTGTAGGTCTCGTAATGGATCTTGTGTGTGACATCTTTCAGATCCTGGAGGTGTGACCTTTAAAGAGGTGCAAGGGGGAACAACAAAAGTCAGCCATCAACGAAGAAAGAAAGCAGCAGGAATCTCCACCGATCTGTTACCCAAACAGGGATCTTATACAACATTCGCCACACCAATGCAATCCGCAATCTGCACCAAACCCAAGCACTCAACACTGAACAAGAGGTCATCTCCCTGCACAGGTTTAACAGAAGGGGGTGTGCACAAGGGACTGAAGAGGCTTATTAGGGCAAACACAGAGGCTGGACATAGTACGAGTCAAGGACATACTCTCAGGATAAGGGGGCTGATCATGTAGAACTGAGATGGAGAGAAATTACTTCATTCAGAGGGTTGTGTATTTTCAGAATGCTATATTTCTGAGTGTTGAGAAGTCTCCAGTGTTGGAAATACTTAAGGTCAAGGGCTACTGGGAGCAGGAGGGAAAGTGGAATTGAGGCTCAAGATCGTGCATGTTGTACTGAATGGAGGCCATTCAGTCTACTCCTGCTCCAATTTCTTGCGTTCTAGCCCCTTACTCATTTCTGAGGGAGTGGGTCTGGGTGGGGTGCTCTTCAGAGGGTTAGTGCGGGCTTGATGGGCTGAACAGCCTGCTTTCGCACTGTAGGGATTCTGTCACTCTGTGCTATGAATAATCCTGAAGACTGGCCAAGTTTGAACTAGGCAATCACTCAGAGCCTGCCTGTTTGGTGAAACAGCTGATGACAAATTCTTATCCTGGGCTTGGATTTGGAAGATGTATTTAAATCCGTTTTAACAGCCCATAGTGAGAAATACGTGTTATTTGTGTGAAAACAAACAGTAAGCTGCTGATGTCATGGTTTTTTTTACATTGGCTAACCCACCTAATCTGCACATCCCTGGACACTCTGGGCAATTTATCTTGGCCAATCCACCCTAACCTGTACAACTTTGGACAGTGGGAGGAAACCAGAGCACCCGAATGGGACCCGCACAGACACAGGGAGAATGTGCAAACTCCACATTCTCCCTGTGGTGTGACCTTTAAAGAGGTGCAAGGGGGAACAACAAAAGTCAGCCATCAACGAAGAAAGAAAGCAGCAGGAATCTCCACCGATCTGAGATAAGGAAACCAGTGAAATTGACGTTGATGCTATGTGTTTGGAGGGTCCGAAGCCAGAAGATGAGGCGTCCTTCCTCCAATTGTTGAGTGGCTTGGATTTGGCGATGGAGGCGGCCCAGGACTTGCATGTCCTTGGTGGAGTGGGAGGGGGAGTTGAAGTGCTTGGCTACAGGGTGGTGGAGTTGTTTGGTGCATAGGTCCTAGAGATGTTCTCTGAAACGTTCCGCAAGTTGGTGTCCTGTCTCCCCAATGTAGAGGAGACCACATCAGGAGCAATGGACACAGTAGATGAGATGTTTGGATGTTTTATACTGTTCTACCATAACCTTCTTGATCTTGTGTTCTATGCCTCAATTAGCAAAGGCAAGTATGATATTTTACCACCATTTTATTCCTCTGCCTTGCTACTTTCAGGGATATGAGGATAAGCACAGCAAGATCCCTCTGATCTCATGTACTCTCAGGGGGCCTGCCATTCACAATGTAATCCCTTGCCTTGTTAGTCCTTCCCAAGTAGTTGGAAGTGGGTACAGCTTTATGTTTTGAGACCATTTCTGCTCAGTGTGTTCGTCAATGACTTGGATGTAGGGAATGATGTCTAAATGTGGAACACCAAGAGGCACAGTAAATGATGGGCTGTACGGTGGCTCAGTGGTTAACACTGCTGCCTCACATAACCAGGGACCCAGGTTCCATTCCACTCTCGGGTGACTATCTGTGGGAGCCGCACGTTCTCCACGTGTCAGCGTGGGTTCCCCCCCAGTCCTCCGGTTTCCTCCCACAATCCAAAGATGTGCAGGTTAGGTGGATTGGCCATGCTAAGTTGCCCCATAGTGTTCTCAGATGTGTAGAATAGATGCATTAGTCAGGGGTAAATATAGGATAATAAGGTAGGAGGACTGGGTTTGGGTGGGTTACTCTTCAGAGGGGCAGTGTGGACTTGTTGGGCCGAAGGGCCTGTTTCCACACTTTAGGGATTCTATGAATCCAGCAGAGTCTAAGTAACCCTCAGAACTCAAGTGGTAGCTGCAAGCTGGCGATGACTGATTGTTGAAACAAAAATGGTGATGGAATTCAACATTAGCAAAAGTGACGTGGTTTATTGCGTTTAAAAAAATCATATTTCTGTATTGAACCACTGGGTAGTTGAGAACTTGAGTACTGCTGAAAGAAATTACACGTTTTGTCAAAGTTTTTTGTCTTGCCATCATCAGAATATTTGCAAACAAAATCAATGTTAAAGAGGAACAGCATTACGATACTGTATATTGTGAATGGGAGAAGATCTGGGTTAGTGGAGGAGTTTAGGGTTCAGGACCTTAAGAGACTAGAATAGTCAGTAAGTTTGCAGATGACACCAAAATTGGAGGTGTAGTGGACAGTGAAAAATTACAATGGAACCTTGATCAGATGGGCCAATGGGCTAAAGAGTGACAGATGGAGTTTAATTTAGATAAATGTGAGGTACTGCATTTTGGAAAGGCAAATCAGGGCAAGACTTATACACTTAATGGTAAGGTCCTGGTGAGTGTTGCTGAACAAAGAGACCTTGGTGTGCAGGTTCATAGTTCTTTGAAGATGAGGTCCCAAGTAGATAGGATAGTGAAGGAGATACTTGGTACACTTGCCTTTATTGGTCAACGCTTGAGTATCGGAGTTGGGAGGTCATGTTGCAGCTGTACAGGACATTGGGTTAGGCTATGTTTGGAATATTGCATTCAATAGGAAAGATGTTGTTAAACTTGAAAGAGTGCAGAAAAGATTTACAAGGATGTTGCCAGAGTTAGAGGGTTTGAGCTACAGGGAGAGGCTGAATAGGCTGAAACTATTTTCCCTGGAGCGTTGGAGGTTGAGGGGTGACCTTGTAGACATTTACAAAATCATGAAGGGCATGGATAAGGTAAATAGCCAAGGTCCTTTCCCCAGGGTAGGGGAGTCCAAAACTAGACGGTGTAAGTGTAAGGTGACAGGGGAAAGATTTAAAAGGGACCTAAGGGCCAACATTTTCACGCAGAGGGTGGTGCGTGTATGGAATGAGCTGCCAGAGGAAGTGGTGGAGGCTGTTAGAACAATAACGTTTAAAAGGCATCTGGATGGGTATATGAACAGGAAGGGTTTAGAGGGACATGGGTCAAATGCTGGCAAATGGGACTAGATTAATTTAGGATATCTGGTCAGTATGGACAAGTTGGACTGAAAGGCCTGTTTCTGTGCTGAACATCTCTATGAGTCTATGACACTAAAAAGGTAATTACAAATCAATAAGTCATAAAGAAAGCCAACAGAATAATGGGCTTTATGTCAAGTGGCATAGTGTCCAAAATTGAACCTTAATGTCAAATATTGAAATAGAAACCTAAGGAAAGATCTGAAAGATTGAGTTTGTTTTTATTGAAACGGATCAGGGGATTTGGTGAGTTAATCTGAGCTGTTCAAAACGATGAGGGGATAGGACAGAGTTGGTGGACAGACCATCACTGAGGGAGAGTAAGGACTGGAGATAGGGGGCTTAATGTGGGGCAATAACTTTACATGGAGAGCGCGAACTGCAATGTCAGGGTTTGTGATTGAAGCAGAGACTGTGTCAACATCCAAAAGGGGAAGGAAGGAGCATGGGAACAGACACATGAAATAAGGGCCAGTGTTAACACTGGAGGGTGAACAACAACACAGACTGTTTGGAAAGGTCTATATTTGTGTGAAATGCTATGTACAGAGACCTCGGCACCTTTTTTACTGCTTCTGTTAGAGAGAATCGACCTCGGACATCTACATGTCTAAATTTGGATTTTTCTGCCCCAGGGCAGGACTACAGACTCACAAGGAAACCGTGCCTGCTCTCAGAATGCAAACTGTATGAGTTCACCAATAGACCCCAGTCTCCTGGAGTCAGATAGACAACCCTGCTATTATCGACGCATTTGTAGACAGGTTATAACCTGGGCCAACAGCAACCATTCGTCATCATTACCTCTGCACCGGACACATTCCAGCAGTAACACCTGCATTGTGTCTGTAAGCAATGGAATTAAAATGAGCATTTGTAATGCATTTGGAACTGCTCTGTGGTGTTCCTTTCATTGTTGTGTTAATAAATCAATGGACTTAATTCTCAGTGGTAAAGGGAAGATCGTGTTGTAGGTGCAGGTTAAAGGGGATTTGTTAGCTCAGTTGGTTGGACAGCTAGTTTAATAAAACGACGGGATGCCAATAGCATGGGTTCAATTCCTGCACTGGCTGAAATTACCATGAAGGACTCACCTTCTCAAACCCTTTTCCCTCACCTCTGAGGCATCATGATCCTTATGCTAAACCACCACTAGTCCTCTCTCTCTCTCTCTAAAGAGAAAGCAGCCCCATGCTCTGGTAAGATTATGGTGTCCTGACCTTTATACTGAGGAGGAGAAATGGAGTGGATATGCCATACATAGTCCTTTGGCAATGATGTGGATGAAGTACCGTGCAGGGAAGATTGGAAGACAAGGAGTTGAGACTTTTAGAAACTGGGTTTCAAAGCAGGTTATGAGTGACAGAGGTCAGGGGAGGCTTGTCAGAATGACTTTGTGGATATTTACAGCACAGAAGGTAGCCACTCGGCCCATCATGTCTGTGCCAGTCAGCAAGGATCTGAGTACACTATTCTCCAGCTTGTGGACAAGACCCGGAGGCTATGGCAATGCAAGTGAATGTCTAAATACCGCTTTACTGTTAGGAGAGTTTCTGACTCAACCTGTCAATTCAACCTAATATTAAAGAACTAATCCTCTAACAGCAGTGAAGTGAACTTTAATAAGGCATTCGACAAGGTCCCAAATGGCAGGCTGATCAAAAAAGTCAAAGCCCAAGGGATACAGGGTAATGTGTCCAGTTGGATCCAAAGCTGGCTTAGTAGCAGGACCCAAAGGGTAATGGTCAATGGCTGCTTTTGGAATGGAAACCTATTTCAAGTGGTGCACCACAGGGCTCGGTGTTGGGATCCCTGCTGTTCGCTTTATACATTAACGATTTGGCCTTGAACAGGGGAGGGCACAATTAGAAACTTTGCAGGTAACACAGAAGTTGACTGTGTAGTAGATAGTGGAGAGGTAGCTGTAAGCTCCAAACTGCTACAGATGGGTTGGTGGAGGGGGCCGGCAAATGGCAGATGGAGTTCAACTCTGCTAAGTGTGAGGTAATGTATTTAGGGAAGTCAAACAGTAAAAGGGAATACAGAACAAATGGGAATATACCAACAGGGGTAGATGAAGTGAGAGATCCAGGTGTACAAGTCCCTAAAGGTAGATAAGGTTGTAAAGGAGGAATATGGAATGCTCTCCTTCATTGACAGAGACACAGAATATCCAAGTAGGGGTATAATGATGAAACTGCATAAGACACAGGTGAGACCACAACTGAAGTAGTGTGTGCAGTTCTGGTCACCACCTTACAGGAAGGAGTTGCTCCTGAGAGGATGCAGAGAAGATTAACTAGAACATTGCCAGGGCTGGAGAATTGTAGCTACAAGGAGAGATGGGAGAAGTTGGGGTTGTTTTCCTTGAATGGAGAACACTGAAGGGTGACATCACTGAGGTATATATAGTTGTCAGGGGTAGAGATGGAGCCGATAGGAGGAAGTTGTTTCCTTTGGCAGAGACTTCAAAAAGCAGGGGCCATCGAGTCAAGCTAAGTGGCAGAAATATTACAGGGGACGTGAGGAAAAACGTTTTTATACAGAGGGTGGTAAGCGTCTGGAATTCACTGCCTGAGTTGGTGTCGGAGGCAGAGACCCGAAACTCTTAAAAAGTACCCAGATGCGCACCTTAAGTGCTATAAGCTACTGGGCCACGTGCAAGAAGATGGGATTAGAAAGGCATTTGGTAAGTAGGTATGGATAAGACGGGATGAATGCCCTTTCTGTGTTGTATCATTTCTACGATTAACAGCATTGGAGCATTCCAGCCCCTGTGTATGTTCCATCCATCTTGCCGGTTTCTGTTTGACAGTAATATTGGTTGGTTGTGAGTCAGGTATCGTTAATACGTTTCTCCACACGCTGATAATAATGGAAATGGTCCATTTTTAATATGTGCATGTGTCTGGTGGTTTCAGGTCTAAATTTACATCCAGCGAATGATTTGCAAATGATGCATTTAATTGCACGTGTAATAAAAGTAAACCTCAGTTTACAAAATGTTTTCTGTGGCAAGACATCAAGTAAATGTTAATTAATTACGTACCTTTTTATTAAATTTTTGATGAGTTTGTGTCATACAAAATCTGGCCTTTTGATATTATTATGACAGACAGCCATGGCAAAAGAAATTTGATATCCCAAGACCCGGGGGAATAAAGTACTTAAAACATCACTGACAACATCCAGATGCACTCCTTTCAGGGAGATCAAATCCATCTGTTTGAAAATTTGCCACTAAAAAAAAATGCAAGTGAATAGGATTTTCCTTTATTAAAATGTGTGGAAAAGTGCACAGGCATTAATTACACCAACACAGGCCAGGCTGCAATATCCACAATTATGAAGTGAACAGTAAAATTAACAGCTTGCCTTGAAGTTCTGTGTGCATCAGAAAGCAACTTAAAACAAAAATTAACAACAGACTGCTTCAGGAAGGGAGCACAGGGCCAAAGCTGGAGAAAAAAAGCTCTGGAATTGCTGGAAAACTGGGGCACCACACATTTTACTAACTGAGGCACAAGTGGGATCATTGAAGGGAATGGAATGTGGTAGAGAAATTGCTGTAGATATCAACGGTAAAAGGGCAAAGCCACTATAGTCAAGATTAGAGTGGTGCTGGAAAAGCACAGCAGGTCAGGCAGCACCCGAGAAGCAGGAAAATCAACGTTTTGGGCAAAAGCCCTTCAGGAATGAAAGGCTTTTGCCCAAAACGTTGATTTTCCTGCTCCTTGGATGCTGCCTGACCTGCTGTGCTTTTCCAACACCACTCTAATCTCCAGCATCTGCAGCACCCACTTCCGCCTAAAGTCGCCATGGCCCGACCAGCTGCTTTCTCATTACAGAGAGATAATTGTGATGATTCAACCTGAGGGTCACCACATCTCAGGTCAGGGGAGAGGTTGGGAAGGAGAATTCTTCATGGTAACATTCAAATCTTCTATTGAATGTTATTTAAAGTATACCCGTTTCATGTCAGAAAGCTGTCTGCGACTGTGAAAAACATAATCCACTGATAATCGCAAATCCGGTGGGAGCAAATAAGGAGAAAATACAGCTTTCGTAATCGCATAATTAATTGAGGAAAGGAAGATTTGTGAAAGGGAGGGAAATATACACGATGGATGATGCATAGCTATTGCGGGAGGTACAGCTAACACAAAGGACAACATGAATTAGTAGGGATGGAAAGAATAATGGGAGGTACTGGATCCACAGGAAGGTGGAGAGGTGCAGAATGGGGTGGGGGGTGGTGATGGTTATGCATGGGGTACACATACACCCTCCACAGTGGGTCTCTGACAGGCACAGGTTGCCTGTATAGGACATAGCATCTCCAGGCTGGCCACATTCTGCCTACAGGCAGACTGTTGGCCCAATGCTAATGAGAGGACGAGGTCCTGTCCTGGCCTCACTGAGGTCTCAGTTTGGCATTCTTTATATTTTTGCTTTTTGCTGTTCAAACAACTGGTCTCACGCACTCTCACCCAATGACAGGTCATCTAGATTTTGTCAAGATTGGAGATCAACTTTGACCTATACAGATGCTGTTGCACAACACAGAATGGTTTGGCCTCATGGACTGGAGGATCCTCTTACCTGATCAGCAGATCCCTTAGATTTGCAAATTCACAGTGTGCACCGTTTTCAACTGGAAGAGGCAAAGAGACCAAATCAGCAAGAGAATCAATATAATTACCATCAGGTTTCATAGCAGAATGCTTCAATTAAATGACATCCAAACTATCCTCCTTTGGATTGATAATAATAATGATTAAACTGCAAGAGCATTTCCATTCTGCGAGTTCATATTGCTCTCGTTCAATGGGCGAAGGATAAAGATCCTGATGTCATTTAATCTTCTAAATTATATAGTCTGGGAACTCAGGTACCAGTGTTCCTGCAAACATGTTATTATAAAGGAGTACTGCTGATAAAAGCCAATACTCAAGTTCTGTACAGTACTGCCAAACGACTAATTATAAACAAAAAGCTAAACTCTATATTCCCTTCGGGAGAGAGGTGAAGTGTTCTTCATATTTACAGTTTGAATCAGAAACTTGTGAATTAGACACAAAGAAAGACTCAGATTAAGTGTACACTGGCTACTCAATTTTCTGGCTCCTCAGTTAAAGTGTTCGAGCTGAAATACATCGACACAGAGCATGCATACAAAGAGTACCTTTCTTGGTGACAGCCCTTAAAAGGAAACAAGTTTAATAAACACAGAGGAGGGAGGGAGAGATCTGGTTCTAACAGGGCTTCACACTGTATCTGCTTGTATGTACAGAAGCATGCACAAGGAAGGTAAAGGTGTGAGCCCAATGCATTGTGTCCTCTCAACTAATGAATGAATGACACATTGAGGACCTACTTTCACTTGTCACCAAGTTGGCATTCCTGTCTTTCTCTAATTTAACAATGGGAACGGCAGTAATAGCTCTTCTCAGTCACATGTATAAGATACCTGACCAGCAAACCTTAAATCTCCCATGTAAAAGGTTTATCTTTGCAACTGTTGAAAAACCCATCTCCACAGACTCTCAGAGCTGAACGGAACAAGACCAGAGGACGGTGGCCTGAGGAGCTACTTTCGGAGATTAAACGTGAATGAGTCCTCTGCTGTTGTCATTGTCCCATTGTCTTCCCCGGAATGTCAGAGGCTGAGGGGTGACCTTATCAAGGTTTATAAAATCATAAGGTGCATGGATAGGGTAAATAGATAAGGTGTTTCCCCTGGGTTAGGGAAGTCTAGAACTGGAGGTCATAGATTTAGAGTGAGAAGGAAAAGATTTAAAACGGACCTAAGGGGCATCTTTTTCATGCAGAGGGTGGTGCGTGTATGGAATGAGTTTCCAGAGGAAGTAGTGGAGGCTGGTACAATCACAACATTTAAAAGGCATCTGGATTGGGACATGAACAGGAAGGGTTTGGAGGGCCAAGTGCTGGCAAATGGGACTAGATTAATTTACGATATCTGGTCAGCATGGACGAGTTGGACCGAAAGGTCTGTTTCTGTGCTGTAGATCTCTATGACTATATAATTCAGAACTGGGAGTTAGTTTAGCTCAGCTGGTCAGTTTGTAATGCAAAGTAACACCAACAGCGTGGGTTCAATTCCTGCACCAGCTGAGGTGATCGTGAAGGACTTTCCTTCCCAACCCCTCCCTCAGCTTAAACCACCTTCCTCCCCCCAACACCCCCACCCTGCCCTCCCACCCCCGAACACCCCCACTCTGCTCTCCCACCCCCCAACACCCCCACCCTGCCCTCCCACCCCCCCAACACCCCCACCCTGCCCTCTCACCCCAGTCATCTCCCTGCAATGAGGCAGCAGCCCTGTGATCTGGGAAGACACTTGTGACTTTGCCTTCACTAATTCAGAACTAGCAGAGGTTTGTTGGTCAGATGTTAGCCAATTAGATTGGTCTTTGCTTTTGCCAACTCGACTGAAAGGAAAACATCAGTTTGCTTTAGAGTCATAGAGTCATATAGCGAGCAAACAGACCCATTTGGCCACTCAATGCCAACCAGTTTCCAAACTAAACCAGTCCCATTTGCCTGTGCTTGGCTGGTATCCCTGTAAAACCTTTCCTTATTCATGTACCTGTCCAAATGCCTTTTAAATGTTGTAACTGAGCCAGTACCTCCCACTTCCTCTGGCACTTCATTGCATAGATGAACCACCCTCTGTGTGAAAAGGTCGCCCCCTCACGTTTCACACTATTTTGAAATAAGTGCAGTTCTGGACTTGAGTTATGGTCCAACAGAGAATGCGATTGCCTTTGTGAAGGAAGTAGTTGGGCCAAAGCAAGATTGTGGCAAATTACATTCTCGAATTAAAGAAAGTCTCTCGCCAGCTCTTTGGGGATGAAGCAAGCTTATAAGCTGGCCACTGAGACATGTCCTGAGGAGATCTAAGCAACAATAAAATCGAGACCATGCTTCCAAGCAAAGGCAGTCAGCTGACTTTGAAGAATTGAGGCTGGTGATGATGGAAATGGCAGAGGGAGATAGAGAGAACTGCAAATCGCAAGGGAATTCTTCTCCTTGGCCAGCAGGGGGGGATGTTCACCAGGTTTCAGAGGGTTTCGGGCTCACGGTCTGAGAATCAGAAATTCTGCCACCGCCTATTTGTATGTCCCCAAACTCTGTCAAAGATCTATTCCTGTGGGAAAGTAAGTCATATCAGCACAGGAGGGTGGAAGCTTGAGATAGTGGTAAAGCTGGAGGTTATATCAGGTCCTGGGTGGAGAAGACAGATATGTGAAAAAGGAATAGACAACCATGAGAGAAAGAAAATGTGTGAGACTTTTGTTATCACCTCCATTCTCTTGCCAAGCGTTGAATCCATAATCAGCTGTAAGGAAGGTTAACCAGAATCTGACCTGTAGCTAACAGGGCCCACTGCCTCATTTACTAATGTGGTCCTGCGTCCAACTCCTGCATTGCTGTGTAGTGATGGATTAAGTTGAAAATAACACCAGGCTATAATCCAACAGGTTTATTTGCAAACACAAGTTTTAGGAGCACTGCTCCTTCTTTCAGGTAGCTTGGACTATAACCTGGTGGCGTGGATTTCTAACTTTGACCACCCCAGTCTAACACTGGCATCTGCACATCATAGTATTGGATTGACTTGATTGAGGGGATTCAGGGTTATTTGTGTGTTTGTTAGTTGCTGCATCATGCACTAGACAAGACTAGTGCCTCCTTATTGCAGTTATTGAACAATTTCATTTACATCTGCCCAGCAGCAAAGCAATATGCCAAAATGCTCAGATATTGCAATATATGACAGCAACACTAGAGTATCTCCAGGTTACATGCTCTACTTATCTATGCTGCACAGTGTGGATCAAAAGTTAAAACTCACAAAATTGGTTTACTTTCAGTGAAAAACATCGACAGATACAAGCTCCTAAGCTGCCAAGCTGGAGTAAATTCATGTTGATCCAGTTCCTACTGACTACCAGCTGTCACGTCAATCCATATTAATTCTGTACAACGTATGTCTTAAAACATTGCATGCATTCAAGGACTAATGTGGAAGCAAAATCAGAACATTAAGACATTTGTACCTCTACGAACAACATATACTTCAGGTGAATGCAAATTTGGAGCATTTTATTACTATTTTATTCATGATGTTTTGGGCAGGTATTGGTCTCTGTGTGACCTGGAAAGCATCAGGTGGTGTGTTCCTATTTACTTCATGGTGACACCCTCCTGTGCCCAGATGGTAGAGCATCTGTCTTTTTTGATGGTTTTGCAAATTGTAAGGGGAAAAACAAAATTACAAAAACATAGTCAGTGACAAAGTGAGGTGTGCGGAATTAACTTCAAACGTAAAACAGGTCTGGAGCATGTGGTACAACAATATTCGGTTTAATCCGTGTCAAGACAATTCCTGAAAATCAGTGACATGAGGTTATAACCATGACTCACCTGAGAGGACTCACAACATTACAGAAATTAAATAAACATTTGCCATTAAGAGGCAAATACTTCAGTGATTGTCTCAAAGCTAACACGTGACCAGTCTTCAGTTAACAGCTTTTAAATCTTCAGCCTGATGCGAGATTTTTGAAGACAAGATTAGAATCGCTGGAAAAGCTCAGCTAAACTAGCAGCACCCGCGGAGAGAAATCAGGGCTAACGTTTCTGGTTGACCTGAGCTTTCCCAGCAGTTTCTATTTTTGTCTCTCATTTGCGGCATCCACAGTTCTTTCAGTTTTTAGCTAGAATTTCTGAAAGTCTGTTGACACAAGTTGGAGGACTGCCATCGAACATATTTCACCCTCGGTGCTCTTCGGTTATTTGATCATTCATCACAATAATCTTGCTACGTAATATTACTGACTGCTGTGACACCTGACCTGCTTTTACCTAGCCCACTGCATCCTCTTGGCAGCAGACCCCTCCTGTCCGGCCCAATCTCTCCACCCACCCTGACCTTTCATAAACATGGCATCATTTGCCCGGACACCTGGCATCCTGCACCCCACTTGGTACCTTACCAACTTAGTACCCTATACCTTGGCCTGCTGGAACCTTACCTACCTAGCACCATCCTTTCCTGGCATTTTGCCTATCACCACCACGCCCCCAGCCTATCTAGTACCTTACCCTCCCAGCACCCCAACCTGGCACTTAGCATTTCCTGAAGAAGGGCTTATGCCCGAAACGTCGATTCTCCTGTTCCCTGGATGCTGCCTGACCTGCTGCGCTTTTCCAGCAACACATTTTCAGCTCTGATCTCCAGCATCTGCAGACCTCACTTTCTCCTCCACTTAGCTTCTACACTTTGTCAAAGTGTCTGTCTGTGAGTGTGGATCTTTACGTTGCAGAATACAGCAGTTGACTGCTGTAGAAGGGGGCTATGGTTTTCCTTCCCTTCCACAGTCCTGCGGTATGAGAGATCTGGGGGACTGGAAGGACGTCTCTGTATTTCTGAGGGATCAGAATCTGGGTAGAAACACAGGGTGGGCAGAGCAGCAATCTGAATGAGATTGCTATTTCTCAGGAAGCCCCCACCACCCCACAACCTGAACACTGCTGCTGAGTTTGGAAGGTGAAAGGGTCAAGTCCGAATGTCAAGGCTGCAAGCCTTCAGCAATGTGGCACAATGCCTCAGTGAGTAGCTCTGCTGCCTCTCAGGGACCTGGGTTCGATTCCACCCTCGGGCGACTGTCTGTGTGGAGTTTGCATGTTCTCCCCATATCTGTGGGTGCTCCGGTTTCCTCCCACTGTCCAAAGATGAGCAGGTTAGGTGGAAAGGTCATGTTAAATTGCCTGTAGTGTTCAGGGATGTGAAGGCTAGGTGGGTTAGCCATGGTAAAAACCTCCTGCAGAGTCACAGAGATTGGGTGGGAAGATCTTTGCTGAGTTGGTGCAGACTTGATGGGCTGAATGGCTCCTTTCTGCATTGTAGGAATTCTATACATTGCATTCCCACTGTTTGGAAGAAGGGAAACAGCAAGGAGGAGTGACACAGAGATAGAGTGAAACATTACAAGGCAAAAGAAGCATGGATACCTTTTCAGAATAACTTCACTATTTTCTATGTTGTGGAACAACAAAGGGGAGATGCAACTGTGTATTTCCTTGCTGTCTGTCAGTATAACGTGTTTGTTTAGTTTTTGCTGCTCATTTAGCAAGTTCAAGAAGAAAAATTGGCAGGGCCTCAAGCATAATTCAAAAATACAGGACAGCAATAACATTTGACTGTCAATAAGATATACACCTCCTTAACTTTAAACCATTAGTACTTAACATACTGATTTCCTGTTGCTTTTAATGGTAGTCTCCCATTATTTAGTGAGTGAAAACCACATTTACTGAGCATTGTTTTTTTTTGTTAAATTAACTTAATTTGTAGCATAATAATTCAATGAGGAAAAGGCTCATTACGTTGCTAAAAAGGCTCATTACGTTGCTAAAAAAAGTGTTACTTCCACATTTTTTGTATAGATTATGCAGCAGCTTCCAACAATGATGACATTTTAAAAACACTTAATTGGCCATGAACAAGTTTGGAATTAGCTTGGTGCCATATAAAGATAAATGTTCCTTTTGGCTTAACACTGTGAAAGTTGACGTTACTTTCAGACTTCATCAACTTGGATAATCCCAAACTTTATGTGACTGATGATGGGTACATGGTGACCCTGCTCCAACTTCAGCTGGAGCTGAAAAGACTGTCTGAGGAATCAAACAAACAGCAGCTTGTAACCATTATTGCTGCCCCATTGTGTCACTGAACTCCTGGGTGACACTGAAATCTGACCCCAGCATTAGCTCTGTGTATGGCCAGCCTAGTCAGCTCTCAGTTAAACAGGAGGGAATTTCTCGGAAATCATTTGCTCAGAAGAAAACACTAAAAGGTTTGGTTGAGAGAAAAACCAAAGACAACACAAAAAACTTTACATTCCCCCCTCAGTCAGTTAGCTGTTGCGGGCCTGAATGCACTGCCTGAAAAAGGTAGAGGTAGCAGATTCCATACCCACCTTCGAAAGGGAACTGGATATAAATTGGATAAAGGAGGGGGAGGATGACTGGCCCACTCAGCTCTACCAAAGAGCTAGCACAGGCACAGAGGGCCAAATGGCCTCCAGCCTGGATCGCTCTTTGATTCTATGAAACTTCTGTCACATACTTCCACTACGGACTAAGTGAACAAATACCGCACGATGAATCTTATCATTTGGTTTTTTGAGTTCAGGAATTTGTGCATCACTTAATCTGGTTTGTCATTGTAGCCTTTGTGGGGAGTGGGTCTTTCACTACTTACACTAAGGAAAACATCATGCTAAACACAGCTTTCTCTTCAGCTCCTCTTCCAGCCTTAATCACGTTTATCTTACTCTCAACTCTCTCTCTCAATTCTGTAGCTGTCAGATGAGCCCCATCATGATATTATCATCAATGTAATACTCACATCCCATTACACTGCACTGGCCAATTCACCGTATCTATATTTCCTCCAATTTCTGATTTGCTTTTCCAGGAATTACAGCTGTGCCTTTTCACAGGTGTAAGGTGTCGACACAGAATACGGGAAAGAAATAAAGTGCTTGATGGCGTGGTGTAAAGATAACAATCTCTCCCTCAGTGTCAGCAAAACAAAAGAGTTGCTCATTGACTTCAGGAAACAAGGTGGAGGGCTGCCCCCTCCCCCCCCCCCCCCCCCCCCGTCTACACCAATGGTGCTGAAGTGGAGATGGTTGAGAGCATCTCGGAGTGACAATCACCAATAATCCGTCCTGGTCCACCCCTGCTGACACTATAGTCAAGAAAGCACAGCAACGCCTCTACTTCCTCAGGAGGCTAAGGAAATTCAGCATGTCTGTAAAGACTCTATAGAAGCACCATAAAGAGCATTTTATCTGGACGTATCATGGCTTGGTAAGGCAACTGCTCTGCCCAGGACTGTAAGAAACCATAGAGTGTTGTGAACACAGTCCAGAACATCACACAAGCCAAGCTTCCATCCATTGACTCCATCCACACTTGTAGTTGCCTCAGGAAGGCAGCCAACATCATTAAAGACCCCAATTAGAATCACTTCTAATCTCTACAGTTGGGCAGACGATATAAAACCTTTAATTCACATAACAACAGATTCAAGAACAGCTTCTTCCCGCTGTTATTAGACTTCTGAATGGACCGCTCACATTTTAAATTTAATATCGATTTCGCTCTTTGTGCATCGTCCCTGCAGCCATAAAACTGTATTCCTTCCTCTGTTCGATTACCCTAATGCACTTTGTATGGTATGGTCTTCTGGTACTCATGAAAAACAAAACTTTTCACTGTACCTAGGTACATGTAACAATACTAAATCCAATCAAATCAAATCAAATAAGGCACAGGAGCATAAGGAAGCCATTCGGTCCACTGAGACTGCTCTGCCATTCAGCCAGATCATCATAGTCCTCAATTCCACTTCCCTGTCTTTTACCCACAACCTTTGATAGGCCTTACTGATTAAAAATCTACCTCAGCCTTGGATACATTTAATGACTGGCTGTTTGAGTTACAGGGAGAGGCTGATTAGGATGGGTCTTTTTCCCCTGAAGCTTCAGAGGCTGAGGGGTGACCTTATAGAGGTTTATAAGGTCATGAGGGGCATGGACAGGGTGAATAGACAAGGTCTTTTTCCATGGATAGGGGAGTCCAAAACTAGAGGGCGTAGGTTTAAGATGAGAGGTGAAGGATCTAAAAAGGACCTGAGGGATAACATTTTCACGCAGAGAGTGCTGTGAATATTGAATGAGCTGCCAGGGGAAGTGGTGGAGGCTGGTACAATTACAACATTTAAAAGGCATCTGGCTGGGTATATGAAAAGGAATGGTTTAGAGGGATATAGGCCAAGTGCTGGCAAATGGGACTAGGTCAGATTGGGATGTCTGATTTCTGCTGACGAGTTGGACTGAAGGGTCCATTTCTGTGCTGTATAAGTCTATGACCCAGTCTCTACTGTGGAATGTCTTCCTGATCTTTGTCCTAACTTAGTCACCCCTTACTCTGAGATGATGCCCTCTGGTTCTAGACTCTCTGACAAGTGGAAACAACCTCTTTGTAATGATTCTGACCAGCCCCCTAATAAGGTCATGTTTCAATATAGTCTGCTCTCATTCTTCTAAGCCCCAATGATTACTGGCCCAACAACTCAACCTCCCCTCATAAGACACACTCTCCATACCCAAAACATTCTTTGGACTGCCTCCCAATGGTAGCATACCTTTCCTTAGATAAAAGGCCTAAAACTGTTCACATTATTCCAGTTGTGGTTTGATCCATGCCCTCGGATAGTTTTAGCAAGACTTCCCCCATTTTTCTAATCCATTCCCTTCAAAATAAAGGACAACATTCCATTTGCCTTCTCTATGACCAACTGAACTTGATGCTAGTTTTTTTTTGTTAGTTATACACCAGGAACCCAGTCCCTCCGAGCTGCAGCCTTCTGCAGCCTTTCTGTATTGAAATACCATTCAGTTCTTGGTATTTTTCCTGTCAAAGTGCATAACCTTACATTTTCTTAGATTTTCTGCCATGTTTTTGCCCGCTCGCTGACCTGTTTATGTCCCTCCGCAGATTGCATGTCCTTCTGACCATTCACCTTCCCATCTATTTTTATGTTATCCGCAAGCCTGGCTGCAGTACATTGACCTTCCTCATCCAAGTCATTCATATATTTCGCAAATAATTGTGGCCCCAACACGGATCCCAGTGGCACCTTTACTAGTTCCAGGTTGCCATCCAGAAAATGCCCATGTTATCCCAACTCTCTGTTTTCTACTAGTTATCCAATCCTCTATCCGTACTCATGTACTACTTCCAACACCAGAGGCGCTTATCTTACTAAGTCACCTCATGTGCTGTACCTTATCAAATATCTTTTGGAAATGCAAATGTCTTCCACTGCTTCCCCTCAAGCTATCCTGCTTATTAACTCCTCAAAGAATTTTAATAAGTTTGCTTGGCTTGATTTCTGGTTCATGACTCTGCTTGATTAATTTCTATATTTCTAAATGCTTTGTTGTTACATGATTTACAATAGACTCAAACACTTCCCAATGACAGATGTTAAGTTGGCTGGCCTACAGTTCCCTGTTTTGTATTTGTCTCCTTTGCTTTTGGAGCAAGGGCCTTGCATTGGCAGTTTTCCAATCCTCTGGGACTTCTCCAGAATCTAACATTTTTACAAGATTATTACCAGTACCTCTGGCATGAGTAGTTTCTTCCTGTAATATCTTGGAGTGCAACCCATCAGGCCTAGAGGATTTACTGGCCTTTAGCCATATTAGTTTCTTTTGTACATTTTCTCCTGCAATAGTTATTGAATTTACTCCTTGCCATCTTTGCCTCTTAATTATTTTACAGGTTTGGAATGCTATTTGTAGCAGCTACCACAAGACTGACCCGAAGTATTTAATTGAGTTATCTCCTGGTTCCCCATCTTACTTCTCCAGCCTCACTCTCCAAGAGGCCTTTGTTCACTTTGGCTCTCTTCATTGTTATATATTTAAAAAAGCTCTTACTGTCTGATTTTAAATTCCTTGCTCGTTTGCTCTCATATTTTATCTTCTTCCTCTTTATTAGCTTTGGTTACTTGGTTATCATCTTTTGTTAAAATGTTTCCAATCCTGTGGCTTACCACTAATATTTGCCACATTGTACACTTTTCTTTAACCATGGTCAGCTCTTTCTAGAAACCTCCTTCTTTACTGGGATGAAGCTTTGCTATGAGCCATGAACTATTTTCTTAAATGTCTGCTATTGTTCCTCAACTTCGTTTTCTACTAAACCCCTTTCCCAGTCCTCTCCAGCTAACTCTGCCCTCATAAGATGATAAGGCCTTAAGACAAAATACCAGAAGTAGGCCATTCAGCCCATCGAGCCTGCTCCGCCATTCAATGAGATCATGGTTGATCAGGTAATCCTCAACTCCACTTTCTTGCCTTTTCCCCATAATCCTGGAGTCTCTTACTGATTAAAAATCTGTCTATCATAATACATAATATACATAATGGAGCCAACCAATCCACAACACTCGAAGAGAAGATGATCCCCCTTATCTCGGTCTTAATGTGCATCCCTACGCACCATACACTCTCTTAAACAGAGGGAAATGTGGCAGTTAATCTGTGCACAGTAAGGTCCCTAAAACAGCAGTAAGATCATCTTTTAGTGACACTGATTGAGGGGTCAATCTTGGCCAAGACATCAGAAGAGCTCTTTCACTCTGCTTCTACTTGAAGGCAGCACTTCAGTTTAATATCTCATCCAAATGACATTGCCTCTGACGGTGCAATACTCCATTAGTACTGCACCGAGAGATATTTCAGTTTAGACTGTGTGCTCAAATCCTGGAGTGGAACTTGGACCCATAAGCTTCTACCTAATGGCACTTGTTTATTTGACAAACCATTCTGATAACAAGCCTCCATATAGCAATGTTACACCATATAGTATTCAGTGAATGAACATGACTGATCTTTTTATCTATCAAACTATATGTGCAGCAAAAACGCGACCTTCAAAGACTAATTGGCTAACTCTCTTTCTTTGATGAAGAAAACACATTAATAATTTGAGCTCCTTAACACATGAGAATGCATGCTTTGGTTTTAGAATAAACACTGCTACTAGTAATTACTTAGTTTGGATAAACCAAAGTATTTAATTTCTGCCCAGGCATTGCAAATAAAGGATTTCTTACTGGACAGGGTAATTACTCTGAGATTGCAGAAAAGCTTTTAGTAAACCATCAATCGTGGGAATTGAAAGGTGAGCAGATGGCACTGTTCTGTTGAACAATGTAGGTGAGACAGTGAAAACAGTGCTGTTAGTTAAAAGTGAACAGGAGAGCCTACAACAGCTTTTCAAGCTACCCATCCAAAGCAGAGAATTTGGGGCGGCATGGTGGCTCAGTGGTTAGCACTGCTGCCTCACAATGCCAGGGACCCGGGTTCGATTCTGGCCTCAGGTGATTGTCTGTGTGGGGTTTGCACATTCTCCCCATGTCTGTGTGATGTGGATGGCACAGTGGTTAGCACTGCTGCCTCACAGCGCCAGAGACCCGGGTTCAATTCTCGCCTCAGGCGACTGACTGTGTGGAGTTTGCACATTCTCCCTGTGCCTGTGTGGGTTTCCTCCGGGTGCTCCGGTTTCCTCCCACAGTCCAAAAATGTGCAGGTCAGGTGAATTGACCATGCTAAATTGCCCGTAGTGTTAGGGGCAGGGGTGAATGTAGGGGAATGGGTCTGGGTGGGTTGCGCTTTGGCGGGTCAGTGTTGGGCCAAAGGGCCTGTTTCCACACTGTAAGTAATCTAAAAGAATCCAGAAACAACATAGGCCATTGTGATGATCACATGTTGCCAAATAATATTGTACACAATTGCTTTTTAACTCATGCATAGTTATAAAAATAGCATCAGCACATCATTGAGGGTCTTCTGGTACAGTGGCAGTGTCCGCACCTCTGGGCCAGAAGGTCTGGATTCAAATGACCCTCCTGCTCCAGAGCATTGTCACAACAAGTTGATCTAGACTATCTATAGTGGTTTCATCATTGTCTCTGAATCCATCATTTCTTCCCAAGGTCAATCAGTATTTTGCATTTGGTAGCAATATGCTGCTTAAACTCAGAATTAAATTATGTTTTGTTCACATCAATATCCACAATCAGTAATTGATCTTTTACCTTCGATAATTCCCCACTTGGTTTTCCTTCCCAAAATCTTCTTCCCATTCACTTGATGTTCCTGGTCAGTGCCAACGACGGCAAAGGGAATTTTTTCCTGCAGGAGGGAACACAGAAGACCAAATATGACATTTTTATGAAAGAAAAAAGAACATACAGTTACAGAACACCTTTTACAATTCAAAACATTGCAAAATGTTTTACAGTCAATGAAATGTAATCACTTTAGTAATGCAGGAAAATATAGCAGTCAGCTTACGCATTGCAAGGTCTCACAAGATCAATGTGATAAGGACGTGATAATTTGCTTTCATGGTGTAGGTTGAGGGATAATTATTGGTCAGAACACCAGAAATATCATCCTTCCTCTTTCTCGGAAGACTGCCACTGAATCTTTTGCACACTCCTCTGGGCAGGCAGAGTTCTGGGTTTAACATCTCCTCCAAAAACTAGCACTGTGACAGAGCAGCACTTCCTCAACACTGCACTGGAGGGAGGTCTGTGTGTGATCAAATTCCTGGGGTGATACTTTATATCCATAACCTTCTTCTGGAAGTCACAAGTCACATGACACCAGATTATAGTCCAACAGGTTTATTTGAAATCACAAGCTTTTGGAGCGCTGCTCCTTCATCACCTGACGAAGGAACAGTGCTCTGAAAGCTTTTGATTTCAAATAAATCTATTGGACTATAATCTGGTGTCACGTGACTTCTGACTTTGTCCACCCCAGTGCAACACTGGCACCTCCACATTAACTTCTTACTCAAAGCCCATGGGTGCCACCTGCTAAGCCACGCTTGAAGTTCGGACAGTAAATAAGCCTTTGAACCGCCCAAGCTTTCAATGTCTCTCAAGTGAAGACAACTTCTCTTCCTTGCAGCTATTTAATTCTATGCCTTCGGGTCACTCCTGGCTCAGCAAAAGACAGTGCCGTCAAACACAGAGACTGGGCATTGATTATAATAAACACAAAGAGAGAATTGATCCAACCCCATTTGCAACATTAATAATGAACTCAAAAAAAAACTTGTGAATGATCTTCTCACTTCTGATTTAACTAAAAGCGTGACAATATCCCAAACTAAATCATCTGTACATCTACCTTTGAGTACACAAGTCTGTAAGGAACCACAAAGTCACATATTTCTGACAGAGTAAATTGAATGGCTCTGCACAGTGAGATATATCGATGAGGTACAAGCCTGGCCATTGTTATTTCTCTGTCATGTTGCTCTACGATCTCCTTTTGCCATTGGTCAAATGAACTGAAGAAACTTAAAAGCACCTGCTATGGGTGTATCAGATGAAATGACCATTCGACCTGTCCAATCTATGTTGCCTCTTTGCATAAACAATCCAAATATTGCTCCTACATCTTCCCCGACATTAAATCTTCACCCAAATTCTCCGTTAAAAGCAGAAACGTCTCCATCTCAGACATGGCCCATCACAGAACATTTCCTTATCCTTAGGCATAATTAAAGTTGCTATCCTGGATCCGTTAAAGACATGACAGTCTTGTCGATGTAAATAAGAACAGACTATTTTATGGCAGAATGAAATAAAGAGTTGTTCTAACGCGCTCATCCTTGTCGCAAAGCTACTTGCATCATTTAGCCCAGCATTTGCTCAGATTTCTGTCCAACTGTTGGCATCTTGCAGCAACAAATAGTAACTTGAAAGAGTTCTCAAACACCGCCATCCTCATTTGATGTTGGTCGATGTCTGACAGCCTAGTGGTAGTTGCACCATGTATACATTTGATTTCCCCTATCACTGGAGACAACTTCAAAGGAGTTTCCGACAGTACCTGCACTTCGAAAATACTTAACTTTCTGTAAAGCACATTGTGAAGTACTAAGTGCCATTGAAAATGCTGGTAAATATTTGTCTCGTTATAATGCACACCGAGTGAACACTTGAGTCAACGCTGCAATTTCATTTGAAACTATGAGAAAGGCAAGAAACTCCCTGGAAGGTTAGCAGCAAAAAAACTGGGTCAGCCCAGAACTATACAGAGGAACCTCAGTTATCCGAACAACACAGATGGGGAGTATTTTGTTCAGATAATCAAATGTGCAGATAATGGAATGACGGATAACTCAGTTTAGCCAAGCATCAGGACCGGGCGATCTTGTTCGGATAATCCGAAATTCGGTTAATCAACGTTCGGATAACCAAGGTTCCGCTGTACACAGTGTTAGTTACTCTTCGGGTCAGAAATGAGTGTTACTCTCAAGATTCCAATCAGGACAGCTTTGGTTATATATCATGTCATGCAGTGTATGTCTTTGTTACTGTTTAATTCTGAACTTGTTGTTCATGTAAATCGATTTGGTCGTTTACAGCTATAGTCAGAGTCTGGCAAGATGGTTATTCAACCACTTGGCAAAGTAAAGGGGATCACATGCAACTCAGCAAGTCAGACTTGGTACCATGACATATGTTTAATGCTCTGGGTTCACTCGATTTATCTAAAGGGGGAGTGGGCAGGAAGGTGTGGGATTGAGGAGTGGGAGGAAAGTCTGTCACCTTCCCAACTCTGACACTTAGTAGCAAGGAAGGTCAAAAATGGCCTCCACCATCAAACGCCCACTTGAAGTCCGTGACTGACCGATTAAGGGTCATTTTCCATCACTGCAATGTATGGCAACTACTACACAGCCTGTGGCTCCCAGTGGCACCGCCTAGCAGCAAGGGCGCAACAGAAATGTACTCGCACCCTCAGCAATGACAAACACACTACAGCCCTCCTCCCACGACAACTCTGCCTGCCTAACTAGCCCCTCCTCCCTCCCTGCTCGAACCAGCCCCTCCTCTCTCCCAGATCTAACCAGACCTCCCTCCCTCCCTGATCTAAGCAGCCCCTCCTCCCTCCCTGATCTAACCAGCCCCTCCTCCCTCCCTGATCGAACCAGGCCCTCCTTGCTCCCTGGTCTAACCAGCCCCTCCTCCCTCCCTGCTCGAACCAGCCCCTCCTTGTTCCCTGATCTAACCAGCCCCTCCTCCCTCCCTGATCTAACCATTCCCCCTCCCTCCCTGATCTAACCAGCCCCTCCTCCTGCCCTGATCTAACCAACTCCCCCCTCACCCCCTGATCTAACCAGCCCCTCCTCGCTCCCTGATCTAACCAGGCCCCCCTCCCTCCCTGATCTAACCAGCCTCTCCTCCCTCCCTGATCTAACCAGCTCCCCCCCCTCACTCCCTGAGTTAACCAGCCCCCCCCCCCCCCCCCCCCTCGCTTCCTGGTCTAAACAGCCCCCCTTCGCTCTCTGGTCTGGTTGCAGTCCCAGTAGGGCCTGCTCCCAGTGGCAATGCTGGGTCTCAGAGGTCATCGGCCTTCTGAGTGGCCAGCGATGCTTGGAGGCAGAACCTCCCCCTTTAGTGAGACGGGAGCCCTGATGCCAGGCCGCTCGTTGCCAGGTGAATTAGGGCTGGGGCCAAAGACCCTTGACCCTGGCCTGCAGTTCGCCCCTGGTTAATGTGACACTTGCCCAGCCAATTCTTGTGGGAGCCCTAACTCTGCTGGACAAAAGTGAAGAGGGAATCTATCCTTGTGGTAACTTACTTAATCAGGGAATTGACTTCAAAGTATGGGTCTTCCTGACTGGCATGGGTTTCTGACACCTTTGGGTCTGCAGGGTTGCTATTAAAGTGTCTGCTGCTGACTGATGATGTGCTCTTGTTCTTGCAATTGATGGTTCTTGTGCATTAAGAAGAGTTGCATACACGACTCAAGTTAAACAAGTTTAAGCAGAAAGCACCTTACAGTGTGATGGGGTTGATGCTCCGATATTAATATGCTATGCCTTGTCATAGTAAATTTTTTTTAAGTCCTGCATTGACTCCCTGAGAATGATTCACAATCTCAGCTATGAAAGGCACCAAATCAGATTAATCATGGAAGGAGGACAAACCCCCCTGGGTGCCTTTATCTGATGGCAATATTTGATGAGGTGCAATCTGCAATGCTTGAAAAATCTTGTGTTGGTGCATATTTCCTCTCACAACTGTTCCCATTACAAATCCCAAGACATTTAATATGGCAAACCCCCTTTGCTTTCCTCTCATTCACGCTTTTGCCAGTGATAGTGGGAGGGTACAATTCATATTCTACCTACACGAGCGAGTACCTGTTAGGTTAACTCAACAGTAACGCCGAGGAGAAAGTGAGGTCTGCAGATGCTGGAGATCAAAGTTGAAACTTTATTGCTGGAACAGCACAGCAGGTCAGGCAGCATCCAGGGAACAGGAGATTCGACGTTTCGGGCACAGGCCCTTCTTCAGGAATTCCTGAAGAAGGGCCTGTGCCCGAAACGTCGAATCTCCTGTTCCCTGGATGCTGCCTGACCTGCTGTGCTGTTCCAGCAATAAAGTTTCAACTCAACAGTAACGCCGTCAGGCACCATTTTTCTGAAGGCTGCACAATAAAACTTGCAGCTCATGTCCGTTTGTCTTGTGCAGTGTAGCCAACTCAAGCATGTTTGAAATAAATCGGTCATTTCCTCAGACAAGTTACTTTACTCACTGAACTAATAGTTTATGTGCTGGTTGATGATACTTTATGTTGGCACTGGTCCCTGCAATCTGAACAAAGTGCTGCAGAGATAGTGTGTTTGGTTTTACTTCACCTGAACGAGCCTTTTGCAACACTGCAGAATTAAAAAGAGAAAATTCTCTGTGCAACAGGTTCTAAACTATTTCTTCATACAATATGGGCATCAGTAGCATGTATTGTTGTGGGGAAGGTGGCGGGGAGCTGGGGCCTTGGACTGCAGCAGTCCTGGGGGTTTGTGGGACGTGGATGATAGGTACGCTCACTATGCTGTTAGTCAAGGAACTCTAGAATTTTGACCCAGCAACAACAGAGGAACGGCAATATATTTCCAATTCAGGATGGTGTGTGACTTGGAGGGGAACTTACAGGTGATGGTGTTTCCATCTGATGCCCTTGCCCCCTGGGTGGCAGAGGTTGGCATATGTTTGGTGGGTGCTGTCGGAGAAGCCGTGGTGAGTACTGAGCGATGATGCGTTACTGTAAATATGACCTTGTAGTTAAGCATAAACTCCAGGGTAATTCTGAATTTGAAAAGAACTATATTGTTAGCAATTGAGGCTGGGTAAGTCTAACATTGAACTCGTTCAGTTTAGCGGTATGGTCAATAGTTTCTGGTGGGAAGCCTGTACTTGGGGATTTTGTACTGTTGTGAAATATAGTGGAGAGTTAGGGTTAGGGTTAGGTGTAGAGCTTCTGACTCAGAGAGAAAGTGACCACTAAGCCACTTACAGGGAACAGGGGAGCAACTGCAGAATCACAGCATGGCCTGACAGTGTTGGAATCAAATGAGATGGATAGAGATGGATTATTGTAGGGAAGGTACTAAGACGTAGTTGGTTTCATTATTTTTCTGCTGATTTTAGTATTAAGGAGAAAGTGGAGGAAAATGCTTTGAAGGAACTGGCAAACTAGCCAGTAACAAATCAAATCAAATGGAATGGAGTGTGATTTCAATTATTCTTTGGGATGTAATGAGCTGTGATTGAGCTAATGTGACAATGCTGCTCCTTTAACAAGGTTATTCTGTTATTGGTTTTATTTGAGAGGGATCATAAAAGCAGAGGTTCCGATGTGTCTGGAAATATCCAATTGAAAAGGCTTTTAAGTTTTTTTTAAAAACACTTGTACAATGAAAGGGGAGTGGCCAGTTCTCAGGGTTTTCTCTGGTTTGGTTTTGTTTTAGCAAGCAGTCTGTTTGATGTTGCTAGTCAAGTTTTAGCTGGGGACCCAAACAAATAAGTTTATGCTGATCCTCTCTCTCTCTCTCTGACAGCTCTCCTGTAAGAACCTGTGTTTAATTGTACCTTTTTAATTAAGGGGTTGGTTATGGGGATGTTGCAGGTAATTGGAATAGCATCACTAAGTTGTGATAGGGTCAGCTGGGTTTTCAGATAAGTTATAGTTGTCCATACTCTGTTCTCTTTTGTTCCTGTGTAAATAAATTCTGTTTTATTTAAAACTGAGTGGTTTGACCAGCTGCATCACTCCTGGAATATCCACTCTACACCTGCTTAGAATAATTAGAAACATTAGGGTCTGGGCTACATTCTTGAAGTGTTTTGAGGGGGTCTGGCCTAGTTCATAACATATCAAACTGGGATCTAGTGAACTGTGATTCAATTACCAACTTGGATATAATGGACTGTGATTGAGTTATCCAGTAGAAGGTAATTGAGCTGTGATTCAGTTATTCACTGGGATGCAATGAATCAAGATTTAATTATCCAATCAAATGCAGCAAGCATGCATACTTACCCGCACCGTATCATTTAGTAATTTGTCCTCTGGATCTTCATCAAATTCTGTCTGTGGATAAACATTAATGGAATAGTTTCTCAGGTCTTGTCGAATCTGAAAATCAGTGAAGAAGACGGAGGTTAGAGGCTGCTGGTAGGAGAGGTGTTAATGTACTGAGCAAGTAAAGAGATTCATTAGCTGGTAGGTGCCAAATGTGAGTTCCTGCAATTGACACAATCAACTCCAGTTTCCATTGAATCCATCGTGATAAGAGTAGAAAGTTAGACGTAGAAAAGCCAGGGTGCAAGTAAGAGACAGGCATTTGAGCACTAATGCATGACCCGTATATCATTTTACGAAAGACAATAAGGATGTTAGCGATTTTTGAGAAGATTTGTAGCTCAGGTTGATGATAAGTATGTAAGTTAGCTCGCTGAGCTTGAAGGTTTGTTTTCAGATATTTTGTTACCATACTAGGTGACATCATCAGTGAGAGTCTCTGGTGAAGCACTGGTGGTATGTCCCGACTCTCTCTAGTATGCTGATGAAACATATGAAAGCAAACCTTCAGTCACAGTGAGCTAACTTACCTACAATATAGATATGTAATTGGCAGATGGAATTCTAAGAAATTCTGCACTAACTTACAGCAGGGTATGGATGTAGGAAGTGAACTAAAACTGAAAATAACACAATGGTTTAAACTACTGCATACAGAACATGATGTGAGAAAACTTGTACAATGGCTCACGTAAACACATCTTCCCCAAAGCATTGTCTCAATTCACACTGTCTCTGGAATGCAAACTTGGGCATGTGAATTAGTTGTCATTTCTTGTCCATCCTAGATGGCCCTGGAGGTGATAGTGAGCTGTCCTCCTGAACCACTGCAGTCCAGTTCTGTTCAGGGGGGAATTCAAGGATTCCAAACCAGCAGCAGTGAAGGAACAGCAAGGTAGTTCTAAGTCAGGATGGTGTGTGACTTGAAGGGGAATTTTCCGGTGGGCGGGTTCCATTATGTCTGCTGTTCTTGTCCTTTGGTTGTGAGAGATTGTGGGTTTGGAAGATGCTGTCAAAGGAGCTTGGGTGAATTGCTGCAGCTCATGTTGTAAATAGTACACTAGTAGTGGAGACAGTGAATGTTGGAGGTGGTGGATGGGGTGCCAATCAAGTGGGCTGCCTTCTCCTGGATGGTGTTGAGCTTCTTGAGGGTTGTTGGAGCTGCACCCATCCAGGCAGATGGGGAGTATGCCACCACACTCCTGACTTGTGCCTTGTAGATGGTGGACAGACTTCTGGGAAATCAGGAGGTGAGTTACTTGCTGCAGCATTCCTTGTCTCTCACGTGCTCTTGTAGCCACTGTGTTTATGCGATACGTCCAGTTCCTTCCCACGTACCCTCTCCACCATCCTCCCTGACCTATCACTATCAGCCCTCCACCTGCATCTACCTATCACCTTCCCAGCTGCCTTCACTCCAGCCTCATCCCCATCCCCACCCTCCTATTTATCTCTCAGCCTCCTTCTCCACTCCCGCACATCCCTGATGAAGGGCTTATGCCCGAAACGTCGATTCTTCTGCTCCTTGGATGCTGTTTTTCCAGCGCCACATCTTTCGACTCTGATCTCCAGCATCTGCAGTCCGCACTTTCTCCCAGTTGAGTTTCTGGTCAATACTATGCCCCTTATAGGTTACCATGTAGATGCTGAGGTGGTTCTCTTTGGAGGAGAGGTGATTGAGGAGGGACCAACTATGATGTGCAAGACTTTGATCGCTAAGGTGGAAAAAAGCAAGCGGTTCCTATTGAAAGGTGGAATGAGATACCATGGAGTGGTAACTTGGAACTTAAGGGAGAGTTGAAGTGAAGGTGCTCAATGGTTTTAAAGGGAAATTGGAAAGGCACTTAAGGGATGTAAGACTGCAGACTGACAGGATCGAGGGGATAATGGGACTGAGTGGATCCTTCTACAGAGTCCTAATATGGACCTGTTGTGCTGAATGGCCACCTTTTGGAGTAGGTGGGGGCTAATATGGTAACAGAGGAAGTGGCTGTATTCTGAACACCAATCGGAATCCCCCCAAATGTGTTATGTCCCAGCCAGCTGAACTCCCTCACTTTCACTAGAAAATGGGATTAGTATAGTCCATAGAATCACAGAATCGTGACAGTGCAGAACGAGACAATTCAGCACCAAAGCTCCAAATAGCATCCTACCCAGATGCATCTCATCCCAGTAATCCTGCAAGGGGGTTCTCACCATGGCTAACCCACTTAACCTGCACATTCCCGGACATTACAGGGCACTTTTTTGTCACCACAGGCAATCGACCTAACCTGCACGTCTTTGGACTGTGGGAGGGAACCCATGCAGACACAAAGAGAATGTGCAAACTCCAAACACAGGCGCCTGCCACTGTGTAGCTCTATATTGACTGGCACAAACTTGATGGGCTGAAGGGCCTTTTTCTGTGCTATAGACTTCTATGACTATGACTCCTACTGACAGGCGTAGGCCCTCTGGGGCCTGTGACTGGAGGCTGCAGCCCTCTGCTCCTGTATATAACAAAGCCAGATGGCCAACATTCTCTTGTTTAATCACTGGCCTGTTTGGGCAGATGCTACCTCGGGGCCAGACTCCGGGTCAGTTCAAATTCTAGGTCTCGTTTCTGGCAGACAAGGTTGTTCCAGGTCCATGTCAGGGCCAGTGATGGCATCCTGAGATGTCAGGCACCTCTTCCTCCAATCCTACTTCTTCACAGCATGGTGCAATCCACTGCAATGGTGTCGGTGGCTACCAAAATCCAGAACCTCCAGCAAAAAGATACACAAAAGTCTAAGTGCCAGGAGGGAGTGACAGAAAGAACAGCAGACCAGTCCGCCTTTCTGAGAAGGATCTTCAGATTGCACCAACTGGCTGTTTCTAATAAAGAAAGAGTTCCAGTAAAATAACTAACCTCAGCAAAAGCAAAACAACATCCCTCCATTCTGGGCAGGATGAACGTGGGCCAATTTTTAAATCAGCAGTGAAAATAAATCCTTTAAGAAGTTGTAGAAGAGCACATTGTTAGAACTAGAGATCGCAAGCAGTAACCAATTCAGGATCCAGCTTATTGATAACTGTTTTGAACAAAAGTAGTGAAATAAATGATGAACAAGAAAAAAACAATTGATTTAAATATGGACAGAATTGAAAATGGAATGGACATTGTATATTAGCAGTGTAGAGGATATACATACCCTTTGTTTAAAGTCTCGTCTCTCATCTAAAGTGAGTGTATCAGCTTTAGCGATAACTGGGACTATATTGACTATTTTGTCTAGACGGTTCATGAACTCTATATCCAATGGACGTAACCTGAAAAAGATCAGAATGATTTGCAGTGCTAACAGTTGACAATAACAGATTTGTGCATTTTCATTTCACATTCCCAGTCACTCTCTCTCACATACACATCCTCCAGCTCTTCAATCCTGGTAACTTATACGTCATTCACAACTTGCATTTACTTAGTTGGTTTTATCATAGCAAAACATCCCAAGGCACTTCACAGGGATGACTGTCAAAGAAACGTTGCTTCCCAGCCAACATAGGGATATATTGGGACAGGTGAACAAACATTTAGTCTAAGAGTTGGATATTGTGGAGGAGGAAGAGGGAGAGTCAGAAACAGAAAACTAGAAATGATCCCTTAAGCAAAGAGGTAGCATGCTCCGGTGTAACGAGATGAAACAGTGACAACAAATCAAGGAGCTGTCTTAACCTCATTTGATGAAGCTGCAAGGTTTAAAGTGGCAACTAAGATTAGTTCTGGCCCTGGTGCTGTATTCTTAGATTACTCAAACACCCTTCAGCATGAAGACAGCTGTAATCGGATGGACCCTTTGGCAGGTACATCTGCAATGTTATGGTCTGGGTATGTGGTGGCTCACACGAGTGGGAATATAGTCTTTTGCATTCATTCCACCTCTTAGGTGTGAACATTATAATTTCCAGATGTTCGATTCATTCAAAGATGCTCATTCTTTGGCTTGCCTCCATATAGCAAAATGAAAAGCCTATTATGATCATAATTATTACTGAGTTCGCTGAGAGACGCATACATTCATTCGGTATCTGAACCTGACATACTTGGTTTTGTAGAAGGTGCCAAAAAAATTGAATTTTTTTTGCCAATTTGCCTTTCAAGTTATTCTTTATTCAATAATCCCTTTTATTAAATTTAACAAACTCCCAGTTAAAGGTTGTAGGAGAACAATCCATTAGAAAAAGCACGAGAATTGCTTGCATCAGATTGACAGCCTTTTCATCTCTAAGGTTTGTATAATGGCAGTTCCTCAATGCACCTTGTTGACAGACTGATCCTGAACAAGGATAAGGCTAAGTCAGCGATTAAATCACAACTAGGAGATGACTCTTTAACATGACGCAGGTCAGATTCCTATCATCCAAGCTTCAATGTTGAAGTTTATCAAGTCTATCATCTCAGCAATTGTGTAGCACAGGAAGAACATCCAGAGCAATGGTATGCACCAGGTGAGGGAGACTTCCCAGGGAGGGGCAACGCATTTCTTAGATAAAACATGTTGATGCAGCTGATTGTCACTAAGTCTGACTTTGACTGCCAAGCCCTCACTCAAGTTGTACTTTTGTGTTACCAACTCAGATTTCAAATGATGGAGAATAGGGTGCTGGAAAAGTACAGCAGGTCAGGCCTTTTCTGATGAAGGGCTTATGCCTGAAATATCGATTCTCCTGCTCCTCAGATGCTCCCTGACCTGCTGTACTTTTCCAGCACCGCACTCTTGACTCTGACCTCCAGCATTTGCAGCCCTCACTTTCTCCAGGTTTCACATGAAGTTTGGACGGACAAGTGTGGTGTTATGCACTTTGGTAGGAAGAACAGAGGTGTAGACTAATTTTTAAATGAGGAAAGGCTTCGGAAATCCAAAGCACAAAGGGACTTGGGAGGCCTGGTTCAGGATTCTGTTCGAGTTAACAAGCTGGTTCAGTTAGGAAAGCAAACACAATGCTAACATTCATTTCAAGATGGCTAGAATACAAGAGCGGAGATGTACTACTGTATAAGGCTCTGGTCAGACCGCATTTGAAATATTGAGTGTAGTTTTGGACCCCATATCTAAGGAAGTATGTGCCAGTACGGGAAAGAGTCCAGAAGGGGTTCACAAGATTGGGAATGAAGGGCTTATCATATGAGGGGCGGTTGATGACTCTGGGTCTACACTTAATGGAATTCAGAAGAATGAGGGGGAATCTGATTGACACTTACAGAATACTGAGAGGCTGAGATAGAGTGGACATGCAAAAGATGTTTCCACGAATAGGAGAGACTGGGACCCAAGGGCACAGCCTCAGAATGAAGGGACAAGCCTTTAGAACTGAGAGAGCAGGAATTTCTTCAGCCAGAGGGTGGGGAATCTGTGGAACCCATTGCCACAGAAGGCTGTAGAGGCCAAGTCATTGAGTGTATTTGAGACAGAGGTAGATAGGTTCTTCATTAGGAAGGGGATTAAGGGTTACATCTGGAGAAGGCAGGGCAATGGGGTTGAGTGACACATCAGCCATGATCGAACAGTAGAGCAGATGTGATAGGCCGAATGGCTTCCTATATCTTATGTTTTTATGGTCTTATAGAACAGACATAACCATACCGAATCAATGATACCAGCTGAGGGTGGAGAATGTTACCTTTCATTGTCCTTTCTGTCAAGTGTGTATCTTTCTGTCAAGTGTGTATCTGGAGTCAGCTATTACGAGGGGGCATAGCTTTAAATTAAGGGGTGGTAGGTATAGGACAGATGTTAGGGGTAGGTTCTTTACTCAGTGAGTTGAGAGTTCATGGAATGCCCTGCCAGTAGCAGTGGTGGACTCTCCCTCTTTATGGGCATTTAAGCGGGCATTGGATAGGCATATGGAGGATAGTGGGCTAGTGTAGGTTAGGTGGGCTTGGATCGGTGCAACATCGAGGGCCAAAGGGCCTGTACTGCGCTGTATTCTTCTATGTTCTATGTATGTTAATTACATTGAGAGACTGGAATGTGTGTGGGTTTATATTTAAAGTAATTAAACTAAGTTGAGTGGCGGTTTCTGAGACAATTACTTGATTCACATAGGTGTTATTTATCTTTCTGGATTGGGAGGATCCTTATTTTTCCTCCTTGTGCACTGGTATTAAATTGCGTTGAAAAGGTGTCCCTCCCACCAGTATTGTAGCAACGTTCTACTGATAGTTACAAAGGCCAGAACGCAGAAACAGACCTTTCACCAGTCATGGCTTCCAACAGCCAATGTGTGAACACTGATCGAATATAACAAACTATGATTGCAACTGGTTTATCATCTTGAGTCTTTTTGTTAAGAAAGAAAGGATTGAAAAAAGTGTGGGAAAATTCAAATCACCTGGTAACATGATGGGTCAAATGACCTTCTACTGTACTGGAAATATTTTATGTTTCTATGTTTAATATGAAGCCAACTTGCTGTACATTTTCTAAGCAAACAGCCTCTTTACATTGCTCTCTGTTCACATTTATAAGGAGCAGAAAAATCGACATTCCTGATGAAGGGCTTTTGCCTGAAACATCGATTTTCCTGCCCCTCGGATGCTGCCTGACCTGCTGTGCTTTTCCAGCACCACTTTAATCTTGACTCTAATCTCCAACATCTGCAGTACCCGCCTCCGCCTCACATGTATAAGGGCCTATTGGAATGGTGATCTGTTCCCATCTCTTTGTTGTAGCTTTGCAATATGAAAGCTACACGTTATATACCCAGTTATATTGTTGCAAATTCCATTCTACTTAAGTTTATTCCTGAACATTTTATCTTAATTGTTTAGTTTCAAAACGGATCTGTTACGCTGTTAGCCATGCTACAAATTCCGTTCACAGCTACTGGGTTGCCTCCAGGCCAGAGGAGAAATACTTTGAAGCCAATTGACAAGCGCAGGACATTTTATATTTAGAAAACGTATGATACAATAAGATAGCACGACCTGTGTCAGGTGCTGTCATAGAGTCATAGAGACGTACAGCATGGAAATAGACCCTTCAGTCCAACTCATCCATGCCAACCAGACATCCTAAGTTAATCTAGTCCCACTTGCCAGCATTTGGCCCATCTCCCTCTAAACCCTTCCTACTCATACACTCATCCAGATACCTTTTAAATGCTGTAATTGTACCAACCTCCACCACTTCCTCTGGCAGCTCATCCCATACATGCATCAAGGTCTGTGTGAAAAAAATCCCCCTTAGGTCGCTTTTAAATCTTTCCCCTCTCACCTTAAACATATGCTCTCCAATTTTGGGCTTCTCTACCTAGGGAAAAGACCATGGCTATTCACTCTATCCGTGCCCCTCATGATTTTATAAACTTCTGTAAGGTCACCCCTCAGCTTTCAACACTCCAAGGTAAGTAGCCCCAGCCTTTTCGGCCTCTACCTGTAGCTCAAACCCTCCACCCTTGGCAATATCCTTGTAAATCTTTCCTGAACTCTTTCCAGTTTCACAACACCTTTCCTACAGCATGCGTCATGAGATGGAAGCAGTTCCTTCAGTTGTGGCCATGTAGTTCAATGCACAGCTATATTCATCCATCAGATCCTGCAAAAGAAAAAGCCCCTCAAAACATTGTTTTCAATGTTTAGAAAATAACATTCATGGCTTTTATTCTTTTAAAAAATTTAGTCTAATTTCTCCTGCCAAAGTCAGTGACTCCTATCCATTTATAGAATCCCTACAGTGTGGAAACAGGCCATTTGGCCCAAGTCCACACCGACCCTCTGAAGAGTATCCCACCCTGACCCATCCCCCTATCCTATTACTCTACATTTCCCCTGACTAATATACCTAACCTACACATGCCTGAACACTACTGGGCAATTTAGCATGGCCAATTCACCTAACCTGTACATCTTTGGATTGTGGAGGGAAACCCACGCAGACATGGGGAAAATGTGCAAACTCCACACAGTCACCCGAGGCTAGAATCGACCCCAGGTCCCTGGAGCTGTGAGGCAGCAGTGCTAACTACTGAACCACCATGCCACCCATCAAGCCCGCATTAGGGTAGTACAGTGTTCGGGTTATAAAGTTATGTGCCCAAGAAAGGAGACTTCCTGGAGGCTGACCTTCACTCAGTGCCAACTGCCTCCCTCTTCCCAATTCAGGTGGGCATTGTGCCAGTGGGATCTATCCAAAGACTGGGTTGTAAAATCACCCGGGATTCAAATGACAATTTGAGGGGTGGGATAAAGGGGTCGGCGATTACATTTTCTGCAACATACCAGCTCCCAGCTGAAGGTCCAGTCCCCACTCCCCCCCAAACTATGTATAAATTATTAACTAGGAAGAGACAACACTGTAATCCCAATATTCTTCCCTTACTTGCAAAAATCAATGTGTTTTGAAAAGGAAAATATATCTTTTTATTAACACCTTCAATACACAAAGCAGCAGCAAGATTTTGGAAGTTTAAAGAGGATTACATATTCATGCAATCCTCCTGAAAGTCCATCGGTATGTCACATACAATATGCAATCGAGGAAAAATTACAAGTGGAGAGAATAGTAAGGACACTAGTACAAATTATATATTTGGTCATTTGTCTTGGCTCAGGAGAAAGCATGTATTTACAAACCCAATAAGGAAGGCATTTTCACTCTGCAAGTCTATATGGATTCACCAGCTATATGTCATGGTAAGTAATGGATAATCTTGAATGGATTGATTTTTACCATGTTATGAAGTTACTTGCTTGTATTCATATAATTGGAGTACTGGTGAATGCTGAAATACTGCATTCTCTATTTTTAAAAAAATGTATAGATGTTACTGTCCAGTTGGCTGTTGTCCCTGGTCATTGTTCACAGGTTGACTTGGTTCTTCCCTAATTCTTGGAGTAAAAGCTCTGTTATTTGAAGACAGTTCTGATCAGACGACACCCCTGATCGATACTTCTACTGCCCACCCAGGATGATTTGGAAGGGTGATGTATTGTAAAAGATAATTGTCTGAAAGGGTTTTTTTAAAGGCTGAATTAAGTTAGTTCCTCCCAATTGGAGCATGTCATAAGGAATTGGGAGGGGGCAAGTAGTGGATCTTGAATGAGACAAACATACCATCCAAGTCTCCTCATTGGTATGGCCGACATCGTTATCGAGACAATGTAATGTGTACTTGATTGTTATCATGCAATAAGCAATATCTTTAAACTCGCCTCAGTGAACTACCAGGTGGTTATCTCTAAAGCATGAGACAATGCAGACCCTCTCAATTCCAACCTAAAAGGATGATGTGCCAGCTGATCTACCTTATAATCACAGGAGTCTAGTTAGTGGGGACAAAGTGAGGCCAGGAGTGGTCAATTGAAGATTTAGTTTAGCAGCACCATTACAACAGCGACATTGCTAACAATACGGAAATGAAGGGTTATTCAGACTGGTTTACAGTGAACCAGTTTCACCACATTCTCTTTGTTAAACATCAAACTTGGAGATATGAAGTCTAGACCTGAGTTTTGGGTCAAGCCTACTATGGAGTAGGTGTGAATTGCACAAATGATTTCTGTCATGGTAAATCCATTCAAGGGGAAGCACTGGATTAGAAACTTTCTGGAGAGCTGAGATACTTCTGAATCAATGCATGAGTCACAGAGGTCACCTGAACGCTGACAGCCATTCTGACAGCATTTCAGCATCCTTTTAGAAAGAAAGTTAGTTCTGGAAGATCCCAAAGTTTTGCTAAGTATTTTGCTAAATAATTTGCTGGAGGGCTTTCCCCCGCCTCCCCATCTCCTTAGCTTCTTTTTTTCTCACAGAGAATTGGACAGACCTGTCAAATTTTCCTTATAGACTGCTCCTACTTTATAGGAGAAAGTCAGGACTGCAGATGCTGGAGATCAGAGCTGAAAATGTGTTGCTGGAAAAGCGCAGCAGGTCAGGCAGCATCCAAGGAGCAGGAGAATCGACGTTTCGGGCATGAGCCCTTCTTCAGGAAGAAGGGCTCATGCCCGAAACGTCGATTCTCCTGCTCCTTTGATGTTGCCTGACCTGCTGCGCTTTTCCAGCAACACATTTTCAGCTCCTACTTTATACCAAACCAGCCACAATTCTGTCGCAGTTTTCTATTGTTTCTCTAAAAGCTGTGAAATTTGTACATTTCCTGTAGGGTCTGACTGTTCACAAATTTACCACAACGTTGTGACAGCTTCGGCAGCGGAAAATAGATGTGAAAAGTCTATCACTGTGAAGGCTTTGGTCAGCTCTGAGCAGAACTTTCACATGGAGTGATTGTTGCTGCATGGAAGTTTAGCAGAAACAGACCCAAACCTAGAGAAACAAAACCAGGAAGAGCTGGAGGAACTCAGCAGGTCTGGCAGCATCTGTGCAGCAAGAAAGCAGAGTTTACATTTCGGGTCCAATGACTCTTCTTTAGAAGTCTAGATCTGAAACAGTAACTGTGTTTTCTCTCCACAGTTGCTGCCTAGACCTGCTGAGTTTGACTAGCAATTTCAGTTTTCGTTTCAGATTTCTAGCATCCATAGATCTTGTTTTTTTTCCCCAATTCACTTATGCACTGTACTGAAGGCAATTAAAGATTGAAATGGGTACTGTTTAAAAGGTCATGAATTCATTAATTACAAACTGAAACACTTACCTGGGTACAGTGAGATACACAAGCCATGGATGTTGACTATAAAGCTGGCAATCAGGATTACAGTCAGGTAGTTGCTATCAGTCAGTACAGGGACAATTTTAACATGCAGATGTTATCAAGTCAGCTGCTGATTGAATGACTTTCCTCTTTTTAAATTAAGTTAGCTTTTTCACAGTCCTGAGACTATTCCATTATGTATAAACAAACCCTCCAGAAATCAAATTTAAATTTAACATTAACACAAATGATTGACAGTGACTAAAAAACACAAAAGCTGCATTTTGCTTCATTTTGAAGATTGTGTGGAGTGGGTGGCCTGAAAGGCTGCAAACAGGCATTCTTGGGTAACTGATTTGATGTTCAGTATTAAACAAGGCTGTGAAATAGCACTGACAAGTTTTAGCCTCTAGCCATTTTCACTGATAAGGCTTTAGGTTCAACAAGGTTCAATTCCTTTGAAATTGCCATCCTCAAAGTCACTGAAGCGCTCAAAGACTATTTGAGCTTCCATGTTAAAAGGGCACAAGATAAAGGCAGGCACAACCTTCAGAGGGTAACAAGTATCCTTTGCTCCTGATCTTAAGTCAGTGCTAAGATTATACAAGACAATAACAGCTTGTCAATTAGGATGTGGCAATTTTCATTAGATGTGATTCAATTATTTACCTTTCTGATATTACAATAAAATATACTTTCTTAATCCTCGACATTTCTTTCTGAGGGAGTAAACTGCAATATTTGTTTTTTTCAGGTGTGCTAGCTCTATGCTTACATAGCGGATGAGATTTTTGTGGTTGACGTTGTATATACAGACTTTCAAAAAGCATTTGATGAATTCTAACAGACTTGTTTGCCAATTTTAAGCTCATGGAATTAGCGGGTCAGTAGCTGTGTGGTGAAGGGACAGAAAGCAAAGATTAATGGTGATTGGTTGTTTTCGGGCTGGAGTACATATGCAATGCTGCCTTCCCCTCTCGTATTCTGACCACTGCTTTTGTTGATATATATGAGTGAGCTGGACTTGGGTGTACACAGCATAAATTCAGTTTGCAGATGGAGATCAGACACATGTCAGATGAAACTTAATGCACAGGAGTGAGAAGTGGCATATGCAAGAACATTGAATAGCAGTGATATAAACCAGACAGTACAATTTTAAAGACAGAGGTAGAGGAGTAAATAAACCCAGGGGTTAACTGACACCAGCCTTTGACCATGGCAGGACAAGTTAAGAAATTAGTTAAATAGGCAGGCTGGATTTTTTGGCATTAATCGTAAATGTATCGCGAACAAGGGCAAGAAAAATGTTATGATATACTAAATGCACTGCAACTCAACAGGCCTCCCACCACGGTAACAACATTAGGAGGCAATGGCCTAGCGGCAATATCACTAGACTATCACTACAGAGACCCAGACAATGTTCTGGGGACCCAGCTATGAATCTCGCCATAGCAGCTGTTGGAATTTGAATTCAATAAAATAAAATCTGGCATTAACGTATGGGAAATAAATGCTGACCTTGCTAGTAATGCCCTGTGAAAACGTCTTTCAAAAATCCTTTAGCACTAGATCCTAAGTGGATTATGTGGCCGATGATGACCATCATGAAGCGATTGCTGGGGGGAGAACCCACCTGGTTCACTAATATCCTTTAGGAAGGAAATGGTCATTCTTATCTGGTCTGGCCTAGATGTAACTCTTAACAGTTCTCTGGGTAATTTGGGATGGGTGATAAACGCTAGCCTAGCTACTGACGCCCACATCCCATGAATGAATAAAATCAAAACAAACAAACTCCTGACTTCTGACATTGAGAAAGACAAGGGCAACAAATGCGTGTGGACACCAGACAGTTCACCTCCAAGTCACACACTGTCCTGTCTGGAAATACGTTGTTCAGTCTTTACACTGTCACTGAGTCAAACACCTGGAATTCCTACTCTAACTGCAGGATGGGTTTACCTCCATTATAGGGGCTGCTGTGGTTCAAGAAGACAGCTCACCATCCCCCTCTCAAGCAGATTAAAATTGGGTATGGGCAATAAATGCTGACCTTGCTAGTAATGCTCACATCCTGTGAAAAATTCTTTCAAAAATCCTTTAGCACTAGACCCTATGTGGATTATGCGACCAAATGTGGACATTACTCTTTAGGAAGGATGTCAAATCCTTAGATAGTGTGCAAAGGAGACTTCCCAGGGTGATGTCATGGATAAATGAATTAAATTATGTGGAAAGGCTAGAGAAACTGCAGTCGTTGCTTTTAGTATAGCAAAGCTAATGAAAGATTTGTTGTAGGAGCTCAAGAGCATGAAGGATTTTCAGAGATGAAATAAGGAGAAATGGCAAGTAACCCGAAGACACAGAATTAAGGAAATTGGGAAAACAGCACAGAAGCCATGAGGAAGCCTTTAATACCTAAAATGTTGTTACAATCTGCAACATTTTTGCTCAAAAATACCTTCCAGATGGTACCCTTGAAGCGTAAAGAATTGGGCAAGACTGCGGGACCTCTGAATTTTGAAACAGAAGCAGAGTTAGACCATTCGGCCGCTTGAGTTTGGTTTGCCTTTCCGTAAGATCATGGCTGATTGACTGTGTTTCAAGTTTCACATTCCCATCTATCCCTGATAACTTTTGATTCTCCTACCTAATAAGAAAGTATCTACCTCTGTCTTAAAATATTCACCAACTTCATCACCTGAGGCAGGGAGTTCCATTCAAAGTGACAGTATGGTCAGGATAGGCCAAATAGCCTGCAGTGCTGTATCATTCTGTGATGTTCTGTGCTATGCATTTAATTTGCTGGAGTATTAGAGATAGGATCAGAAGAGCTGCAATCAGGTAAGCATTTGTTAAACCTAGAGTATATATGACACTTGCCTTTATTATTAAACTTTTCCTCTTCTGATGAATTCTTTGGTTTAAAAGATGCTTAACTATGTTGTGTATTTTGTAATTTTCTGCAGAACACTGAGTACATAATGCAGAGACGTCAGGGCACAGAGGGAGTTCCGACTTGTTGGAGTTCCCACCTCTTGGCTAAGAATTGAATTGGGCTCCTAGGGCCGCAGCTTCAAGCATAAAGGCTCTCCAATATCGTGAACAAGCTGACTATTCTGGAGGGGCGTGGAAAAGGACATGTGTTTCCATCTGGTCTACAAGGGTGAACTGAGTCTGAGGAGAAAGTGAGGTCTGCAGATGCTGGAGATCAAAGTTGAAACTTTATTGCTGGAACAGCACAGCAGGTCAGGCAGCATCCAGGGAACAGGAGATTCGACGTTTCGGGCACAGGCCCTTCGTCGAATCTCCTGTTCCCTGGATGCTGCCTGACCTGCTGTGCTGTTCCAGCAATAAAGTTTGAACTGAGTCTGACTGCTACAAATTAGTGATTTCATTGATAAAGAACATCAACGGGATCTTTGTAATCCAGAGCTTTTCATTGGGTTTCTGTTTAGTATTATGTAAAATAGAATGGAAAGCTTTCTGGATGTTCTAGGCAGTGCCTTCAAGAGCTGCACTTACCTATACATGACACCCTCTGCATTCAACACCATGAAGCCTCCAGTCATTTTGAAGGTATGCAGTATTATGGGTGGCACAGTGGCTAGCACTGCTGCCTCACAGCGCCAGGGACCTGGGTTTGGTTCCAGCCTTGGGTGAGGTTCCAGCCTTGGGTGATTGTCCACGAGGAGTTTGCACATTCTCCCCGTGACCGCATGGGTTTCCTCCCTCAGTCCAAATTATGCAGATTAGTTGGGTTAGCCATGGGAAATGCAGGGATAGGGTGGGATGCTGTTTGGAGGGTCAGGATGGGCTGAATGGCCTGCATCCACACTGTAAGGATTCTACAATTCAGTATAATCACTTCTACTCTCCCTTTTCTGACTTCTCAAACACTGAAACAACTTTGTACCTTGTTCAGACCCTCTAGCCATTGCCTGAAGACCATCAACCCACTTGGTACATAAGCAACAGAGGGAGATGGAATCCAGTTTAAAACACTCTCATGAGAATACAAATTAGTAGTGAACTCTTTGCAATGCAATCTTTTGGCAATGTGCCATCAACATGGGAGCAGGCGGAAAATATGACATGAAAGTTGGCAGCAGGGTTCGCAAAGGCAGATGTAGCTGGCAAAGAGAGGGACTCAATTTTACTTTCAAATGCATGTACTGGTCCTAAACAGGGCTGTAAAGAACAGGCAAATCCTTAAAAGGGCAGACTGTGATGAAATTATAGAGAAGCAAGATGTGTTAAATAGATACTTCACAGATGCCTTCACAAATAAAAACTTATTAAATTCCAGATTTAGCTATTTTGGCTCAGCAATCTATGGTACAAATATCCACCTGTAATTCATTTGCCTACAGAGCTGGAGGGATAAGCAAATGAAAAAGGATAGATGATATGTGACAGTTTTATCAACACTGTTTCGTATACTTCCCCCACTTTTTCAGAAATTATCATCACGTTTCAGCAGTTTCAATAAAAAAGTAAATTTGAATAAAAGCCTCGAAGGGAAACAAGGCCCATGGGGAAAGGGCAAGGGAGAAGGACGACTTCAAAAGGCTGGAAGAAATGCAATGAGCTGAATGGTCTCCTTCCATGCTGTCCCACTGCCTCCTTTTATGTCAAAATGGATTAACCCTTAGTTGTGCAGTTTAGATTAGATTAGATTAGATTACTTACAGCGTGGAAACAGGCCCTTCGGCCCAACAAGTCCACACCACCCTGCCGAAGCGCAACCCACCCATACCCCTACATTTACCCCTTACCTAACACTACGGGCAATTTAGCGTGGCCAATTCACCTGACCTGCACATCTTTAGACTGTGGGAGGAAACCGGAGCACCCGGAGGAAACCCACGCAGACACGGGGAGAAAGTGCAAACTCCACACAGTCAGCCGCCTGAGGCGGGAATTGAACCCGGATCTCAGGCGCTGTGAGGCAGCAGTGCTAACTACTGTGCCACCGTCACAGTGTGTGCGCAAGCACATAAATCAGTTGTATCTTGCACAGTTTTCCAGCTTTTGTTACAATAATGTACATACAAACCAACAGCAGGAGAAGTCAGCTCTTCTACAAAGTGATCTTTTACATCCATCTGATCCTTGCTTTAGCGGCTCCTCAGTCAACACTGCAGATACCCCTCAGCACTGCACAAAGGCAGTTAAGATTCAAGGTTCACAGTCTAGCGTGAGCTTCAAAAGGTCACCTGAAATAACCCGAGGGAAATGAACGTGACGTGGTTCTCACGCGACAACACTCAGAGTTGGGGCAAGTGACTGATGAGATGCCTCCCCCTCCCCTGCAGCCTGTTCACAAAGGGTTTGGTTGATGTGGTACAAAAGGCAAGTCAATCTCAGCATGAAGCAGTGTGCAGAGGGGTACCGGGAGGGAGGGTGTGAGTGAGACAATGGGATAAGTCTTTGCTAGTGAACAGCACTGAGAATCAGCATCAGAGAGAGGCAGCAGAGAGATGGAGTGAGGGAGGGAGGGCTGTAACTTAAATCCTTCATCTCTAACTTCCCCAGTTGTATATGTGCATCCAATCAATGAGTGAGATTCTTGATGTCTCTGTGTCACCCTTGCATTTCTGATTTCCCTTTATCTCTTCCCCCCCACATCATCTCTCACTGTCCAATATCCCAGCCACCCCCACTCCCAAATGGTGTATCGCCTACTACACCTTTGGGAATTAGAATTTGGTCCAATTATATATTAACACAGTACACATGTTATTAAAATAATATTTGCTCAGGCCACCATGAATTTGCGAACTGTCCGGATAATTATATGAGATGGATGTCCCTGGTCATTTGGAAAAGACAGAATCCCAGCCTAAGGGGTTAAAGCCCAGAGAATCGCAGGTAAGTCATAAGTTAAACAATGATGCTAGAAACAATGATAAACATATCCACTTCATTGCACAGCATTCCTAAACAGAAAAACACAGGGGATTGAGAGGACCATGGAACTGTTACTGGGCAGAAGTGAAGGCCTCAGGAGCAAGCAGCAGGACAACCAGACAAAATTATATTCTCACATCTCTCAAAGGTGGGACTGGAACCACAATTATCTGAGATGACATTACTGAGCCTAGGTTGACCCAACTGGTATTCAGCAAACACTAGTACAGGTCAGAAAATTGTTTGGCGAGGTCAGTCAGGGATAGAGCTCCTCATTCCCAAGCCTATTAAGTTACTTCAATTGCCCAATAAATTTTGTACATTCCAAATTAAAGCTGTTGTTTCAAAATGGTATCTTTTTGTTTTGAGGTCCTGACAGAACAGTTGGACATCTGAAGTGCAATAGGAAATGCATTGCAGGCACATCTTTAAGATCCAATGCAAAAATCCCAAAGAATGCTAATGCATGATATTGAAAACATTGGGTGGCACCAAATTGATAAGCCATTCAGAAGGTTAAGGACAGTTATTAAGAGAGGATTGTCAAACAGTACATACCAGTGTCCAGTGGGAGGCACGAAATAGACACAACAGTGTACTCTCGTATCAGGAATTCGCTTCTTCCGGTTAATATTAATCTCTTCCCTCAGGTACTTCTCATACTGTTCATTAATGTATTTCACAATTGGCTCCCAGCTGTAACACAGGATTCTTTGATTACAAACGTCTCTAGGTTCAGTCGCGAGTCACGGTTCCTCAGGACCTCATCTGGAAAGGTGACTAAATCACTCCTCAGCTCTGACTAAATCACCTCAGTGTTTGTTTGGAAGTTGTTCATACAATGACTGAAATCAAACCGTCAATAATGTTTCGAATCATCAATTCACAAATTATATCTTCTGGACCTCCTACTCTCTTTCCCTGTCTGTGCAGCTGGGATGCTATGGGAAAGGCAGCAGTTACTAATCTATCCAGCTTCTCAGAGCGATACTTTCCTTAATGCTTATCTGGCAGACAAATGCTCAAAAGTTTTACTCTGGGGTTTTAGGCTGAAAGTGATAATCTGATTAGATGACAGACTTGCAGATCAGGCATTTAAGACAGTTCATCCTTTGATATCAGTCAGCGAGCCCTGATGGCCACATCCTGTGTGCCATTTCCTAGCTTTCTCTCTCTCATAATTGCTAGGAACACTAACATTGCATTAAGAAAGGCTACTCTCTAACATGAACAGTTTGCATTTCAAGAGACTAAGAAGGTTATTTTGCAACAGAACCAGTAATCAACACAAGTGCAACACTTCCATTACTTAAAACATTACAATTCACTCCGGACCATGCAACTTCATTGAAGTACTTTACCCGTGACTAGACAGCATCAGTTTAAAGTGATTAGTAGAAGGGTTATAGGGGACATGAAGAGAAGTCTTTACTCCATCCAGAGAGTGGAGTCTGGAACGCACTGCTTGAAAGGGTGTGAGAGGCAGAAACTCCCACCTCACGCAAGGTGTCTGGATGGGGACCGAAGATTCTGTTTCCATACTCTATGTGCACCTGCACTGCTGTCACATGCAGGGCTCCTGACTAACTGCTGGACAGTAGGACTATGTGGGGTAGCTCATTTCTCAGCTGTTCCGGGCAGAATGAGCTGAGAGTGACTTCCTTCTGTGCCACAAGTATTTTATGATTCATCACTTCACTCAGAAGAGTGTTTCTTTCATCCCTGAGAAGGTCCATGGTTGGAATGGAAATTGTTTCTATTGGATAAGGCAGATTGATGTTTGGCTTCAGTGGTTAACCTGTCCTTTGGAGAGGTTGGAGGAGGCAGGACTTGTTTGTCCTTTACAGGCAGGTGAATTCTGAACAATGATTGGGGTGGTGTAAAGTGATGGATCTAGTGGCACTGAACTGAGAGACCCAGGTTCAAGTCCCACCTGCTCTAGAGTTTTGTAATGATATCTCTGAACAGGTTGGTGAGACGAATACGTTAAATAAAAACTAAGTGCTGAATTGCTACAATTAATAAATCACTGGAGAGCACTTGAAATCTTTTAAACAGACAAAGTCTCATTCCACTTATGTGTTTGGTCCATATCTCTCCATATCTATCCCATCCATGTACCTGTCCAAATGTTTCTTAAATGACAAAATTGTACTTGCTTCCACCACTCCCTCTGGCAGCCTGTTCCAGACACTCACCACCCTCTGTGTGAAATAATTGTCCCCCAGGACTCTTATGTATCTCTCCCCTCTCACCTTAAACCTATGCCCTCTGGTATTAAACATCCCCCCTCCCCTGACAAACTAACAGAGTGGTTGATGGAAATAGTCAACATACCAGTTCTCGTTATTTATCTGATCACCAAATCCTGGCGTGTCTATAACTGTCAGATTCATTTTTACTCCTTTTTCTTCAATGACTAGATGAAAAATAATTAAAAACAAATACATCAGGAAGGTCAGACAGGTGAATTATACATTACAAGCTGAAAAGCAATGGTGTAATATATACAGTGAAGAAAATCCAGTGTTTCATATCCATTTCTAACTAGTCTCAAGAACATCACATGTATATTAAATATGATAGCGCATTTCTGCATTGCTCTTGTAAAATCATTAGTTAGGAGCAAACGTTTGGAGCTTTAAAGTCATCGGTGCAGACTTTACTATGATAATCAAAGTGGAACTGTCAGCATTCATTTACATTTCGGTACTGAAACTGACTTTGGAGTTTTCATATGTAGAATTTTGCATGAAAATCCACGTTAATGTCAGGGTGCACTCTAGATGTTCCAACAGTCTGCAATCTCTACTGTAACCACGCTTTTGCAAGAATCTTTACTCTACTTTATGCTGCTTCTCTCACTGTCAAAAGCCATGAGAAAGTATCACGTTGTTGGATGAGGCGTTATCTGAAAGCTTAGCAGTGTAATAACTTCACATTATCTTCTGTCCACTCTCTCTGACCCTGAGAAACAGACTTTATATTTACAGAATGTAAAATTTCTCTATAACATTTCAAAACTCATGCAAGATTATTTATGTGAGGGATATTGATGCTGAGCTAGAGAACACTTTTCTTCTGTTTCAATCCCCTGGGGATGCCTTTCCAAAGCTGGTATGGTAAGCTTCAATGTTGGCTATACTGTGTTCGTCATAACATGGTACAGCCCCATCCACAGGAATGAACCCACTGCCACATCAAAGTAGCAGCTTTCTGTTGTTATCCTGTGGCTTTATGAAAAGTGTGAAGGGCCGAAGAGTGACCTTATAGACATCTATAACATCATGAGGGGCGTAGATAAATAGATAGCCAACAGTTTTTCCCCAGGGTAGTGGGGGGGGGGGGGGGGGTTAAACCAGAGGGCATTGGTTTAAGGTGAGAGGGGAGTTTTACAAAAGGGTCCAGGGGGTAATAATATTTTCACACAGAGGGTGCTGAGTGTCTGGAACATGGAGGCGAGTATAATTTTGTCATTTAAGAAACATTTGGACAGGTATATGGATGGGATAGCCATGAAGAGGTATGGATCAAATGCAGGAAAATGAGATGAGATTAAGTGGATGGCATGGACAAGTTAGGCTGACTTGAACCACGCTGTAAACTTCCATGACTCTATGCTAAGGGATTGCATTCACTAGAAACCTATTTCATGTAAGGGCAATTACAGTCAATAATTTAAGAAGAAATATCCTGTCACTCATGGTTGGTTTGTCAGTCATGGCTGATTCCAACTCCGTTCTCTGAACTAATAACTAAGTGTCTAGTCTATTTCGTCATCCAACTCTCCCCGAACTCCATCCCACCTGTTTCTTGTATAGTTCCATTTCTCGAATTAATTAACATATGAAAACATTTACAAGTTGTCAAGTTAATGCATAATTATTGAAAATTATATGAAAATCAAATTCCTCCTCAAACTTTAAACTAAACAGAACATCCAAAAGTACGTCTTGTCCAGCAACCCCCTTCAATAAACTAGCAGCACAATGTAGCTAACTGTTAAATAGTAGGTCTCATATATACCTTCATTTCCCCCAGTCTTGACAAAGACAAACACACTCCACGTTCACCTTTCATCTCCCACCCTCCATAGCCCTCAGGCTCATCCAAAACTCTTCTGGTGAGACCTAATCCCCTTTACTCATCAACCCTGCACTTACTAAAATATATTGGCTTGACATTCCGAGACTGAAAAGCATCCAAGATTCAGGCAGGATCGGAAAATAATGGACTTGTGTGTAACCTGTTAAGTGTGTTTAAGTTTCAAGCTTTTCTTGACCTCTCTTGTTCTAGTGTATCTGTTCAAGTTGTTAACCTCCCAAGTATAAATGTAAGAGGAACATTTTGAACATATTAATAATGAACAAGAATGGATCAATTTCAGCTCTTGGTTAAGACCTTGTTATTGGGGATTTTAACTATGCATCTTACCAATGAACAGTTAACCATTGGTGTTGAAGATTAAATATTTTTATCAGAGGTTTTAATTTGAATTTGAGAAGTATCCTTTGAATCAGAGCCTGGCCACTGAATGTGTAAACAGATCACTCTAGCAATGAAAGTCCTAGTTTAATTCTAGCTTCAGTTTTGTTGAGGGCAGAGGTCATACACATGGGACAAACAACTCCATTGTTCCTTGACAAACCTTCTGAGAGTTATCATGATGTACACAGATAATATATATTCTTTCAAATACATTACTCATCTATCTGTCTTCATGCTTGATGGATTGCTTTATGTTATCCAGCGTAATCACAAAGTAACTACCCAGGAGTGACTTTTGACACAGGCGGGCTGGAGGGTTAAGTGTTTGCCATGGAATCAAATGAGTCAACTTAAGGCAGAACATAATTAAAGTTGAGGTAAATTTTCAGAAAGCATTTTAATATTTGTTTGCAGAAGCTAGCAGTAGGTGACCTACAGTATGGTTTTACAGTTTTTGCTGCACAAAGTAAATTTTCTATTGAACAATCAAGATAGCGATTCCCGGTTCAAAGATCAAATTGTATTGGAATTGTATCAGGATCTCAAAATGCACCATATTACTAAACATGGAAGAAGTAACCCGTGTTTATGTCACACATTCTTATTTGAACAATTACTGAACCGCAGTTTATGTGCAGTCAATGTTGTAATATAGGAAACACAGCAGCTCAAGCACTCCTGTAAATCCTGATTGGATTAATGGCCAAATAATCTGTTCTTAGTAATTGCCGATTGAGGGATAAATGTGCTGAGACTTTTTGCACCAATGTAAGTGGCCAGATTTGACTTTGGCTTAAAATCCTCTAATGGGCAATAAATACTGGCCCAGCCAGCGACACCCACATCCCATAAGTGAATAATTTTTTAAAAATGCCTCTAACAATACAGCTCCCCTTCCATTCTGACTGGGAGTGTCAGAATAAATGATGTGTTTCAGTCTGTGAATGAGACAGGTGCACAGTGGAGTACATACAAACACACATTACGCACCCACACAGAATCATGTAGCACAGAAACAGACGCTTCAGTCCAACCAGTCCATGCCAAATATAATCTCAGACTAAACCAGTTCCACCTGCCTGCTATTGGCCCATATCCCTCCAAATCTTTCCTATTCGTGTACTTATCCAAAAGTCTTTTGAACATTGCAACTGTGCCACATCCACCACTTCCTCAGCAAGTTCATTCCACACATGAACCACTCTGTGTAAAAAAAATTGCCCCCTCTCTTCTCATCTTAAAAATATGCCCCCTTGTCTTAAAATCCCCTATCTTAGGAAAAAGACACCTACCATTTACCCTATCTCTACTCCTGTAGTAAACCTCTATAAGGTCACCTCTCAACCTCCTACGATCCAGTTAAAAAGTCCCAGTGGATCCAGCCTTTCTTTATAATTCAAATAACCCAGCAACATCCTGGTTAATGTCTTCTGAACCCTCACCAGCTGAACAATATCTTTCCTATAACAGGGCGACCAGAACTGAACACAGTATTCCAGAAGAGGCCTCACCAAAGTCCTGTACAACCTCAACATGACATCCCAACTCTTATACTCAAAGGATATACACAAGCACACACACATACACACTCATGAGCCACACATACACCTACTAATGCACATGCATACATCCATATGTGGGCATGCAAGCTCACACATGCACACAAATGCTGACACAAACACACAAACACCTCCGCCCCCCCCCCCATTGGCATCCTTCTTCTGCTGCTACCCTCCACCAATAATACTTTCATTTCAATAGTAGGTCTTTAAAAATAGCATGAAACAACATTCCCTTCCATCTTTCCTTGCTGTCTCATGACCTCTTCACTCAATGTTCAATACCTGTACGAACTTTCCACGTTTTGCCAGTTCTACACTTGAGGGAGCCATGCTCTGTGAAACCAGTGCTGGTCCACCGAAGGAGCATGGAAGGGCGAGGACAGGTGGTGAGCTTCATAGCCAATACACTCAGAAACATTTTGTAAAGGACAGCCCAGTCATGCAGTCAACTGGGACATGTAGTCAACCACAAGTTGTTCTACAAGGAGATATTGAGGATTCCGATACAATTTGGAGATGCTATTATTGTGATGTTCTTATCAGTGTTAAATTTGAATCAGTGGGGAATGGAATACATTTCTAACTTTACTGAGACCTAGCACCACCCTGTCGCTGTTATCCATGGCAGGGACAGTGCTCTCTGCTTTATTTTATTGCAGCCTTTACCATTTATTTCAAGTTGTATGCTCCTGTTGGCAAGATCTGGGCAGAAGGTGAGATTTGGTTTGGAGTAAATTCTGTATAAATACAACTGTATGTGTCCAGCTGCTGAGAGTTGTGGATTGGTAAAGGCAGTTCTAACCCACCATTAAATCCTTCTGACAATTTCTTGAAGTAATATGTATTCTTAAACGTTCAATGCAACTTAAGTTATTTCAGGCTCAGAACTATTCTTCACGGGAACAATGACTGGGGAGCCATTAACTATAAACATGTCTATTCCCGTGCCTGCATTCAATGGTGTTACCATCACTGCACTCCCCACTGTCAACATCCTGTAGGTTAGCACTGACCAGAAACTGAACTGGACTAGCCATATACACACAGTGGCCATAACAGCAGGCCAGAGCTGGGAATACTGCATTGAATAATACACCTCCTGACTCCCCAAAGCCTGTCCACAATCTACAAGGCACAAGTCAGGAATGTGATGGAATACTCCCCACTTGTCTAATGAATGCAGCTTCAACAATACTCAAGAAGCTTGACACCATTCACGACATAGCAGCCCGCTTGATTTGCAACGCATTCAAAAGCATCCATGCCCTCCACCACCGACACTTAGTAGCAGCAGTGTGTACCATTTACAAGGTGCACTGCAGAAATTCTTAGACCAAAGATCCTTAGGCAACACCTTCTACCAGTGAGGACCACTACCAACTAGATGGATGAGCGCAACAAATACACAACCCCCATGGACGTTCCCCTCTAAGCCACTCACCATCCTGACTTGGAAATATATCTCCACCCCTTCATTGTAATTGGGTCAAGATTCTGGAATTCCCTCCCTAAGGGCATTGTGGGTCAACCCACATCAGGTGGACTGCAGCGATTCAAGGAGGTACCACACACCCACCTTCTGAAGGGCAATTAGGGATGGTCTATCAATGTCGGCCAAGCTGGCAATGTCCCACGTCCCATGAGTGAACAAAAATAAGAAAGATAGCGTGTTCATAAATATTTCCCTTATTTAACTGAAATGTATCTTTTATACACATTCAGCACGTGAAAATTGTGAGGACGTATGTATTTTTCATCTTATGTTTCAAACTGAATTTGCAAGGGTGGGGGGTACCAAAATAAATGCATTGGACATGAGCCGATGTTGGTCATTCAGCTCGCCCTGCCATTCAACCAGATCACAGCTGATCTGATCAGCCGGAACTCCACTTTCCTGCCTTTTCCCAATAACCCTTGATTGCCTCCCTGGTAAAAAAAAAGTCTCTCTCAGCCATGAATATACTCAACAGCCCATGCTCGTTAGCTCTTTGCAGTGAATAACTCTTCAACTCACTATCTTCTGAGAGAAAAAATATCTTCCTCATGTGCCTTAAATGGGGAAACTTTAATCTGAGATTATGCCTTCTGATCCTGCACTGTCCCAAAGGGGAAACAACTTCTCAACACCTACCCTGTGATGCCCCCAAGGAATCTTATAAAATGGTCACTTGGTATTTTCATCAAAAATATAGACAGTAAACTGTGTGTTATCTGGCATTGTACCGATTGGAATTGGAACAGGAGCTTTAGATAGTCCCCTATCCTTTTTACTGCTTATATGTTTGAAAACACTGCCCACAAAGCTGCCCAAACTTTAAAAGCTCTGATGAAAAGTCATCAGGATTTGAAATGTTTCCTCTCTCTCCATGGATGCCACCTGACCCTCTGATTTTCAGTATATTTTGTTTTCAGCAAGGTTTAAATGCTGCAGCCACTGCTCAGAGAAACTGTCTTCCCCGCTGTTATGACTCTTCTGAACGGACCTCTCGAATTTTAATGCAAAAGCACAGCCGGTCAGGCAGCATCCAAGAAGCAGGCGAATCGAAGTTTCGAGCAGAAGGTCTTTATCAGGATGCAGAGCTTATGCTCGAAACAACGATTCTCCTGCCCCTTGGATGCTGCCTGACCAGCTGTGCTTTTCCAGCACCACACTTTTTGACTCTGCTCTCCAGCATCTGCAGGCCTCACTTTCTCCCTCTCGAATATTAATTTTGATCTCTCTCTCTGCACTGGTAACACTGTATTCTGCGCTGTGCGCTGCTATCCTGATGCACTTTGTACGGGACAATAGACAATAGGTGCAGGAGTAGGCCATTCTGCCCTTCGAGCCAGCACCACCATTCATTATGATCATGGCTGATCATCCTCATTGAGTATCCTGTTCCTGCCTTATCCCCATAACCCTTGATTCCACTATCCTTAAGAGCTCTATCCAACTCTTTCTGAAAGTATCCAGAGACTTGGCCTCCACAGCCCAAAAGCAGCACTTTTCACATTCTCTCGGTACATGGGACAACGATAAATCCATTGTTTAATTGTTCAAACCGACAGCGTGAGGTTTGAAAGTAAAAAGAAGAGTCAAATGGTGGATTTCTGAAACGAAAAAATTCGAAAATCCACAATTTGGCAGAAATTTATCATCCCAGGGAGGAACAACAGCAATAATATGGAATGTGGCACTTGGTAACTTTTTAAAAAATTCACCCATGGGACGTGTGCATGGCTGGCAAATCCCGCATTTACAGCTAATCCCAAACTGGCCAGAGGGCATTTATGAGTCAACCGGATTGCTGTGCCACATGTTGGTCACACTGGTAAGGACAGCAGATTTCCTTCCCTAAAGAGCATTAGTGAATCAAATAGTTTTTTTTACAACAATAGTTAATATGAGGCCAGCTCTTTATTCCAGATTTTTAATAAATTCATATTTCACTATCTGCTAAGGTGGCATTCAAACACATATGTCACAAGTTCCTCATACTTTACTCATTTTTTGTTAAGAACGGAATAGAAAAGTTAAAAATAGGAAACTAGGAGCCAAAGTAGACCAGATTAGAGTGGTTCTGGAAAAGCACAGCAAGTCAGGCTGCATCTGACAAGCAGGAAAAATCAACGTTTCGGGCAAAAGCCCTTCTTTTGCCCAAAACGTCGATTCTCCTGCTCCCTGGATGCTGCCTGACGTGCTGTGCTTTTCCAGCACCACTCTAATCTTGACTCGAATCTTCAGCATCTGCAGTACCTACTTCTGCCAAAGTAGACCATTCAGCCCTCAAGCCTGGTCTGCTGTTCAATACGGTCCTCTATCTCAGTAGCCAGAACATGGTTTCTCCCCATACCCCTGAAAACCATTAAAGGCCAAACCTCTTTCTTGAACATCTTCAAGGATGAGTTAAGCCTTTCACCACTACAAACGCAATGTGCAGATTTCTCACCTGCAGCACTTACACCTTGGGCTACTAGCTTTGTGGCAATAAAAGCATTCTGCAAACAAAACTGATCAAAATAATGCCACATACATACATTTACAGAATAGAAAAGCTGTATTTGAAATTTATGTCATAGCTGTCAGAACCTTGTATTATTAAGCTTCTGAATGACGGTTTCAAAGTCTCATACAAATATTAAAAAGACACACTGACTTCAAAATGAAGAACTAGTGGACAGATTTTATGGCAACACAGCAACTGAATTGTGGCATTTTGCTATGATCTCTTGCACGAGCAAATTCATTCTTGATGAAATTGCACTCAGCAAACAGTCAAAATGTAAAATCTCCCGATATGGATAAGGCTTGGCTTTTGATGGTGATTCAGTTGGTGTGCTGAGTCACACAGTAAGGTCTTAGATCATTGAGTACATCCAAAGCTGAAATAGAAACATTTTTATTCAGTAAGGCATTCAAGGGTTATGAGGAAAAGGCAGGAAGGTGCAGTTGAGGATTATCAGATCAGTCATGGCCTCATCGAGCAGCAGACTCGATAGGCTGAATAGCCCACATCTACTCCTATGTTGCAAAACTACCGTGATTCAACATCATTGTGTTATGGACTAGTCCAGACCACTCAAAACATTCTTCAGCAGGTAGCCCAGGCCATAACTTTGTTAATTGTTTCGGGTAATTGTACAGTGAAAATTACTTGGAGTAAGTTAGCTAGGTTGACTACCAGGTTTAAAGCAGACAAAAATTTATTCACCAAATGATGGAATGAAACAGAAAGAACAGAATACAGAACACCTGCAGATCTCAGTCTATCCAAACTAGACTTAATTATACTGTTCCGAAGATATGCAACAGTCCCAATAAACAAACCCCTTAAACACAGAGTAATAATGAAACAGAGGCGTACAGCTCGAGATTGGAAGAGTAGAAGAAGAGAGAGAGAAGCTCCAGTCTCAACTGACTGACGTCAGCAGCCTTTCTTCACACACACACCACTGCGGAACTGATTAAAAAGAATTCAGCTTCCAGGACTGACCACTTCCCTTTCATTATACAGGTTACTTCTAAAACATGAGGCCTGAAACCTCATTTGTTTACGGATGAACAAAAGGCCTGTCAGTAAACCCTCCCATCTCTATGCCAAACCAGCCGATTCGGAGCCTGGGTGGTTTTATGACCCCTTTGGAAAAAACCCAGGACACAGTATCCTTGGGAAGAAGGAACAGTTTTTAGAAAAAGGACAAACTTTGAGACAATTGCAAAACAAACAACAGTTCTTCACACATACTGGAAAACTCCCTGAGGCAACACAGTTTGGCAACTCTGGAAAATTTGCACAGGGAAATCACTGTACGATTAGTACAATCACCATGGACAACAAGGGGGGAGGGGGTCACAGTCTAATGATATGGGGTAGGCCATTTAGGACAGGGATGAGAGACATTTCTGCACCCAGAGAGTGGGGAGTTTGTGGAATCCTCTGCCACAGAAGCCAAGTCATTGATTGTTTCCCAAGAAGGAGATGGTTCTTAGGACTCAAAGGGATCAAAGAGAGAAAGTGGGAACAAGACACTGAGCTGGATGGTCAGCTATCGTCATATTTAAAGACACAGCGGGCTTGAAGGGGTGTATGGTCTACTCCTGTTCCTATTATCTGTTTCTATGAACAGGGGCCACTGAGACCCACATCAAGAATCACTGAGATTTATAACAGGAAGGACTGAGATCCAGCTCAGGAAAGAGGCTCACTTTTTGCTTTTGAAATTGAGTCTTGATGCCAATGGTGTACAACTGCCAATAGCAGCACTGGGTTAAGGCTCATTATTTTATTCTGATCATGTACAAGCCAAAGCTTCTATCGAGATTCCTGCTCGACCATAAAGGATTTACAGTCAGCATGACCTGCTTCAGAAACTACACCAAAGCACCCGAGACATTTCTGCACAAGCAGACCTTTCAAGTATTTTCTGGTCTTCTGGTGTTGCCTCATGACACAAAATGGGACATTATAAATCTGTGGGAGCTTACTGTGGACAAATTGGTTCTTTCCTACATTTACAACAGCTGCTAGATTTCAGAAGGAACTTGTTGACTGGTAGGCATTTTGTGAGGTCTTGAGGCCATGGAAGGTATTTTAGAAACGTTTAGTCTTTCGCTTTACAAAAACAGCACAATGAGAATCGTGGAATCTCTACAGTGCAGAATGAGACAATTTGACCCATTGAGTCTGCATCCATCCTCCTAACAGCATCTCACCCCTATCCCTGTAGTTTGGCCAATCCACCAAACCTGCACATCTTTGGATTGTGGGAGGAAACTGGAGCACCCAGAGGAAACCCACACAGACACGGGGAGAATGCACAAACTCCACACAGACAGTTGCCCGAGGCTTGAATCGATGCTGGTTCTCTGGCGCTGAGAGGCAGCAGTTTAAGCAAATTCGGATTAAAATGTAAACATTAATAGCACATTTGCTGGAGGACAGAAACACTACTCTTAAGGCAGCATAGCACACAGGGTCTTATCACAGGGTCCTGATAATTTCAGAAGTATATCTTCCCCTTTAAAAAGGCAACCATTCCCCCTCCCTCTCTCTCCTTCAGGCCACGTGGCCCAGCAGGACACAGCATGCTATGGGTTTGTCGAGAGTGTTGGCTGAGGCTTGTATTGACAAATTCGAGCTAACCACGGCTGACTATCTGGGAGGACTCAACCCCAGAAGGCCTGCTGACACTTCCCCCGGCTTGAAGTGTGCCAGGAAGATAAGGCCAGAGTGTAGTGGGGGGGCAAGGACTGAAAGAATCCTGACCTCCCCTCACTCTGCCAACATGCTCGACTGTAGCTGGAGGGGAGTGGTGAAAAACAGGCCTGGCTTTCTCCAATTGCCAACCTTAGGAGCTGGCGGATTCCAATTCCTGTCCTCGCTGCATGTAGGCCCCACTCCCACCACGGTACTTCATTGTACAGGCCGACACAGTCACATGACCACCTGAGGGGGACTCTGAAACTCCAGGGCATACATATAAGGTAGGCACCAATAAATAAAGGGACTCAGGAAAAAAAACCTCTTCATGCAGAAGCTGGAGCTCGATGCTCTGAATAAATTCCAACAGTAGCTTATATTACGCTGCATCTAAGGACTACTTTCATGGTGACCTTTTGTTGTTTCTTCATTCATTCATGGGATGAGGGTGTCACTGGCTGGACTAGCGTTTATTGCCCATCCCTAATTACCCAGAGGGTGGTTAAGAGTCAACCACATTGCTGTGGGTCTGAAGTCACACGGAGGCCAGACAGGGTAAGATTCCTTCCCTGAAGGACTTCAGCGATACAGATGTGTTTTTTCCAACAATCAACAACAGACTGATGATCATCATTAGATTCATGATTCCAGATTTTTATTGAAATTTTACAACCTGCCATGGGTGGGATTCAAATACAGATCCCCAGAACATTACCTGGGTCTCTGGATTAGCAGTCCAGTGATAATACCACTAGGCAATTGACTCCCCTTGTGTATCCTTGATCCTGTCTATCAAGGGTCCTCTGGACACTGAGTGCCCATACTCTACCTAGCTAGACCACTCCTATTCTCAGAGAGTTGCATCTCTATCTTTACCTCATCTAAAGGTAACTGTTTCTCAGTCGTGGGAGCTCTGTATTTAGATTCTTTAGAATTAGAACTAGAACCCCTACAGTGTGGAAGCAGGCCCCTTGGCTCAATAAGTCCACACTGACCCTCCAGAGAGTATCCACCTAAACCCATTCCTCATTACTCTACATTTACTCCTGACTAATGCACCTAACCTACCTATCCCTGAACACTATGGACAATTTAGCATGGCCATTTCGCCCTAACCTGCATATCTTTGGATTGTGGGAGGAAACCAGAGCACCGGGAGGAAACCCATGCAGACACGGGGAGAATGTGCAAACTCCACACAGACAGTCACCTGAGGCTGGAATCGAACCCGGGTCCCTGGTGCTGTGAGACAGCAGTGCTAACCTCTGAGCCATCGTGCCGTTGAACCATATGTAAATGTATAACATCTGGAACAGTGCTTCCAACCTCTCCACAAATCTTGGTAGCATGCATCGGTTGATGTCATCAATATTTAATTTGAATGATCTCACACTGGCTTTGACTCACTGAGTGGTTACCGGGTGCACAGGAAACGGTTCATGGGCATTTGCAGGGTCTCCCTGACAAAAATGTAAATAGGCCACCCACCCCCTCCAACCCATGGGAACATCCAGCCATAACTGGAGAAGTAGTATCCATGAAGGAGCGTACAATAGCCCAAGAATCCCATCTCCCCATTATCCTCTCTTCCCCTCGCTCTCTCCCAACTCAGTGGCATGTTCAGGTCTGGCATTGGACAATCTAATCGCCTCAGGAGCCACAGCACCAGAGCTGGGGGGAGGGGTGAGTCAACCTTGATCTGAAAGGCCCGCCCAAGAAGAAGAAGAAGACACTTGCTATTACATGGAGTGGTTGTGGTGAATAAGATGGATACTTTCGAAACAAAACTGAATATGGACATGAGGTGAGGAAGAATGAGAAGGTTATAATGATGGGGGAGATGGTGTAGGATAGAGGGGGTGAGCTGGAGGTTTTGTGACTGCCAGACCCACTGAGTTTCTTCAGCCTTCTATGCTTATTTCTCACTGTATGTTTGGGAGAACTGTGTTCAGGCTCAGTGTGGGGCCCTCTTCAGCAGCTGGATGTACCTCGTCAACCTCATGTAGTGCACAGCAATAAAGAATGTGCACTTGGAAACCGCGTGCTTAAAGGGAATCCACAAGTTGCTATGTCACCATAGTCTTACCAGACAATAAGGGCTGCTCTCCTATTAGAGGGAAGCAACTGGTGCTGATTTAACCTAGGGGCCACCAAACCTCAGGCAAGGGAGCCCTTTATGGCTACCTTAAGCCTGTGATGGGAATTGAACCCATGCTGTTGGCATCACACTGCTCAGCCAACCATTGATCCAGCCAACTGAGCTAAACCGATTCCCAATCCCCAAGTAGCTGTTGAGGGGTGATCTCAATACAGTCATGCTATCTTTTAGTGTTTAGACTTGTTGTTTACTCAATGCACCAACACTGAAATGAAGGAGTAACCTCCTTTGGCAACACAAAATTCAACTGCGTCGTCTTTGCAACATTGCTTACTCAAATTGCGACAGTGAGGTTTTGAACTGGTGACGGGATACCTTTGGCTTCGGTGTGTTTCCTGGCTGTTGCTGGTGGTACAAGACCCTATGGTATTCCTAACCATTGGGTCCACTTCCCACTAGTCCTGGTGGGAATGATGGCTACCAGCCTCCGGAAAACTCAACAGCCCTTCAGTTTCCAGATAGCATTCATGTGAACGTGGGGAGGTGGCTTTTGGGTTGCTGGAGGTTGGGGGTGGGGCTGGTGTCTCTCAATAGGGAAGGCCTGAAGTAGGCTTAATCCCCTTCAGGTCCGACTCAATGAGCTACATGAGGAGCAACATGTAAGCAAAAATACTTATACTACTCAGCAGAGAGCAAAAGGCAAACCAAACAGCTGGGAAGACAGGCCCTGTGGCCGCTGAAGGATAAATGGCTCTCGTGAGATCTTTACATGTACCTTGCCAACTCCCAACCACGCTGAGAAATGTTCATGCTCCAAAACATTGCCGCAGCAAGTTATGCATTTCACTAGCTAGCTAGGGGTGTTTAATGATTCAAACAAAAACCTAATTAAGCCACATTTATTTCCCAAACAAGCCTTGCCCATCAATGAGATGGGGAAATTGAATACTCCATCTTTCCTGTAGTGAAATGAAAATTCAAGCCCTCACAGATGTGATGGAGCATTAGGTAGGAAAGTGCAAGATCTATTCTGCATCAATTTCAGAGGAAAGCTGCAGTCTAGTACGCTTAGTAGATGTGCGCTTTTATTGACAGGATAGTGGAGTACTACCCTCAGTGTTCACAACTAATTATCTTTCATCTTGAGTTTATCCTGGAATCCCTACCCACCCAGAATGGAGTGGGCCCTACCGTTGGCCCTTATGCTGACAGCGTAGGTATTTTCTAATCAACTCCTACAGTGAGTTGTTATGGCACTCTCTGGGAGCAGATGGGATTTAATCCTGGCCTTCTAGACTCGAGGTAGGGATACTAAGACCATACCAGAATACCATATGCTGAGTGCGTAAACTTTCACCTCATTGGTGTGGCCAGGCATGAAGCTGGGTCCCAGAGCAAAATGACAATATCCTGACTGCTCAACGACTTTGCAATACTCACAAAGTCCTACTGCACAGCAGGCAGCCATTTACTCCCTGACAACCATATCAGCCTCTTCAAAGAGAGTGGGACAATGATACAATTTACTCAAGGGACATGGGTGTTGCTGGCTAGGTCAGCATTTATTGCTTATCTTTGGTTCCCCTTGAGAAGGTGGTGGTGAGCTGCCTTCTTGACCTACCATTTGGTGTAAATCTAGAATTTCATTAGGGAGGGAATTCCAGGATTGTGATAGTGAAGGAATGGAGATATATTTCCAAGTCAGCATGGTCAGTTGTTTAGAGGAGAAGGTGGTGTTCCCATGTATCTGCTGTCTTTATCCTTCCAGATGGAAGTAGTCATGGGTTTATACAGTGCTGCCTAAGGATCTTTGTAGACATCTTGCTGTTAATACACACGACTGCTGCTGAGCATTTGTGGTGGAGGGAGTGGATGTTTGCAGATGTGGCTCCAATCAAACAGGCTGCTTTGGCCTGGATGGAGTCAAGCTACATGAGTGTTGTTGGAGCTGCACCCATCAGACACTCTGCTCCTGGGTTCCGTTTTTTCACACTAACATAACAATACAGCTTCCCTCTGTACAGGATAGAACATTACAGCACAGTACAGGCCCTTTGGCCCTCGATGTTGCGCCGACCTGTGGAACCAATCTGAAGCCCATCTACCCAAAACTATTCCATTATCATCCATATGTTTATCCAATGACCATTTAAATGTCCCTAAAGTTGGCAAGTCTACTACTGTTGCAGGCAGTGCATTCCACACGCCTACTACTCTCTGAGTAAAGAATCTACTCTGACATCTGTCCTATATCTATCGCCCCTCAATTTAAAGCTATGTTCCCTCGTGCTAGCCATCAGCATCTAAGGAAAAAGACTCTCACAGTCCACCTTATCTAATCCTCTGATTACCTTGTCTGTCGCAATTAAGTCACCTCTCAACCGTCTTCTCTCTTAACGAAAACAGCCTCAAATCCCTCAACCTTTCCTCATAAAACCTTCTCTCCATATCAGGCAACATTCTAGTAAATCTTCTCTGAACACTTTCCAAAGCTTCCACATCCTTCCTGTAATGCGGTGACCAGAACTGTACACAATGCTCCAGGTGCAGCCGCACCAGAGTTTTGTAAAGCTGCAGCAATGACCTCGTATCTGCGAAACTCAATCCCTCTACTAATAAAAGCTAACACACCCTATGCCTTCTTAACAACCCTATCAAGCTGGGTGGCAACTTTCAGGGATCTATGCATATGGACGCCAATATCTCTCTGCTCTTCTACACTACCAAGATTCTTACCATTAGCCCAGTACTCTTTATTCCTGTTGGCCCTTCCAAAGTGAATCACCTCACACTTTTCCGCATTAAACTCCATTTACCACCTCTCAGCCCAACTCTGTAGCTAATCCACGTCCCTCTGTAACCTGTAACATCCTTCAGCACTGTCCACAACTCTACCGGCCTTAGAGTCATCCGCAAATTTACTAACTCATTCTTTTACTCCCTCATCCAGGTCATTTACAAAAATGACAAACAGCAGTAGCCCCAAAACAGATCCTTATGGTATACCACTAGTAACTGAACTCCAGGGTGAACATTTCCCATCAAACACCACCCTCTGTCTTCTTTCAGCTAGCCATTGTCTGATCCAAACCACTAAATCACCCACAATCCCATGCCTCTGTATTTTGTGCAAAAGCCTACAGTAGGGAACCTTATCGAACACCTTACTGAAATCCATATACACCCCATCAACCGCTTTACCCTCATCCACCTGTTTGGCCACCTTCTCAAAAAACGCAATAATGTTTGTATGGCACGATCTACCCTTCACAAAACCGTGTTGACTAACCCTAATCAACTTATTCCTTTACAGATGACAATAAATCCTCTCTCTTATAACCTTTTCCAACACTTTACCGTCAACCAAAATAATGCTAACTGGTCTATAATTACCAGGGTTGTCTCTACTCCCCCTTTTGAACATTTGTTATCCTCCAGTCTTCAGGCACTGTTCATGTAAACAATGATGACATAAAGGTCAAAGCCAAAATCTCTGCAATCTCCTCCCTGGCTTCCAAGAGAATCCTAGGATAAATCCCATCTGGCTCAAGGGTCTTATCTATTTTCACACTTGCCAGAATTATGCATTTATTGTTTTCTGTAATTAACTAAGGATCAATAGATTTGAAAATTATGAACAAGCCCGTTTATGGTAACTTATATTGTTAACTCTCTTTGACGTATGGGGGTTATTTTCTTGCCGTGTTATGTAGCTACAAGTCAATACTTAGAATCATAGAATCCCTACAATGTGGAAGCAGGCCTTTCGGTCCATCAAGTCCACACCGACCCTTCAAAGAACATCTCACCCAGACCCCTATGCTATCCCTGCATATCCCATGGCACATCCCTGGATACTCTGGGCAATTTAGCATGGCCAAGCCATTTAACCTGCACATCTTTGTGACTGTGGGAGGAATCCAGAGCACCTGGAAGAAACCCATGCAAACTACACAGATAGTCACCCTGAGCTAGAATCAAACCTAAGTCTCTAGTGCTGTGAGGCAGTAGTGTTAACCACTGAGCCACCCACAGACTAAAGAGTGTTGCACAGAGTGGATTTCAGAGATGATTTGCAATCAGCTATCTAGTGATTACTGGAGGAGAGATTCTCATTTCTAGAAGTTGTTAAATCCAGAGTGCAATGCGACAATGTGTTACCTACAATGTACCCAACAACAGTGTGAAGGCATGTCTGTATAGTAACCCGGAGATTCCGTGCACTGTTAATACTGACCAAATGAATGAAAATAATTGAAAAGGTTGCCTCATCTCAAGTCAGTTTTAGTTTCACTGTTTTCCGTTACATGCAGAGCGAGCATAAGATCAGTTACATTTCAGTTAGCAGTTTGGAAACCCTCCTGTGCCAGAGGGAGGCACTTGTTTCATTGGATGCTGGTACTCTGTCACTCTAGCTGTCCTGCTGGTCTTCAGATGGATATTCAGTGAACATCCCACAGCTCCCTGCACCAACATGAAAGGCTGTCACATTCCTTACAGCAATGTCTGTGAACAGATTTGGAATCTAGAAGTGCATTCTGTCACAAAGGTTGTTGGGGCAGCAGAAAGAATTAGGAAAAAGTCGGACTGGACTCAAAACGTTAACTCTGTTTCTCTCTCCAGAATCATAAAAGTCATAGAGTCACACAGCACAGAAACAGACCCTTTTGGTCCAACCAGTCCATGCCGACCATAATCTCAAGCTAAACTAGTCCCACTTGTCTGCGCTTTGCCTATTTCTCTCTGAACATTTCCTATTCATGTACTTAATCAAATATCGTTTAAATGTTGTAACTGTAACCATATCAACCACTTCCTGTGAAAGTTCATTCCACACAAGAACCGCGCACTGTGTAAAATTGCTGCCCCTCGTGTCTTTTTTAAATCTTTCTCCTCTCACCTTAAAAATATCCCTTATTCTTGAAATCCCTCATCCTAGGGAAAAGACATCTGCCATTCACCTTACCTATAGCCCTTATGATGTTATATTATTTTATTTTATCTTGAGTTTCTCCAGCATTTTCTGTTTTTATTTCAGAAATTCCAAAATTGAGAGAGTTAGTTTTTTTTTAAGGTGACAGTATCAGAGATTTTGGAACCAAGGCTAACAGAGAGATTTGAGACATCTCTCAGCTCTGCTGTCAAACAGGTTTGAGGGGCTGAATGGCCTAATTCTTAAAAAAAAAATATTCTTTTAGGGTTTAGAGAGGGCCAGTCCTGTTTGTCCAACCCTTGAACTGAGCAATTGCTCAGTCATTTGAGGAGGCAGTTCAGAGTCAACTATGTTGTTGTGCATCCAGAGACACAAGGAACCAGTATAGGTAAGGACAGCAGATTCATAAGAACAGAACGAGTAGGCCATCTGGCCCTTCAAGCCTGCTGTGCCATTCAATACAATCAGGGCTGACCTTTTTGGGGTCTCAGCTCCACTTACCCGCCCTCCCACCATAACCCTTAATTCCTTTACTGTTCAAAAAATTATCTATCCTTGCTTTAAAAACATTTAATGAGGAAGCCTCAACCACTTCACTGGGCAGGGAATTCCACAGATTCACAACCGTCTGGGTGAAGAGGGTCCTCCTCAATTCAGTCCTAAATCTACTCCCCCTAATTTTGAGGCTGTACCCTCTTGTCCTGGTTTCACCCGCCAGTGGGAACATCCTCTCTACTTCTAACTTATCTATTCCCTTCATAATTTTATATGTTTCTATCAGACTCCCCCCTCATTTTTCTAAATTCCAATGAATACAATTCCAGTCTATTCAGTCTCTCCTCATAAGCCAACACCCTCAGCTCCTTTCCTAAAAGGCGCGATTGAACCAAAGATAAAGTTAAAAATCACACAACGCCAAGTTATATTCCAACAGGTTTATTTGGAAGCACTAGCTTTTGGAGCGGTGCTCCTTCATTAACTTTGTCCACCCCGAGTCCAACACCAGCATCTCCAAATCATGGGAACCAAAGATAGTTTTTTTTTAAAAAACAACTAAGGATAGTGTCTGGGACTGGCTTTCAATTCTAGAATATTAATAGACAATAGACAATAGGTGCAGGAGTAGGCCATTCAGTCTATTACCAGCAGTTAAATTCCAACAGCTGCCACAGTGGGCATTTGGAACCATGTCCTAGGCCCCTGGATTCTTAGTGGTCCAGTAATTTTAGCACGACACACTGCCTTGATATGTTCATTGGCAAAGGGAGATTCATCTGCCTTCCATTGTAGAGAATTACTGCATAATACAGTACAGTGCTTTTTTTTTTGTTTGATAGAATTAGGAGAGCAGGGTATGTTTACTCAATGATTTATTCAAGGAAGTAAAATGTTATAAATCCTAGTCATCTAATTCTCATTGTTAATCAATTTCATACATTAAAAGGTTCGATTAAATTTCAGCAAGAACCATTTAGTCATGACAGTAACTCAGACAACTCATGTTCCCATAGAATCAGAGCTAACCCTGTCAGATCTGGAGTGCTGTTTTTGTTTAAACCATTGAGCAACTTAAATATCTACATATGTTTAAATGCTTCACGTATTCCAGATCATTGATATCTCGTTGCAGTTAAGAACAGGCTTCAGAAGATGCTAAGATGATGGAGCAGAAGAAGGCCATTCAGCCCATCGGGTCCACTCCACTGTTCAATGAGATCATGGTTGCTGATAAACGTCAACTCCGATTTCCTGCCTTTTCCTTATGACTCTTGGTTCCTTACTAATTAACAATCTGTCTGTCTCAGCCTTCAACAACCCAGGCTCAACAGCCCTCAGCAGTTAAGAATTCCACAGATTTGTTACTCTCGGGGAGAAAATCCCTTCCTACCTCAATCTTAAATGGGTGGCTTCTTATTTTGAGATTATGCCGTCTGGTCCTCTAAGGGGAAACAATCTCTTCACACCTACCCTGTCAAGACCCCCTAAGAACCTTGTGCATTTAAATAAGGTCTGCTCTCAATCCCCTAAACTCCAACAAGCACACGTCCAGTCTACTCGACCTCTCCTCGCAAGGAACCCGAGGGATCAGCCAAGTGAGCCTTCTCTGGACGACCTCAAATGGCAGCGTATGTTTCCTTAGGTAAGGGACTAAAAACGTGGAGAAAGTGGGGACTGCAGATGCTGAGATCAGAGTCGAGAGTGTGGTGCTGGAAAAGCACAGCAGGTCAGGCGGCATCCCAGGAGCAAGAGAATCGATATAAGCCCAAGAACTGTTCACAGAATTTCAGCTGTGGTCTGACCAATGCCTTTTACAAAGAGTTGGAGTTTTATCTTTATTGACGCTATACAATCTCATTTGAAATACCATAACATTTCATTGGAAGATCACCAGAGAGCTTATTGGTTATTTTGTGATTTGTACGTTACAGTTTATTTTGCTGCCTGTCATTTTATCTCTAGAACGCTGCTGGCTGCCACAGATCTTTGCTTACTGAACATGGACCAAGTACTTGTTTCAGTATTAACAAGGATGTAGCCAGGGTTGGAGGGTTTGAGCTGCAGGGTGAGGCTGAATAGGCTGGGGCTATTTTCCCTGGAGCATTTGAGGCTGAGGGGTGACCATATAGAGGTTTATAAAATCATGTGACGCATGGATAAGATAAATAGACAAGGTCTTTCTATTAGGTTAGGGAGTCTAAAATAAGAGGGCTTAGGTTAAATGTGAGAAGAGAAAGATTTAAAGGGGATCTAACGGGCATCTTTTTCACGCAGAGAGCGATGCATGTATGGAATGAGCTGCCAGAGGAAGTGGTGGAGGTTAGTACAATTACAACATTTAAAAGGCATCTGGATGGGTATATGAATAGGAAGGGTTAAGAGGGATATGGGCCGGGTGCTGGCAAATGGGACTAGATTAGTTTAGTATATCTGATTGGGATGGACAAATTGGACCAAAGGGTCTGTTTCCGTGCTGTACAACTTTATGATTCTATGACTCCAATACTTCTAATGACTGCTGACCACCTCTCCCCAATCCCTCCAGATATTCCACCGCCCTCCCCACCAAGGTGCACCATTCCAGATAGAGTGATGCAACCAAAGTCTCAGCTAAACTGAACACTTGGCTGAGATTCAACAAACTGGGGTGATCCAGCTGTGAGCATTCTGGTGTTTGGTTGTAGGCTGTTTGATAATGCCGGGTCACCACACAGAGTGACCCATCTGCGGTGTACCCCCTTCATCACTTGGAAGGAAATGCCACATTCCCAGTCAGAACAATCCCAGCTGCAAAACCAATGGCCAATACAAGGTTGCCAAACCCTATTTTCTCTTCCCTACAACCAAATTCATAGTTCTGAAAAAGCAGGCAGGAGGTATTTCAACTAGTTTGAGGCTAGAGTCTCCATTTATGAAGAGGGAATGCCAATGGAGTTTCATTAAACAGATTAGCATTAAAGGAATTGGAGCTGGTGTCATTCAGACATGGAAAAAGTGATTTTCTGCTTGTACTTTCAATTGCAATTTCATTGATTAGCATTATTTCAAGAAATGCTGCATTGCAGAATACAGTTTGTTACCTAGTACAGTGACTCCTAACCTGCAGTGATATACTTAAGGTAGTGTTCTGTACAGAGTTTTGATTTGATTTTTGGTGAAACATGATGGTTGACAAGAAACTGGTGCATCAAGAACAGGGGGTATGGTAACTGTTGCCACCAAGAAATTTTGAGAGGCATGGCTGGGTAAATAGGTGAAGTCTTTTCCCTGGAGTCGGGGAGTCCAGAACTAGAGGGCATAGGTTTAGGGTGAGAGGGGAAAGATATAAAAGAGACCTAAGGGGCAACTTTTTCACACAGAGGGTGGTACGTGTATGGAATGAGCTGCCAGAGGATGTGGTGGAGGCTGATACAATTGCAACATTAAAGAGGCATTTGGATGGGTATATGAATAGGAAGGGTTTGGAGGGATTTGGGCCGGGTGATGGCAGATAGGACTAGATTGGGTTGGGATATCTGGTCGGTGTGGACGGGTTGGACCGAAGGGTCTGTTTCCATGCTGTACATCTCTATGACTCTAATAGAATTTGAACACAAAAGACTCAGTTCACCGTACAATTATACAGCATGGAGGGGTTTCAGACTGATTAGTAACCATCGCAAGAACCTCTTGCACTTCACTCTGTGCAAATTTGAACATCTCGGCTGTATGACTGATTTTAAACAATCCCTTCGCTGCTGTGGAGCATTCGCATGGCGAGAGTTAGTGCTAATACCACGGCCCACTACGTTACACTGGGAAACACTGCATCTGAGATAGTCTTCAGATTGCATCACAGAATGAAGGGAGGCCATTTGGCCCATTGACCCTGTGCCAGCTTTTTAGTAAAACTATCCTTTTTTTTAGAAATGTTATTTCCACTTATTTTTCTCCAAATGCTCTGAAACTTTTTCCCACTTCCAAGTACTTATCCCCTTTTGCTTTTGAACATTAAAACTAAACGCACTTTCAGGCATTGTATTCCAGATCGCTGTGACAAAAAAAAAAATGGTTTCTTCCGGTCGCCGCTGATTCTTCCAGCCATTATCTGAAATGAGTGCCCTCCGGTTACCAGGGAAAGCAGTTCCTCTTCATTTACTCGGTCAGAGTCATTCATGACTTTTGAGCATCTCCAGAACTCGACTGTTCCTCACTCCTGTCAGAGGGTAGTGTATGCAGGTAAGTCTGCACAACAACAGAAGCTGTCAAACAGGGCAGCATAAACACTCAGATAACACTGTTTACAACTGGCACCAGTACCGAGTGATGAGTGACATGGACCCTAGAGCAGTATTACAGCTACTGGCTGTGTCTCATCAGCTCACAGGCTCCCACATGTCAGTGCTGGTAATCACAAAGTCAGGCAGAATGCAGGCCATCATGTGTGAAGCTCATCTCAGTATCACATCCCCTTTGATTTCAATGATTCAGGAGAGTTTGAACAGAAAGCACTGAAACTATGCGTAGCACTGGGACACAAAGACCTGAAGTTCTGTGGGAATTCTCTGGGATTTTACACTGTTTCTGGGAATTGCTGCTGGAATTCGATTAGAGTTCAGACAGAAACCGTGAAGAGACCTGCAGAAACACTGGGCCGTACTAAGATCAATAGTGGGAGATTTGAGCATGGAATGACCGAAATGGCAGCCTGTACCAAAGGAGTGTTGGAATTGTACAGCTGGTCATCCACATTCGGGGTCAATGGTGGCTCAGTTAGTCAGCCATGCCCCTGATCCCGAGCCCTGCATTACTTTCCTGGATATTTAATGAGGATATTTTGGACAGGTAAAGGTTAGCCTAACTCCTGGGTAACTGCATAACTAACTCCCAATCACTCATACTGAACCTTAGAAGATAGAACATAGAACATGACAGCACAGAACAGGCCCTTCGGCCCTCTATGTTGTGTCGACCTGTGAAACTAATTCGAAGCCCATTTAACCTACGCTATTCCATTCTCATCCATATGCCTATCCAATGATCATTTAAATGTCCCTAAAGTTGGTGAGTCTACTTCTGTTGCAGGCAGTGCATTTCATGCCCCCACTACTTGCGACCTTAAAACTTTATTTCTGACCTCACCACTCTCAACCTCCTGTATACTCAAACTACAATTTCAGTTCCCATCCCCCTGCTGAAATGGTTTAAACCCACCTGAAGAGCATTAGCAAATTTACCCATGGAAGGTGTGGCATTGGTAGTCAAGGACAGTGTTACAGTGGCAGAAAGGACGTTTGAGGATTTGTCGACCGAGGTAGTATGGGGTGAGGTTAGAAACAGGAAAGAAGAGGTCACCCTATTGGGACTTTTCTACAGACCTCCAAATAGTTCCAGAGATGTAGAGGATAGGACAGCAAAGTTACAGTGTGACGAGGGAGTGACGAGGGAGTCACGGAGAGAGTGGTCTTTTCGGGACGCTGATAGGGGAGGGGAGGGAAATATATCCCTGGTGGTGGTACTCCCTCGTCAGGTCCACACCCCCCACCAACCCAACCTCCACTCCCGGCACCTTCCCCTGCAACCGCAAGAAATGCAAAACTTGCGCCCACACCTCCCCCCTTACTTCCCTCCAAGGCCCCAAGGGATCCTTCCATATCCACCACAAATTCACCTGCACCTCCACACACATCATTTACTGCATCCGCTGCACCCGATGTGGCCTTCTCTATATTGGGGAGACAGGCCGCCTACTTGCGGAATGTTTCAGAGAGCACTTCTGGGACACCCGGACCAACCAACCCAACCACCCAGTGACTCAACTCTTCAACTCCCCCTCCCACTCCACCAAGGACATTCAGGACCTTGGACTCCTTCATCACCAGATCATGGCAACACGACGGTTGGAGGAAGAGCGCCTCATCTTCCGCCTAGGAACCCTCCAACCACAAGGGATGAACTCAGATTTCTCCAGTTTCCTCATTTCCCCTCCCCCCACCTTGTCTCAGTCCCAACCCTTGAACTCAGCACCACCTTCCTAACCTGCAATCTTCTTCCTGACCTCTCCGCCCCCACCCCCACTCCGACCTACCACCCTCACCTTAACTTCCTTCCATGTATCGCATTTCCAACGCCCCTCCCCCAAGTCCCTCCGCCCTACCTTTTATCTTAGCCTGCTGGGCACACTTTCCTCATTCCTGAAGAAGTGCTCATGCCCGAAACGTCGATTCTCCTGCTCCTTGGATGCTGCCTGACCTGTTGCGCTTTTCCAGCAACACATTTTCAGCTCTGATCTCCAGCATCTGCAGTCCTCACTTTCTCCTCTTTGTACCCAATAATCCCCAATGCAAGGCCACGGACCCTGCCTAACCCGTGTGCCTCATGCCAACACCCTTGACACCCCCACCTTGCCAACCTGCCCATGCCACTGGTCTAAGACCACGCGATGCATTAAACAACGTGATGCCTCAGGCGCAGTTTGGGTGTGCGCGCATTGGTATTAGATTCACTGCCCCCTGGTTCCAATAAATGGCAATAGGCAATCAAATATCTAACTCAAAATCTCTCTGTCGAATCAATGGCCACAAACCAGTTACTCTACTCTATAACATAACTGAGCTAAACTAGCAGAGGCAAACTAACATTCATCGGGGACTGCCCTAACAATGTAATATTTCCACAATTTTATACAACCCCAGAACGTGAGGAGCCCAAGCAGCTTAAACAACTTCGCTGGGTTGACAGACATTTACTTCAAAAGCATTTTAACGTTCATGAAGTATAGGACTTGCTTCAAACGTAAAGAGCAAACTCAACAATTTTTTTTTTACACGTGAAGTCCTCTGATGGCTCATCCTGCTCACAAAGCAGATGATTGTGCAGGAGAAGGGAACATTCAGGCATCACTGGTGACTTGCCAGCTGCAAAAGGGCACAGACAGCACAGGTCAGATGGAGAGTAAAGCTTCCGGCTCTCTGATCCTGCAATCTCTTTGAATCCCAGCCTCGGGGCAATATTTCTGGAACAGCGTGATTTTTTTTCTCTCCGTTTCCCACATCGCACATTAGAAAACCTCTCATTGCAAGTTTCGTTATCAACTTGCAACAATTTCAAGCACCAAACTTGTGCCCAAAAGGAATTGGACTGAGATTGGGAGAGCCACATGATCCACTGAAATGTGACAGATGGGGGTCTGAATAAAATTGTAACACAGAGTGGGATTACTGTGACTCAGGCATTTTCTGAGAATACTGGAGACAAACAAGATCATACCAATCCCAATTATCTCCATCACTTCACACTCCCCCGATTCACTCTTTCCCCTTATTCTCACTCCTACATGTTCATCCACTTCTGTCTGCATCATATTCCTTTCTCTACAAACAAATCTTCATGGCCATCAGCAAAGAAAACACTGAATAGAATTCAGCCAAAACACCTAAACATCACAGGTGAGCCGGTCTCTATTCACGGCCACCTTGATGAGTTTTTATATCAGCTGTCAATATGAATTGTGACAAATAATAATTTGAAGCAAAGTGTAAAATTATCTATATGTCACATTATCCTCTTAAAAGTTAAATCTTTCATCACCTTCTATGCAGAAACAATGACCATTAAGTAAAATAATTTGCTTCAAATGTAAATGCATCTCTTTCGCCAACAGCCTTGCCAACTAAATATGTTCAGTATTATCATACAGGGCTTCCGTAAGCTTGTAATTGATAGAATCAGTGCACCCGCATTAAATTCCTCCATTTCATAATTCAACAGAGGTGTTAACCAGTTTATTTTAAATGGGTCAGCACTTTTGTTAAAATAACGGAAAGAAGAATTTGATACAAACATGTAGTTTTTTTTCTTAATGTGACAACATCAGTCAAGAGTGATTCCCAGTTTTAGTTCATCTGGGTATAGCTATCTCCCTATTGCCATTATTACACCATGGCAGACAGCTCCATGGCTACAAGGCACAATACAGAATGATTCTGCACTCCAGTGACATTGCAACGTGGTTTCTGAGAAATCGTACCGTGACTGATAGTTTGCAGCTCTACGGTCCTGGGAATCTTTTCCGTAAAGTTGGGTGTGCAAGATTTCCGGCTAACTTTCGACTTGAACAAGGTGTTTACTAATGTTGACTTTCCAAGCCCACTTTCACCTGCGTTAGGAGAGAAAGCAATGCTTTAGACAAAAGGCAGTGTTTTTACTTTCTGTACAGTACGCAAGAGTTTTAGCTTTTAAAAACACTAAAGAACCACAAATATCGGTAGTCAACCATAGCTTAGAAATGATTAAATGTTTTCCAAACTATTTAATCAAGTCTGGTCTCACTACAGTAACAGCCCAAAGGGGAGGGATGGTCAGATTTTGCTTAAATTACTTTCCATAATGTCTATGGGACAAAACTTAGATTGTGCAGAAAAATATTTGAAGATATATATAAAAGAGTTCCTGGAGTCACAACATTTTGGGCCTCATTATATCCAGCCTAAGCCCATTATGAACTATGTGCATATTGAAGAGGTCTTGTCCCTTTTGCTGGGAACGGTGTGGTTGCATATTTAGAAGCTCATGACCCCTCGAGCACACCATTTATCACTGCCATGTGGGCTCACTGCACAAAGCCACAGAACAGGTGCACCCTTCTGCCTGTGGGAGGGGATGCCAAGTGGACTCTGTTTTTTTACTGAAAGGGAAAAGTTACAGAGAGCACCTGCCAGCATTCAATTCAAGGGGGCCGTAGGCAAAAGGCTGGAATCAGGTTACTCAATAGTATTGAATAGCCAAGAAAAGCACGCAGACATCTATCAAGTGGAGTCAACAAATTCAAACGTAAAACAGGAGGAACTAAGTGGATTCAGTGTGTTTCTGGGTCAGTTCTTACTTTGCAGTAAATGTGCTGATACAGACAAGAAATAGGAGGTGAATTAGGCCATTCAGCCCATCAAGCCTGGTCTTCCATTTAATAAGATCATAGAAGATCTGCCCTGTTTGGCCTCTCGATCCTGGTCTGTCATTCAATAAGATCATGGCGGAGCCAACACATTCCTCACATCCAGTTTCTTGCATTCCCCCCACAACCCTTGATCCCTGATTGATAAAAATCCGCTCTTTCCAGGACTCAATCCAGGGAGCCTTCTCCAAACCATCTCTAATGCATTTACATCCTTTCATAAATAGAGAAACCACAACAGTGTGGAGTTTGGGAAATGTGAGTCCATCCAAGCGCCACTAAAGGGCACAACAGTGCTGGCATCAGTGAACAGCAACAAGGGGTTATTCAGTCGGTCACCTGGTTGAAAGAGGTACCAAAGCACACATGTTAACCAGGAGATGAGAATTAACCACTTGTACAAGGAAAAAGAAAGTGCTCAATGTTATCAACACCGAATCCCCGTCAGGAATTGATGCTTCCCAGAGAAGGCAAACATTGACTAAACTGAAATAAAATCAGAAAACACATTTTCCTTGTTATTATTTGCTCTTAGGAAGTGGATTATTTATTTAAGGAAAGGTATCATTTTATTGAAGGCAGTTCAGAGAAGGTACACTAGGACGATCCCTGCTATGCAGGGGTTGTCTTATGAGCAATGGCTAAACAGGTTGGGACTCTCCTCACTGGAGTTTAAAAGAATGAGAGGTGTTTTTATTGAAACGTTTGAGATTCTTAAGGGGCTTGACAGGGTTAATGCTGAGAGGACGTTTCGCCTCATGGGAGAGCCTAGGACCAGAGGGCATAGTCTCAGAATAAAGGGGTGCCAATTTAAGGCTGAGATGAGGAGGAATGTCTTCTCTCAGAGGATTGTGAGTCTTTGGAACTCCTTGTTACAGGGAGCTGTGGGGGCAGAGTCCTTGTGCATATTTATTATTGAGTTAGACAGGATCTCCATCAGGAGTGGCATTAAGAGTTATGGGGAAAATGCAGGAAAGTGTGCGTGAGGAATGCCGGATCAGCCATGATCCTATTGAATGGTGGAGCAGCTCAAAGGGGTGAATGGCCTGCTCCTGTTCCATTTCCTTCTGGTCTTATTTATTGTCCATTTCTAATTGCCCTTGAGCACATGGTAGTGAGGAGCTACCTTCCAATTGTATTCCAATTGTCTTGGTTTACAGTAGCGCCTCGACATACAAACTACCCCGTTCACGAACAAATCGGTTTGCAAACAGCTTTGTACATAAAATTTTGCTTCAACATATGTACAAAATTCAAGGTACGAGCAGTTCGTCTTTGGAGCATGCGCAGTTCGTTGTTGGCGCGTGTGCTGTGAACATGGGAAAAATTGATTCAGTTCGTGAACCTTTTGGTTCGTGAACTGGGTCCTGGAACGGATTAAGTTCGCAAGTCGAGGCGCTACTGTATATGTAAATAGGGGGTGGCATGGTGGCTCAGTGGTTAGCACTGCTCCCTCACAGCGCCAGGGTCCCAGGTTCGATTCCAGCCTCGAGCAACTGTGTGTCGTTTGTACATTCTCCCCGTGACTGCGTGGGTTTCCTCCGGGTGCTCCACTTTCCTCCCACAATCCAAAGATGTGCAGGTCAGGTGAATTGGCCATGCTAAATTGCCCATAGTGTTAGGTGCATTGGTCAGAGGGAAATGGGTCTGGGTGGGTTACTCTTCAGAGGGTCGGTGTGGACTTGTTGGGCCGAAAGGCCTGTTTCCAATCTAATCTAATCTAGTAGACACAATTCAGTTGCTTCATTTCTTTGCAATAAAGTTGCAGAAAACATTAAACCCTTGGAATTAAAATCACGATCATAAATATTAGAGATGAGTTATTAATATTTGACCAAGAAAATGAAACCATTAAAAAGCCGCAGGTAACATTTAATTAACCCAATATTAATGCTAGCTAGGAGGAGAAAGTGAGGACTGCAGATGCTGGAGATCAGAACTGAAAATGTGTTGCTGGAAAAGCGCAGCAGGTCAGGCAGCATCGTACAATTTCCTGAAGAAGGGCTCATGCCCGAAACGTCAATTCTCCTGCTTCTTGGATGCGGCCTGACCTGCTGCGCTTTTCCAGCAACACATTAATGCTAGCTAGACGTGTAGCAGTAGCTGTTCAAGTCAGTTTATTATCCAGCACCTGCACTTAAGAGTCATAGAGTCATAGAGATGTACAGCATGGAAACAGACCCTTCGGTCCAACCCGTCCATGCCGACCAGATATCCAAATCCAATCTAGTCCCACCTGCCAGCACCCGGCCCATATCCCTCCAAACCCTTCCTATTCATATACCCATCCAAATGCCTCTTAAATGTTGCAATTGTACCAGCCTCCACCACTTCCTCTGGCAGCTCATTGCATAAACGTGCCACCCTCTGCGTGAAAACGTTGCCCCTTAGGTCTCTTTTATATCTTTCCCCTCTCACCCTAAACCTATGCCCTCTAGTTCTGGACTTCCCGATCCCAGGGAAAAGACTTTGTCTATTTATCCTATCCATGCTCCTCATAATTTTTTAAACCTCTATAAGGTTACCCCTGAGCCTCCGATGCTCCAGGGAAAACAGCCCCAGCCTGTTCAGCCTCTCCCTGTAGCTCAGATCCCCCAACCCTGGCAACATCCTTGTAAATATTTTCTGAACCCTTTCATGTTTCACAATAACCTTTCAATAGGAAGGAGACAAGATTTGCACGCAATATTCCAACAGTGGCCTAACCAATGTTTTATACAGCTGCAATATCACCTCTCAACTCCTGTACTCAATACTCTGACCAATAAATGAAAGCATACCAAATGCCTCCTTCACTATCCTATCTACCTGCGACTCCACTTTCAAGGAGCTATGAACCTGCACTCCAAGGTCTCTTTGTTCAGCAACACTCCCTAGGACCTTACCATTAAGTGTATAAGTCCTGCTAAGGTTTGCTTTCCCAAAATGCAGCACCTCGCATTTATCTGAATTAAACTCCATCTGCCACTTCTCAGCCCATTGGCTCATCCTGTTGTAATCTGAGGTAATCCTCTTCGCTATCCACTACACCTCCAATTTTGGTGTCATCTGCAAACTTACTAACTGTACCTCTTATGCTCGCATCCAAATCATTTATATAAATTACAAAAAGTAGAGGGCCCCACACCAATCCTTGTGGCACTCCACTGGTCACAGGCCTCCAGTCTAAAAAACAACCCTCCACCACCACCCTCTGTCTTCTACCTTTGAGCCAGTTCTGTATCCAAATGGCTAGTTCTCCCTGTATTCCATGAGATCTAACCTTGCTAATCAGTCTCCCATGGGGAACCTTGTCGAACGCCTTACTGAAGTCCATATAGATCACATCTACTGCTCTGCCTTCATCAATGTTCTTTGTTACTTCTTCAAAAAACTCAATCAAGTTTGTGAGACATGATTTCCCACGCAGAAAGCCATGTTGACTATCCCGAATCAGTCCTTGCCTTTCCAAATACTCGTACATCCTGTCCCTCAGGATTCCCTCCAACAACCTGCCCACCACCGAGGTCAGGCTCATTGGTCTATAGTTCCCTGGCTTGTCTTTACCGCTCTTCTTAAACAGTGGCACCATGTTTGCCAACCTCCAGTCTTCCGGCACCTCACCTGTGACTATCGATGATATAAATATCTCAGCAAGAGGCCCAGCAATCACTTCTCTAGCTTCCCACAGAGTTCTCGGGTACACCTGATCACTTGACCTGCCTCGCAGCATCATTTCTGTGGGGGCCTCACACAGTGCCCAAAGGTTACAGTTAATATAAGCATGTTGTACAACTCAGAACTATCTGATTTTTGCTCTTTTTAATTCATCTGCTCAGGCATGTAATTAGATTAGATTAGATTACATTACAGTGTGGAAACAGGCCCTTCGGCCCAACAATTCCACACCAACCTGCCGAAGCGCAACCCACCCAGACCCCTACACTTACCCCTTACCTAACACTACGGGCAATTTAGCATGGCCAATTCACCTGACCCGCACATCTTTGGACGGTGGGAGGAAACCGGAGCACCCGGAGGAAACCCACGCAGACACGGGGAGAATGTGCAAACTCCACACAGTCAGTCGCCTGGGGCGGGAATTGAACCCGGGTCTCAAGCGCTGTGAGGCAGCAGTGCCAACCACTGTGCCACTGTGCCACCCACAAATGATACAGCTCTAGGGCAGGTGGGGCTTGAATTCAAGCCTTTAGCCCTGAGGCAGGGTCACTGCCACTGCAACACAAGAGCCTTCAATCTACCAGCTTTACTCTTTATTCCCCTCTTAGCCACTCCTTTAATTCAAATCACAATGTCAGGACATTCCAATTAAATTAAGAGACTTGCAGTTCAGGTGTTGGGACAATGGAATCACTCAGAGTGTCTCAGTAATGCATAACAGAATCAGTACCATTAATTCCTGTGTGGGACAATGGGGTGCATTAATACTTTCCATGATAGTGACTAAGTTTGGGGCAGTGGGGTGGGGGCGTGAGGCAGTGGATAATGTGTCACCTTCCCCTCTCCCCACCCTCTGACATAACGTGAACTAATCATGAGCCAATCAATTCGTGAAGAGCTGACAGGTACAGCTCAGATGAGGTTCCCAACCAATCGCAGGCCTCGACACTGGCATTCCGGGTCTCCAGAAGTTGCCAGGCCTATCAGTGGCCTAAAGGCCATTGGTCAAGATCTGTTGGATTCCTTGGGGGATGTAGGAGCGAGGTGGTGTGGTTTTGTTTGCTTCTTCGAGTTACAAGGTTAGTGGGGAAAGTGAGGTCATCGAGGCAAGGTTTTCAGAAGCTACCCTTTTGGCTTCCATCCTGTCCCTAATTGTGCCCCCATCAGGTTGGAGCACCAGGAGCCCTTCCCCATCACCCAGGCAGGTTACCTTGGTTTCCCACTCAGGAAACAAGCCAATCCTATCGGCTGCCTGATCATTGTGTGGGTGATCATTGACCATAAGAGCCTTCAAATACAAGCAAAGTACTAGGGCTCTTAAGGTGCAGAGATAGTGTCCCTGCCTCTGAGCCAGACAGCCCTGGTTCAAGTTCCCTTGCTTCATATACGTGCAATAATATCACTGAACAGGCTGATTAGAAAATATGGAAAGCCAAAATACAGTGTATGCTGGAAATTTGAAACAAGCAGAAAGAATGCTGGAGAAACTCATCAGGTCTGGCAACATCTGTGGAGAGAGAAACAGAGTTAGGTTCAGTCTTCCTATCTGAAGAAGTTGGGCAGCACGGTGGCTTGGTGGTTAGCACTGCTGCCTCATAGCAGTAGGGACCCAGGTTCAATTCCATCCTCCAGGGTGACTGTCTCCCTGCATTTGTGTGAGTTTCCTCTGGTGCTTTAGTTTCCTCTCACAGTCCAAAGATGTGCAGGTTAGATAGATTGGCCAGGCTAAACTGTTCAGGGGCTGTGCAGACTTGGTGGATTAGTTAGAGGGATGGCTACTCTTCAGAGGACTCAATGTGTTGAATAGCCTGCTTCCACACTGTTAGAATTCTATGGACTCAAAATGTTGACTCTGTTTCTCTCTTCATAGATGGTGCCAGACCTGCTGTGTTCCTCCAGCAATCTCTGTGCTTAACTGGTGGCAAATTGACCTTCTCACCCACAAATGTGAGGTGGATGAGCATCTTGCCCCCTCTAGGCAAGGGAACACTTAGCCCACAGTCTTTTCTCCTTCTGCTTTCAACAAAGAGATAAGGCATCTCAACATTGATATCTGATAGTTACCACTTCACCCTGGCCATCAGTTCCTTATGGCTTCAAAACTCGGGATCATTTCTGTTCCTCAGGGGATCACCCCCATTTCTCAAACCTGCTCATAAAGCCACGCACTTCAAAATTCACAGTTGTTGTCGTTAACTTTTGCGTATCCCCAGAGCAAAGTGTTCTGCTCCACCATCTTCACAGCTGCTTGCTCAGGGAGGTCGAAGAGGCACTTTAAAAAGGCAGAAACCCTCGCTGTATTTTGTAAGGCACTTGGATACATGATACAGGAGAGACCTCCCACTGATCATATCACTGGAAAATGGCTCCTTAAATCCCAAACAGACTTTAAGAAAATTAATCCTTATTGTCTATAACATTGTAAATACTGCACTGTAAGAGACTCAGTGACTTACAATACAGCAACAGCCTACTTATAATAATCCACAGTGTTGACAAAATGAAAACAAAGAATGTGGTATTAGGCTGGATAGCACCTTTTCAGACAGGACAGCGTGAATGGACCCGTACTTTCCAAAAAATGCCCTCTATTTGAATAATTTGAGGCACTGGCAAACATCTTAATTTCTGTGTAAAAGCAACTGGAGAAAACAATTAACTTCTTTGTAAAAATCTAACTTAAATAAATATGAATTGAGCTGGCCCCGTGAGATGAAGTTCGTTCACTTATGAATGTATTAGTGCTGTGTCCATAAGGTAGAGTTGCAACAGAAACCTGAAAATTCAAAGATGCTTCAACACGCCATTTTCTGCTTTACGAGCACTGTTTTACTAGATCTTTTGGTCAATCAAGCAATAAATTTGCCTCCTGTAATTTATTGCCTCCTGCCATACTTGCTTTACTTAACCTTTTGACCAGTCTTTAGCTTATCGATCTGTTTTACGGAATTATAAAAAGGACCCAGAAACATCATCTCAATCAGATTCCAGTTGAACTCCTTATTACCGGACACTTAAAACAATGACCAAATCCACACATCATTAAATTACCTGCCAATTGTATCAGTGGAAAATACTTTCTTAAATCCCATCAAACGTCTTACAAGTAAATTAGACCTTTACTGGGTTGCAATACTGTGAATTGCTCCAGAGGAGAAATAGATGCCGACATTATATCAATACTGTCAGCGTGTTAATGAAATTAATAGAAAGAGTGTCACAAGAGAGTTCAATCCTGATGCACTCCAAAATTCACTGATCTTCTCAAGACCTCGATTTGATTTGGGCAAGGAAAGGTCAGAGTTCTGGAAAGCTTTCACATAGACACCGGGCACCAGGCTCCTGTTCAGTGCTACAAGGAGCATAGAAACGATATTTACAGTTGGAAGAGCAAAATTTGTATATGGATGTCGAATCTCCCTGTGATTGACTGCACAAACAGCGTGGGAACTGTCTCACAGGCAGAGAAAAAAACAAGCCAAAAAGGCTCAAGGCAAATTTGTCAATGACAGAGCGCAGACTTAATGCATTATTAAACAAAGCCTCTTTAGATAATTCAGTCCACTGCAGTGAAAAGCTCAGACTCTTCACCAAACGCAATGTGTGCTACCTGTTTATTTACAGACACCTAAATGAGATGCTGGTACTTTACAATGGTTGAATTAATGTCCTGGTTATGTTTTGAATGAGATCATGGCACAGTCTCGTGATAGCCTGACCTTGGTGGTGGGCAAGTTGTTGGAGGGAATCCTGAGGGACAGGATCTACATGTATTTGGAAAGGCAAGGACTGATTCAGGATAGTCAACATGGCTTTGTGCGTGGGAAATCACGTCTCACAAACTTGATTGAGTTTTTTGAAGAAGTAACAAAGAACATTGATGAGGGAAGAGCAGTAGATGTGATCTATATGGACTTCAGTAAGACGTTCGACAAGGTTCCCCATGGGATTCTGATTAGCAAGGTTAGATCTCATGGAATACAGCGAGAACTAGCCATTTGGATACAGAACTGGCTCAAAGGTAGAAGACACAGAGTGGTAGTGGAGGGTTGTTTTTCAGACTGGAGGCCTGTGACCAGTGGAGTGCCACAAGGATCGGTGCTGGGCCCTCTACCTTTTGTCATTTACATAAATGATTTGGATGCGAGCATAAGAGGTACAGTTAATAAGTTTGCAGATGACACCAAAATCGGAGGTGTAGTGGACAGCGAAGAGGGTTACCTCAGATTACAACAGGATCTTGACCAGATGGGCCAATGGGCTGAGCAGTGGCAGATGGAGTTTAATTTGGATAAAGGTAAGGTGCTGCATTTTGGGAAAGCAAGTCTTAGCAGGACTTATACACTTAATGATAAGTTCCTAGGGAGTGTTGCTGAACAAAGAGACCTTGGAGTGCAGGTTCATAGCTCCTTGAAAGTGGAGTCGCAGGTAGATAGGATAGTGAAGGCGGCGTTTGGTATGCTTTCCTTTATTGGTCAGAGTATTGAGTACAGGAGTCGGGAGGTCATGTTGCAGCTGTACAGGACATTGGTTAGGCCACTGTTGGAATATTGTGTGCAATTCTGGTCTCCTTCCTATCGGAAAGATGTTGTGAAACTTGAAAGGGTTCAGAAAACATTTACAAGGATGTTGCCAGGGTTGGAGGATCTGAGCTACAGGGAGAGGCTGAACAGGCTGGGGCTGTTTTCCCTGGAGCATCGGAGGCTGAGGGGCGACCTTATAGAGGTTTACAAAATTATGAGGGGCATAAATAGGATAAATAGACAAAGTCTTTTCCCTGGGATTGGGGAGTCCAGAACTAGAGGGCATAGGTTTAGGGTGAGAGGGGAAAGATATAAAAGAGACCTAAGGGGCAACGTTTTCACGCAGAGGGTGGTATGTGTATGGAATGAGAGGCCAGAGGAAGTGGTGGAGGCTGGTACAATTGCAATATTTAAGAGGCATTTGGATGGGTATATGAATGGGAAGGGTTTGGAGGGATATGGGGCGGGCGCTGGCAGGTGGGACTAGATTAGGTTGGGATACCTGGTCGGCATGGGCGGGTTGGACCGAAGGGTCTGTTTCCGTGCTGTACATCTCTATGACTCTATGATGGTCCTTGTTTCAAACACGCAGGGACCTTCACTACAAGTCCAATTAAACAGACAGTACCAGTCCAGCTCCAATCAATATCCACCTTTTATCACAAAGTTTGGCCCATTCACTTAACCAGCAGTATGTAGAACTTAATATCTATAAAAACATCCTGTCATGTATGTGTGCCACATGAAATGCATGCACCTCCAATTTGCTTTTTTAACACATTGCTACCCTGACCAGCCAATGGGTAACTTGTTCCATACAGAGGGTGGTTTGTGTGTGGAACAAGCTGCCAGAGTAAGTGGTGGAAGCTGGTACAATTGCATTTGGATAGGAAACAGTTAGAGGGAATTGGGCCAAATGTTCAGTTTAGGATACCTGGTCAGCACGAACGAGTTGGGGGCAAAAGGACATCTTTCCGTGCTTTATAATTCTATGACTCTATAAATGAATTTACTTAGATTGAACTCCTCAAATCCCAATCTGTGTGAGGATGCATAGGTCATGGACTGACTCTGAATTCATAAAACCAACAAAATAGAGTTAGGACAGCCACCATGTGCACACAGTGTAGATACGGATGTGACCCCAGATTAAGTTCTCCACAATTTGTGGCTACCTTGATATTTATGACTCAATATGACCATAAACAGCCACTGTCTCTTTCTTGGGGAAGGAAGGAGATGGAAGTGAAAGTTATTGGACTTAAAATGTCTTAAAAAAGAACATATTCTAGTAGCTTATTGTTATCTGAGGTACTAACAATGGACTATTTCCCACGATTGACAACTGTTTTCCTTACTTCCTGTTTCTTTGATTTCTCTCCCATCTTCCCTGAGCGTGGCTCCACTCTTCAAAGATCAGAGAGGTTCCTGCAGTGCCAAGGGTTTAAACATGCCCCACCTCCAACAGAACCAACTTTCACCGAGCACTTTCAATGTAGAGAACATCCAATACATTTTACAGATATCTGATACCAAACCACATAAGGAGATTTTCGGATCAACAACACAGGAGTTCAATCAAAGTGGTAATTTCTATGGCATGCCTTCAAGAATGAAAGTGAGACAGAGAGAGAACTCTGGGTATATTTTTTATTATCTTAAAATTATTATTGAATTTATGTTGTTGTAAAGACTGTTGTTGCAGTACTTCAACCTGAAAGCCGTTAAATTTTCTGCCTGTGTTAAATGTTGGTTTCAATGCAAAATTTGATTATCCTTTGCCAACATGGCATCTCCATGAATAATGGCAGCAGAGTTTTAGATGACCTCCTGTATATGGTGGGTAAAAAATGGGCAGGGGTTGCAAACTGGAGGGCACTGGCACAGTTCAGATCAAACTTTAACCAAGGAAATGAATGAAGGTTTTGGCTACAGGAGAGCCGAGAGAAGAACAAGGCAGGGCAATGTTGTGGACGCAGAATAGGAAACTCCATCCAAAGCCCATTAACTATTCACCCTTTTGTTTGTGGGAGTTTCTAATCATTGTCACATTAATTAACAATGGAATCAACAAAAATAAACACAAATTTCATTCACTGTGAAACATTTTATAATGTTTTTAGAATGTGAAAAACACACAATCTTCAACAGGAAGGCAATCTTACTTGTGGCTTAATCTTGTTAAAGATTTGGCCTCACTGCAAAGTTCAGCCTTGGATGTTCCTTGGAGATATTCACTGGCTTAAACTCTGAATCTTACCCACAGAACATTTCCACAGACCGACGGCCAAAGGAACAATCAAGGGCAAACAAAGTGAGTCACTTCTGTTTGTAATTAAATAGCTAATTAGAACCATTGCTAAGCAATCCGCAGCCCACTGAATATGCAAATGAGGTAAAGAACCACTTTAGTAGATTCACAAATGTACTCTCTGTATCCAATGTCACCCTTGGTTTAGTGAACGGAAGACTGTGGGCTCAGACTTCACTGTAGACACTGCAGTCCCAGGCTGACAATTTGGTGCAGAGCTAAGGGAATGCTGCACCATGGGAAATTGTCCTTCTTTAAAGAAAGATAGATTCCCCAAAAGGCTGGAGGGAAGAAACTGTGCACTGTGTGACTTGGAAGAGAAAGCATTGGCCAAATTAGTTGCCACCTTACTTTAAATTACAACAGTAACCTCATCACAGAATTAGTTGGTTGCAAAGTGCTTTTGGACATTCTGTGGCTGTGGAAGGATCTAGAAAAATGTATGTATTTTCATGAGAAGCAAAAGGAAGTCAAAAGGTGGCTTTTTGCTTTTTGGAAATATTACATATGAAATCATAATTCTCAATTCATGCTGAGCTAATGGAACCTAGCCAGCTGAGGAACTGGGATATTATAACTGGCTGTAACCTCCTTGGCCTATGTTGAGGTGAAAGGAATCAGATGTAATCTCAATCCTGATTGCTATCCAGCAAATGCAATGGGACACCATCAATGAATGGAGATTTAGTGAGGACAGGATTGCTCCTGACGCTGATGCCTTCCATAGCTAATCAGCCAACTGCTGCTCACCCCACCAAGTAGAAAGAAAGGCCACGTTCATGATGCATAAGACAATGTGACTTGAAGAACCATAATGTGTTCATGAGATATTTTCTCACCACTCTAAGACTAGTCTGATTTACTAAGATTGACATCTTGCAAAGATGCTCTCCTTTCCTCAAAGTGCCAACAGGAAGGTAGATTCAGTGGAATGTAGGTTTGCTCGCTGTACTGAAAGGTTCATTTCCAGACGCTTCATCACCCTACTAGGTAACATCTTCAGTGGGCCTCCAGGCGAAGCACTGTTGTTGTTTGTTGATACACACCACTTTGACTGGGACAACACATCCATTTTAGGACAAGCCAAACAGAGACACGCACAAGAACTCCTAGAAGCATGGCATTCCAACTGGAACTCTATCATCAAACACATCAAGTTAGACTCCATCTACCACCCCTTGAGTAAAACAGGAAATGACATCACCACCGGAAATGATGTCACCACAGAAAATGACATCACCAACCCAAAGAAACCCAAACATATAAATAGAAAGCAGGAATGATCAAAAGTGCTTCGCCCAGAGGCCCACTGAAGATGTTACCTAGTAGGGTGAAGAAATGTCTGGAAATGAACCTTCCAGCTCAGTGAGCAAATCTATATCCAGAACCTCAATCTGAGCTACAAATCTTCTCAAAACTCGCTAAGGTAGACTCAGTCCCTCAAGGTACAAGGAAAGCAGCTATATGTATGGAATGAGTTGCCAGAGGAAGTGGTGGATGCAGGTACAGTTACAACATTGAAAAGACATTTAGACAAGTACATGAATAGAAAATGTTTGGAGGGATATGGGCCAAACACAGGCAGTGGGACTAGTTTACCTTGGGAACATGGTCGGCATGGACTGTTGGACCAAAGGATCTGTTTCCGTGCTGTATGACTCTATAACCTTGCAATTCATTCTCAACATGTCTGAGTGAACAGGCCAGTTACCTGCTCCAGCCCATATCCCAGCTTGATCTCCTAAAACAGAATTCTAATAGTTTGCCTCAGGGAGGAACATTGAGGGGCTTATTCTTAACAACATGCACAACTATATTGGATGGATTAAGGACTTATATTTACATTGTTGAGATGGAGCTGTTCTTGACAAAGTCAGCATTTAATGGCCATCCGTCAATACCCTGGAAAAGGTGGTGGTGAGCTGCCTTCCTGAACTACAAACCATGAAATGTAAGACTGCCCACAATGCTGTTGGGGTGGGGGTGCCAAGATTTCAAACCAATGACAGCGAAGGAATGGCGATGTTGGTCCAATCCAGGATGATGAGTGGCTTGGAGTGAGGTCTCCGTGACCCAGATGCCATTGTCCTTCTCGGTAGTGAAGGTCACCAAACTGAAAGCCGCGCTGGAAGGAGACTTGGTGAGTTGATGCAGTCAACATCTTGTAGATGGTACATGTTGCTGCCGCAGTGTGTTGGCAGTGGAGGGAGTGGAGAGCATTCCAACGTGCCCCTGACTAGGACTTTGTAGGTGATGAAAAGACATTGGGAACCTGGTGTCGAATTACCCATCACACAACTCCGAGCCCTTTGCTGCGTAAAACCGTACCTCTCTAAAAGCGAGGACATATCCTCTGTGAGAAGCTAAGAAACTGGAAATGCTGCAATGACTAGTTTCCATCTTGCAGCAGCCCTGTTAAACAATGTATCTTTGGAAGGTTCTGAGATACTGACTAGATTCCAAAATATTAATACAGAGATTTTAATTTTTACAGTAATCATGAGCCTTAGCCAAAGGCTGAATAAAGTACAGAATTTCTGTAGGGGTTCTCTGAATGCCCAATATAAGGTTGGCAGTGACAGACACTATGTAAATGGCCATCTCTCCATGGTTTCAGCTCCTCCACCAGAGTTATGGCTGCTTGAAAAAGCAGTGTTTTTATTTATCGTTCCCCTTGTGAAAAGCGATCACTTCTCTGAACAGAATCTTTGTGGACGATAGCTGGGCGTTTTTCAATCTGAGCGGATGTGGTCCTCTGCTAAAACAAAAGAACGTCTTCTTTCCAGAGTGTGGTGATTAAGAGCTCCTGATAGCAGCATTGCCTGCCCCGATAGCGGCCAGTATCCTCAGGGAATCAGCTTGTCTTTTGAAAGACATCCCAGTGTTCAGGGCTGATCAAAAATCTCAGCAAACCCAAGACTGAGACTTGCACCAAGGACTCTTAAAGGGGCAGATAATGGGTTGTGACTGATCCAATAACTGCAATCAGCGACAGTGTTGGCATGATGAAATTTTTAAAAATTCATTCACACGATGAGAGTGTTGCTGGAACATCCCTAATTTCCCAGAGAGCAGTTAAGAGTCAACCACATTGCTGTTGGTCTGGAGGCACATGTAGGTCAGACCAGATAAGGATGACAGTTTCCTTCACTGAAGAACATTAGGGAATCAGACAAGTTTTCCCCAACAATTGGCAATGGGTTCATGGTCATCGTTAGACCCTTACTTCCAGATTTTACTGAGTTCAAATGACACCATCTACCTTGGCAGGATTTGAACTGGGTCCCCAGAACATTACCTGCGTCTCTGGATTAACAGTCTAGTGGTCATTACCATCCAACGCCTAGAGGAAGAATGCCTCATCGTCCACCTCAGGACCCTCCAATCCCTTCATCAATATAGATTTCACCAGTTTCCTCATTTTCCCTTCCCCCACCTTACCTCAATTCCAATTTTCCAGCTCAGCACTAAGCTCATGACCTGTCCCACCTGTCCATCTTCCTTCCCACCTATCTGCTCCACCTTTCTCTCTGACTTATCACCTTTACCCCCACCTCCTTCCACCTATTGCACTCTCAGCTACCTTCCCCCAGCCCCACCCCCCCTCCCATTTATCGCTCCACCTGCCCAGGCTCCCCACCTCATTCCTTATGCAGGGCTTTTCTCCTGCTCCTTGGATGCTGTCTGACCTGCTGTGCTTTTCCAGCACCACTCTCAACTCAATCTCCAGCATTCTCGGTCCTCACTTTCACCTGGTAATAACACTGGGCCATCACCTCCCGTCAATAGCCAAAGCCACTGTCCTGTAATATGCATGGACTGTGTACCATCATCTACCACTCCTGGGACACCATCACCCACTGATAATTGTGGCTCCTGGTTGCAGTATGCCCAGAATGGTGACTCCTGGTTGCAGTATGCCCAGAGTGGGGAACTCCTGGTTGCAGTCGGCCCAGAGTGGGGACTCTAAACATTGGCGAGGGTGTGGTGGTAGCATGGTATGCACGGAGTGGGGACTCCTGACACCATTGAGGCAGTAGCGGAACCAGGGATTCCTGGTTGCGGGCAGAGTAAGAGAGCACATTGGAACCTGGTATCAGTGGTAGTGTTGGCGAGGTGGGCCCAGCAGTGAAGAGATATTGCCTGAGGAGCGGCGACTCCTATGTTGGGTCTGGTGTAGGTAGTGGGAGGGTGGATCGAAGATGGACTCTCTCTCAGTTATATCCTTTTAATCTTGAGTATTCAAAATGGTGGTGGATTGTGGTGACATTTGGAGCTTGTCACTGTACTTTACTGTATTGTTCAACATAAAATACAAGTGACGATAAATCGTACAATCAATAAATTCAATCAATCAATCACTGAACACTGGGTGGGGTCATCAGCAAAACTGCTGTGGTGTGAATGCCAACAGGGTGAGTTCAATTCCTGCACCAGCTCAGGTCACCCATGAAGGAGTCTCCTTCTCAACCTTGCTTCATGCCTGAGGTCAGGTGACCCTCAGGTTCAGCCACCACCAGTCATTCCTCTCAAAGGAGACAGCAACTTATCGCAACTTTACCTTCACTTAAAGTAATAAATAATTCTGAATCAACTGAAGAAAGAAGTTTTTCAATAAACTTTTTGGGTGGCACAGTAGCTCAATGGTGCTAGAGACCCGGTTTTGATTCCAGCCTTGGGTGACTGTGCAGTTTGCATACTCTCCCTGTATCTGTGTGGGTCCTTGCCAGATGCCTCAGTTTCCTCCCAGAGTCCAAAGATGTGCAGGGTCGGTGGCTTAGCCATGGGAAATGCAGGGTTACAGGGAGGAGGGTCTGGGTGGTATGCTCTTCGGAGGGTCAGTGCAGACTCGATGGGCTGGATAGCCTCTTTCCACACTTAGGGATTCTAGGTTAGTTTGGTTATAGTTCTTTGACAGATATAGTTTGTTTCATTCTAAAATATTGAAGATGACACATCTATTGCATCCAGCATCCAGGAAATGAGTTATTGTTGCAGACGGTGCTGCTTCTTCCTCATTACCCAATCATACTTGGTGATGGATTTGCTTGCCTGGTCTTTATTTTTAGGTATTCTCAGGGTGAAGCAGGCAGTAGTTGCAACACTGTGACTCCCATCACTGTAATTGGGGGTGTGCAGGAAGTGCTGCCCTAGTGTAGCAGCATGAAGAAACACAATCTCACATGTGCATTTCCTTCTCTACCAATAGCAGTGATGGTGGCAGAGCTGTAATGTCACTGCACTAGTTATCCAGAGGCTCAGGCTAATGCCGTGCAATCGAGAGTTCAAATCTGCCTCAGGCACTGGGGTGGAATTTAAATTCAATTAATAGTTCTGGAATTGGAAGCTAGTCTCAGTAAAGATGAATTTGACACTCTTGACAATTGTTGTAGAAATCTATCTGGTTCACCAATGCATTTTAAGGCAGGAAATCTGACAGTCTGGCCTACATGTGACAGCAATGTGGTTGACTCTTAACTGCCCTTTGAAATGGGCGTGCAGATCAAGGGCAATTGCAGATAAAGTTCGCTGTTCCAGGAGTATTCACATCCTAATAAATGAATAAGGGGAGAAAAATCCTCTTTGTATGTCACAGATACCTACGCTCCTGAACAACTACATCAAGTTCACAGCAGACAAATAGACCATTCTATCCATGTCCACACCTCAATCATACCTTCCAATTCCGGAATTATTAATTGATTATAAATGCCATCCCGGTGCCTGAGACAGATGTGAACTCTCGATCTCACAGCATTACCCTGAGCCTCTGGATAACTAGTGCAGTGGCATTACCACTCTTTTCAGCTTGATTACACCAGAAGGCAATGAAATAAGAGAAACAAACAACCCAGAATGACAACACGTGAGTGCCATTTTAGCAAGGGCCATGCAAGCTGCAGCAGTTATTTAAGACATTTTGGGAGTGTTAAAGAGAGAGAGAGAAAGAAACTAAAGTGAAATTACACAGGGCCCCCTGTAAACAGATAATGGGTTTCTTCCTTGAGCTCTACAGAATGTTTGTGAGGGGGGACATTTTATGATGAAAGAATTGGGAACCTGAAAGCAGATCGCAGTGTGCTCACACTGAGGAATTCAAGGGCTCTGGGAGGTGACAGGGTCAGCAGGTCCAATTCAGACGTGGAGGGGTCAGGTCACTGGAACAAAGTTACTGTGAACCTAGTCAAGCACTCCACATTATTTCTTGGTACCCATCTGACTTATTTATGTGTGGAGAAACCTTAGGGATAATCTGGGGCTAGATGCTGAGTCAGTTGGTTCACACACTGCGATAAAACTGTTAGGCTCTTAAAGCAAGCGTAGACCTTTTAGACGACATAGAATGGTGAGTCTTATGAAAATTATCATCAATATCTAAATCAACAATACCAATTTCAATGGCCTATGAGATTCTGCATTAATACATCACATTGATCAGTGATTTATTAAAGAAAATCCCATTTCACAAATATCTACATTATAAGTAGCTACTCATTCAATGTCAGGATCTAAATGTTGACCCATGCTCCTCTGCCTTGCTCCAGGCAGTTGTGACATTATCTGTTCCCCTCACATTGTTTCTTAGATGTTAATGTTTCTATTTCATGCTGAATTCAACTTTCTTCACGTTATCTAGCAAGTTGCTGTCATCTGAGGCATTAAAAACAGCACAGTACAGCCAAAGCGAATGGCTTTAAAAAACCCTTTGCGAGACCCTCCTTCCCTGGAGGAAACAGATGACCAAATGTCAGGCGTATGATATTGACACTGTGCTTCATGACTCAGTCAACAGTGTCTTTTTAAGGAGAAAGTGAGGTCCTGCAAATGCTGGAGATCAGAGCTGAAAATGTGTTGCTGGAAAAGCGCAGCAGGTCAGGCAGCATCCAAGGAGCAAGAGAATCGACGTTTTGGGCATGAGCCCTTCTTCAGTGTCTTTTTAAGGCTGTGTTTGTGAGTCACATCATGCACAAAGGAGTAGAGCAGTGTTTAAAATTTGTAGCCATCAAGTCCAGCCCTGTGCTTCTGTGACTGTCTCTGGTCTCCCTCAAAGGGCTAAATTGTTTGTCCCCCCAGAGAATCCTGACAGGGCAGAAACAGCCCACTGAGTCCACACATCTTGAAGAGCATGTCACCCTATCCCTGTATTTCCCATGGCTAATCCACCTAACCTGCACATCTTTGCACTGTGGGAAGAAACCCATGCAGACAGGGGGAGAATGTGCAAACTCCACACAGATAGTCACCTGAGAGCAGTACCGAACGTGGGTCCCTGGCACTGTGAGGCAGCAGTGCTAACCACTGAGCCACAATGCCACCCAAATATCACACTCACATTTACCCAGTTTCAGCTTTTAATTTGCTGGCTGAAGGCTATTCAGCTTTTCAAAGATAAGGTTCTGCAAGATACAGCAAAGACAACTTGGGGTCTGCAATTCACTGTTTTTCACGAATGGTCTGATGCCTTGTGCACAGCTCTGTGTAACCATCTCATAGTGGCTCTCTGTTTCCTTCACAGGGGTGTCTTTCTGAAGGAGTCATTCCTGACATGAAACATTAACGCTTGTGTGTCTATCCATCTCCCCACAGACGCTGCCAGACCTGCTGAGTTTCTCCAGCGGGACTCTTTGTTTTTAATTTCTAGCATCTGCAGCCTTCTGCTTTCACTCTGTGTTTTGTTTTAGTCCATTTCATCTCATTTTGTAAGCAGTGCACAGAGCAACAGAAATAGTGAACATGCTGGGCACCTTGCCTGCTGCCTTATAATGGGAGGGTGACAGAAGCTTTCCTCTGACACTCAGAGGGCTGAGGCTTTCCACTTTTGAAGTTCAAGGTTGGTGGCCAGTATCTTAGACGGTACCCTGTCCCCCCATTCCCAAGGTGAGTTACCTGTCAGCTCATTACCATCACAGGTGAGATGAAGCCTGAGCCAGCTGGGGGATTTGACTGACCACCAAACAACAGGATGTCTCTGCTGGGAAGAACCTTCAGGGTCAAAGGTTATAGCTTTTATACTTAAAGGCCAGCAGGTCACTCACTATAAACCAAGGCCTTCCCCTCAGCTTTTTCTTTTTGCTTAATCACTCTTGGGATGTGGGTGCTGCCGGCTAACACCAGGATTTATTGCCCAGAAGCCACCCATGTTGCTGTGGGTCTGGAGTCACATGTAGAGTCATACAGCATGGAAACAGACCCTTTGGTCCATCAACTATAATCCCAAACTAAACGAGTCCCACCTGCCTGCTCCTGACCCATATCCCTCCAAAACTTTCCTATTCATGTACCCATCCAAATGTCTTTTAAATGTTGCAATTGTACCCACTTCCTCAGGAGGTCCATTCCACAGTGAACCCCTCCCATATAAAAAAATTGCCCCTCATGTCTTTCATCATTCTCTCTCCTCTCATCTTTAAAATATGTCCCATTGTCTTGAAATAGAGAGCCTCTTTTTCCACCCTAGGGAAAAGACCCCGACCATTTATCTATACCCCTCGTTATTTTACAAACTTTTAGTGAACGAGGTGAAAACTGACAGCTGTTTCATAGTCACCATTAGGCCCTTAACTACTGATTCTGACTGAATTCAGATTCTGCCATCTTGATTCAAACCTGGCTCCCTAGAATATTACCTGGGTCTCTGAATTAATATTCGAGCGTTAATACCACCAAGGCTGTGCACCCCACCCTGGAAGCACAGGCCGTCAGGCTGGTGGTGCCTTTGAAAGACTGCTGGATGGAGCCAATAGGTGCCAGGAGGCCATTCCATCAGAGTCCAGCCAGGTGTCAGCATAGCCCACACTGAAGGTACCAAAGGCTCAAGAAATTTCATGATCATCTACTCTCTGCAAGGCAGAATGGCACCTTCTACTCTCTGCTACTTCCCACCCTCAGGAGCATCCATTGGCCTCACTCTAGCAGAACTCAGGCATCTCAGAAACAGTCATTGCCTGAAAGCCTCCCTCATCACATATATTCATGTCCACTCAAGGCCAGAGCCACCTCACCCACTCAAACTACTCAGACCTCCCGCTGCTCCACTGCACTCCCTCCCCCACCTGGGACAGCTCATCACCTTACCCACAACACTCCCGTGTCCCAACAAACTCAATCCTTTTCTCGATCTCATTGCAGGACACCCGAGCACACAGCTGCAGCCCTGAGTACCGTGCCGTTAACACTGACAGCTCATTGCGCAGGTGGTTTGCAGATCAATGCAGAATTTACCCTTATGGAACTGAGTTGCAAATTCTGTCTGTAATCCACAATATCCCCAACCCTCCCCAGTCCCTTGCCCATTCTCCAATTCCCCGACTGTATCACGATCCATCTTCCCCCAATGACCCTCCACCCTCTCCCCATTCTGGGTTGAGCCCTTTCATGTGGCCTCTTGCTGCTGGAGGCGCGGACCATCTGCCAGGCCCAGATTTAGTCCTTTCCAAGGGCAGAGTGAGCATAGCTTGCCTAGAGTCCCATCCTCTGACACTGTGCCATCCCACCCCTGCGCCACACCACCCCGATGCTACCAGATTCCACCCTGCTACATTCAAATGTCCCTTGCTACTGTAATCAGTGCCTCATCATGCGAACATAGCAGGCCCAAATCCCAAAGCTAAGCTATCTGCAGCCTTGGCAAACACCAAAGGAACTGACCTTGAACTATGACTGAGCCACCTAGTCTGCTGATGGTGCCCATCCTCCACAGTTCCTAAGGACTGCGTCCCTTCCCTCGGAATGAATTTGCGAGATAACCTTGACTGATAAGCAAGGCATGGAGAGATCCTGCTTGACACCCAGGAATATCTCAATCCTGGTCCCTAAGCTTGCATTGGGCCACTCTCTGGAGTAGAAATGGCCCAAACCCAAGACTGACTGGGCTGGGACCCTGACCCCTGGCTAACCAACGTCCAACCTCACCCGGGTCAACGTGCCTCCCCTTTTCTGGTCACAAATCCCCATGCTCCTCATACACGCCGCTCTGATTGCCCTGTGCAGAAACATGCCTCCCCCTCTCCCTGCTTTTCACATTTGCACATCGATGTTTGCTCCAGCCACATCTTTGGCTTCTGCCTATTAGTAGGCAGTAGTGGGTACTGCAGATGCTGGAGATTAGAGTCAAGATTAGAGTGGTGCTGGAAAAGCACAGCAGGTCAGGCAGCATCGAGGAGCAGGAAAATCGACGTTTCAGGAAACGGCGATTTTTCTGCTCCTCGGATGCTGCCTGACCTGCTGTGCTTTTCAGCACCACTCTAATCTTCTGCCTACAAGTACCCCCTCACTCCAAACTGCCTGCCGCCTCCAGTGAGATTAAAGCTGCTACCTCCCTAGCTGCAAAAGGAGTGTACAGAGTGTTCTAACTGCACGGCTTCTGGAAGAGGAAATTAGGCAGCACCAAATCCATTGGCAGGTGCGTGGTGAGATCCACTGGCACAGACTCTGAGACCAACCATTCGAACATGATCTGTGTGTCAGAGACTCTGAGAAATCATCTTATCCTTGTCAAGCTATGGAAGTTTCCTGTCGGCTTTTGAGTTGGCCACATTTTGAATATTTCTGCGCCTGTTGCATATTTTTGACTTCCGTGGTGCGTGTATGGAATGAGGAAGTGGGAGACGCAGGTACAATGTTGGAAAGACCATTGGATGTTCTTGGGGGGTGGGTGGATGCAGACTCGATTGGCCAAATGGCCTTTCTGCACTGTAAGGTAGATAGGCCTCCCACCACCCAATGGTAAAAAAAGTAATCTCGCCCTCTGTGGAGGGAGGACTGAATCACAAAGGTTTCTCTCGACGGAGTCAGGAATCTGATTTTTGGACTCGATTAACCCATCGCTCCCACCGCTATTCCTGCCACCTCAGGGAGTGAAAAATTGTAAACCTTTGTCAGAGTGCTTTTGAGCATCAATAAGTCATTGAGCAGCTCCTGGGTGTTAGTGTGTGGAGAAAGCACTGGAGTCCAGACCATGGGAGTGCTGGGGCTGGTGGGAGCTTCATAGTCAGCGGTGAGAGAGACTCACCAAGTGTGGGGGGGGGGAAGCATATCCTCGTGGGGAGAGCCTAGTGTGGAGGGGGGGGGGGGGTGGAGAGAGCCCAGTGTTTGGGGGAAAGCATACCCTCCTGGGAAGAGCCCAGTGTGGGGGTAGAGCATACACTCATGGGGAAACCCCAGTGTTGGGGGAGAGTTTACCCTCATGGGGAGAGTCCAGTGTGGGGGGAGAGCATGTCCTCATGGGGAGAGTCCAGCATGGGGGGAGAGCATGTCCTTGTGGGGAGAGCCCAGCGTAGGGGGAAAACATACCCTCTTAGGGAGTGCCCATTGTGGGGGGACAGCATACCCTCATGGGGAGAGCCCATTGTGGGGGGACAGGATACCCTCATAGGGAGAGCCCATTGTGGGGGGACAGCATACCCTCATGGGGAGAGCCCATTGTGGGGGGACAGGATACCCTCATAGGGAGAGCCCATTGTGGGGGGACAGCATACCCTCATAGGGAGAGCCCATTGTGGGGGGACAGCATACCCTCATGGGGAGAGCCCATTGTGGGGGGACAGGATACCCTCATAGGGAGAGCCCATTGTGGGGGGACAGCATACCCTCATAGGGAGAGCCCATTGTGGGGGGACAGCATACCCTCATAGGGAGAGCCCATTGTGGGGGGACAGCATACCCTCATGGGGAGAGCCCATTGTGGGGGGACAGCATACCCTCGTGGGGAGAGCCCATTGTGGGGGGACAGCATACCCTCATGGGGAGAGCCCATTGTGGGGGGACAGCATACCCTCGTGGGGAGAGCCCATTGTGGGGGGACAGGATACCCTCATAGGGAGAGCCCATTGTGGGGGGACAGCATACCCTCATAGGGAGAGCCCATTGTGGGGGGACAGCATACCCTCATAGGGAGAGCCCATTGTGGGGGGACAGCATACCCTCATAGGGAGAGCCCATTGTGGGGGGACAGCATACCCTCATGGGGAGAGCCCAGTTCGGGGGAGAACCCTGTGTGTGTGTGTGTGTGTGTGTGTGTGTGTGTGGGGGGGGGGGGGGGGGGGGGGAAGCATTTCCTCATGGGAAGAGTCAACTTGGAGTAACTGCAAGCCCATGGCTATATAAGAACTGTAATGTTGAACAGCTAACTGTATTTCCTTATTTTTGTATTTTGTACCTAAGATGGCACCTGGAATGGCAACATTGTACATTTTTCACCGTGCTCCTGTACTTCTCAGTATATGGGACAATAAAATCCAATTGTAATTCTAAAATATAAAATCCTTTCACGAAAAGACTTCTCTGTGATTCAACAATTAAAAACAGTGGAACAATAACGCTCCATCCAGATGCAGAACAATTTAAGCCATCTGATTCAAAATCTGCTATTGAATGTTGCCTTCTGTCAATTGAACCTTCATTCATCATTTCCAGATACTACATGTGGCTTTCAAATCCCAGTATGTGGTCTGTCTGTGTTAAATAAAGGAAGAAAGACCTTTCAGACTGTGCAACATGACGTAAAGCTGTTGAAGAGTGAATTAACTCTGCAGAGGCCGATATCCCGTTACCTAGTCACTCTTTATTTACACATGGAGAGTTCTTGACTCTGATCCAGCTCCCTCAGAGCCAGCTCTCAGAGTGAACAGAACTCCTGACGCTCCTACTTATATCTGACCAGATTAACAGCCCCAATGAGGGAACTCATATTCCACGAGGTCTACCTGAATGATCTTTTTACAATCACTACCAAGGGTTTTAAGGTTGTTATACACTGTAAAAGCAAATCTAAGCTTGTTAACGGTGAGTTTCAATTAGGCTCCGAGCCACTTATTTATATTTTTATAATTTGCACTGGAATCGAACGCCACTTTCCAGGTGGGTTACTGAGGGAAATCATGGATAATCACATGATTCAAAGTGATACGACTCGAGAGTGTGGTGCTGAAAAAGCACAGCAGGACACATTCGAGGAGCAGGAGAATCAATGTTTCCGGCAAAAGCCCTTCATCAGGAATAGAGTCATAGAGATGGACAGCACAGAAACAGACCCTTCGGTCCAACCCGTCCATGCCGACCAGATATCCCAACCCAATCTAGTCCCACCTGCTAGCACCCGGCCCATATCCCTCCAAACCCTTCCTATTCATATCCCCATCCAAATGCCTCTTAAATGTTGCAATTGTACCAGCCTCCACCACTTCCTCTGGCAGCTCATTCTATACACATACCATCCTCTGTGAGAAAAGGTTGACCCGTAGGTCTCTTTAATATCTATGCCCTATAGTTCTGGACTCCCTCACCCCAGGGAAAAGACTTTGTCTATTTATCCTATCCATGCCCCTCATGACTTTCTAAACCTCTGTAAGTGTAAGGTCACTCCTCAGCCTCCGACACTTCTGGGAAAACAGCCCCAGCCTATTCAACCTCTCCAACCCTGGCAATATCCTTGTAAATCTTTTCTGAACCCTTTCAAGTTTCACAAAATCTTTCCAGTAGGAAGGAGACCAGAATTGCACACAATATTCCAACAGTGGCCAAACCACTGTCCTGTACAGCATGACCTGAGCCATAAATCTTCTCAAAACTCGCTAAGTCCTGTACAGCTGCAACATGACATGACAGACTACCAGGTGACTAAAACTGATACCAGGACAAAAGAAACTGTGAGTGAGCACCAAACTGATATAAAATGACAGTAAATGTTCTGGAAAGTAACTGACATATCACACATCTGAAAGGGTTACTTCCAGTTGGGGAAACCAAATGGAGAAGCAGTGTAGGATGAATCATTATCTATCTCCAGTGTAGGCCCCATGGCTATTGAACTGTAATATTGAACTTCTTACTTTTACCAGACCACAATTAATGATGCGACATCACAACTACTGTCTCGACAGAGTAAATACTGCTGGTGTCATTTAACATTCAGCAACTTCAAAAGGAATCTGACTTGCTTTTGCCAAGTGTTTAACGGCATGGTCAGTAGAGGCCAGACGTTGCAGAGATAGCAAATTCAAGGATCTTATTAGTAACCAGCAGAATAGGAGAACTGATTCGGAAGAACTACTTTCGCACAAGGGAATAACAACGGCAATTAACCTCCTGCTGGTATATGCTAGAATCGGGCCACGTAGCCCCTGCTCTGCCATATTCATTCTGAAAAGTTTTACCTTCACCTCGTTTCAATTTCCAAAGCAAAAGCTGCGAGCAAGGTGTAAGAAACTTTGCTGCTATTTTCTCACAGCTTGTTCCATTGGAAGCTTCACCCTTAAAACCATAAAGACCTGCAGCAGGCCATTCAGCCCATCTGCTGCAACACAGATGAGATGACGGCCAATGTGATAACGCTCAGCCCCTCTCGTTTGCCATTTCCTCATAACTCTGTCGATCCCAGCGCCAACTCTACTTCACCGCCCAGCATCAACCGCCCTCTATGGTAAATAAGTCCAAAAGACTCACTACCCTCACAGACAAACTCAGTTGTACCTTAAGGGTGTGAGCCCTTATTCTGAGATTACACCTGCTGAGCATAGACTCTCCCACCAGGGGAAATCACCTTTCTGCATGGGCCTGTCAAAGACCCTAAGAATCTTATGTTTCAAAAATGTTGCCTCTCATTTTTCTAAATTCCAATGAGTACTGGTTCAACTCACTCAACCTCTCCTCATAAGATTATCCTCCATTCTTTCGGATCAAACAAATGAATCTTCTCTGCATTGCCTCCAATGTCAGTATATTTTTCCTTGGATAAGGAGACCAAAACTGTTTCCACTATCCCAGCTGTGCCCTCACTAATGCCCTGGTACAGTTTGAGCAAGACTCCCCTATTTTTATAGCCCCTTCCCTTTGAAATAAAGGCCAATGTCCCACTTGCTTTCCCTATTGCTCACTGAATTTGGATGTTAGCATTTTCTTTGTGATTCATGCACGAGGTCTTCCATTTTCTGCAGCTTTCTCAATTGAAATAATATTCTGCTCCTCTATGTGAAAGCGCATAATATCACACTTCCCCAAAATTATGTTCCATATGCTAGCTTTTTGCCCATTCACATGTTTCTGTCCACCGACAGACTCTTTGTGTTCGTCCCACCACTTGCCTTCTCGTCTATTTTTCTGTCATCCCAATAGTACATTCATTTTTCTTATACAAGTCGTTAATTTATCGTAAATAACAATGGCCCATCACTGATGCATGTGGCATTCACACTAGTTACAGGATGCCATGCTGAAAATGACCCCCTCATCCCAACTCTTTCTTATGTTAGTTAGCCAATCCTCTATCCATGCTAATCCCCAACAGCACGGCCTCTTATCCTATTGGGAAGTCGTCGTCACCACTTCCCCAGAGCCCGATTCCATTCTCCACAATTCAGTGGATCTGGCAGGTTTCTAGGAGGAAAGCCAGCCAGATACTCCAGGGCTTTTTGAACGTTGAGGTAACTAAAGTCAGACGACAAAGGGACCAGAGGTTCTGCTTGCAGCTCGCCTAGAAGGCTCTAAACATTGATTATTGCAGCTGGAGTCACTAACTGGCAAACGAAGGAAGCAACAGCTCCTCTTGCTCGCTGGCCTGTGCTACCATGGCAATCAGTGACTTCAGCACAGCATCACGTGACAGCTTCACGTCTACTGCTTGTGACGGAGCCTGTCTCCCAAGGATTGACCACTTTAGTGACCGACAAAACTGCTTCCTGCACAGATTCCTCCACACAGAGGGGCAATTTCCCTGTGTCCATCATCTCTTGGCAATTGAAGACTACGAACTGACTAACTATTGGTCAGGGAGATCAGAAGTTTCATTCTTGGCCTACACTCACCTCTGACATTGTCTTGAGATATTCAGGGGCTTTAGCAAGCCCTGGGCTACAGTGAGGGAAGATCAGCCCAGATTCCTTCCACAGTCTAGTGACTGCTGATTAAGTTTTTTGACTTTGGATGAACCTCAGGTACAATAACCTTCACACAATAAAAACTATCCCCCCTTCCCTTTCCCCCACCAGCAACTTCTCCCTAGGAAAACCATCCCAACCCCATTCCATAACACACCATCCCATCAAAACCATGTCACCCCACACAACACATCCCTTTCCATTGACTGTGTGTGCAGTATCATTAGCAAGGATTGCATACTAACATTACTCACATCCAAAGTACCATGAGAATTGGGAGACATTTTGGGTAAAACCAATTAAAAGGTGGGAAATTGGAATAAATTCTTATTTCATAGTTTAAACCTTTATTGCAGCCACATTAACCATTAGAAGGTATCTTCAGCTACAATGGCATGTATTTAGAAAAGTGTTGGAAAGATGTGTCCACAGCTAGGGTGGGACTGGAAGGGAGAAAAGGGAAATGGGGTGTCCTTAACACTGACTGTACATCGAACAGGGAAGGAATATGCTAAACAGAATGGCTGGCTGATTTCCATATCGGGGGTCAGCAAGGAAACTCACAGAACAAGAATATCCTACTGTGGTGAAAGGGTTAAAATTATGTCCCAATACATGTGTGAATCTTATTATGAATATGTTACCGGAATGGAAGGTGTTGCTTAGTCTTGCCCTGTTGTTCGCATGAATATGTTACCGGAATGGAATGTGTTGCTTAGTCTTGCCCTGTTGTTCACATGAATGTTTAGATCTCGAAAGAGTATATAAGCTGGGAAAGTCCCCAGTTCGGTAGAGTCTGCTCCGGGTTACGTTTAACCGCCGAGCGTGGGTTGTTGGCAACCGCTCTACGAGAACTGACGGCTCCCAGTTCCGGTAACATGTAGAGTGAGTATAAACCAGACCCGTTGTAAGTACGAGACCTGGTTGAGGCGACACTGCGGGGAATAAAATACTTATATTCTAGCAAACTTGTCTCTCAGTTCTTTTCTCCTGGTCTGTGTCAGACTACTCTCCTGCGAACCCGATCCTTGAGAATTTATAAAACATTTTGGCGTAGTCAGCAGGATCAATCGCAATTGGGGAGAGATTTTGATACAGAACAATGTTTGGGAAAAGGACTAAGAAACCAGAAGAACAAACTGTGGAGGTCCCAACCGTCCCGGGATGGCAGGGACCGTGGCATGACGTGGCAGTTTGTTTGAGGAATGGTGGGGGGCGACCGGAAAACTGGGAAGCCGAGGGCGTAGGAACCCCAGTGTCGCTGCTGTCTACCCTTGAGAGGATCCCAGTCCTGCCGAAGAACCCCTTGCCTGGGGTACAGCGGAGGATGTGGGCAAATGGTGGGGGGCGACCGGAAAACTGGGAAGCCGAGGGCGTAGGAACCCCAGTGTCGCTGCTGTCCACCCTTGAGAAGATCTCAGTCCTGCCGAAGAACCCCTTGCCTGGGGTACAGCGGAGGATGTGGGCATGTGCGGCGGCTTGTAGACAACAGTCAGACAAGCGCCAAAAAGCTGAAGCAGAATTAGCCCTCCTGAAACATGAGCAGGGACTCAGTTCGGGAGATGCCTCTATGTTGAGGCAGGAAATTATGAAGTTAAAGGCTGAATTGACAGCATTAACTGAACTAGCAGGACGAACTATTATGTATCTGTCTGCTAAGAAACGGAAAGAGAAAAGGAAGGTCCCTCGAACCCCGGACTCAGTACAAGTACGGGCGTTTGTTGCACAATTAAATAATGGGGATCGATGGGATATCGACCATTGGGACGGAAATATTTGGGGAGATTCAGATGATCAGTATGAAGATGACCCACCCGTACTCCAGGCTAAACCAGTAGTTAGGAGAAAACAAGTCCAGAGACGCCTCCCGGTGCAGCGGGAAGTAATGTTAGATGGGGAAGGGAATCCCATACGGAATGAACAGGGGGAGGCAATTATGCATGAATTACCGCGGGCTCAGCCTCCTGCGGAATTGGGATTTTGGTCCCGGAAATTGCCCCCGGCAGGGGAACGATACACCCCCTTTGAGAAACAATTATTATCATGTTACTGGAGCTTGGTGGAAACTGAAGCTCTAACTATTGGACATGAAGTGATCATGAGAACAGCTATTCCTATCCTCCCGTGGGTACTCAGTGACCCCACTACCCACAGGATAGGAACCGCCCAAGAGAGCAGCATTATCAAATGGAAATGGTACGTGTCAGAAAGAGTGCGGACTGGACAAAAGGGAGTGTCAGTCCTGCATGAGCAAGTGGCGGAGGCCCCTGAGGAAGGGGAAAAGCGGTTTGAGGTGATTGAGTATAAAGAATCACCCGTCAAGATGGGCAAACGGTATGATGAACTGACCCTGGATGAACAAACCACGGCTTGGTTTGTAGATGGGTCAGCCCAATGGAAGGCAGGACAACGTAGATGGAAAGCTGCCGCTTTTAATCCGAAACAAGGTATAACCCTAGAAGAACTAGGCGAGGGGAAAAGTAGTCAGTGGGCAGAATTAAAAGCAGTACATATGGTGGTCATGCAAGCGGGGGTCATGGGAGTTTATTTGTTTTCTGACTCCTGGTCAGTGGTTAATGGCATGACCCAATGGATGCCAACTTGGCAGGCCAATCAGTGGATGATTCAGAATAGGGAGGTATGGGGTAAACAATTATGGGAAGATATATGGGAGAAGGCTCGACATCTAGATATATATATTACCCATGTAGACGCTCATACATCCCGAAATGATGCGGAAGCTTTACATAACCGATATGTAGACGGCATTGTCCGAGCCATGAGTGTACAAAGGGGCACCTCAGTGGACTTGGCTAGATGGGCATACCTTAAGGCCGGACACTGGGGAGTGCAAGGAACCTTGCAGTGGGCTCGAGATCGGGGAATAGATCTTATGGTAGATGATGTCAAGACTGCAGTAAATCAATGCGAGCAGTGTCAGCATCAACGGCAGGGAGTGCCCCAACATATGATGGGACATATACACCGAGGAGAGGGACCGGGACAGAGATGGCAAATGGACTTTGTGGGTCCATTACCTTCCTCACAAGGATGTAACCATATATGTACAGCTGTGGACACTATGTCTGGGGTTTTGGTAGCCCATCCCTGTCGACATAACAACCAACAGGCTACCTTACGGTGTTTAGATTTGATTGAACAATTTTATGGATTGCCCATACAGGTCCAGAGTGACAATGGCTCCCATTTCACAGGAGGGATGGTGAAGCAGTGGTGTCATGATAACCATGTGGAGTGGATTTATCACGTGCCCTACCATCCGCAAGCTGCGGGACTTATTGAACGAATGAACGGGCTTCTAAAATCCTCCCTGCGAAAGGCAGGAGGATGTAATAATTTAACAGGTTAGAAGAAACAATTGATTCGGGTAGTAAAGCAAATTAATAACCGCCCATTGGGAAACGGGGTGACGCCCTTGAATCGGATGATACGGGTGTGTGATACCCCAAAGGCACAGCCTATTAAAATGTGGAAATTTGCTAAGGAAGCTAATATTCCCGTAAGGGCCACACCGGCTTCGGCTGGACTGGACTTACGAGCGTTAACTACACAGACTTTGGTCCAACAAAAACCTACGGTGATTAAGACCGGATTAGGATTGATTTGTCCCCCTGGAACCTATGGGCATATCCTCCCGCGATCGGGATTGTCACTAAAGGGGATTGATGTAATGGCAGGAGTAATTGACGCGGACTACCAAGGAGAATTGGGAGTAGTCCTGGTCAACATCATATCTGAACCTTATGTGATACAGAAGGGAGACAGAATAGCACAATTAGTTATTAAACCATGTAACCTTACAACGGTGGAAGAGACGGGAGCTCCCGTTAAGGTTACTGAGCGTGGGACGGGGGGATTTGGGTCTACTGACACTAAGGGTGCCAAGGTATGGGTACGCCAGACAACTGGTCCCCCCAAACCGGCAGAGATCATAGCCCAAGGAAAAGACAGTCTGGTCACCATTATGTATCCTGGGGAATCAGTTTGGAGGAGTGTGCCAGCTCAGTCGTTGGTACCCTTATCGAAACAAAATGTAGGTTGGAAAATTAGTAGTGAGGAACGACAGCAAGATGATTTTAAGTGCGCGGCAAATCAATGGTGTACAATTTTAGATCTCACGAGTGATTGTCAAATGTATACTTGTGTACGATGTTATAAGGGGAGAAATGTAACTTTGATAACCCCTAACTGTACATTAATGTTGAATGCAACGGTGAATATGTGTCATTGGAATATAACCGCTCGTGAATGTGAAAGCTCAAACGGGACACGATGGAACATCACGACTGGAGATGAGGACATCTGGATCAGCAATGGAACAGTTATTCAAAACCGGACTCGAATGTTATGGCTGATCTTGGTGCACCCTAACGTCTCTGACGCGCACCGCACACAGTTGGCTCCCATTATGTCAACTTGTCAGCAGATGGCCCAGGCAGTACTGCACACTGATGTTCACTGGCAGGTGCGGCTGCCGGCTATCCCAGAATGCCAACATAAGAGGAGGCGGCGTGCATGGTATGACACTCTACTGGGAGGTGCAGGAACTGTCATGGGTATCTCAAATGCTATTGACTCTGAGGTAACCCGTACTAAATTATCTAACACGGGACAAGCCACCTCACAAGGACTACACACTATTGGAAGATGGATGCCATCCGTAATGATGACTCAAGGAGAAACAGCTAAAATATTGATACAATCCCTGCAATGGGAACTAGATGTCTGGGGTGCCACCCAGGAACTGTTTGAGAACATTACAGCTCAGTTAAATTGGACTGCCTGTCATATTAACATGTTGCATGCACAGATGCAGAAAGAACGATTCTTGCGCACGGTAACATCCCCTAATGTACAAGCGTGGAGGGGAATATGGAATGTATCCGAGAAATTGTGGATGATGACACATCCAGAGAAAACATGGTGTAATACAACTATGTGTAGAGGGCATTTTGTTACCATGAATGTAACTCGAACTGTTACGGTCTGTCGATATTATGTATTACCAGTGATTACATCTTCTGGATATTATTTTCTGAAGACAAGGGGGCAGTGGTTTAGCCCAGATACCAATATTACCTATGATCTGTCCGCTTGTGAACAGACTGATCAGGGAAAAACTTGCCTACTGATGGACAGATATCGGGACCCTTGCTTGACTAAGGGAACGGCCCTGTGCGAATGGACTGTTGAAACTCCAAGGGACATGATGTGGCAGATTGGGCCACACACGCTCTGTGTGGCTACCAATAACCCACATCCTACGCTTCCCACAGTACCGTTCTCGGGATGCCTCTCAAATGTCTATCAGTGGCAATGGCAGAATCAGACCTATCTGTTAACCAATTATAGCAGTGCTCACCACTTTACCAAGGTGCAGTGGAAAGTGCTGATGAATCCTTGGAACATTTCCCTGGATCGGTTTAAGCAAGCATTGGACCGATCCGGGGAGCTTAAGCAGATATTACGAAAGCATCAAACCAATGTCACCAAGGTTACAGTGTCTACCTTTATACATGGACAGGAGGTAGTACACGCTGCCCATGTAGTGGAAGTAGAGTCAGCTCATCATTGGTGGGATATGTTGAGTGGTATGTCCTCCACTGCGGGGAAGTTCCTATTCCCACCCTTATCGATCCTGGTAGGAGTCCTGGTGATCTTAACATGCTGTAATATCCTGACTTGCTTGTATATTTGGCGTGTACGTAGACGCTTGTTGGAAAAAATATATATGGGCATGATGTAACACATGTATTGGGCCAATCAGTGGAATGTGGTGAAAGGGTTAAAATTATGTCCCAATACATGTGTGAATCTTATTATGAATATGTTACCGGAATGGAAGGTGTTGCTTCGTCTTGCCCTGTTGTTCGCATGAATATGTTACCGGAATGGAAGGTGTTGCTTAGTCTTGCCCTGTTGTTCACATGAATGTTTAGATCTCGAAAGAGTATATAAGCTGGGAAAGTCCCCAGTTCGGTAGAGTCTGCTCCGGGTTACGTTTAACCGCCGAGCGTGGGTTGTTGGCAACCGCTCTACAAGAACTGACGGCTCCCAGTTCCGGTAACATGTAGAGTGAGTATAAACCAGACCCGTTGTAAGTACGAGACCTGGTTGAGGCGACACTGCGGGGAATAAAATACTTATATTCTAGCAAACTCGTCTCTCAGTTCTTTTCTCCTGGTCTGTGTCAGACTACTCTCCTGCGAACCCGATCCTTGAGAATTTATAAAACACCTACCCAAACTATATGAGACCTCCAAAAGAAAACTTTAACAACTCGATGAATGTGCTGCTTTTGGCTGCCTGTGCTCTAAGCTTTGGAATTCCTAACCTCAACCTCTCTGCCCTCCCCTCAGTCACTCCAGAAAACCGACCGTTTGTCTATGCTTTCGATCATCCATTCTATTCATTTGCAGTCACATTTTATCTGATCACAATCATTTTAAGCAACTTGGGACGTTTTATTACGTGACAGGTGTTAAGTACATGATAGTTGTTGCTTACGTCACATCAAATGTTCTTATTGTCTGGATATTGTAAATTCCAAATCACAATCCAAAGTGTTTGAAGGAATCTGTCTTTTTTTGGTTAGCCATGATGTGGTGCCGGTGTTGCACTGGGGTGGACAAAGTCACAAGACATCAGGCTGTCGTCTGGTTATAATCATCTGATGAAGGAACAGCGCTCCGAAAGCTTGTGATTTCAGATAAACCTGTTGGACTATAACCTGGTGTTGTGTGACGACAGTTTTTGTCTTGTTTAGTGATTCTGTATAGAGATGGAGCTGCTGTGTGTGTTGGTATGTGTGTGTGTGTTGATGTGTGTGCACGTGTTGGTGTGTGTATGCGTATGTTGTGTGTATGTTGGGTGTATGTGTATAGGTATGTGCATGTGTGTCAATGTATGTGTGTGTAGGTTGTGTGTGCGTTGGTGTGTGTGTGTGTGTATGTTGGGTATGTGTGTGCACGTTGCTTTGTGTGTGTTGGGGGTGTGTGTATGTTGGGTGTGTGTGTGTGTGTGTGTGTGTCTCATGACTGCAAGTCTGAGAAGCTCTATGTATTAACACTTAGAGCAACAGAAATGCATCCAGAGTGCACCTTGTACACTGAAGAAAGGGCCATTGAGACTGCCAATCCTGCTCACACATGTCAGAGCAAAGCTCAGATCAAACTTGACTGGTTTCAGTTTAATCAGCTAACCAAGATTAGCAGCTAACAGTTCCTGCTGTAACCCCATGTCAACCAATCAACATTGTCTTCTGATGCTAGATAAATTGTTGTTCCCTTTCCAAGTTTGACGAGCGCCAAGCTGAGAAGTGTCCACTTTGTTTAGCAATGTTGAAGTTCTGTACTGCTAAACAATCGTACGTCAAAGCCAACAGCACAGCTTTTTTTTCTTCCAATTCTTCTATATATAGTTGTTTATTAGAGCACTTAAAGCAAACTGTACTGCAGACGATTTACAATGCAGATCGTCACTGTTGCTGTGAGAATCATTGACAGTGTAAGCCTACCACCCACAATCTCCCAAATGAGAACTTATTACAAGATATGAATATTTGGAATTTCCAACAGAGCAGCCAGGACCACCATGCTGCACATGGGCAGGGTGACAATGCTGCAGCTGCAAGCCTGAAATTCTGTGGAACATCATAATGACAGTCTTTATAAAACGTGCTGAGTGTACATTAAGACTCTCCACCCTGCAAATTCAAGAGATATAAACTTTTGTTGTAATGTATTAACTTGATTCTGTGCCTCAAGCTGTCTGTCCTTGAAACCACATCAATGACAGGGCCATTAGTATTAAGTCTGTAGTAAACGCCCTTTTGAAGGCCTTAAAATATTAACAACCAAACAAGCCATCAGTGAGCGAGACACCACCTTACTGGCCGTCTTAGAAAAGAATACGCCAATTGTTTCTTCGTTTTGGCACCCTCCCCCCACTATCCCGTGCCTCAAGTCTTTGCATTCTCCTCTGTGACCACAATGCAACACAGATATCCAAAGACAGGGGATTCAGGGAGAATGCCGGGAAACATTTAATTGTTAAAGTCCGAAGGTCGTCAGAGCAGAAGCAGGTCCTTCAGCACTTTGATCCATATCCTGGCGCACCACTAAAACTGCCAATTTCAGTTTTCAGATTTTTAACAGATTGCCAATTTAACCAGTTATTTTGTGAAAGAGAGTTTCACATTATTAGAAGCCTTCCTAATACTACTCCTAACAGCCTACTTCTAATTATAAAATTATGCCTCCCTGATCCAGGTTCTTCCAAAGGGAAAGCAGAATGCATACAGGGAAACAATCAACCTCTTCACTCAATTTAAACACACCAGTTATATCCTCCTCCCACTCCTCCTGAAGAAGTGCTGAACATTGAAATGGACACATATTGAAAAAGGGAGCATTGACCATGCCTGATGTATCAACAATTTGTTGTTAATCCTGGATGAAAACCATCAGGATTCCTTCATTTAATCTCATTAGTTTCTCCTTTATTTCTGAAAATTTACTGAATCCAGTTAATCATTCCTCATGATTTATTTTTATCCCTGAATTATTTGAATCTCTGGTACATTATCCTCATCTTTTATTGGTAAGACCAATACAGAATAGCTATTTAGTAAGTCTGCCTTTTCCCAATTTTCAATTATATTATCACCTGTTCCTATCATTAAGGGGTCCTCTGTCCCTTAATATAGAGTCTACTGGTAAAAGAAAATAATTTCTGCACATTATAGGGAGTCATAGAGATGTACAGCATGGAAACATACCCTTTGGTTCAACTCGTCCATGCCGACCAGATTTCCTAATTAAATCTAGTCCCATTTGCTAGTCCTATTTGGCCCACATCCCTCTAAACCCTTCCTATTTATATGCCCATCCAGATGCCTTTTAAATGTTGCAATTGAACCAACCTTCACCACTTCCTCTGGCAGCTCATTCCATACACACTCCACACGAGTGGTGCATAATAATTCTGTGATACAAATCAATATCTGGTTAAAACATTTGATGCAATTGCAATTCTCAACAAACACGCATGTCACCTTTACCAGATGCCCTGGGGCTAGAATGGAAATAAGTAGGAAGCACTGTACGTATTAACAGCATCTGTCAGCAACAGACTCCATGAGTGCAAACAAAGCTCAACAGATTGAAAATAAATGTTTGACGAAAAAAGTGTCTCCCAGTGTTATTTCTAAAACAAAATCCTTATAGCAAAATAGAGAGCAACGAGGATTTCATTGTTAACAGCTTAATGTCTGATATGCAAAGACCCTAAGCAGTTGGACACTAGCTCCTTGCAGTGTTAGTAAGACAGTCCCTGCGTTGTGAAAGGGTTCCATTCTGGAGACCATGTGCAAGTTGATCTGTACGCAAGTCAGAACACAACATAAAACAGCCATTCGTATGACGGATCTTTAAAATTACATTGCTGTATAAGATCATACGAGAGTTTATAAGTCAGATGTTAGTAAATCAGGACAATTCACAAGAATATCAATTGAATGGGGAAGAACATATTCATAGCATATGAGAAGACGATGCTGACTGGTTGGCAGGTAGACTCTGATTGATTGAAGCATTCTCATGACAAATGCACCTGTTAGATGGTGGCTGACAATTAACTGGCGAGCTTTGTTTACATTTAACAGAGGCAGATTAACTCTGATTGGTCATAGTATTGTCTTGAGGAATGAACCAGGGTTTGGCTGTCACCTATTTTGATGAGTACAAGACATGATTACATGTCTTTTGTCAGCAATACTCAAGTTGGATGCATCAGAAATCCATTTTGATTTGATTTGATTTATGATTGTGACATGGACCGAGATACAGTGAAAAGTATTGTTTTGCATGCTATCCAGACAAATCTTACCTTACATAAGTACACCAAGGCATTAGGACTGAATGCAGAATATAGTGTTACATATACAGAGAAGGTGCAGAGAAAGATCAACTCTAATATATGAGAAATCTGTTCATAAGCCTAGTAACAGTGGGGAAGATCCTGTTCTTGAATCTGTTGGTACATGTTTTCAAACGTTTGCACCTTCTGCCCAATGGAAGAGGGTGGAAGAGAGTGCAACTGGGGTGAGAGGGGTTTTTGATAATGGCTGCTTTCCTGAGGCAGTGGAATGTGTAGATGGAGTCAATGGAAGGAAGGTTAGTTTTCATGATGGACTGGGTTGTGTTCACAATGCTTTGTAGTTTCTTGTGGATTTGGGCGGAGCACTTGCTGTAGGAGTCCACGGTACATCGATAAAAATTAGTGAGTCTTTGTGGACATGCCAAATATCCCTCGCGATAGAGCTCCTGGTTGCCCTTTTAATGGCCCACCTCTTTTGGACACTGATTAACACGGCTCGGTAACTCCCACCACTGTTCTACTGAGCAACTCACATTATGAACCATAGGAAACCCTACCATTGTGTTCAGAATGACAAAGGACTCACTTTACTCACTGTATACATTGGAGCTTGGTAGCCATGTGAAGACTTGCCACAGGATGTCCCAAAATGTTCTCTAGTCAGTCCACACTTTTGAAGTGTGGTCACTGTTATAACATCAGCAATGTAGCAAGGCACATCACAGGGCTGAGGTTTCCTGATCCTGCAGAGGCAGGACTTGGGGAAAAGTTGGAAAACAGCAAACCGAGTTGCTTTCCACACTATTTCAGAGGGAAGCTAAAAGGCAGTCGTGTTGCTGTAGGACTGGCTAAGGACAGCAGATTTGAGTGAACCAGATGGGATTTTTACCACAATGTAGTACTTTCATGGGGTTGGAATCTGGTTGGTTTGAAGGTGTGGAAGACCATGGATAATTGAGCCTTTCTAAGCTCCGATGCAATTTTAACAGTACCAGGTGGCCCATTGGCCTGTCAAGCCTGGTGACCATGGGCTCAGTTATGTGAGTCATCATTTCCCCATGTCGGTCATCCTAAACAGTCAAGGGCTTCAGCCGTGCAGTGCCACTTGGCTGGAGACAACTACCCCCTCTACATCACAAACTCCTGAGAACTGAAGCTCGTAAAATTCACAAGTTCGTAAGATAGAGGAGCAGAATTAGGCCATTTAGCCCATTGAGTCTGATCCACCATTCAATCATGGCTGATATGCTCCTCACCCCATTTTCCTGCCTTCTCTCCATATTCCTTCAACTCATTATCAATTAAAAATCTGTCTAACTCCTCCTTTAAATTTACTCACTGTCCCAGCATCCGCTGCACTTTGGGGTAGGGAATTCCCCAACATCCAGCACACTTTGGGGTAGGGAATTCCCCAACATCCAGCACAACTTGGGGTAGTGAATTCCCCAACATCCAGCACACTTTGGGGTAGGGAATTCCCCAGATTCATAACCCTTTGGGAGATGTAGTTTCTCCTCAACTCAGTTTTAAATTTGTTGCCCCTAGTCCTAAGTCTATAATCTTTCGTCCTAGGATGCCCCACAAGAGGAAGCGTCTATTTTATCCACATCTTTTATCATCTTAAATACCTCAATTTGACCTCCCATCATTCTTCTAAATTCCAGACAGTATAGGCCTACACTGTTCAACCTCTCTTCACATGACAAACCCTTCATCTCTGGGATCAATCTAGTGAATCTCCTCTGAAGTCACTCCAAAGGCCACTACATCATCCCTCAAATAACGGGGTCCAAGACTGTGCACAATACTCCAGGTGCGGACCCACCAATGGGTATGAAGGGGCCAACACCCCGCCACTGAGACTGGACTAGATTTTCCTGCTTGGGCTGGGAACGGACAAGGACCTTTTCTGTCCTTTAAAAGGAGCAATACGAAAATACCACATCTCTTATAATTGAGCCCATGGTCACCATGACGGTCACTTTTTCTCCCATCTAACTAAATTTAAATTCCCCTGCTGCTGAGGTAGGATTTGATCTTTAGTCCCTGGATCATTAGTGCTTCTCTAGATCATTAGTCCAGTAACATAATTACCACGGTATCCCCTCGCTTCTCATGTCAGTGAATGTACTGAACCATTAAATGCTTTCCAGCATCAAAGACTTTGGACCTAAAACAGTAAAGACAATTGGAGCAGTATTAAACATGGAGAAGGATTTTCAAACTGACAGACAGCACCGCTATTTTAGCCTCATTATTACATAATGTGTATAATTAGTGTATGCGGATTACCAGAGATGGCAAATTTTCCCATTCATACAGAAAGCATTACCTGGAAAAGACATTCTAAAACACTGAGGGTTTGGGGCACTCTGTAGTTTGACAGCATAATCATTGCAATTTCCTAACAAAGTCCATCTGTGGATAGTGTTCTAAGTAGAGTTCGATTTAAACTGAAATTTGCATAGAGGCCGGTATCCCGTTACCACATCACCCTTTATTTACGCGTGTACACGTACATGGGCTCTGATCAGCCAGTTCAGAGCCAGTCCCTGAATCTCCTGTTTATATCTGTCAGCCAGGACTCCCTGACTGGCCCAGCCGAACAACTCCAATCAAGGATCTCATCGTCAATGAGATCCACATGACCCTAGTTCCAATTAAAACTATTTAGTTTTTTAAATAATTTTTAAATCCATTCATGGGATGTGGGCACTGCTGAGACTTACTGCCTTTCCCGTTTACCCAGGGAGCAGTCTTATGCTGTTGTGGGTCTGGAGTTACATGTACCCAGGCCAGATTAGATAATCAGTTATCCTTTCTTGAAAATCACATGTACCCAGGCCAGATAAGACGATTAGTTATCCTTTCCTGAAAATCACATGTATCCAGGCCAGATAAGATGATTAGTTATCCTTTACTGAAAGTCATATGTACCCAGGTCAGATAAGACGACCAGTTTGTCCTTTGGTGAAAGACATTTGTGAACCTTATGAATTTTTAAGCGACATGCGTCATTTTTAAATTCTAGATTTTTTTTTCAACTGAATTCCAATTTCTACCATGGTGGAGTATGAACCCAGGCCTACAGAACACTAGCCTGGGATTCCAGATTACAAGCCCAGCAGCATTCTCCCCACGCCAACACCTCTCCACATTGCAGAATAAATTCAGTGACAGGGTCATGTTTAAAGTAGCAGAACTAAGTGCTGTGTAAAATTTGCAGAATGCCCTCCAGTCCTCTACTTTAAAAGTTGTTTCTTTTCTCTATTCATTCACGGGATGTGGGCATAGTTGGTCAGGCCATTGTCCATTTCTAATTACTGTTGCAAAGTGAAAAGTGAGCTACCTTTTTCAGAATAAGTGAGTCACTTGCTAGACCATTTCTGAGCACAGTTAAGATTCAACAGTATTGCTGTGTATTTGGAGTCACATGTAGACAAACTAGTGAAGGATAGCAGATCTCCCTTCCCCTGGTGGAAATTAGGGATGCAGACAGTTCTTCATATGGCAAAGAAATGCAGCTTTATAAGTACCATTACTAATTAGAATGGGGATTGGTTAGCTCAGTTGGCGAGGTGTTTACAGTGTAGTGTAAAATGTTGCCAACAATGTAGGTTCAATTTCCATACTGGCTGTGATAGATGATGGCAATCTGCCACAATACATCATCAATGCTGGCTGCAGAATAGGAGACCCCATGGTATGTAACTGTGTAAGAGATGCCTATGCGTTCCACTTGGACTTAGGCTAGTTCGGTTGTTCCCTTCATTCACCTGTTGGAAATTGAACTTAAGCCTCTGGACCATTAGTCCACGCCAAGAGATGCTATGTCCATAAGACATAGGAGGAGAAGTAGGCCATTCAGCCCATCAAGTCTGCTCCGCCATTCAATGAGACCATGGCTGATCTGATAATCCTCAACTCCACTTTCCTGCTTTTACCCCCCGTTGATTCCCTCATTGATTAAAGCAATCTATCTCAGTCTTGAATATACTTAATGATACAGCCTCAACAGCCCTCTGTGCTAAACAAAAATTCCACAGAATCATTACCCAGCAAGAGAAGAAATTTCTCCTCATCACTGTCTTTAATGGCTTACCCCTTACTCGGAGATGTTGCCCTCTTGTCCTAGACTCTTCTAGAAGGGGAAACAACTTCTCTGCGTTTAACCTGTCACATCCCAGAAGACTGTCATGTTCTTCAATTCTCATTCTTTTAAACACCAATGAGTACAGGTGCAACCTTTGAGCCTTGGGAATGTTCTCTGGAATGCTTCCAATGCAAATTTATGCCATCATAACTAATTGATGATAATAATTTTCAAAACCATGTCATTCACCTCTATCTTACTGTGAAACGTTTTGGCTCAATCAATTCAGTCTTTTAAGATATGTTTAACTGTACCAAATCGTGCAAATGGATTTGTAGCCTTGAATTCCACAGACTTTTACCAGCCAGGATTATCAGTACTTTCCCACTGACCTTTCTATTTTTTTCTCTGTGGAGCAACCTTAACTGTGATTCAAATTGAATTTATTTGGAAAAGTAGCATTAATATTCGCAAACAGAAAGTAAATGCTGAACTTTACACAAGTTGAAGAGTGGTCATGAGTGATGAAGAGAGTGGGCAGCATTAGCAAAGTTCAGTCTGAATTTTACTTGTATTCTGTGTGTACACACATGCATACTATCAGATGTCATTCACACCATAAATCCTCAGGGAGCTCTAATCAGCCAGTTAGTGGTAGCCTTTGAACTTCAGCAGATTACAACTGAACAAGAGAAAGCACAATCAAAGTCATGGGACTGAGGAATTGGGATTGATTCAAACGAAAGTTCATTAGCAAGGATAGGTGGTTGCATTTACACCCAGCATCAGGATATAAGAAAGCCCAACCTATTTTTAGTACAGGTCCCAGCCAGGACTCTTTCTTGCCCACAGGTTGTGGCCGACATTTAGTACCCATCCCTACTTGCCCACAAGGAAGTTAAGAGTCAACCACATTACTGTGGGTTTGGAGTCTCTGTACAATCTCTAGAGCGTGGAAGCAGCCCATTCTGCCCATCGAGTCCACACCGATCCTCTGAACAGCATTCCACTCCACTCGGCCACCCTGCACATTCCCATGGCTAAACCAACTCCCTAGGCACTACGGCCAATTTAGCATGGCCAATCCACCCTAACCTGCACATCCCTGGGCATTACGGCCAATTTAGCATGACCAATCCACCCTAACCTGCAGGAATCGATAGCCAAAGTACTGCGAGGCACGGGAGGAGAACGAACCTCCAAACCCTCGTTTACGAGACCAATGCCTTCACACTTAGTCACCGCACCCTCCAATCTCACATGTAGACCAGGCCAGGTGAGGATGACAGATTTCCTTCCCTAAAGCTAAAGCAGATGGGCATATAATAAAAATTTAAGCGGTTTCACAATTGCTATTAGGCTAGCACTCTAACCCAGATTTCAGATTTGCTCATCTAACATAATGGGATTTGAATCCATTTCCCCAGAATTTGGACTGGGTTTCTACATTATTAGCCCAGTGCCACTACCTCCCCTTGAAGGCCAATATAAGGTACATTCAAATCATAAGCAAACATGTTGAGTACCAACTAGCATACTCTACCAATGGCGGTTCTAAATGCAGGAGAAATTTCTAGTCAGTCGTGACAGAAAGGAGTCACAATCACTATCCATAGCTCCCAGCTATCACCTGCATGTAAAATGAATGTTGCCAGAGTAACTCAAGACTCTTTGGAGGAAGATTTTGGCTTTGTGGTTGAGGGGTCCAGATTAGTGCCAACATCAGAGTTTACCCCCCACCCCTGTTCTGACAGGGACAGATTTGAGAACTGCCCCCTTGCCCTACACACCTTGAAGGTCACAACATTGTGAGTCAAACCTGCCTTTAGACAGAAGTAGCAAATGTGACATTGTCAGCAAAAGTGACTGAACTTAAATGTGTGCATGATCCTCAGGGCATAACAGGGTAACGCATTAATCTGAAAGGCATTTCCTTGTAACGTCAAACATTCCATCAATTCAACAGGATTTCTTCCCATTAACATTTACAGTAGAAGAAACACCAGATAAAAGAACAGTATGTTACTGAATTGGACAGCAAGTTTGACTGGTGTTGAAAATTAAACAATCCATAATGACTTGATTTAAACTGTCACACATCCATTTTTACAAAACTAAACTTTAAAAATTATCCATGTTAATTTGCATGTAATGGCTCTTTTAAACACTTACATGCAGAAAATACTGCAAAAGTAGCAAAATATCTGATAAAAAAAGTTCTAGAACTTCAAAACAAAAATATGAAGTAAAACCGTTCAGCAAGTTTGCTTCCTTTGTCTGACCGTACTTCTCATTAATGCTAAGATATGCGTAGACATTCTCAATATAGCTTCCTCATTTTCATATTCATTACACAACAGGTTTAATTGAGGTATGGCTTCACTTCCTCTTCCAACTGTGCATCTTATTTTTGTAACAAACATTAAACTTGGTTCTTTGTTGCTGTTTGTAAGAAATGATGTTTTAGTACTGTCTGGGGAGCCACAGAACAGTCAAAACCCAATAAGCAGCGACTTATGAGTGAAGCAAAAAGGACTTTGGCAGTGGGTTTCATGGCATTAAACCTCTTTCTGGTGATTACTTTCCTCTCTCCTGTTTATTCGTCCATTTCCTGGCTGCTAGTTATTTCACACAAGTCTACAAAAAGCATTTTTTGTAATATTATTGCTAATGCTCTACTAATTTTGGAAGGCAGTGGTCAAATTTCCTTTGCTGCTCAGCTTACAGCAATAATTACATTGTTCATGGCTACTCTATTGAAGCTAATGATATATTGATACACAGCTCCACTATAAATTACCTCAAGTCTTACATTTCTGATTGCTGGTTTGGTAAATTGCATTTTTTAAAAATTATAAAACATTCCAGAAATACTTTTCAAACACTTGACACCAGATTTATTAGAAGTGCCTGCAAAATTTTCCCAGGTGACCACTTTGTACTGATGGTGTCTGTGAACTCTACCACTGTGTGGTGTGAGGAAAAGTTTCTTTTGAGGAAGCTTACTGCCATTAATCACCTTTTGGCTTTGAATCATCGAATCCCTACAGTGCAGAAAGAGGCCATTCAACCCATCAAGTCTGCACTAAACTCTGAAGAGCATCCCATTCAGGCCCTGTAAGCCTGCATGGCGACTCTAACATAGTTAACTCACCGAACCTGCACATCTCTGGACAACATGGAACAATTTAGCATCCACCTAACCTGCACATTTTTGGACTGTCGGAGGAAAACCATGCAGACATAGGGGGAATGTGCAAGCTCCACACAGAGGCACTCAAGGCTGGCACTGAAGCTGGGTCCATGGGGCTGTGAGGCATTAATGCTAACCACTGAGCCGCTGTGCCATCTTGCTGGGCATTTTGTCCACCACAGCTTTACTCACTTTAGACATAGCTTGCTAAGACACACGATACCTCTCCAAAAATATGTTTAAAATTCACCTCTTCAACCACCCTCCTTAACCTTTGTACAGTTTCTGCTCAGGTGTGGTCATGCTGCTTTTAAGTGCACTGCCAGGTTAAAATCTTGTTAAACCTAAATTGTTCTTGAGGACAGTGTAAGTTGTGAGATACGAGAATGAATGAGCTTCAGGTCAGAGCTGTACATCACTCACTAGAGAAGAAAAAGCAATGGTTTGAGAAAGCACAGAGCCGAGGGAAACTCTTTTGTATATCAATGTTTATGAGTTTCCATCACTTTACAGCAAGTAAATCATCAACAAAACAAATATGCTCTCTTATTATTCATAATAAAGTCATAAATTGTTCTAACCATATTTGTCGTTTGCTATAAATTATGAAGAAGGATACTATTCCCAAAATAAATTCTTTCCAATTCAGTCATACAGGATGCAACTCCTGCAGAAATGCTTTGTTAACAGCCAACAGACTGAAGGCAAATGGCGATGGGAGAGATGTTGGTGAAAACATAGCAAGTGTTTGCTTAATTACAAAATTTCAACATTGAAACCTTTAGTTTAGAAGTGAAACAAGCGCTGGAGAAATCACAGTGCTTTAAATGCTTTCTCTTCACTTTATGGATTTCTTCCATGAACAGGAACAAGTTGTAAAGGTCACCATTTCATACAGCGCTGTACTGCAAGCTTTTTCTGAACGAATCATCACTTGCAGGGTTGTTGAGTATGCAGTAAGGATACATGGGCCTTAAACAAACACTGACTTGAAATCCCTGGGCTCCTGCCAGAGAGAGAGGAGGAGAAGGGGGAAGAATGGTGATGAAAGCAACAGAATAGAATCAGACAAGAAAATCTGCAAAGTGGACATGAGTAAGATATGCAGACTCTTAATCCACGATATAGTAACTTCATTTGCATCAAAGAACGTGGGAATCAGAAAGGAACTTTGGATTACGTTGCGAGATACAACTGTGTCATAATTTACAACATTTCCTCTCGTGATTTCAAGAATAGGCAACATTCAAATTATTGCAATTTAGGGGAAAAGGAAGTTAACTGAATGGCTTTCAGAGGTGTGTCAAATGTATTTAAATAAACTTTTCAGTACATATAAGAATTTCTCAGGAAAAGATCTTCACGATACTATCACGTTGATTCCCTTTTGATCTAGAAACATGTGTCTATTCCGTCAGTGCAACTGTTTGTTTCATTGATAATGCCCAGAGTCCACCCCTGGGGGAATGTCTATTGTAGGAATCCAGGGTCAAATGTCCCCTTGTTGAAGAGAGAGAGATGCCAAACCTTCCACAAAATCTTTTCAGGATGCTCTTTTGTTGCCAGAGGATAGATGTATGATCATTCTCACATAACTGGGCTGATGGACAAGATTGAAAACTTCATTTGTCAAGACATCAAAGGCAGAACAAAACCAGTTACAGTTTTGACCAGATAAACTGCTGTTGAGTGCATCCTGTTGAACAGTTGACACATTTAGTAAGTGGGTGATCACTTATAATTCTACACCACTGGGTCAACAGGCCCTGCAGCTGTCAGAATCGACTGCATCGCACAACAAACGTTTATACATTTGTTTTTGGTTCAGTTTTGTCTGATTACCGTGCCCCTTCCTAGTGTTAGTATAATTAATTCCTTGCAATGAAGGAATCCTGGCAGCACCAAGGGAAGCAATCAGAAATGATTTGAAGCAGGCTATTCATTTACCCCTGATGTTTTCTCTGGCGAGGCCTATCAACTTAAAACAGGAATAGACTCTAACCCATTGATTATTCCAAATACCCATTTGCTTAATGTTCACTAGCTTCAAAGAAAACTGTCACTTTGGTCTGAATCTTATGTGTGTACAAACTGACAAATCCCAGTGCAGTTTTTAACCTGAAATCCAAATCAGCTCCCAGTGTGTATGGGCCAGGTAGATCAGTCCTACAGCACCATTGTGTTATGACGTGTTCACATCACTCACACCCTTTTCTTCCTTGAACCCAAGCTGCAGTTTGCCACATCTGCACTGTGGTTCGTGGTTTCTGCATTAGGTGGTTGGGTTTTTGGGATTTGGGATTTGTAATGCCACTGGAGATTGCTATTACTTCCATCCCAACCCGTGTTCCTAATGCTAATGTCTGTAGGCACCTTTGAAAATAATCAACGTTCTGGAGCACAAACAAGAACTAATACTCAAGAGCTCCCTCCACACCTTAGACCATGTGCAACATGGAAGATTCACAGTAAAATGGAAAGCTGAGTAGGCATACTGTTATTGCTACCTTTCATCTTGTCCATATTATTCAAAATTATGGACCCCTAAAATTAGATCTCACTTAAAACTTTGTTCTCTGTTTGAAATTTAGGCTTATCTAACATTCATCCCCCGAATACCCTGGAATCATTTGCACTTGTCTGGAATACGTTTGATATGTAAACATCCCTTTCCAAGCATGCTGACAAAAATTATATACAGTAAAAAACATTGTATTTAAATACAGTAGCACATTTCACAACCATAAGACAACAACAGTTTTAAAGCTGATCTTTTGAAACATAGTGACCAATGGCATTGGAATCACGGCAGCCAACTTGTACACAGCAAGCTCCCACAAACAGTGATGCAACAATGACCAGATCACCTTGTTCTCGTGCGTTAACTAAGGGATAAAGGTTTGGCCAAGGCTCCAGACATATCTTCCTTTCTCTTCTTTGAAATATTACTACTACCAGCTGAACTAAAGTTGACGCTATTCTAGAAACAAACGTACTCGTGATGTTTAAAATGGAGTTTGTGATGGTAGGTGACAGAAATATTAGACGATGGAATTCAATGGACCTAATTTACTAGGATGTTGCCTGGTATGGAGGGAAGGTCTTACGAGGAAAGGCTGAGGGACTTGAGGCTGTTTTCGTTGGACAAAAGAAGGTTGAGAGGTGACTTAATAGAGACATAAGATAATCAGAGGGTTAGATAGGGTGGACAGGGAGAGCCTTTTTCCAAGTATGGTGACGGCGAGCACGAGGGGGTATAGCTTTAAATTGAGGGGTGATAGATATAGGACAGATGTCAGAGGTAGTTTCTTTATTCAGAGAGTTGTAAGGATATGGAATGCTTTGCCTGCAACGGTAGTAGATTCATCTACTTTAAGTACATTTAAGTCGTCATTGGACAAGCATATGGATGTACATGGAATAGTGTAGGTTAGATGGGCTTCAGATTGGAATGACAGGTTGTCGCAACATCGAGGGCCGAAGGGCTTATACTGCGCTGTAATGTTCTATGTTCTAAAAATCTTGCCTTGATTTTAAATTTTATAGGATTTATGCTTTAAATGTGTTTAAAAACCCAGTGTGCCATCTGTTTCCTTGGTATCTTAGCAAATATTATCATCTCTTGTCTTTTCCAATTGCATTCTTTGTCCTGAAGATTATTGACAGATATTGGATATCTAATCAGTGCTAGGCATTAGCAATACTCTTAAATAAATCCTTATGGGTTTATAGTATTTGTTCCAACTGTTTCTGGCACTTTTTCACTGTTTAAACTGGATATCAACACGTATTATTCGATATCTTTAATGGCAAAATCCAATCAAATAATACATCTCTTATTTTACAGATGATGGTAAAAGTAACAAATACAGAAAATAATTAACAGATTCATCAGGCAACTGCATTCATGTCAAAAATGTGATTTTCACACTTACAATGAGAATGCGCAGTCATCTATGTGTAATGCCCCAAGACATAGAGTATATGCCCCTCTTATCATGGGCATAGGCCACCATCGTTATCCTAAATTCGATGAATCCAGTGACAAAGTGGTACAAAATGAACAACCTTGAGTTAAAGGCCTACGGTTTCGGTCATGAAATCTCGGACAGCATACCTACTGTACTGTTGTGACCCAAACCATCATGTAAATATTCTTCATTTGCTCTGCAGTGAAAAGTATTATGGGCTTGTACAAGCTCTCTATTACTGTGACATGTGTATGTGAGCTCACACTGCGCTGCTGTACATGTTACTGGCCTCTGACCAACTGTAGACCACACACAACGACAATTCCCCCTTGACAATTCAAATTACCGGGACAATTCGAGTTAACCATCAAGACTATCACAATACTAAGGAAACTCAAGCAAGGCACTTTGTTAGAAAAGAGGTAAGCAAAAAGCTTGGGACCTCGGATAATATTTAAGTTGGTAAAGCTGAAATTCAACTCCAGCCTTTAAGTTAACAACCACAAACTGAGCAAGATTCTCTCCAATTGTAGCCAATTTCCTGTTGAATCACTGTAACTTCTGCACTGCATTATGGGTAGTATCACAGGTTTGACAGAAATTGTGTTTCATTTATTTCTCTTCAACTGTGATATCATTCTGTCAAACTGTTAGAGTTAGATTTTATTATCACATGTACTCAAGTCCAGGAGTACAGTGAAAAGTGTCATCACACAAGGTGCCATCTTGGGTCTAAGTACCGAGGTACAGAATTGTAAGAACAAGTCAGAAAGAAAGAACAAAGTTACAAGTTAAATGTTAACTCAAAGAATTAATGTAACATTTAAGTATCTTGTGCTACATTTGAAAAATAGAAAGTAGCAAAATAACAAATAAAGCTAAAAGTCAAATATTACAGTTTTGTTCATATATAAATAACTTAGGTACTGCTTTGCAAAAAATGATCAGATCTTATATACAGACTAGCAAAAATGATTCACTATTGAGGAGTAGGTTACTTTGATCAGGAATAAAGCACTACTGGATGTGACCATTTTAAAGTGTTTGACATCTTTGGACCTCATTGGTATTAGATGGCTGGAGGAAAACTCACAGGCATTTTGTTGGCAAACATTGAGCACAACAGAAAACATTTTATCAAAGAGCCTTCTTTGCAGAAGTAGTTCTTCCTGTCAACAATACTGCAGTCAGCAGTAATCTTCCTTTCATTCAATTTCAATTAACACGATGGGGCCTCAGATGAAGGACAGTAAGCACGTCAAAGTATCTAAAACAAAATTGATTTGCTATTTGCCAAAAGGGAAAGAGAGCAGCCTACGCTGCCACACAGCTGGGACATGTTCAGGAAACCACAAGGTCTGTACCTCTGGCTGACAACAAATGTAGCACAAGATACTTAAATTGACACCACTACTGTAAGTTTGATATCAATTCTACTATGTGAAAGCCTGTGTCTGCCAGATAAAATAGTCTTTTTTCTTCTTAATCTTCCTCACTATGGAAACCACCAAATATTGCTATTCCTCTTCTAATACTGTGTGTACAGAAAGCCAAATATTATTAAACATTAATTTTGCTCCAGTGACCAATCGTAAATCTCCTTCCAATGCAAGCTACTTGTCATTCTTTGATATTGGGTTAAACAACATGGGATAAACATGTGCTTGCCTAAAATTCAACACTGATAATCGAGTTGATTGGGATTACCAGTAATTTCCGTTTGCAGTCTTAATTAAGCATGTGTAATAATGTCTCCATAACTAACAACACTCATCTAATGTTAAATCGCTTAGGTACAAACTCCATAGTCACTCTGACCAGGAATGAGAGCTCCTAAATATGGGCTGTATCCTGGACACTCTGGGCTGTGTTCTTTGAAGAGTCTAGATTAGAGTGGTGCTGGAAAAGCACAGCCGGTCAGGCAGCATCTGAGGGGCAGGAAAATTGACGAGCCATCCTGAAGGCTCCCTGCCTTCAGTCCTGATGAAGGGCTTTTGCCCGAAACATCGATTTTCCTGCTCCTCGGCTGCTGCCTGATCGGCTGTGCTTTTCCAGCACCACTCTAATGTAGACTCTGATTTAGATTAGGTTACTTACAGTGTGTTTACAGGCCCTTCGGCCCAACAAGTCCACACCAACCCTCCGAAGAGCAACCTACCCAGACCCATTCCCCTACATTTACCCCCTTCACCTAACACTGCGGGCAATTTAGCATGGCCAATTCACCTAACCTGCACATTTTTTTTTGGACTGTGGGAGGAAACCGGAGCACCCTGAGGAAACCCACGCAGACACGGAGAGAATATGCAAACTCCACACAGACAGTTGCCTGAGGCAGGAATTGAACCCAGGTCTCTGGCGCTATGAGGCAGCAGTGCTAACCACTGAGCCACCATGCCGCCCAATCGATCCCACTACCTCTCGCATGCTAAGTGAGCGGTCTACTATTTGAGCTAATTCCCTGACGGCGTCTGCAGTCCTCACTTTTGCCTGTGTTCTTTGCCGAGTCTGAAATTGGAGAAGCAGTGAGCCATGAGGATCCTTGAGCCTGCTCCACCAGTCAATAAGATCACGGCTGCTTCAGTCTCAACCCTCCACGTATCCAGCGGGGAGATCCCATGATCTGCCTCAGTTACAATCCCCCGCCCCCAGTAAGAAATTGACCCACCCGCTTCCTGTTAAAGATTAGGCAATTTTATTACGACTACCCTGATTCACAAAGAGGTGAGTAAAGATGTGGATGAGAGATCAACCTATCATGCCCTTTAACAGACCACATTTTCCATGAATGATTAACAAAATTCACACCAAGCCGTTTATATTAGCCTGAATAATATTTGTTATTATTCCTAATCTTTGCTGCTGTGTAGCAACATTCTTAATACAAGGAAGAGTTCCTTTATGTTCCATGTGCAATTACATTGTTAACCCTGTTTGTGAGAAGTGCATTTATAAATTTCTTGCACAAAACAAAGAAAATGTCTGTGCAAGGGATGTTGCTGTGATAGTCTCTCTTTGTCTCTGTTTCTCTCTCTAACAGTTTAAACTTCCATCTTACTGCAGCAATGTCTTCCACAGCTAGGACTAACAATAAATCCCATTTTAAAAGCATGATTGACTTTTAAAAAAATAAATTTAACAAGACATTATTGAACCTCATTTGTGAAATAAAATCTTAACTTGCTCTTGTATTATTAGAAATGTTTCTCTTTGTAAATTTTGTTCAGTTGTGTTTCAAAGATTAGATCCTATTCACCATTAACACACTTACCTCATGGCATTGTCCCTTCTCACCTATCCCAGCCTCTCCAGAGATGAAATCCTTATATACAGATCTGGTGCATTCTGAGGGTTACCACTGACCAGAAATGGAACCGAACATAAATACTGTAGCCCGAGTCCAGAAGTCCTGCAGTGAGTAACTAACCTCCTGACTCCCAAAGTCTTTTCACCATCTATAAGGCATAAGTCAGGCATATGATGGAAAACTCTCTACTTGCTGGGATGAGTGCAGAACCAACAACAAGCTTGCCTTAGTCCTTTGAGTGTAGGAGGTGGGAAGTCATGTTGAGGTTGTACAGGACATTGGTGAGGCCTCTTCTGGAATACTGTGTCCGGTTCTGGTCGCTCAGTTATAGGAAGGATATTAACAAGCTGGAGAGGGTTCAGAAGAGATTTACCAGGATGTTGTCGGGTATGGAAGGTTATAAAGATAGGCTGAATAGGATGGGACTTTTTTCAGTGGAGTGTAGGAGTTAAGAGACAACCTGATAGAAGTGTTTAAAATAATGAGATGTATGGATAGTGTTAATGGTGGTTGTCTTTTCCCTAGGACGGAGGATTTCAAGAATAGGGAGCACATTTTTAAGGTGAGAGGAGAAAGATTTAAAAATGTGAGGGGCAAATCTTTCACACAGAGGGTGGTTCGTGTCTGGATTGCACTTCCTGAGGAAGTGGTGGATGAGGGTACGTTTGGATAAGTACATGAAGAGGAAAGGTTTGGAGGGATATGGGCCAGGAGCAGGTGGTCGGACTGGTTTAGTTTAGGATTATGGTCGGCATGGACCGGTTGGACCGAAGGATCTGTTTTCCTACTCAATGACACTATGACTCCATAAGAAGCTTGATTCCATGCAAGAGAAAATAGCCCACTTGATTTGAGTCACACCTACAAACCATCAGCCCCTCCACCAAGCAATGAGAAACACACTCAGAAATTTGCCAATCTCCCTGACACAGCACCTTCCAAATCTATAATCATAGTCACCTCGAAGGACAAATGCAGCAGAAATATGGGAACACCACCACCTGCAAGTTCTCCTCCAAACCACTCCCCATCCTGACTTGAAAATATATTCACCATTCCTTCAGCATCGCTGAGTCAAATTCCTGTACTTATACCAAAAGGATAGCAGTGGTTCAAGAAGGCAGTTCACTACCACCTTCTCAAGGGTACTCAGAGACTGGCCCAACCAGTGATATCCACATGCCATGAATAAATTTTAAAAATCCAACACTGATTTCTTTGGCATTCCATCTTTCAAATACCAAAACTGTTAACTTGACTAAACTACTATGTTCATGCCCTGTCCTGCACTAAGCCCCTATTCACCCATCATTCTTAGTAAAGACCATTGGATTTCCACTGGCATGGTAGCTCAGTGGTGAGCACTGCTACCTCACAGAGCCAGAGACTCAGGTTCGATTCCAGCCTCGGGCAACTGTCTGTGTGGATTTTGCACATTCTCCCTGTATCTGTGTGAGTTTCCTCCGAGTGCTCCAGTGTCCTCCCACAGTCCAAAGATGTGTAGGTTAGGTGAATTGGCCATGCAAAATTGCCCATAATGTTCAGGGATGTGTAAGTTAGGTTCATTAGGCAAATATAGGGTAGGGGAATAGGTCTGGGTGGGTAGATGTGATCTATACAGACTTCAGTAAGGTGTTCAACAAGGTTCCCCAAAGGAGACTGGTGAGCAAGGTTAGATCTCATGGAATACAGGGAGAACTTGCCATTGAATACAGAACTGGCTCAAAGGTAGAAGATAGAGAGTGGTGGTGGTGGAGGGTTGTTTTTCAGACTGGAGGTGTGTGACGGTGGAATGCCACAAGGTTCAGTGCTGGGTCCTCTATTTTTCATCATTTATATAAATAATTTGGATGTGAGAATAAGAGGTATAGTTAGTAAGTTTGCTGATTACATCAAAATTGGAGGTGTAGTGGACAGTGAAGAGGGTTACCTCAGATTACAACAGGATGGACCAATGGGCTGAGAAGTGGCAGATGGAGTTTAATTCAGATAAATGCGAGGTGCTGCATTTTTGGGAAAGCAAATCTTAGCAGGACCTATACACTTAATGATAAGGTCCTGTTAAGGGAGTGTTGCTGAACAAAGGGACCTTGGAGTGCAAGTTCATAGCTCCTTGAAAGTGGAGTTGCAGGTAGATAGGATAGTGAAGAAGGTGTTTTGGTATGCTTTGCTTTATTGGTCAGATTATTGAGTACAGAAGTTGGGAGGTCATATTGTGGCTGCACAGAACATTGGTTAGGCCACTGTTGGAATATTGCGTGCAATTCTGGTCTCCTTCCATTCGGAAAGATGTTGCAAAACTTGAAAGGGCTCAGAAAAGATTTCCAAGGATGTTCCCAGGGTGGGAGGATTTGAGCTATGGGGAGAGGCTGAACAGGCTGGGGCTGTTTTCCCTGGAGTGTCGGAGGCTGAGGGGTGACCTTATTAAGGTTTACAAAATTATGAGGGGCAGGGGTAAGATAAATAGACAAAGTCTTTTCCCTGGGGTCAGGGAGTCCAGAACTTGAGGGCATAAGTTTAGGGTGAGAGGGGAAAGATATAAAAGAGACCTAAGGGGCAACTTGTTCACTCAGAGGGAGGTACGGGTATGGAATGAGCTGCCGGAGGATGTGGTAGATGCTGGTACAATTGCAACATTTAAGAGGCATCTGGATGGGTATATGAATAGGAAGGGTTTGGAGGGATATGGGCCGGGTGCTGGCAGGTGGGACTAGATTGCATCCCAAACATAATTCCAAAGTTAACTAGTCCCACTTGCCTGTATTTGACCCATATCCCTCTAAACCTTTCCCAGTCATATACCTGTCCAAACATCTTCTAAACGTTGTAGCTGTACCTGCATTGGCTATCGTGATGTGGAAATATATCGCTGTTCCTTCACGGTTGTTGGGTCAAAATCGTGGAATTTGCTCCCTAATGGCTTTGTGTATGTACCTCCTGCAAATGGACTGCTGTGGTTCAAAAGGCAATGAGCTCACCACCACCTTTGGGGGGGACCACTGGGCAATAAATGCTGGCACAGCCAGTGACACCCATAGCCCATGAACAACTGTGTCAAAAATGCCAAAACATTTCTTTGAGGTGCCTCCCATCTCTTTCCAAAAATGCAATGCCTCTTCAGTTTGGCAGCTCCACCCACCAGTTTCAATGAAACCTTGACAACCATGCAGCTTGAAAACTATGTTGAGGTATTGCAAAAAGTCTGTTCATCAGTGCATAAGATAACGAAGCAAAATTAGGCCATCCAACCCATCGAGTCTGCTCCACCATTTAATCATGGCTGATATACTCCTCAGCCCCATTTCCTGCCTTCTCCCCATATCCGTTCAACCCATTACCAATTAAAAATTTGTCTAACTCCTCTTTAAATTTACTCACTGTCCCAACATCCAGCACATTTGGGGGTAGTGAATTCCCCAGATTCACAACTCTTTGGGAGAAGTGGTTTCTCCTCAACTCTGTTTTGAATTTGCTGCCCCTAATCCCAAAGTTATGATCTCTCATCCTGGGATGCCCCTCAAGAGGTAGTTACCACTGCACGTCTATTTTATCCACATCTTTTATGATCGAGGACCTCAATTTGACCTCCTGTCATTCTTCTAAATTCCAGAGTATAAGCCTAAACTGTTCAATCTCTCTTCACGCGAACTATTCCGAGGAAGGGTCGCCGGATCTGAAACGTTAACTCTGATTTCTCTTCACAGATGCTGCCAGACCTGCTGAGCTTTTCCAGCAACTTCTGTTTTTTTTTGTACACCCTGCATGAGAGAATTGAAAGACTTCTCAGGAAACAAATAGGACACTTGTGGCACAGTGATAGTGTCCCTACCTCTGAATTAGGGTTGAACTCCTGTCTGCTCCAGAGGTGTGTTGTAATACCTTTAGCCAGATTGATAGGAAAACATTTACAAATACACGAAAGCCATCAAACTTCAATATAATTTGTCCATTGAGCCAAGGTAAATAGTATTATGAAAGAATAACTTAATCTTTTCCTGTATATCTATCATAGCCATTCAGTACAAAGAAAAATCTTATACAACACCTAGGATCTGTAGTAGATTTTGCTGCTATAAAGATTCAAAGTGCCATCAGGAGTAATAGGAATACTCTGATTTTAAAATGATGCTTCCCCCATGCTGTGGAAAAAAAAGACTCACACATGAAACTTGAAAAGGGTAAGCTAATCCAAAGGGAAACCTTGAACCTCATATGCCCTGGTTATTTTAATTGCAAAAATACAACAGTGCCAACACAAACCCCCTTGCAGCTGGCAAATGTGAAGCTGCATATTAAGTCTTACATTTTGTGGAAAATATTGCTAACTTCGCCTGAGGTCCAACATATTGTTCCCACAAAAATGTTAAATAAAAATTCTTTCAAGCGGCTAATCTGGAGATTTAAATTGATGTAATAGCACTGATTCATCGAAATGCAAGACAGTACCTGTCGCAAAAAGAAGGCTGAGCCTGACTTCAAGCTAACTGTGATATTGTCACTATTCTAACCTCCAACTCAAATTGGAGTGCTGTATTCAGCATAGTCGCAGAGGTTTACAGCATGGAAACAGGCCCTTCGGCCCAACTTGTCCATGCTGCCCAGATTTCACAATTAAACTAGCCCCGTCTGACTCAACTGATTAACAATGTTTATAATGACAAAGTCAGAAGGCTAGTTGCCACACACTGTTAAGACAGTTCTGAGAAGAGATTTGATTGAGTCAGTCACAGACTGGCTCGCAGGAGATGGAACACTATTGCTGAACAATCTAAAGGGTTGAAACTGTACTGGTGCCTCAAAATGAACACACCCAGGACAGCAGCAACTCACTAGCCACTCAATCACAAGAGGAGAAAGTGAGGACTGCAGATGCTGGAGCTCAGAATCGAGAGTGTAGTGCTGGAAAAGCATAGCAGGTCAGGCAGCATGTGAGGAGCAGGAGAATTAATGTTTTGGGCAGAAGGGCTTATGCCCGAAATGTCAACTCTCCTGCTCCTCGGATGCTGCCTGACCTGCTGTGCTTTTCCAGCGCCACACTCTCGACTCAATTAAAAGATCCTGTGCAAAACTGTCAAAAGTTTTGCAATATTGCTTTAAAGCGATACATAGGATGCCCTATTGGGAAAGAGAGTGAGACAGAAGTGTAAATTTCAACCCACAGGTACGTTTACATCGTGGTCCAGGCTTCTGGGGTACTACAGTTATAGAGTCATACAGTACGGAAACAGACCCTTCGATCCAACCAGTCCATGCTGACCATAATCTCAGACTAAACTAGTCCCACCTGCCTACACTTGGCCCACATCTCTCCAAACCTTTCTTATTCATGTACTATCTAAATATCTTTTAAACGTTCTAACTGTACCTGCATCCACCCCACTTCCTCTGTAAGTTAATTCGACACACAAACCACTTGCTGTGTAAAAGAAATTGCCCCTTGTGTCTTTTTCAAACCTTTCTTCTGTCACCTTAAAAATATGCTCCATAGTCTTGAAATCCCCTACCCTAGAGAAAAGACACCTGCCATTCACCTTCTCTATATCCCTCATAATTTTATAAACCTCAACCTCCTACGCTCCAGTGAAAAAAGTCCCAGCCTATCCAGCCTCTCCTTATAACTCAATCCCTCCATTCCCAGCAACATCCTGGTAAATCTCTTCTGAACCTTCTCCAGTCTAATAATATCCTTCTTATAATAGGGCAACCAGAACTGGCCACTGAAGAGGAGTATGGAATAGTGAGTTTTTCCAACTCTGTTCACTTGATCAATTTGGCCTGAAACGTCGATTTTCCTGCTCCTCGGATGCTGCCTGACCTGCCATGCCTTTCCAGCACCAGTCTAATCTTGACTCACTTGATCAATTGCTGATTGCTCCTTGCATAGGTTGCATTGGACGGGATTGTATATTGTCACAAAGGGTTTAAAGAGCTGCCACTGCGGTGGATTAAAGGGAAATTAAGATGTTGTTATTTTGTTAGATAGTTACTGATGGCTGAAGGTAGTGCAGGGACCCAAGGAACTGGCAACGGAGCGAGAGGGAGCACATTGAAGTGGCATTGAGGGAAAAGCAGCAAAAGAGAGCTGCCATCCTTGGATTAGAGGTACCCACCCTCGCCTCTGGGGCAAAGATGGCAGCCCACGGGTCCAGAGGGTTTTCACAGTAGGTCTTTGCCAGGCAATGCTTCCAAGGTGTAGTAGGAAAGTTCACCCTGGTGCCACTCTCCACATCTAAAGCAAACAGGAGAAGGTCAGCACATTGTATGGAAAGGTTTGCTTGAGGTAAACATACTTGCTTCAGGTATAACAGGCACAGCACGGCCACAGCTCATGCTCTCACACCAACCAGCTACATCATGACTTGTATGGGAATGATAACTTGGGCGCCACCCAATCCTTTCTTGTCCAGATGTGTGCGTGGAGCAATGAATTGTTCCAAAACTGACTGGACAGAATAAAATCCCTATTGTGTGGAATCAGGCCATTTGGCCCATTGAGTCCACACCAATCTTCTGGTCAGCATCCTACCCAAGCCCAACCCCCTACCCCACCCCTGTAACCCTGCACTGCCCATGGCTAAACTACCCAACCTGCATATCCATGGACACTATGGTCAATTTAGCATGGCCAATCCACCTAACCTGCTTATCTTTGGCCTGTGGGAAGAAACCAGAGCACCCACAAACTTTCTGTTTGGAGTCTGCACAGCTGCCTGAGGCTGGAATCAAACCCAGGTCCCTGGCACTGTGAGGCAGCAGTGCTAACCACTGAGCCACTGTGCCACCCATGTTGTTGTGCTTGCCTTGTGTTCGTGATATCACGCAAACTGCGCTACTGCACTTCCGGCTACCTCATCATGGTCCTCTGGAGCCATGAACAGTGTCACCACACATCTCAGCAGGTTCGAAAATTTCACATGCAAATGAACCACAAAGACTTCCTAATGGAAAATACACAGCACTTCTGCTCCCAGAAATGAAATTCAGAACTGTAGCATATTGTCTCACAGGGTTAATAAAATTTCAGAGCGAATGTAATGCACTGGATTAAATAGTTACATAATAAACCTCCAAGACTCTCTCCTATCCCCACGTTCGGTGCTGAAAAGAATCTGGCATTTAAACGCTTGGAATTTTAAAAGACAGAGAGACAGTGGATGTTCTGTGAATATAGAGATTGGATCAAAAGGTATCTTCAGGAAAACTGTCAAATGCAATTGTACCCCAACAGATCCTCACAAATCTCAAGCTCTCTGGTCCCTCATTACCTCAGGAATGTCCTTCTTTCCATTGCAATCTGAAAGTGTTGGGTATGATTCCAGAAAATTTCTGGCCCGTGAGCTCCAAATCTTTAAAAAGTTGCTGAGCAGGAATTCCAAATGGTAATTTAATCCAGTTGCTGGTGTAACCGTATATAACTGAATTAAACTCCTTCAGAATTGGTTCCAGTAGCAGACCAAAGTCCCATTTGACTCAAATGCACGTCACAATCTTCTGATCTCAACATGCAAGTTCAACAATTTCAGAACACAGCTGCTGTTTCTGACATTCCCCGAGTCCCACTTTCTGTGAATCTATTAGGTTAGCTGACCCCCACCTTATTGCAGGGCTTTGCATTTGTTTGCTCTTCCCCTTCCTCTCCGTCATTCCCGTTTCCCTATTTCTGAGGAATGGTCACCAGCCTGAAGTGTTGGGCAGTTTTTAGTGGAGGCAACAGTGATCTCATTCTCTGCCAACAGCCTTGCATCACCCAGTTCAGGGAAATCCTACCGATGCAGTGGTTCTCAGGCACATAACTGGACAGCTGTGGGCCTTCCCCAGGATCAAGGACCCTTCCTGCTGAAAACTTTCGGCCAATCAGAGGCTGGAATCTCGACATCAGAACATCATCACTAGGGAGACAAAGGCAGCTGCTGGCATGATACTCAAAGCCCGGTATTATCGCAGGATCACAGGCCACAAATGAGTGAGGGCAGGCAGCAAGTCGTGCATGAAGTGAGATGATGGAGGAAGTGAGGTCGTGGAGGAAGGATGGTTTGGCGGCATTAAGGATAGGGGAAGTGCAGCGGTGGTTTGTTTCTGCGAATCCCCTTGGACTCACTGCAGGATGAGACTGTTAAGAGGATATTACTTATACACTTTGAAGCACCAATTTCCACAAGGCCACCCAAGGCAGGAAGGCCACCTAAATCACCTGCCACCATCAGCTTAATCGGGCAAGAGGTCCCTCCCCTGAATATTTGCTGACCCCCACACAGCTCACCATTTAGAAAGGCATTAAATTCTGCTTTTAGCACAGTTTCTCTCTCCACTGGATGTCGCTGAGTATTTTCTGAATCAGACAGCATCATGGGCTAGTACAACAAAGAAGCAGGCCATTCAGGCCACCTGAGTGTTACAAAGTGATTCACAGCAATTTATCTCATTATCATTTTGTTTGAATTCTTGGGTTTTCAACTAGTGGCATGGGGTTTTATCCTGTGTAAGGAGATTTAATGATTAACTTGTAACTATGTCTGTAGCCATAGTGATTTCTTTTTAAAAAAACTAGTATGGGAGAGATAGTTCTTTGAAGCTAATTGGGGTTTTATTTACATTAGAAGAATTTTACAAGAGAACAAAATGGCTAATGATGTGCATAAGGCTTTAGTTAAAGATTCTGGATTTTTTTTAGTTAAGGAGAAACAGCCATAACTACAAGAAAACTCTTTCCGGCTGACCAGGTTTTTAGAAGTCTGGGCTTAAACTTAAAGTGCAAAACAGTTGCTCAGGCGGAATTATATTCATTGGCGTTTAGAAGAATGAGAGGATTCTGATAGAAATCTATAAATTTCAAACAGGATTAGACAGGAACGTTCCTGAAGACTGGGGAGTTCAAGACCAGGGGTTACAGTCCAAGGTTTGAGCATAAGCTATTTAGTTAAAAAGACTGACAAAAGGTCAGCTCCTTTCTCTCCTTACAGATGCTGCCAGACCTGCTGAGATTTTCCAACATTTTCTCTTTTAGTTAAAAAGACATTTCTTCACCCAGAGTGGTGGAATTCTCTGCCACAGGAAGCAATTAAAGCCAAAACAGTCAATGTTTTCAAAAATGCAATAGATATATCTCAAGGACTAAAGAGATCAAAGGGTATGGGGTACAGGACACAGTGCCTTGACTGGATGATCATCATGATCATATTGAATGGTGAAACAGGCTCAAAGGGCAGAATGGCCAACACTTGTATCTATCTTCTTTGTTTCCGATATAAGGGAAATAGTTTAGCCATGTTAAGAAATCTATTTTCTCACTGACTTTAGTTCTAAGGGAGGTCCAGAGCAGAAAGGTCTGGTTAAAGTTCTGAATGGGTTATTCAAAGCTGAAAAAAGTCTAAACTCAGTTGTACAAAGATTCAAAGAAGGGGCTATCAGATTCTCAAGATGGCAAATTGAATCTACAGTTAAAGTAAAACCCAAACATGTGATAGAGAAGGAAATTCTCTTCGGTGTGAGTACTGTAAAGGGGTGCTATTGGGATTAAAGGGACTGCATTTTACTGTCATGATTTGGAGATGCCGGTGTTGGACTGGGGTGTACAAAGTTAAAAATCACACAACTCCAGGTTATCGTCCAACAGGGTTTAATTGGAAGCACTAGCTTTCGGAGAATCACTCCTTCATCAGGTGGTTTCGACAAACGCCTGATGAAGGAGCAGTGTACCGAAAGCTAGTGCTTCCAATTAAACCTGTTGGACGATAACCTGGAGTTGTGTGATTTTTAGCATTTTACCATGTGTTTAAAAATCTTTCAACTTGTGTTTTTTTGGCAAGTTACTTGCTTTATTCTTTTTTTTGTTCCTTTTGTGTAATAAACATCTGTTTTATTATCAAAATCAAATCTTAACAATTGCGTGTTTGTGGTCCAGTAAAAAGACCACCTCATTAAATGTTTAAAAAAAGTACCATCTATCAAGCCAGATTTCAGTCTGGGGTCTGACCTGCCCAGTAATAACATCAGCCAAGATCATAACACCTCTTCCAAGTCTTTCAAAGAAAGTCCAGCTAAAATCGTATCATTGATGGTTCAACGTTTTCCTGTGATGCTTTCTCCTTCAAGTGTCTGTCCAATTCTCTGACTAAGGTTTCTATTAAACCTGTTTTTTATCAGCTTATGAGGTAGTGCATTTTAATGTTTAACTGCAGTTTAAATGCCAATACCAACCACTCATCAAATTTAAAGCCACTCACTGGGCAGAGAATTCAGTTCATAATGAACACTCACAATATGACAAAGTATTATTATACACGATGTACGGTCCCTGGACATTGTTAATTCATTGTGCATTTTCTGGAAATGATGCAGCCCCAACAGCTGGCATTTACAATGGAAACTTTAATGAAATAACATTTGCTGTCAACCAAACTTGACATTAAGCCACTGATGAAATCCTCTACTTGTCTCATTATTTTACACTGAGCAAGCCAGCGATCTCTGAATAGTGACGTTAGTGGAACAGACAGCTCCAAAGAGTCGCTAGATGGTAATGTGCACTTCCGTTGAGCTATAAAGGAGGGGCGTATGCACAGTTCTGACAGGTCATGCAAGAACGTTTGGGGGGTGGGGGGGAAGAGAGTGGTGGTCACTGAAGAGGAGTTCAAAGGTCACAGTTAGTTGGAGGCAGAAAACAGACAAGGACTGAAACAGACTCTGTGTTAGGAGTGATGCCACTTAGCTGAACTACTGGGAGGGGAGCTGAATTACAGAAATCATAGCAAAGATGTTGAAATCTGAAATCAAAACAGAAAGTGCTGGAGAAACTCCAGTAGGTCTGGCAGTAGCTGTGGAGAGAGACAGAGAAAAACAGAGTTAAAGCTGAGAGTCTGACATGGCCCTTCTTCCAAATGGGTATGGTGTTGAGAAACGCACAGGTTCTGTCTTCATTGTATTTGCCCCCTCGTGTACACCATGGAAACGTTCTATCATGGTTTATCACCAATATTATCCACACATTAATCTGGGTGTCTTGTGGTGCACTGGCAGTGTCCTTATCCCAAGACCCGGAGGCCCAGGTTCAAGTCCCATCTGCACCAGAGGTGTGTAAATAATATTTCTAAACAGGTTGGTTAAAAATAAGTAATCTATACAATGACTACATTACTATTCTAATGTGTAATAAAATTTATTCATTGTTGTAATGAGACCATCATTCAACCATCTGATCTCCACTTGATGCCTTAACCATTCCCAACAAAAACCTATCAATTCCTGTCTTCAAACTTTCAACTGACACCCTTTTTTTCAGAAGGGGATTGAGAATTCCACTTTCCCCCTTCCCTTCAGCGTGAAGAAGATTGATCATCCCCTCTGGGAACACAATTTCTCCATGGTGCGCACTCCCAACCCGTCATTTTCTCTGAGCAAGAGAGAAACAGTAAAAGAGCCCAGTCTGACACAGTCAAACAGGCTGTGACGTTGTATCATTTGACCCATGTTCCAGGGACCTCAGTGTCTTCTCCTAACCACACAGAAAATTCCGACACCTCGGTTAAGACAGAAACACGCCGACCAAATCTTTTATTTTTAAGAATTCTCGGTGATTCTCACCTTCCCTCGGGAAAAGTTCCTGTGTGAAAATCAGAACCATTTGCGCCAAATCAAACACCTCCCTAAAATGTGTAGCATCTGGAGGGTGAGGGCTTTCATTAGCAAACACTCCAATTTCTCCAGTACATTCTCCTATATCTCTCTAATATCACCCTGGTGCACATATAGTCTGCCACTCATTTGTTTTCAACTGTAATAAAGTTTTGACAGGTGTGGGAGCACATAGGTCAAGTCTATCGCACAATTCTGGCTTACTAAATGCAGCTAAACTGCAATGTTTCACTTACACCAATATCAATCACTGAACTAACACGATGGTGGTTTTTGCTTTGAAATGGAGAATTCCTGCGGCATGTTTTTTGGCACTCTGTCACTTTGTGATTGTAACCTTGTGACCAGGTCAGTTTTGATTCACAGTAACACCACATTTTCTTCACGTGAATGCCACTGCACTGAAAATTGATAAGCCAGAGGTCTCCTCAGAAATTTCAAACCCAAAGACTGGATGGGATATTTTCATAAGCTTTGGAACCAAATAGGTGCTCCAGGAGCAGGGAGGTGGGCCAAGAGAGGAATTTTCACTCTTTACCCCTTCACCCTCTTGAGTCTGCTATGCATTTAAAGATGGCAGATAGACTCCTGATACAGCCAATCATGGGCCAGCAGCTCTAGTGCCCTGGGCAACTGCTGGGGGAAGAGGTGGGTGTTGCTGACATAGCCAGGAAGTGCCACAAAATGGAGGGGTCAAAGTATTCACTGCAACCCTCCTTCGGAGGTGAGATCCTGTCAGTGTCAATGCTTGGATTGTGAACACTACCTTTGCTGCAGGTCCCCTCCATTGTAATGCAAATGGACACTCTGTCCATCCACTCAGTAGCTGATAACGGATGTAGATTGTAAATAGTTGATCTCCCAGCTCTAATTTCTGTGTCCCTCCACTGATTATGGGTTGCCAACTAGAAAGTCCATCCTAATTCTTTATCCATGTCACCCTGTACACCAAAAGCTCTTACAATGTGTAGTAACATTTGATATGGCACTTCATCAATTGCCACTGGTGTCATGTCATGAGATGTTCCAGTAAAAAGTACCCATATCACCTTCAGCCACCGTCTCTGCATAGTGGGGTCAGTATAGTCCATTGGTTATGTATCTGTAATCTACAGTGACACAGTAAGAACAACACCCAGATTGTGTTTGTACATTTGTGATACTGTAGTCTTGTAAATAGTTACTGTTGTAAACAAACTTCAGGATATCTGACTCACCACTACCTGTGGTGCATGTTATGTGGACTAACATATCTGATAAACCACAAGTACTTTCCGTGTCTATGCTGGCTCGCTAGGCAAGCAATCCAATCAGTCGCACTCCCTCGTTCTTTCCCTTTCACTTTGTAAATATGTTCCTTTCAAGTCTTTGTTCATATTCTTCAAAGTTACTGTCAAGTTTGCTTCCATCATCTTTCATTTTGAGGTAGTGCATTTCCAGTCACAACAACTTGCTTTGTAAAACAAAACTAGTCCTCTCATGTCTTTGTTTAGTGAATCCTCTTATATCCCTCCATTCTAATTACTAACACTTCTGAGAGTGAGGTTCGTGTGCCTCTCTTGGAGTGAATAAAAATAAAATGGAGGAAAGTTGATCATAGACCATTTTCCAGATGCCTGGCATTATGCTCTTTACCAATTTCTTGGAGGTAGGTACAGCAAGTCTAGAAAAACCAGAGGAAACCATTAAGGAAATACTTCTTTACCCCTTTACTCCCGTAAATTCAAATATATTTGTATTTTACCTTGGCACGGTAAATCTTTCTGAATTTTTAATGTACATTGGTGATACAGTAGTCTTGTAAATAGTTACTTTTGTAAACAAACTTCAGGATATATGACTCACCACTACCTGTGGTGCATGTTATGTGGACTAACATATCTGATAAACCACAAATGGTATCTGTGTCTACGGTGGCTTGCTCGGCGAGCTTTTCAAAATCTTCTAGATAACGCCATAATGTAAAGTCTCCTTGGGCCCACTCTCTCATGAAAGTGGGAGAGACAACTGGTGGAGAGTTTTACTCAAGGGTCCCCATCTCTCAGATAAGGATGAAGTTGAGAAGGCAGGGCCTTGATGGGACTCTCCGACAGTATGGGAAATAAACCTGCACTGTTGGTGTCTCTGTATCACAAACCAGCCATTCAGCCAACTGAGTGAACCAATCCACAGCACCACAGTGAGGGAGGTACATTCACCGAGATGACAGCAGATGGAGAAATGATAAGTAATGAGTTGAGACTTCGAGGTGCCAAAGATGGGTGGTTAAAGGGAAAAAGAGTAGGCATCAGAACTAACAAAGGCGGAAAAAGGTCGAGACCTTCTGTGAGGCCACAAAAGAATTACATTACATCCTCTACCTCTGCAGAATATGACTGAAACACTGAAGCAAATACACATCAATGGGATAAGAATGTGTTGAGAATTTTTTTTTGTCATCTACCTTTGCCAGATTTGTCCCAAATATTTGCATTCCAACGAACTCCAAACCCATCCGACATACTCCCATGCCTGGACCCCACTTGCTTACTTCTGCTCCTTCAAAACAAAATAAACACATAGGACCAGGAGTAGGCCATTCAGGCTCTCAAGCCTGCCCCCCCATTCACTGAGATCATGGCTGACCCATGGCTTGACTCCATATACCTGTCTTTGGCCCACATCCCCTAACACCTTTGCTTAACAAAAAATTATTTTTCTCAGAGTTAAAATTAGCAACTGATCCAGCATCCACTGCAGTTCGTGGAAGAGTGTTCCAAACCTCTCCCACCCTTTGTGTGTAACATCTCTCCTGAATGATCTGGCCCTCATCCTGAGACTATGCCCCTAATTCTAGAATCATCAACCAGTCGAAATAGTTTATCTTTCACCACCTTTTGTTTTCCTGTTAATATTTTGAAGACTTTGATTAGACCACCCCTGAATGTTCTAAATTTTCAAGAAATGAACCTAATTTGTATAATCTCTCCTAGCAACATAACCCTAAAGTCCTAGTATCATTGTTGTAAAATTCACAGATGAATTGCTTTGGAAGAGAAGGGACTAACTTTGAGGCGTGGCATAATTTGGGTGGAGCCTAGATATCTGGGGCGTTCGGGCTAAATTGCTGGTTCCTGTGTTTTTTTTAATTCTTTGAAAAGGCAGTTTTAGGTTTTAATTGGGTGATAAAGTGAAGACTTTGATTCTGGAAAGTTGAAGAAAAGAGTAATATAAAGTGAACCAGTTATTTTGGATCCTCAATCTTTCAGCATCAGCTTTCTTTGGGAGATTTAGCCTGAAAAATACAGCACGCCCTCTCACTTGTTGCATCAACAATGTTAATTAGGTTTAACTATTAAGGTCAGCTTAATTTTCCCCAAGGAAAGAGTTCACCTTCAGGGTAAATTGATTTCATCAAAGACCTTCTCAAACTGACTTCCTTTATTAAACATGACTTCCGGCTGTCACATTGGGATGGGGTGGTATATTTTAGAGAGAAAAAAAATCATTAGATATATTGCAGACATACAGGACTTTGGAAGTAAGATTTGTTTTGGAAACTGCTGAAAATGTAATGTTAATATTAACAATTGTAAATATATCATTCAAAGCAGTTTCAGAAAGACCTTATTCCTCTCATGCAAATACCAAATGCATCAAAAAAACCACAAATGCAGATGTGAAAAATACTTAGTGTCAAAAGAAAATCAATATGATAAATCGCAGCCTAAAGCCTAGTATTACACCAAGAGGTGCTGAAAGGTCTCAGTGCCAAATGGTGCGCACTATGCGTGATATTAAGTCAACAAAATTTAACTAAATGACAAAATACATCAACTAATGCATTTTTTAGCGAAGTGAAATCTATCTATTCCTTTGTTTGCCATTTATGACAAAATTGTGATGGATAACTTTTCTTGGGGCAAACACCACTGCCAATACAATATGTTTTTTTTTAATTCATTTACAGGATGAGAGCATCACTGGCTAGGACAGCACATAGTGTCCATCCCTAACTGCCCTGAGGGCAGTTAAGAGTCAACCACATTGGTCTGGAGTCACATAGGCCAGACCAGGTAAGGATGGCAGTTACCCTTTCTAAAGAGCATTAGTGACCCAGGTGGGTTTTTCCAACAATGGATTCATGGTCATCATTAGACTCCTAATTCCAGATATTTATTGAATTCAAATTCCACCATCTGCTGTGATGGATCCCCAGAACGGACAAGTGATAATACCAGTAGGCTATCACCACCCCAGAGAGGGCTTCTGTGAGCCCTCGTAACATGTGCCATAAAGAGTGGGTTCTGATTGAGGCAGATATCTTGATGTTTATTTACAACACCAACTATTTACGGTATTGTAAGATCTTGGACAGTGCACATAGACTGAGCTCTGTGCCAATTGCTATAACTGTATACATGACTGTAAGATGACATAGGGCTGACTGACTATCATATTAATTCCATTTACACTCTGCTGCTGAAGTTGAAGTAAGGACCGTCACACTGGAAAGTTGCAAGTTTTGAAGACTGTCTTAAAGATGCACTGCTTTTCTGAGATCTGTGCAATAATACCAGAATTCTCACCTTTACAATTTTAACTTGCTGTATTTGCTGATAGAAGTGATGTTTATGTATAAGGAGCAAATAATGATTACAGTAGAACGATGTATAACGATTAATGGGAAGAAGGTAACTTGTCAGGTAGGGAAATGTTGATCATGATATTGACAGGTGAGCCGGAGAGGTTTTTGACTGCAGAGAACAGACAGCTTCTGGACAAGGAGAAGATCTGCACATTTCTTTTCTTCTTTCTCGCTCTCTCTCTCGCTTTCTCTGTGTCTCTAATTTGTTACCAGCTCTGAACTGCACAGCCTACCGAGAACTAATCACACAGTTGTTGAAAAGCAAAGGTATCTGTCACTGACAACTGTCAGCAGTCCACAGGCCAATCAACTTCTTGATGGGAAGACCCACATCAGTAGTTACCTTTGGCTCCACATTATCTGTAACCTGACCTTCCGTCACTGCTCCATCCAGCAGTTGTTTACAATGCCAGCCAAGGGGATCTGATTACTTGCTTTCAAAGCTGCCCCAAACCTTTCAACACTGGATTTTATTTCTCGTTCCTTCTCATTTCAATCTGCAGTTGTTAAAAATGCAAAAATAAAAATGCACGGTCCTTACACAATAAATGGTTACAACCCAAAGGGAGGCCATTTGGCCTATTGTATCAGTGCTGCAAGACCAATTCACCTTGTGCACTAATTTGCAGTATGGAGAAATCACTGTGATGCAAGAAAAAATGTGGGATTTAATTTAAAAGGTTAATACCTCTATCAAAATAGCAGACAAGGGAATTCTAATGATTTATCAGTCTATAACCTTTTAAGTATTCAGTTCAGCACTGGCTTTCTCAACAACAAACTCGCAGCTTGAAAACCAGACTGTTCCTTTGATGGCTTAGAGTGTTAGCTGGTAAATAAAGGTAGGGTGATTGTGGACAATTTCAAACACTTTATGCCATTGTGAGAGAATGGGTCGCCTGCTACACCTGGAAGACCAGGCGTGGTCCATTCCAACGGGCTTAGAGAAGTCAGGCATGTGAGAGGTAGCCTGCCCCCACATCGAAAAGCAAGGCGTTCACTCATGCTGGAACTTTAATTGATTGTTCAGTGGGCTTAACCCCGCCTACCACTTTAGTGTCTTAGGAGAGAGTTATGCTCTCACAACACAAACACAATGCTTTGTTGAATAATGCCTAAGTTAATAAGCTATGAATACTTTATGTCCTTTTTATTTCCCCATCTTCAGTCTCTACACTCTCATTCCCCAACCTTTCACAATGGTACAGATACAGTAGTAGTGAATTTATTTTACCAGGCTTGGAATCCAGAGGTAAAAACAATGACTGCAAATGCTGGAAACCAGATTCTGGATTAGTGGTGCTAATCCAGGGATCCTAGTGATGTGGTTATGAGTTCATAACTCAGGGCAGCTGGGGAACTTAAACTCAGTTAATTAACTAAGAGGCCTGTAATTAAAATGTTTCATGAAGAGTGATTGAGCAGTTAGCCCTATACTCTCTGGAGTTCAGAAGAATGAGAGGCGATCTAATTTAAGTACATAAGATGTTAAATGAGATTGACAAAGTAGATGGAGAAAGGATGTTTCCTCGTCTGGGGCAATCTAGAGAGGTCACAGCTTTAGGACAAAGGGTAACAGATTATAAACAGAGATGAGGAGAAATTACTTCTCTCAAATTATCATGACTCCATGGAGTGTGATGGATCAGTGAGTATATTTAAGGAGGAGACAGACAGATTTTTAATGACTAATGGGTTGAAAGGTTCTGGGGAAGGGGCAGGGTAGTATTCAATGGCGGAGCAGGCTTGAGGGGCCGAATTGCCTCGTCCTGCTCCCAGTTCTTATGCCCTTACATTAGTGTCTGTCATGGTGACCAGGAAGCCCACTGGAAGGACTTTTGCCTGAAACGTCGATTTTCCTACTCCTCGGATGCTGCCTGGCTTGCTGTGCTTTTCCAGCACTACTCTAATCTTGACTCTAATCTCCAGCTTCTGCAGAACCCACTTTTGCCTCATTCTCTCTCTGGTCCACTTCCAAGTCCCAGCTCTCCCTCTGTCTTGGCTTCAAGTCACTATCACCACTGCAGCGCTGATTCACAATTCACCACCAACTTGAGTCAGCCATTTTCTTGCTCCAATCCTCTATTCATACCGACCCTGCACACTCTCCTTGCTGTCTGTGTCTTTCTCTCTCACCGGGATCAAACAACTTTACCCCTCTCTGTCCCGCAGCTGTTCCCATTTTACCCAGGCCTTGGCAGGGACCATCGTCATGGTAACTGTGGGGTGACATCTCAAAGCGAGCCAAACCAGGTGGGGGCGGGTGTGTGGTGGAGGAGAGTAGTCTACCGCTGCCAAAAATAAATACAAATGGCAGGATTCTCCAAGAAAATGGACAGCACGTTCCCAGAGATTCCTGGACACTCATGGAGTGTTGCCAACTCTACTGCTGCCTGAGTACAGAGGTTCCAGGATTGTGGAGCTTTGAGAACTACCAAGCTCTGAAATAAATGAGTGAAGTACCAATTCATTCCATTATCTTCAGAAGGCCTGTGTTTGCATCCACTGTGACAAATGGCATAATTCCTGCAGACTATAATTTGCATCAAAGCTCCTTTGATTTCAAGCCAACTGTGTTGGTTAGTGCTGCCATAGCAACTCAATGGTGTCTATAGTCACTGGAAGCAGTCACCACACATTAACAAATGATTGCTGTCTCAACAAGATGAAAATATTATCATTACAATGCACTAATCTGGTGAGTCTTGTCTGAAACATATTAACAGTAACACAATGAATTTGAAATGCATCTTTTAGATCTGCATCGCAAAATGGCTAAGTGCATTTTTGATGGGACCTAATCAGAGACAAGTCTTTGAGGTTAACATAATTCTCTAGCCAGTAGCTACAAGTTTGCACTTTTAATGTGGAGAGGCCACCTAATTGCCTGGCTGCAAGTTGCACTTCTAACACAGTAAGAAAGATGCATTTTTAAAGATTAAGGTTTTTAAACCAGTGAAAAGACCTTGACTTTTTTTCTATACTTTTAATCATGAACTGAAATGGGAAAAGGACCATTTTAAAACCCAAAGATGGTTGAAGGATCACTGCAGGTTTTGAAAGCAAGTTATCTGACCCTCATTGTAAGTACTGTTTACACAGCTGATGGCTCAAGCAGTTGCAGATGGTTTGAGAACAAGCCGGAGCCAAGGGTTGCCAAGACATTGAGATGTCACCCGACTGTCACTATGACGATGGTGACAGGGCAAGGTCTGGGCAAAATGGAAACAGCAATGGGAGGAACAGAGAGGGGTAAAGTTGGTTGATTATGATAAGAGAGAGAGGGAAAGACATGTATAGAGACACACATAGATCAAATGGGCCTTTGCCTAGCAACAAATGACTGATTGATCTGTGGGATAGTGACCAGTTATCAATACAAAGACCTTCTCCCTACCATCAGCTATGTATTAGTTGCTGAACAGCTTGGGGAGTAGTTAGGGAGAAGCCAAAAGAGGATGCTGATTGGTTGGCAAGTTAACTCTGATTGGTGAAGAAATTTCCAAAGAGTATATGCCAGGGCATTGTTGTCTTTCATGCATTTGTTAAATTCAGAAAACACAATTCCTAGACTTGTTCCTTTTGTTTGTAGAGGACAGGTTGATGCTTATGAATTTATGTTGCTTCCAGGAAGCATAAGGAATCACGTTGCAAACCCAAATGATAATCTTGAACTAGTTTCTTTGTGTAATTCGTAGCACACAAGATTGAGCAGCAAGTGCTGTCCAATCATGTAATCATATCTAACACTGGGCATTATACTCCGAGCAGGACAACTGACGTTTCAGGCAAAAGCCCGATAAAGGGCTTTTGCCTGAAACGTCGATTTTCCTTCTCAGATGCTGCCTGACCTGCTGTACTTTTCCAGCACTACTCTACTCTTGACTCTAATCTCCAGCATCTGCGGTACCCACTTTTACCTATTATATTCTGAGCACCGAAACCAAAGTACGATAAATGCTGGAAATCCGAAATAAAACTAATGATGCTGAAAATACTCAGCAGGTTTGGCAGCATCTAGGGAGACAGAAACATGTTATGGACCAGGCCAGACTTCCTCAAAACATTTCAAAAAGGTAGCCTGCACTCTAACCTTTCTAGTTGTTTTAAGCAGGTGTATAGTGGATATTCCAGGAGCGATGCAACTGGCCCAACCACTTAGTCTTAAACAAAACAGAATTTATTTGCCAGATTAGTGAATGAAACACAAACAAAAGAGTACAGAATACAGAGGAACTTAACCTATCCAAAATCTCAACAGATTGTCCCAACTTAATGATGCTGTTCCAACTACTTGCAACATCCCCATAAACACTCCTTGGCAAAAAAGGAAAAATCAAACACAGGGTCTTGCATGACAGAAGTTACAGACAGAGATGGCAGAGAGAGAGAGAGAGAGAGAGATGACATAGAGAGACATGGCAGAGAGATTCAGCATAGAACACCTTCTTCCATGGGGTTGTTTCTTTGACCAACAGTCTCAAACAGCCTGACTGTTTGCTGTAAACAGCCAGACTGCAAAAACCAAACCAAACCAGAGAAAAGCTGAACTGGGAGAACTGGCCACTCCCCTTTCATTGTACAAGTGCTTGTTTAAAAACTTAAAGCTTCCCCAAGTAGATCAATCTGGACATTTCAGAGCCTGTGCATTTAAGAGCTTCTGAAAAAAAAAACAAGTACAACTTTACTTTGTTAAAGGTGCGTACCATCACAAACAGAGTTGGTATTCTACCTCTTTGACACAACCTGAAATGTTATCTCTATTTTCTTTCATCTCCACAGACAAGTACAGAGTTTTTCTGCCTTTATTACCACAGAGTGTAGTTAAGCTGATGAACATGTAAGGGGAGGCCAGACAAAGGGATTAAAGGATAGGGCAGTTGAGGTTAGAGTGGGAGGAGGAGTCAATGGAGCATAGACAGTGGACCTGTTGGGCTAAGGTCCTATGCTATAAAATGTTGTGTAATGTCTTGCCAGCCAATTTTTCTCTGCTAATTCAGAGCCACAAGCACTATCTAAAAGCAAACATGTTATAAACCACAATGGTACTACAAGGAAATTTTCAAATTTTTACAAGTACTATATTCTCATTGGTTCCTTTGCATTACCAGCAGCCTTTAGGTCACAATTGACATGACTGATTAGTTTTGCATCCAATCGTACATCTCTAGCCCATCCATTGGAGCAAAAACCATCAACAGAAAAAAAGTTAGTACTGCCGTTGGGGATGGGGAATAGCGTCTTATGTGAACCCTAACAGTGCAAACATCATGCAGTTCTATTTTTGATTTCACCAAGATTGCATTAATTATAAGGGGAGAAATGGGCCATTCCTTCTTAAATATCACGTGTAATGTGCAAAAATATAAATGAAGGATGTTACATTGATTATGTTTATGGTACAGAGGTTTGTTTGGAAAGTTTAAAGTGGACTTAAGCAACAACGTGGGATAAAATAAACTGTGGAGATACTGGAGATTTGCAGGAGTGTATATTTAGTGGGATTGTTTGCCCATCTATCCATTAAACCCCTTGAACATAGAGCCACAAACATCCTTAATTAATACACAAAATGAATGATTTGTTTGAGTTCTTGTCACTTCTACAGTTTCTATTTCCTTCAATGCAAAGAATCTAACTTGTTAATGGTTTGAAAAATTGAACCGTGAGCTGAATCAAGCATACACAAAGGAAATGGGGCATAAACAAGTAACTAGTGAGATATAAATGCAAATCTTTCACATATATTTCCCTTCTGGTGCTTGCAGTTGTAATTACCTACGACCATGACGTTGAACTCAAATCCAGTTTTCATGGCTTTACGCCTCATCTGATCAAGAACTGCTTCAATCCCCACATATCCAAACAAGTCTCTTCCGGTGCCATCCTTCTTGTAGTCTCCCGAGCAAACAACTCCAGCCTCCTGCATTCTCTCCGCCATGTTTGTTTTCACGTCTTTCAGTTCCAGTCCTGTCAAAAAACAAAGGGATTAAAGTGTTCAGTGATTTGGCGACAAAGACCCAGTCTCTGATGTTAACAATGAAAAGCTCATAAATTATAAAGAATTGGACACGAATCCATCAAGCACGACACCTGAATTCGTCGAATGAATCCTTTCTCATTACATTGAGAAAAATGCCAGTCATGATGCAGAATGCCTATCAATTGTCGTCCCAGAGGACCATTGGGCTGCTCTCTCATTAGAGGGAGCTGACTGGTGGTGGTTTAACCTAAGGGTCACCACGCCTCAGGCCAGGGGAGAAATTGAGAAGGACAATCCTGTAACCACAGCCGGTGCCAGAATTGAACCCACACTTTGATGTTACTCTACACTGCAAACCAGCCATCAGCCAACTGAACTAACCGACCAACAATGGCAACTAAACATTGACTTCACCAGTTTCCACATCTCCTCTCCCCCCACCTCATTCCAGGTCCAACCCTTCAACACATTCCAACCTCTTGACCTGTACTACCTGTCCAACTTCCTTCCTATCCATCCACTCCACCCTCCCCACTGACCTATCACAGTTACCCCCCACCTGCATCCACCTATCACCATCCCACCTCTCTTTCTCCAGCTCTACGCCCATCCTCCTATTTATCTCTCTGGCCCCTTCCCCCTCAATATTCCCTATGCTTGAAACATCGACTCTCCTGCTCCTCGGATGCTGCCTGACCTGCTGTGCCTTTTCCAGTGACACAGTTTGGAACCAACATCAGCCAGAATGCCAGGTCTTTTTCCACTCAAAATGATGTTTAGAAACCTCACGTGAAACTCAAATTGCAGTTTGGAATCTTGCTGTTTTACAAACATATGCGGCTTAAAGTATTAAATATGTCAATATGTAAGGTAGCAGCTGGTTTGTATTTTGTTCAAAGGGCGATCTGTGCAGATGCTGACTGCACACAGTCACAGACATTTAATAAGAGAAAGGATTCATTCTTGGGAAATCTTGCATATAATCACAGCAACAACGATTGTGGGAAAAGTGTTAAGTGGGTGGCTCATCTAAGTGCACAGGTTTCACAAAGCCCATTTATTTTTCATTGAAGCTTGTCCAGTCACGCCTGAAGTCTCATTTAGGTGTATCATTTCACAGGTTGTACAAACAACAGACAGAATGTGTTTCAGTTTCCATTTTTACTAATATGAATTCATGCATTGTTCCCTCATCCACAGGGCCCCACAAAGTCAATTCTATGGAATCCTCACCAACCATCATTAAGGATAAACCCTGAATTATTATACACAAAACAAAGAAAAACTTGCAACCTCATATTTACAGTCCACTGAGGTACTTTGGAAGATTGGTGATGTTGGCGCTCAATTTGATACAAGCGATATGGTAGTGTCCAGATGAAATCCAAAAAATGCTGGAAATCACAGCAGGTCAGGCAGCAACCACGGAGAGACAGCAAGCTAACGTTTCCAAGTTGAGATGACTCTCCATTAGAGTTGACAAAGGCCAGATGATCTGTTTCCATGACGTTGATTGAGGGTTTAAAAGTTGGCCTGAACCCTGGTGTAATTTCCTGGCTCTTTGAAATAGTATCAAGGGCTCTTCCATGTTTACCCAAGGGGGCAGACAGAGTCTCACTGAAAGACAGCACTCCCTCAGTAAGGCCTAATGGCAGCCGAGAATTTGTAAGTAAATCCGTGCAGCTTAAAATCCTCACTCAGGGAGCATTGCACAATAACCAGCTGTCCAGGTGTTATGTATTCATCATTTTAAATGTGTGTTTTTGGTGTTGGGGCATAGTTTAGCTTTCTGAGGTTGAGGAGCTTCCAACTTCTTTTAAGGCTTCCCTTTCCCTCTAGAAAATCACATGTAATTAACACAGTAGGCAAAATCAGTATCTTTAATATCCAGTTACCTCTTCAGTTCTTCAGTTCTTCAGGCTCCAAATGTTAACTCTGTTTATCTCTGCACAGATTCTGTCAGATCTGCTGAGCTTCTCCAGCACTTTCAGTTTTTATTCCAGATTTCCAGCATCCATAACTTTTTTGTTTTTATTAACTCCCTACTCTATAATGTGCAGGCACTCAATGTGGCAGAGGTTGTGGCATAGTAGGAACGTCACTATATGACTAACGTCGCAACCCCAGATAAATGCTCTAGGATTACTGTTTCAAATGCCATCATTGCATACAGTGATGCTCAATTAAAAATAAAAATCTGGAATAAAAAGTTCACTGCATCAAGTGATGTAAAATCTCATCTGGTTCACTAATGTTCTACAGGGAAGGAAATCTGCCATCCTTACCTGGTCTGGCCTACAAGTGACAGTGACAGCAATGTGGTTGACTCTCAGCTGCCCTCTGGGCAATTAGGGATGGGTAATAAATGCTGGCCCAGCCAGCGATGTCCGCACATCCCGCAACCATGATAAAGAAACACCATATCATCCTTCTGTTATACACTGGCTTATAACGAGTCTCCATTCTCCCAGTCACCAGTTGAGACAACTTCTATCCTGTATCATTTATTAACATTTGGAGGGTGGTCGACTTTAGTTTTCCTTACTTCCATGTCTCTCCTTCTCTGATAACCCATACTCATGGAACCAAGATGGAGCACAAATGATTGGTTGCTATGCAACATATGCACTGATTTCTGCCCAGCAACACAAACAGTCTGTTCTTCACTCACTTCAACTTTAAAGTGTGTTGCTGACAACTATTAAAGTGCCAGAGTTCTAACTCGATGCTTAACAGTGAAGGAAATCTTTCATGGGTAACTATAAACAACTGGGCCCGGAGTTAGCAAGTGCCAAACTCTACTCATCAGCGCCACATCAATCAGGAACTGAGTTAAAGAACCAGCAAACAAACCAGAGATGAGCAGCTCTCAGAACAGCAGAGATTGGAACAGAAGCCTGGTGAAAAATGTCACTGCTTTCGCACAGAAGCAGGAAAACAAAATGCATTGCATTTCTCTGGCATAATCCCGGTCAATCCAAAAGTACTTTACAACTGATAAAGTACTTTTGAAAGCCAGGCACTATGGTAATGGAAGGAATTTTGTTGCCAGCTCCCATGAGTTAATGTGTTACTGTGCTATATCTCATGGTCAGCATGTCAGTATGCCTTTAAGATGCACAGTCTGTCAATATATCTTTAAGAGACATTCTCATGACATCATCACTGTATCACAACATGTGACCTGAGAGTATAAAGTTCACAGTCTCCGACTTACCTCAGATCACTTGAAGCATAACACTCTACTGGAAGTATGTTCCTCCAATATAACTCATTGCCTAACATTAGCTCAAACACATCTGTGCATGAGGAATGTAATGTCTGTGTATAATAGCTGTGATAAATATATGCTGGATTCTTCAAGCCCTCAATACCTGTACCCAGTTTCTTAAGTTATGGGAGATAACAGGGGCTTTCCACATCAGGTGAACCCCTTGCTCGAGGCAAACTCATGTCAACAACAAGCAGACCATCTGTTTCTTTTGTTGCTGGTTGAAGGATAACTGTTGACCAGGCGAGCGGGGAAAACTCCCCTGCTCTTCAAAACAGTGCCGTGGGATATTTCACATCCACCTGAGGCAGCTGATGGGCCTTGGGTTAACATGTCATTCAAAAGACAGCAACACTGACATCGCACTGTTCCCTCAGGACTGAGCTGGGAACAAAATATGAGATGTGTTCCACTATCTAGGTTCTGAACAACTGATGGTTGTGACATTAAGTGTCGGTGGAGAGGGCTAAAATAATGTCTGTGACATTCTCCATTCCTTTGCACCATTTCCTGAACCCATGTCATCTTCTGAAACTGAGAGAGACCCTTCATTGAAACTGCAAATACAATGCGTTGGGACAAAGCTTCAGTGTATTATTCATATTCCTGCACTTGATGGTTTCCCATCTGCCTGGGCTTTGAATGGCCCTGGATTTACAGCATGACCAAGAAGTGGTTTTCAGATGATTCTGAATTCAGTGCATGGAGTGATCAATGATGGTCGATCAAGTTACATGAAATGGGTGTGAAATCAATGAAATACTCATGACCCTAGCACAAGAGGCAGTGCCAACAGCTCAAACAAAACACTGCTGACATGGCAGTGGTGTGGATGGGTGCCAGGGTAGGAGAGGGCATGTACAGAGATCAGGTGGGTCACCAGCACAACAGCTGCCTTTAAACATCAATGGACACTGGGATTCATCATCACTTGGACTACTTTATTTTAGTTTGAGAAGATTCTTTCTTTCATATCGGTTTCTGTTTATGGTTTTGTTATGTTTATAGCCCCACTTGGGGTTGTCTAATTGATGATAGTTTTGTTTTAAGAGAGTACAGGTGGGGGCGGGCACAGTGCCTCATCAGGGCAGAGGAGCCATCATGTCATGTTGTGGCACTTTGGTAATGGACCCTCATTGCCGCACCCTCCCTACCCTGCCTCCGGCTGAGATAGGCCTACAGTCTCCACTCCCGCAGCTCCAACCATGAACCAAGTGAACCCAAGACTTAGTTCCTCAGTCCGTGTGGCTCTTTGGGTCCTTTGTCATTGAAGGAGACAGTACCGGAAGTCGAATGGACTCACCTGACCTGGGGGGATACAGAAACCTGGATCCATTTCACGCCAAATGTGATCCGGTTCAGGATATTGAGGAAGGGCACAGAAAATGTCACAGCTGTCTCGATCCAAGTCTTGTTGGGTGCATTATATTTGGATTTAATCCTTTTGAAAGGCTTGCCGGGGATCTGTCATGTCCTCAAATCTCCTGTCCTCAATGTACATCCTACGCCGGCTCAGAGAATGCACTCTCACAGCTCCTTAGAAACATTCCAGTGAGGAATTCTCACGTTACAATCCTATCTTGTGTAACCCTCACCCTAAATCCTAAAGTCCCCTGTGAGCAGCAAAACTCTTGTCACTGTTGCTCAGCAACAGAACACAAAACGGCTGCTAAGCAACCTGCAAGTTCTTTACATTTCTGAATTTCAATACAGGTGCTTGATACTTAAAACCACTCTCCCCATTGATGTCACCTCTGGAACTGTACAGTGCTTTCAATTTGAGCCTGTGTAATCTTAAAAGTCTTTTCGTAATCACAAGAAAAAGGAGTTCCTGTTTCTATTGTAGTTAACGCATTAAACAGCCAAAACGACGAATGGTGCACGCACTATGGAAGTAGCTGCTTTTGTCAATCCAATATCACATGTACTGCAAAACCCAGGGGTCAGATAAGGGTCTGATTACAAAAAAACTACAGATGCCCTAACCTCAACTTACTACCTCTGACCTTGACTGTACAATGGCTTCATGTTATCGTACAGATACTGTAATGAACTGAAAGTAGCAGATAATACATTTGCACTTAAATCCCCTTAAACTTGGTCTCACTACATAACTGAAGCCAATAAAAGCGAAATATAAGCAAAGTACAGTGGATGCTAGAAATTTGAAACAAACTAAGAGAATGCTGGAGAACCTCAGCAGGTCTGGCAGCATCAGAGGATAGAGAAACAGGATTAACAAGTTGAGTCCAGTACAATTCTTTAGAAGATTCCGAAGAAAGGTTGTATTGGATTCAATGTTAAAACAGAATAAAACTCTCAGCTCTGGTGAGAAGTCATCCATGAGCAAGGTTAACTGTTCCATACCCACAGATACTGCAAAGCCTGCCTTCCATTTCCATCATTGTATTAAAAAGCAAACTGCAGAAGGAATCCAGTGGGTCTCACTGGTCAGTGATAGAGTCACACAGCAAGGAAACAGTCTATGCTGAACATACTCCCAAACTAAACTAGTCTCACTTGTCAGCTCCTGGCCCATGTCTCTCCAAACCTTTTCTCTTCATGTCCTTATCCAAATGTCTTTTCACACTGTAATTGTACACACATCCACCACTTCCTCATGAAATTCATTCCACACGCAAACCACTCTCTGAGTAAACATTTTGGCCTTTCAAGTCTTTTTTAAATCTCTCTCCTCTCACCTTAAAAATGTGCTCCCTCGTGTTGAAATCCCCACCCTCGGGAAAGGACAACTACCATTAACTCTGTCTATACCCCTCATTATCTATAAAGTCACCTTTCAAATACCCGTGCTCCACTGAAAATATTCCCAGCCTTTCTTTATAACTCAAACCTTCCATACCCGCCAACATCCTGATAAATCTCTTCTGAACCCACTCCAGCTTAATAATTTCCTTCCTGAAACTGGGTGAGCGGAACTGGGCACAGTATTCCAGGAGAGACCTCACCAATGTCCTGTACAACCTCAGCATGACCTCCCACCTCCTATACTCAAAGGACTGAGCAATAAAGACAAGCATGCCAAATGCCTCTGTAACACCATCCTATCTATATGTGATGCAAACTGCAAAGCATTATGCAGCTGCACCCCTCGGTCCCTCTATTCTACAACACTACCCAAGGCCCTGCCATTAATTGTATCAGCCCTACCCTTGTTTGTTGTACCAAAATGCAATACCTCAAATTCATCCAGATTCAACTCCACCTACCATTTTTCAGCCAATTGACCCATTTGATAAAGATCCCTTTGTAATCTTAGAAAACCTTCTTCACTCTCTACTATGTCACCAATCTTGGTGTTGTCTGCAAACTTACTAACGTGCCTGCTATATTCGCATCCAAATCATTTACATAAATGGCAAACATAAGAGGACCCAGAACTGATCCCTGTGGAACACCGCTAGTGACAGGTCTCCAGTCTGAAAAGCATCCCTCCACCAACACTCTGTCTCCTGCCATTAAGCCAATTCTGTATCCAATTGGCAAGCCCAGCCTGAATCCCATGTCACCTAACTTTACCAATTAGTCTACCATGTTGAATGTTGGATGAGATTTTAAAGCCTGATCACAGAGGATCTGGATGAGCCAGGGGCTGTGAATGATCAAAGAGAAGGAGGGAAGCGAGGCCAAGCCTTCTGACGTGTTGACCTTGTGGCCTGGGAACTGAGCAGAGGAAGAAGGTAGGGACTGGGGTGAGAAAACGCACAGTTTTAGCCATGGACTGGCCTGAGGGGATAAACCATCCAGGGAATGTCCAATATGAATCAGAATGATGAAAATAGTGCCAAATAAGGGTGTGAGTTTGAACTGTGGGTTAACATTATATTGACCACCTCTGTAGAGCAGCTTGGTTACAGATCCTGCTGAGCTTCATATCTGTTCAGTCTGCAGGAAAGGCTTGGTGACTGCAGCCTAACAGAGCATGGCAAAATTATTCCCATTGTGAAATTCCATGAATATTATTAATTCTGTTGTCTTAAATGGTGGGAAAAGGAAAATTCTTGGGCAGGGACTAAATGGATAGAAGTTTGTAAAATTTGTCTCTCTCATGTTAAAATGTAGCTGATGAGCACAAATGTAGCCTTGTCAAAGAGATTGGCACAGTATTTCAAAAATGGAACATGGGGATCAGTGCCACCTTGAGGAAGGTGCGAAGCTTGAGGCAAGACACAAAAGCTCTTGACTTTCCAACATTTTGTTCCATTCCACAAATAGTGGTCACCTGTTCACGAGATTTCCCCAGTCTGGTTCCTTCCAGGGGCTTAGTGTCTCCAAGAAAGGCGGAGTATTGGGCCCCGTTACACCCTTGGGGTTCTGCCTGGGGCGGTACAGCCCCACTGGTGGGGAAAAGTAAACTCATTGGCTCTAGGCTATGAAGGAAATGGTTTTACCTCAAAGAGCAGTTGAAAACCCACTGCAGATCAAGGCAAGGATGTGACAATCCTGTTGGATGTATTTTAACGAGATGATGTTAACTTTTTAAGATAGATATTTTTAATCAACTTGTTCACAGAGATGCTACGACACTGGGTGCTCTGGTTTCCTCCCACAATCTAAATGATGTGCAGGTTAGGTGAACTAAATTGCCCATGGGGTTCAGGGATGTGTAGGTTAGGCGCATTAGTCAGGGGTAAATATAGGATAATAGGGTTGGGGAATGGGTCACTCTTCAGAGGGTTGGTGTGAACTCTTTGGGCTGAAGGGCCTGCTTCCACTCTGTAGGGATTGTATGATGCTATGACACATCTTTGGAGCAGGTGAGACTTGAACACAGGCCTCCTGGCTCAGAGATGGGGGAATTAACAATGCGCCACAAGAGACCCCCAACCTTATTGGGATATGGTGGGTATTTTAAGCATCTGCTGCAATCTGAAATTATTTCAGATCTTCACAGCCTCCCATTGCCCAATCCTGCTCTTGATTTTTATCCTGCAGCAAATTTATTCTAAAACTGGATTCTCTGGTAGTTCAGTTCTGCGATTAATTTGGATATGAAAGCTCATGCCCTTACATGTAAGTGTGGCTGACTCTGTAATGTTACAGTTTAAGATAACTGTCAAAATAAAAATGCTGTTGGGGCATGAGCAAGGAGATTTTATTTTGTTAAAATTGCTGTCAGTTGTGAATGAGAGCACACTGCTACAGGAAGGATGTTGTGAAACTTGAAAGGATTCAGAAAAGATTTACAAGGATGCTGCCAGATTTACAAGGAGCTATAGGGAGAGGCTGAACAGGCTGGGGCTGTTTTCCCTGGAGCGTCGGAGGCTGAGGGGTGACCTTATAGAGGTTTACAAAATCATGAGGGGCATGGATAGGGTGAGGAGTCAAGATCTTTTCCCCAGGGTAAGGGAGTCCAAAACTAGAGAGTAAGGTGAGAGGGGAAAGATTTAAAAGGGACCTAATGGGCAACTTTTTCATGCAGAGGGTGGTGCATGTATTTAATGAGCTGCCAGAGGAAGTGATGGAGGCTGGTACAATTACAACGTTTAAAAGGCATCTGGATGGATTTATGAATAGGGAAGGGTTTAGAGGGATTTGGGCCAAGTGTTGTGAATGGGACTAGGTTAGGTTAGGATATCTGGTCGGCATGGATGGGTTGGACCGAAAGGTCTGTTTCTGTGCCGTCCATCTCTATGAGATGGCAGCAGATTCAATCACAACTTTCCAAAGGAAATGTCGTTTTTATTTACTGCATTATTGGCCGGCAGTTAATGCCTGCCCCTGATGACCCTTCAGACAGAGTAGGTGTAGCCAATGAGCTGATAGAGGAGGAATTCCAGGACTTTGACCCATCGACAATGACTGAGTTGCACTCTGGACAACATCTGGTCTTCAGGAGAACACACAAGCCCCTGTGCCTGTGCTGCTCTTATGTTTCTAGTTGGTAGAGCCCGGGGGTTTGGAAGGTTCAGTCTTTGGAGCCGTGATGTCTGGCTGGATCAACAGTGGAGATTCTACAGGGAATTTGGGAGAAGAGAGGAAGGCTAACTGGATAGCTCTTTCAGAGGGTGGCCCTGGCACAATGATCTCCTCCTGAATCCTGGGTGCACACATGCCTATGACCACCAGAGGCAGTCACGACAGCCTGCACAAAGCTGGAGTAATGCTTCAGCCTCTCGGAGAGGTGGCTGTCCCACCCCACAGCCCTCCCTCTCCCCCTGCCTCCATCAATACTGCTCTAGCTCTATTTGCCTACTCAATATGTTCTGGCTGAAGGCAGGTGGAGCCCTCAGCTTCACTGTAATGATTGCAATGAGATCAGCCAGATGGACCTAACCTTGTCCAATCAGGGAGCCCTGGCTGACAGATACAAACAGGCATGTCGGACGTCCCATTCACTCTCGGAGCTGGCTCTGAGTGAACTGGGTTAGTGTCATGTACTATGCATGTCTAAATAAAGGGTAACTTGGGTGACAGGATGCCAGCCTCTGTGGAGTTATTTCCCCAACCGCACCGGCAGCAGTGGTGTTTGCTTCTTGTCGTGGTTTTACAAGCTAAGCCAGGCTCCTGGGGACAGTCCACAGCGAGAAATGAACGCTCCCATGTCGGCTTTTCAAAAAAGGCTTCTGTTGATGATGCACGATCTAGCCCACAGCATTAGCAGGACAGTTTCTCGACAGCAACGCTGCTGTCACCAAACTCCCCAAACAAAGCACAAACCCAATACTGCAGGGGCTCCCCATATTTAGAACAGACCTTCCAATGGAAGTCATGAAGAGGGATGTCACCCCCCAAACCGTGCTTGGAAACTGCTGCTGGCTACTGTCTGATGAAGCAGCTAAGATGACCCACACTGTGACATACAATCCAACATCCCGCTGCGTGGTCTCTGATTCCAGCTTGCAGAGTGATGATCACCAACAGGGTGCAGGACCATCCTCGACATCCTGGTCTATGTTCAGATTGGCCGCAGTTTGGGAAATTAAACGTGGATGACCGATAACCCAGGGAAGTAAGCAGAACCCCCATCTGTGCTTTTCCAATCTGAAACGCTGGGACAGAGCGATATAAATATGCTGACTTAATGTTTCTGGGCAATCTTCCTGGCACCAAGTTAAACAGGATACCGTGGATAATTGCAAGAGAACAATTGGTGCATGCTCTGCACCACAATGGGCACCATTCAGAATCAATTCTCGTACAATCCCTGTCCCTCAGAATCTCAAACTCCCATTATCAATCTAAGCAAAATGCAGAAGAACATTGGCGAATTGGACTCATCCATTCGGCCCCTCCAACCTGCTCAACAATTCAGAACTTCACCCTTTACCTAAACTTCATAATCCTGCCCAAGACTCATTTTCCTCGATTCCCATAAAGCATGGAAAAATACTGTGAGGGCGAATCACAAATTGAGTTGTGAGAGGTTATTGTGAAAGTTGAAATCTTGATGAAGAACTGCATTCTCAACAAAACAGGTGATGGATTTGCCTTTTGATTACAACATGAGACAGAGGGAACAAGTGTGATCTCGCATCCACACCACTTCCCTCTTTGTACCCCCTAACCCCGAACGACACGTGTGACAATTAAGACCAAAAAATGTTGGAGCAGAAGTAGACCATTCAGCCCATCGACTCTACTCCACCAAGGAGACTTAGAGTCATAGTGTCATAGAGATGTACAGGACGGAAACAGACCCTTCGGTCCAACCCGTCCATGCCGACCAGATATTCCACCCCAATCAAGTCCCACCTGCCAGCACCCGGCCCATATCCCTCAAACCCTTCCTATTCATATACCCATCCAGATGCCTTTTAAATGTTACAATTGTACCAGCCTCCACCGCTTCCTCTGGCAGCCCATTCCACACACACTCCACCCTCTGCGTGAAAAAGTTGCCCCTTAGGTCTCTTTTATATCTTTCCCCTCTCACCCTAAACCTATGTCCTCTAGTTCTGGACTCGCCGACCCCAGGGTAAAGACCTTGTTCTATTTACCCTATCCATACCCCGCATGATTTTATAAATCTCTATAAGGTCACCCCTCAGCCTCCAAAGCTCCAGGGAAAACAGCCCCAGCCTATTTATAGCTCAAATCCTCCAGCCCTGACAACATCCTTGTAAATCCTTTCTGAACCCTTTCAAGTTTCACAACATCTTTTCAATAGGAAGGAGACCAAAATTGCACGCAATATTCCAAAGGAAGCCTAACCAACATCACGTACCTCCCAACTCCTGTACTCAATACTCTGACCAATAAAGGAAAGCATACTTTGGCTAATAATCCTCAATTCCACTTTCCTGCCTTTTCCCACTAACCCTCGATTCCCTTGCTGATTAAAAATCTGCCCACCTCGGCCTCAAATATACTTAAAGGCCGAATTTGACAGTCCTCTGCAAGAAAGAATTCCACCACTCCCTTCCGAGAGGAGAAATCCCTCATTTCCAATTTAAATGTACGCTCCCTTATTCTGAGATTTTGTCCCTGATCCTAGACACCCCCACAAAGGAAAACAACCTTTTCACATCTACCCCGTTAAGTCAACAATGAATCTTGGATGTTCAAACAAGATCCCTTCCCATCCTTCTGAAAGCCAATGAGGGCAGGCCCAAACTGGAATCCCTGTAGTGTGGAAACAGGCCATTCGGCCCATTGAGTCTACATCGTCCCGCCAAAGACCCACCTCTCCCTGTAACCCTGCATTTCCCAATCCACCTAAATCGCAGTGTTTTGGATTGTGGAAGGAAACCAGAGCACCCAGAGGAAACCCACGCAGACAGTCGCCCGAGACTGGAATTGAGCTCTGAACACTGTCAGGTAGCAGTGCTAACCACTGAGCCACCATGCAGCCCATCATAAGATCTACTGAACCTCTCCTCCTCAGAATATCTATCTATACCTGGGATCAGCCTAAGGAAATGTCTGCCTTCCAGGCAGGTACATCTTTCCTTCGATATGCGAGCACTGCTTACAGTATTCCAGCTGCAGTATGGTTTTAGCAAAACATGTACATGTACACACAAACACACACACGTATGTGCATACCCAGACACACATTCACGTACATACGTGTAGAGACACATTCACATGTACTTACTTGCGTGTATACACACACACACGTACGTCCACACACACAAACACGTATGTACACACACACGTACGTACGTATATATATATATATATATATATACACACACACATACATACATACATACATACATAGGTGTGTACACACATGTACGTCTACACATGCACGTGCACACACACACACACACCTCTTTCACATCTGTCACAGTCCTGGCCCCACATAGCCCTCTGCTCCCCAAAGAGTACTGATGGATTTACCCCCTCACCTCAGTCCTGGTCATTACAGCTGCTGCTGCTGATACGGCCTTCCAACACATTTGTAAAGATTCTCACACGGATGCACCATCAGCCCGAAGCTCAGCAATTAATAACTGGGATGAACACACACAACAGCAAAGGCAA